>NC_141468.1:30774556-31974556 GCF_009769465.1 Tauraco erythrolophus | reverse complement strand
AGACTTAAAACATGATGAAAAAAGCAACATACTTATTCCAGCTTATTTCCATGTTGAGAAACACAAAGTCTCCTTCTCTAAGTCTGTTTCAGTGAAAACATCCAATGGTTATTTTCAGCATGAAGTTTGACATAGGAATAAGCAACTGAAAACAATATAAAAAAAGATGCTTAACTTTAAGATTGACAAACCTAACTCTGTCTACCTATAACGAAGTTGTGTGGTATGAAAGATCGATCATTTGAGAGCATTTCTTTAAAAAACATGGCAGGTCAGTTTTGCCTCTTCTCATGTAGCATCTCAATCCCCCAACTCCTGTTATGACAGTTACTTTAAGCTTTCTGAATTCACCAGGGCTTCAATGAACATGTGAGTGTCTGCACCCAGTTAGTTACACTGTTAACCATTACAGGGTCAAACCCCGTTATAAGTCAGTGTTGTCTAGGACTGACATAGAGTTTTCTGGGTAAGAAAAGACTATAGAATAGTGAACTATATACACTAAGATCATTAATCATGTTTGTGAAGCTAATCCACCTAGGTCTCCTTAGATGTGAAGGGTACTTCTAGACATGTGGGTTATGGGCCAGGTCAACAGAAACTGGAGAAAAGCAAATTAAAGAAGCCATGTGTTGCATTTCTGTGTTGTCTGAATCATTTCACTGCTTAAAAAATTGCTTATCTTGGCACAGCTACTTTCTATCCACTATCTCAATCAAAAAAATGAGGTTAACATATTACAGCCAACCATAGGTAACATAGAAAGTTATACATTGGATGTGAGATGACAAATAACAAAGCAGAAAAAAAATGGTGTTGGTCCCTGTGACAGTAGGAAGTAATTAGCTGTCCTTGGAAACAAACAGAAGAACTGTGAGGATCAAAGAGTGTATCTAGGGAAGCTGTTTGTTCTTACTTCAGACAATAATGCAATGCATTGAAAGAGGTTATGAATATATTCTGTCCTAAGTACAGAAGTGACTCATTAACCCCAACACTTTGGCACTACTTAGCACCCTATTATTTCACCTATTTGGCTAATCAAAACCAGATTTTTAAATATTAAAACCTACAGATCAAAGTACTCCTACAAGAGCTTCTACTATGAAGTGACGGCTAGAGCTATATGGAAATTGAAGTCCCATGGAATTTAACAAAAAAGATAAAGCTGCAGTGATGTAGATGATTACACAGCCTTAACTTTCCTGTGCAGCGCAAGTGTTCAGTGCACATTCTGCAGGGACATTTAGTCTGGTAAGTGAACTTAAAATTGTGTGGAAAAGGTGCTGAACTGAAATGTCTGGGTTGCTAAATCAAAACCACACCACAGGATTGGTAGTACCTGCCTCTTCATATGGTCCTGCCAATAAATTTCAGCTTTGACCTGGCAAAAAGCACTTAAAAGCACTATTTATAGGCTGAGAGAATAAAAATTCCAAACTTTTCTTGCCCCAGATGTAAGTGCTAACCAGGCACATTTCAGCTCAAGGTTTCTGACCAAAGAAAAAGAAGCAGCTTCATGACTTCAATTCAACTAGCAATGAAGTGTCCAAGGGCTGAACAGGAGCGGAGGACAGAGATCCAATGAGCATCAATTACATGAACGAGACAATTACAAGGAGCAGGAGGAAAGGCCAATTAAAGCTGCAAAACAACTGCAAGACAGACTGCTGGACAACAAGCTTAGCTGATGGAGGTCAGCCTTCCTGAGCCTACCAACTATAAACCACAAATTTTAAATAACCAAGATAAAAGAGCCAGGAGTAATTTGCAGGTCGGGGATGACAATGCATGCTCAGGTGTCCTATTACCTGCACTACACAGTTTCATTACGGGATAGCTCTGCAGGCCTCCTTTTCTTCACAGATAAGAGGCTGCATTGTCACTATTCAGTACTCGCGTACAAGCACTGGTCTGCTTGCTGCTGCTCACAGTGTGTACCCCCAGCTATGGGACCTATGTGCAAGCTGCCTCCAGCTCACAGATGCTTCAATGCTCCCACCGAACCTCAGGTAACAGAAGCAACACAGGTAATCGCTAGTAAGGAGAAGGTGAGATCAGGACAAGCATCAAGAAAATGTTTGTATGAATATATTGTCTGTTCTTTTATTTTTCTAGAAACATTTGTACCTAACCTAAGCGTCAAAGTAATGATTCCTCATCACAAAACTGTTTTTACACTTACACTGAGGAAGCTGGGAGTTACAATTGTTACACACACAGCTATTATAACAACAAGTCTTCTAATTTTCCAACCACATTTAGAACTGTAGAATTTCTTGCAGCGTATTAATACGGAACAAGGTTTTCAAGCTGAAGATAGCTGTCAAAGATCAACAGTAGCTGTCTTTGTTAGAAAGAAAAGAGAGTTTAGTTTGCCAGCTATCCTCAAAAGCTTTCTAGTGAAATAAATTCCAATTTATTTTGATTATTTAGTACTGTAACAAAATACAGCGTGATTGTACAACAATCAAGATAGCATCTTTAATAGTTGTAGCTTTCAGTGTGCAAATCTAAACTGTCATGACAGCAGCCACTAATTTAAAAATAATTACAGAGAACTCACTAGGAGCTTTTGTTAGGAACTGCTTTTTTGAATGCTTTGCTCAGAATTATAGGTCCTTTAGAACCAAGAATTGAAAAGGAGCAGAAAATATTATTTCATTTAGAGAACGTTCTTGTTCATTTACATCTCTGTAAAATACGAGCTAATGAGTTGCTTTGTTGATACTCTAAACATGACTTGAAGAGCTCTTAAAACAATTTCAGTTGTAGGGACTGAAACTCTGGATGTGGCACAGACAAAATGATATTATCCAGGTTGTAAATCTTGTGGATGCAAAACACTCTAGAGAAAACCTCCTTAGAATACTTTGTAGAATGGAACAAGACCTGTGTAGCTCCTGTCAGTGGTAGGATCTCAAAAAAAAACATGTAGAAGATGATTTTAACTTGAGGAGAGGGCTAGGGACACTTAGTCTACCTTGCCTCCCACCACTCGAGTCAATCCATGCTATGCCTTTTAGCAGCTAGGATGTTCTGTGATGTTACCACCCATTCTGATATACTGACAATAAAGAAAACTGGAAGATAAAATACAAGGGCAGGAAAACTTCCACTCCCTTTTTAGCCCAGTAAACTTGGAACTAGCACAGCTAAAATTACAAAGCAGTTTACAGAAACACGGGAAACAAGATAGAGAGCTTGATTCAAAAGTATACGGCCCTATGTCTGGGAGATGCAGCACTGACCACCAGCATGTAGCCTAAATTTCAACAAGTTACACTACTACAAGCTGATCATATTTGTAGTAATCGAAACTTGGAGGTTGTAAATACTTGAATTATCAAAATATATGTTTATTAATATATACACCTTGCGGGGGTGGGGGTGAGGGAGAAGATATTAAGTCCTGGAATACTATAGCAACACTAAATTCTTGCTAATGCCTTTCTGGCAGTTGAACTTCGATGATTTCATAGAATCAAAGAACGGTTTGGGTTGGAAGAGACCTTTAAAGGTCATCTAGTCCAACCCCCCTCCAATAAGCACAGACATCTTCAACTAGATCAAGTCGCTCAGAGCCCCATTCAACCTGACCTTCAATGTTTCCAGGGATGGGGCATCCACAACCTCTCTGGACAACCTGTTCCAGTGTTTCACCACCATCATCGTAAAAAATTTCTTCCTTGTATTTAGTTTGAATCTAACCTCTTTTAGTTTACAACCATTACCCTTTGTCCTGTCACAACAAATCCTGCTAAAAAGTTTGTCCCCTTCTTTCTTGTAGGCCCCCTTTAAGTACTGAAAGGCTGCAATAAGGTCTCCCTGGAGCCTTCTCTTCTTCAGACTGAAGGACCCCAAATGTCTCAGTCTTTCTTCATAGAAAAGGTGTTCCATCCCTCTGAGCATTTCTGTAGCTCTCCTCTGGACCTGTTCCAACAGCTCCATGTCTTTCCTGTGCTGAGGGCTCCAGTGCTGAATGCCATACTCCAAGTGAGGTCTCACAAGAGCAGAGCAGAGGGGCAGAATCAACTCTCTTAACCTGCTGCCCACGCTTCTTTTGATGCAGACCAGGACTGGCTTTCTGGGCTGCGAGTGCACATTGTCTGCTCATGTTTGGGTTTTCATCCACCAGTATCCCCAAGCCCTCCTCAACAGAGCTGTTGTCTATCCCTGCATCCCCCAGCCTGTATTGATACTGGGAGTATTCAGTATCCCAATCCATGTGCAGGACCTTGCATTTGGCCTTGTTGTGAACCTCACAACATTTCTTGAGCTTGTCCAAGTCCCTCTGAATGGCATCCTCCCTCTCAGGCATGTCAACCACACCACTCAGCTTGGTGTCATTTGCCAAGTTCAGCTCCAGCTGCGCCTTGGCGTTCCTGACCCTGGCAACGTCCCTATATTCTTCCCAAGATATTTGTCCCTGCTTCCACTGCCTACGCTTTTTCATGTTGCCCTTTAGCTTGACCAGCATGTCTTTACTCAGCTATGTCAGTCTCTTGCCCTTCCCTTCTTGATTTCTTACACATGATCCAGAGTTGTATTTCATTTAAAAAAATCAATTAAATAAAAATTAATGTTAATCAATCTGGCATCATTTGTGAAAATCGGAGCACAGAAGGATGTTATCCGGGAGAAGGACATCCTTAAGGAGGTCAGCTCAGGAAGCTACGGGCACACTGCATTTCACAGAGAATTTTATTACTGGAGAAAGTGAATTCCCATTATTGAAACAATTTCTTTATTGTTTTGCATTGTAGAAGATATGGAAAGAGTGGCTGGCTTCTTATCAGCGAATGTATTCAACACTTTGAAGAAACGGGGCAAATCTCATTGCCATGCTTGAAGCTGCCAGTGAACGTGTGTCAGATCCAAAGACCGCGATAACCATCAGTCAGTTGTCTGTTTAGTGCTTTCTCCCCGTATAGCAATACCTTGACTTTGTCATTAGTGTGGCAAAGAACAACTTTGCTACTTCCAGAAGCTTTTGCATCACAATAATTGCTATTTATGAGTAATATTCACACGTGACTGAAGAATGAGAAAACGTACTCGGTGCTTAAACATATTCATACAAACAAAAGGTCTGAGTCTGGGACTCTCTGGGTGATACTGGACAAAAACTTATTTGGGGCGGGGTAAGTGTCTGCATTTAAGTATATGACAGGGGATGGGCAGAAAGAAATAAGACCATTTCTGTTATTTATATACTGCTAGCTAGTTTTCATATTATCACTGACATTCTTGTTTATATAAGGCAAACACTAAAACAACTCTGCATGTGTCAGAATTTTGAGAGCATTGGTGACTTTGGAAACACTACTGCCTTTTTACTATTGCATTAAGTAAGCTCTGGCATTTAAATCAAAGGCAAAGATGAATTAATAGATTCCTTTTCTCAGTTACCCTACTGTTTTCAACAGAATATTATCTGCATTTTCAGCTTTATTACAGACACTATCAACAAGTCCTAAGAAACACCCATCAGAAAACAGCTGATTAAGCAAATGAAACGTCCTTTACAAGGGATTCTCAAACTGTAATACTTTCAGATTTCAAATGGACTGTAGACCTACCATGTAAGACCCAACTGCTCTGTGACTTTTTTTTTGCTCTTCCTTTTAACAATAAGCTGTAAAACAAGTTGCTTTGAACAAGTGGGGAATAAAAGACAAGCTTTTTTAACAGAAAACTTTGGCGTGTTAATTTTGTATAGCTACAATATAAAGAAAATCTTTCCAACAGAATTTTGAAAGACTATTTATTTTTTCAGAGCTAAAGCATTCACTTGTTACTTTGCTAACACTCCTTACCTGGCTTATTGAAGAAAGACTTCCAAGCCATAACTATCCTTGTATACACTTCCCATGCATCACTGCTACTTATTCTATGCTCAAAAGAAAGCTAGCTTACTCTTCCAAATACTATAAACCGCATAAGATCCTTTACCCCATTCTCCACTTCCAGAGACTTTAAATCAAAGGAAGTCCCAATTAAATTGTGGCTTTTCTTCCTTTTCCATAGTTCTCATTTATTTTTCCTTCAGTTCCTAATGAACCAAGAAAATAAGACAGAGGAGATGGAAAAAAATATAGATGTTCCTTGCACTTGTCTAATCAAGTATGTAGTCATGTATTAGTATCTTAGTTTACTCCAGTGACTTGTAGAAATGGTAATTCCATTGGTAGATAGAATCAAAGCTTTAAAAAAGAATTAAAATAGGATTTGGAAAGCAGAGGATATTCCCCATAGAGTATTACAGTTTTATGAAAGGTCAAAATTCAGGGTGTCTTTACTCCACAATATTGCTTAAACATATTTTGTGTAACTAATATATCCAGGCAATATTACTTCCAGTAATTAAAACCACATATTTTTGGATTCTTGGAAATCAGAATAGCAAACAATGGCAGGTGTTAAATTTAGGCTGTTGGTACTCTATACAGGATAAAGAAGATTGAAAATATTCATACCACTGCTTGTTGGAGAAAAATGCTTAAGCGTGTCAGACATATATTTCTTTTCCTACAATCAACAGCTCTTTACTAAGTCCAAGCTCACTGACAGATACAGACACCATGATGAAGAGAACAGATTCCATAGCTTGCTTTACGTTTTTGCTCTCCAGACTCTTATTCTAAGTTTTGAAAGAGGTAATATGCTTCTAGTCAAAATCACATCATTGAAAAATGCATGTTATCACAAGGATAGCATTTTGTGAGATCATTTGTATAAAAAGACAAAGATTCTAGTTCTAGTTTCATTTTAAAAGCTTCTGAAAATAGAAAGTAAGAAAGATTGGAGAACACGTGCTTGCATATGAGATGAATAAAAGACTTTTTGATAATCCAGATGAAAGAGTAATGAGCATTTTCAGTAGCTTTCAAAGACAGGATTGTGATGAGATTTAACTGGACAGCTAAAGGATATCTAAGTAAGTTAAAAGTTGAACAAAGCAATGCAGATGTGATGGTAAAAAACCTGTGTTACTTTTCCTAAATGAAGTATATGAAAGCTTAATGTAGGAAACTCAAAAGCACTGCAAACATCTTGGGCAGCTCATGCTACCTATTGAATAAGTAGAAATTGTAAAAAAAACACAGAACATTGAGAAACAAAATGCAACTTTTATTGTTTGACAATGAAGTCTGAAAGCATGAAAATCCTATTACAGAAATTAATACTGCAGTTTCATGTAGAATCTTTAACTATGTTATTTGTTAAACTATACCACAGGATTAGAAGAGAAAGAAAAAATCCAGAGTGAAGGATTACAAACTTTGCAGTCAGGACTGACCAGCTCAGGTGTAAATGCCAGCATTATAGACCCTCTAAGCTTATGTACAAGGAAAATAATGGCCAATGTAATAACATTGTACTGACTCATCAATACTTTAACCTCTTCTAATACCATAAAAGTTTAATAATTTGGATGGACAGGAAGAAATAGAAACTCTGATCTTAACTCAGAGCCAGTGGTGGTGAGACTTCAGCAGTAGTAATGCCACCAGTTCAGATCATAAGCTGAAAAAAGTTGTCTATAGCTGGTTGATATCCATCTAGGAAAATCTGTTATGATGTTGGCCAACATGCCAATTGTTTATACATTGCAGTACATTTTATGGACTAACACATTTGGAGGTGAGCTCCTGTATAAGATACGGAGACTTTCAAAATTGTTATCTATAGCTGTTTTAAAGAAGAATTATCTTTGATACTATAAACAAAGCTGCATAAAGTAAGTTTCTAGGTAATGTTCCAGGAAGTAAGGGCTGTACCTAACTGAATTGCTTAGTGAAAAAAGGATTCTACAGAAAGACATGAGATCACTTCATGTGCTAGTGTCTCATGCTGAATGGATTTTGGCTTTGAATGTACCAAGCAGTCAAGACAACTACTACCAGCAAGAGACTTAGTAAGAACAGTATAGCTTAAATAAAGTAAAGCAGATGTAGTTCTGGTCTGATAAGCACAAGGAAGGAAGATGTGCAACTATATGGATGCTTACGATATGACAGTTGTGAGAGTCTGTTTACAACTGGCAGTCCGACCAGGGACCTATGGGTTTTCCAGTAAGTCCTCATTTAGACAAACAGCTGTGCTAGGGTTTATTCCAATTCTAAAAACCTCAGACAACACATAGTAGTGATCAAGCTGCTTTGTGGAATTATATATCTTCCAGGAAGATGTGAAAAAATGTGTACATGCCCACGTGCTAGAACACACGAGCATATGCGGTAATGAAGTTACGCACTGATACAGATGCTGTACGTCAAATTTGGAAACAGATTCCGTAAGAGTTTACTACATAAAATACCAAAAAAGCTGGTAAAAGTACGTAAAGAAGAATACAAAAGGGCTTTCACATTCCATAACCTACTATGTATGTTAATCTAACTTAAAGTACTGCTCAAAAAGTGTAGCATGTTCATAAATATGAAATGCTAAATTTTATATGCTAAATAATGATGTGGTTTTCTGTCCTTTGAGGAAATGGTGAACACAGAACTTCAGGGTGTAAGCACACCTGTCCTTTGATGCTGTGCAAAGCTTTTCAGGAATACTGGGTTGTGCATCTGTAGACTGCCACACTAGGATGCTAGAAAGGAGATTACTAGTGGTTGCATAGAGTCTACCCATAAGTCCCAATTAAGCCTGGAAAATGCATGTTGATTAGACTCACAAGATGACATTTTCACTGCCTGTCCTTCTTCTGTCAGCTAGAATAAAGTGAGTTGCTTATTCCACAGTCTTTTTGAATCATATATGCTTTTTTCTAGCCATCTACTAAATTTTCTAGAACATTTGGAGTTCTGTATTAAAAAATTTCATGGATCCTGGAAGGAGCATTCTGTGGCTTCACCCTGTCAGGCTCTAGTCACATAAAAAGCATTCCTCTATAAAAATACGCATTATTATTGTCAACAAAATTCTGGTTTGACATGTATGCTGATCCTAGTTACTTTTAACAGTAAAACCTCCAAAGAGAAAAGGATTGATATGACGATAAATGAAGGTCAGAGAGAGTTTAAATATAGCAGAATAGGAGAGAGACTTAAAATATGGCATTTATAAAAGAGATACTGTAGTTTAACAGCATGAAGTATTATTGAATAATTCAAGAGAGACTGGTTCAGAACCTTAACCTAAGTGCTAATTAGCCACAGCAACATACTTAATTTCAACAAAAATATAAAATAGGATCTAATTAATGACCATTTCCAGTGGCAAAAGATGAAGTTCTCTAATTTATCTCTGAAAAACGACACTAGAAGAGAAACAAAATGAAAGAGAAGCTTTAAAAGAAAAAGGCATTTCAAAGGCTAGGTTCCTGAGGGCATTTCAGTGCCTAGGGCACATTGCTCTGGTTAGCCCTTGGAATTCATCATTGCAAGAGTGAGATGATTATTCCTCTTTAGGAGAAATCTCTTCTATGCCAGTAAACACAGAATAAAAGTTCTACATTTTCTAAACTGAGCTATGAATACATTTGGACTGAGAAAGTGCACACCAGAACCCATATATTTTTTTTTTAACTCAAAAAGGGACAAAGAGAGCCTGCACAATTCTTTGAAACTAAGCTGAGAAACTCCTTCAGCAGCTGATTACACAGAATTCTGCTATAACATGCTTTGCACAGTTTCGTACATCACATTATTTTACAACTGGAACGTGAGGGGATAGAAGAGCTATTTATAGAACTTAAAAAAATTGATAACACAGAGCAGAAGGTCATTAAATCATAGATAATGGAGAAAGTTTCTTAATGGGAGTTATAGTGTGTTCAGTAAAAATGCTTCCACTGTTACTGGCCATATTATCTACAATACTCATTTGATTCAGATTACAAATCCAACATTAATATAACAAATAAACCCTAGCTAATAAGCCATAAGATTTCAACTGAATGCTTCCATTAAACATACATATATAATCTACCTCTAAATTAAATGGTACCTGATTCACGTATTTCATTGTTCTAAGTATTGCAGTGACAGCAGCAGAGTATTTTCATACTAATGCTAAAACTGTTTTATTAACATGTTCTGTGAATGTTTTGATTAGCAGTACTGATCAAGGATGCAGAAGGACAGATGTTTAATTGGCAGTAAGAACACAAGAGTGAATTTTCGGTTGTCAATTCCAGGCAGAAGTTCAAGAGAAATACACACCCATAGCTAAAGCTGAGACTCATTACTGAGTTTTAAATGCCTATTTAAGACCTCCTTGATTAGTGAAGTGTTGAAGCTTATTTATTCTTGCCTCAGAACCTTAGTTTACTGCTGATTTAGGTACGTAGGAATACAAAGACAGATCTTTATAAGAAGAAGGTAGCCCCTATTAAAAATCTGCAAGTCATGAGGATGATTTACATTTGAGAGTTAAGGCACTGTGTGTGGACTCAGTTGAAACTAAGATGTGAGCTCTCTCTGCAACATTTCTTAGCAACAACACAACATCATAATCATGTCAAACCAGTCTGCTTCCAAGTGTGCATTTCATTTAAAGAGGCATTTGCCTTATGATTTCCAGCAACACATTAAACTTTTCAAAATGTTCATTTCAGGGATGGAACTATAGATAGTACTGAAATCTTCTTCCTGGATTTGCTTCTTCACATTCATTTTGACACATTCTTTCTACCTTCCTTAGCATCTGTTTAAGTGTTTGCATATTGTCATACAACATAAAGCAAGCCTCTACATCCCTATTATTATCCATTTCTGGTATCTTAATTTCCAGTATTTGAGACACAAACCTGGAGAAACCAGAAGCTGTACAGTGTCAGTGAAATTCTGTGAATCCTTATTTAGAAAGCTACTAGCTCGTAAGAACATTATGTTCTCCTAGTTATCTCTAGTTAGCTCAGCAGTCTTGCATTCAGTCATTTTCACTTCTGTAAAGTGGGATTTCATTTCTCCAAAAAGGCTGCTATGGCTGTATGCCCTTTTGGCATTGACATAGTAACTATACAATGTATAAAGCAATGGGGCCACTGGGATGCAGTTTTCTTCTGAAAAAAACTAACATAAAAGTCTCTGGATAAGTTTAAGAAGTTTTAGAATACAGTATTTATTTGGAAAGCAGATGAAAACTAAGTAATTTCTTGTTAGTTCTTTTTTCTGCTGCTTATTGAGAGTTTTTTCTTTTGAACTTACCAGGCATGATAATATTGGAAAAACCTAGTTTCCTTGTTATGGACACTCCATGGGTAAACATGGACGTATACTCTCTCCTAATTTGTTCTATGTCTCCATGAAGCAACTGAAGAGAAACTGCTAGACCTGAAAATGAAGAGAAAACCAAGGAAAAATAAGACATTCAAACAGATTATGGTCATCACTACTTCTTAAAAATTATAAATACTTGCAAGTACGTATACATTCCTGAGAACTCAGAAAATTCAGAGGAGTTCCATACTACCAAGCCAATTCACCTTAATTTTTTCAATGAATTTGGGAAGGGAACCAACATCCAGAAATCAATAAAGACTTGAAAACAACTACCCATGAAAAACTATTAGCAAATAATTACTCATGCATAACTGAACTATGATGACACATCAGATCTAAACTATCCCAATAGGGATGGACTGAGGCCTTAATTGGAAAGATAATTATAAAAATGTCAACTTAGAGAAATATCAATCAGTAATATTTGCACCAATTTCAATTCTTCACTTCCTTCAACACAATGCTGCTTTCACTGGTATGCAAGAAAAGGTGAAAACACAATGGTCCTCATCTATGGGAGAAACATGGAACTCTCATTACAATGCATCACTTAACCCAAATCAAAGTTAGACAAGTTATTAATCCAAAAATCTGAAGAGACAAACTCTAATAAACCAATATAGCATAACCAATACTTTTACTTATGCACAGTAATTTCATAATGAAGGAAATGACAACTTTTTTTCAATAATAATCAGATCTAATCAACCATGTTCTTTCCTAAGTTTGCTAGAAGACATGCAAAATGCAAGGGTGTCCATTTCATCATTTTCCAATATTTATTTCTCTACAATCAAGGAAAAATAACTAAATCTACTATATCTGCAGTACACTAATAAATTGCAAACAGTACACTTCATTATTGGGGGTTGGACTAGATGATCTTTAAAGGTCACTTCCAACCCAAACCATTCTATAGTTCTATGATTACAGCTGAGATTAACAAAAACAACAGGCATGCCTTTTGGTTATTTCAAATATAATCACTGAGGCAAGTGTCAGGATGATACAGCTTGTAAAGATTAACCTTCCTTGACCTACAGCATATCACGTGTCAACATACAGATCAAGGAGAAGACAAGCAAATTCTCCATATATATAGTGAACAACTGGAGATAAACAGAAGAGTCATAATTAACTTTAGATTAAGCTTAAGTAAATAACTTGTACACACATACTGAACAACAAAGTCATCGGTCCTTTGGGCTTTGGAAGAAGTTTCCCCTACAACCATGTTACTACTTAACTGAATAAATTTACTTGAAGTTTGATGGTTCTTAAATCAGAGTTTGAAAAATCTGTCCTAAGTACTGCCAGTCCAGGCTATTGCACTACAAAGATTAGAGATATAATTAGCATGACAATTTTTATATTTTTCCTCTTACCTATGGTTAAATTTTATTATTTTGGCAACTCCAGAGAATGTGATACTCTAACCAGACTTCCATTCTCTTATGAAAAACAGCTCACCTACACATGTCCAACTGAGTACAAAAACAAATCTTTCAAGGAAAATCATTCAGTGAAGTCTATTCTATTTTAAGGGCTGTATTTAATGCCATGGACATTAATTATTTTGGTAACAGAAATTTGTTCTGTGGTTATCCAGTTAACAACTTTTAGGAAATAGTGACAATTATTATCAGTGTAGACAAGAACACAAACCACGCTGTGCCCAGCTGACTGTACAGAAGGTTGGTAAGAAGTCACACAGGCAAAACTCAGACTCTGTTAGAGCCGAAGTTTTTCATTGCTGGATGGGAAGTGTAAGGCTGGGTGTAGCTCACTTACAAATATTATTTAGCTCACCTCTAATCTTGTTTCTTTTTTATGGTAAGAAATTGTTATACGTACATCCGTATATTTATACTCTCATATGCCACACTACTGCACTGCTTCCTTGGAAACCTAAAAAAACATTTGCCATTGCTCCAAATCACATCAGCTGCAAGTGTTAATGAGATTTTGTACACTGTCTGGTGTTGAGTAAAGTTATTGTGTTTTATAAACAGAAAGTTGAAGGCCTCAAATCCAATTACCGCTATAGTCTTCTTAGTGTACAAATTTCACAGATTTCCTTGAAGTATTTTATTTAGCTCAAAAATGAAATAAGTGTTAAAAAACCTCATCAATGGCAAAATAGTTTTAACTTGAGAAATAAGCTGCCTGTCAAGGATGTGAACTACTTGCTCATGCAAGGCAAGAAAGGTATTAGAGCACTGTATTTCACAGCATTCACTGTTAGAAAATGAAGAGTCATCTTTTTATATCCAAAAGCATCAAGAAAATCTCTGTGAACACACTTAAAACATGGTTTAGTCATTTTACCTATAGTTTAACTACATCTTTGGAATATAAATGGTACATCCCCCAACTCTACAGAATAATGAATAACACTGGATTAAAGTCAGCAAAGGTACTTAAAAATGTTATACAGGGTAAACAGTCCAGTAAAATAGAAAAGAGTAAAACTAAACCAGAATGCAAACAGAGGAAAGATACACAGGAAAGGAAGTCTGAAGAACCTCCAAAAACCAAGGTTTCAAGTTAATCATCTGAGAATCTAGTGATGAAATGAAAATGGAATTGACAAGAAGGGAAGCAGAAGATCTAACAGATCAGGTAAAACCGCTGAAGTTAAGAGCATAAGGATTTTATATGATCAATGATAAGAAGGCAATCCCCAGTTCAGTGTTCTGATCGCTCTCTCAAAGCTACACCAATTTTGAAAGGAAACTAGGCCCCTCTGCATTAAGGACCTAAAATCAGAAGATGCATACTGTTACTCAGGTGGGACACTCAAGTTACAAAATAGGTCGCTTGAATTCCCACTGATTTCTTACATTTTGGACCTTGTGATGCGTATGAAAAGCCAAGAACTTATTTTTAGTCCTAACGAAAGTTGTAATAGTCTAATCAAAGGACCGTTATTAGTCCATTTAAAATGATACTAACACACTCCAAACAAAGTACTGTTAAAATGACATATATACACACAATCTTTTCAGTATCAACCCCTGCTCACCCTTCCACTGCCCCTTAAGCCATTGTCTTAAGGTCAATGGCTTCAACCTGGGAAGGTGGTGTATGATGACTGAGTTATCAGCATCCTAAGTCCTTTGCCGTGAGGACTAGGATGTTGCCTATTTCTTCCTCTTTTCTCTCTCAGGCTCCTCTTTTATGTTTGCTAATGTGCTTTACAGATCGTTATTTCTCCACCGGTCTGCGAGTCCACATTACCTCTCCATTCACCAGATACATATTTTATATATGCCACAGATCTGTTCTCTTTGTCTCCCCTAAATCTGGTTTTATTCTGCTGTCAAGGTCATACTATTTGATGACCAGTAACTGGCCACTGGTGAGCTGTTCATAAGGTCTGAGGCCTCTAGTATCACCCCATGACGGTACTGTCAAGGCCTCCCTTATGGTCACGTCTTTACTCTTCTACGCTCCATTTTAGTCTAGGGTTACAGACAGCTAACTCTACACAGAGTCATAAGTATCTACTACATAAGTATATACTACAAAATGTATATACCAAAGTGGGTTATACTACACAATTGTACAAAGCTGTGCCGGGTTTATGTGATGGGGTTTAGGTAGCACAGGAGGGGATGCAGAGACAACCCCTGTAACTTCCCAGGCTCCAAAACCAGTCGGACTGGTCTCTGGCCAGGTCAGACCCCTCTTGTCCCTCAGGCCAGGGCCAAGTCAATTGGCACCTCTGTGAATGCCCTATTTAAGACAGGGACAAAGGAGTCCGAAACGTGGCTTGAAACATGGCTCAAAATGAGTCTCGAACCTGCACAGAAGAGAGGGGGGAGGCAGGAGGTCTCCCCAGAGCCTTCTCTTCTCCAGGCTGAACAACCCCAGCTCTCTCAGCCTGTCTTCATAGCAGAGGTGCTCCAGCCCTCGGATCATCTTCGTGGCCCTCCTCTGGACTCGCTCCAACAGCTCCATGTCCTTCTTATATTGGGGGTCCCAGAGCTGAACGTGGTACTCCAGGTGAGGTCTCTCACGAGAAGAGTAGAAGGGAAGAATCACCTCCCTCGACCTCCTGTCTGCAGCCCAGAATACAGTTGGCTTTCTGGGCTGCAAGCACACACTGCTGGCTCATGTTGAGCTTCTCATCAACCAACACCCCCAAGTCCTGCTCCTCAGGGCGGCTCTCAATCCATTCTCCAAACAGTCTCTACATGTGCCTGGCATTCACCCATGTGAAGGACCTCAGTTCAACCTGTGCTGAATTTCATTAGGTTCTCACAGGCCCACCTCTCAAGCCTGTCAAGGTCCCTCTGGATGGCATCCCTTCCCTCCAGCGTGTCAGCCACACCACACAGCTTGGTGTCATCAGCAAACTTGCTGAGTGTGCATTAAATCCAACTGTCCATGTCACCAACAAAGATGTTAAACAGTGCTGGACCCACTGAGGAACACCACTCATCACTGGTCTCCACTTAGACATCGAGCCGTTGGCCACAACTCTTTGAGTGCGACCATCCAGTCAATTTCTTATCCACCGAGTGGTCCATCCATCAAATCCATGTCTCTCCAATTTAGAGACAAGGATGTCATACAGGACACTGTGAAATGTTTTGGACAAGTCCAGATAGGTGATGTCAGTTGCTCTTCCCTTATCCACCAACACTGTAACCCCATCATAGAAGGCAACCAAATTAGTCAGGCATGATTTGCCCTTAGTGAAGCCATGTTGGCTTTCACCAATCACCTCCTTAGTTTCCATGTGCCTTACCATAGTTTCCAGGAGGATTTTCTCCATGATGGTGAACATGCCACCGTACACTGCATCTGACTGGCTGATAGGATCATTACACCATCTATAAAACATAGAATCTATCCAAAACTTTGTAACTATAAATTTTACATTTCTAGAACGTTAGGAGCTAAAACTTAACAATGAAAATCATTATCCAGTCTCTGAAGGACTGGCACATCTTCTTTAATTAGGTACAAAGTGTAGCTTTGTCTTCTTAGAAGAAATTTCAACTACTTCCCTAGGGATAATTAAAAGCTCTTGTGTTAGCTATTATTCTTTATTTACTCCAGTTTTAAAAATATTACTGCAAAACTCTGTGTAGCACTGCAAACAGATCTGCTTTTATTTCTTTTGCAAGCACATGACGTTTCTCATAGTTAACTTGTAGCATAGTTCACCATAGATATTTTTTATCATTCAAATGAAAAAAAAATTGACAAGTTGCTGAATAAGCACTCCAGATTTTTGTTAGATCGGTCATTCTCCCTCAGAACAGCTTTTATACTGCATTATTGATTCCCACATTTAGTTATGACAAAAGGCAACTGTTCATTACACTTGCAGACTGCTTATTTGCATTTGAGCTTCTGGGGGGAGGGGAAAGTATTTACATTCAGCTTCTATCTACTGGTGGCAGAGGATCCTAGATCATGTTAAGAAGAAAATGCCTAGCAGCTGCTTAGGAAGCTCACAGAAAAAAAAAGAACCTCAGACAGAATGATATTCAGCACTGTTTGTATTTTAAGAAAGCCAATAAAATCAGGCATCTGTCCAAATAAAGCTCCATAAGGGTGTTAAAAGTATTCTGAAAGCCTACAGTTGTTCCCATTTCCGGTAGTATTTAAAGTGTCCGAATTACCACTACTAAGATAACACTAGTAAATTTCCACATTGTTATTGGCAAAAAAAATAATTGTATAAATCTTGTGCAATTTGGTCACAGCAAACTATGTAGTAAATCCCACAAATTACAGACTGGGAACAGAGAGGAAAAAAAGGAGAGGTAGATTCAATCCTCACTGGCCTTGTTAAAGGCTTGATTGTGATTACTTTGACTTATCAAAAGAAACTCCAAAGTCTTTCTTTTTCCTCGGCTTTAAATTCTATATTTTAGCTCAGTAAGAAAGAATGCAAGACAAACAGCCTTTGCAAAATTTTGACAGCTTTCTTGATGCTCATGAATTAAATGAGCTCTTGTACCTAAGGCTTTTGTCAGAAATCCCCTCAAGTGTGGAAAGTTGGGGCTTTTTCTTCTTCACATGGAACATAAACACTTAAATGCAAATGGCATTATATTATCACAAGAAAAGTGGCTTGGGATTTCTTTACAGGGGAGATGGTAGAGCCTCAAGTATTTCTTGCCAGAATCACCACAAGATAAAGATTAAAGGAGCAGAAGGCTAAATGACTATTACAAGAATCTAGTCTAACCTCCTCATACAGATAATAAAGATCTCAGTAATAATTTTTCCAATTCTTACCTTAGTAAGCCCATTGATGCTCTTTTCTATTAACAATGCACATAGCATGTCAATACTCATTTCCACACTACATTGTTATATTGCAAAAGTGAATCATCTTGCTCAAAAATTCTTATAATTACATTTTTACATACTGTTTAGTTAACTAGAACATTAGACAGTGCACAAAATACATAATTTCACAATTATAATTGGTTTATATTGCTTCTAGTGCAAATAACAGACAAAAGGTTCCAGGGAAACACCTGTTATTTTCTCCTTCATGAAGGGCAGCTCTGCCATCCAAACAGCTTTCATGCCATTGTATCAGAAATCTAGATACTTGCGTTCCAATTATGTATCTTATATCAAATAAAGAAACAGTCAACATTTAACTGAGACCTAAATAAAGTGTTAAAAAACAAATTTCCACCACCACAAAAGCCCAGATAACATTGGTAATGAATTTGTAAATGTAAACCATGAAGGACCTAAAACCATGCATATACGTTCTATAATATATCATTCGAAGCAGTCTTAAGACTTCTATTGTTTCAGTAGATAAAGGAAGCCAATAACATTATTTAATGGTAACAAGCAGACTGAATTTTTGGGAAAGGTTTATGAAAACTTCACTGCTAAGACATAATCCATCTCCAAGATGGAAATATGAGCCAGCTATTCTCATTATGTAGCCTTAGAAAGGAAATTCTGAGTTTAAATTGGGTGCCATTTCAATCACATGCATAATCACAGTACTGAAATGAACAGCAAGACATTAGTTTCTACTGGATATAAGATGTCCCTGACAGTACCACAATGGCACATTTTGCATTCTTCTCTAAAAACAAATCTTTTAGCAACATTCAAGAGCACAGTATTTAATTTACTTAATTAATTAACTTTAATTTAATTTATTAAAGCCCTCATCTCCAGCAGCATCTACAAGTCATGCTATAGGAAGGACACTTACAGATAATCACACAAAAAAAAATCTACCTTGAACTTCATTTTTGAACATTTTTAACATTAGATTGCTGCACAATATCATCCACCCTATAAAGAGTACTTGAAAAAGCAGAGTTCTACAAATCCTTGCCTAAAAACTGCTCTAAAACTGGCCTTTTTATATGTCAAAGTTGTCATTCAGGGCCAAATGATCTTGAGCAACAACTTACATGCAAAATTCTCTATATATTTAATCTTTCGGCTCTACCATTTGTTGAGAACAAAAAGGAATGCCTTAATTCATTGTGTACTTAGTGAGGCACATATAAGCACTATTCTTATTTTAAACGTATTTCAAATAGCAGCCTTCAGTGACAACTAATTCTTAAACACATCAAAATGGAATACATATAATCTCCTTGTCACAAAACGTAACAAAGATTAAAACTGACAGATCAATAAATCATTACAGAACTAGAGTAATTAAACAAACGCACTTGCTGTTTAAATGTTAGTGATGTATAGACACAAAATACATCTCAGTGCACCACTGACACATCTGTGAACCCTTCGGAGAACAGACAAACACCAGAGATGATCTCTTCTTAGCTGAGCACAGATGCAGAGGGTAGTTTTATGTGGTTAATCATGTGCCAGGAGTTACCTAAAAGTTACATACTTCGTTCTGTTCTGTCTTCTCTGTTGAGTATATTACCACTCCTGCCCTTATTCTTCCTCATTTTCCACCAGCCATTGCTCCACTCATCTCTCCACTGTGAGCCTACACCTCCTTTTTGCAATCAACAGCTATAGCTGCTCCCAGCAGGGAATGCACATTTTGTTTCCTATGCGACATTTCTCATGGTGATTCACAGGACGAAGCTCTCCTTGCAACGACTCTGAAGGGGCTAATGCTGTGAAGTGCTGGGGTTGTGTTGCACTAACATAGTCACACTACTTCTTGTATCTAGAAAATACTGTAAGTTACCACAGCTCTGTTCCTAGAAACACTGCACTCTGTAAACTTATACTGAGGTACCAATTCCCTGCTGTATTTGATCTCTTGTAGCTTTTCATGTGGAAAAATGATGCTTCTCAGTTGTATCACTTCATGGGGCCTCTGTAGTTTTTCCACGGCAAGGTAAATAACGACTCTAACAGGCTTTCCCCTCCAAATCAAGGAATTTGTAAGCCAAAGCTTACTTTTTGTGAAACAGGAGATGAAACAGCCAAAATATGTGGTTTTCCACCTGTTTTTTTAACTTTCCAGTGTTCAACAGTAACCATGGAGAAATGACATCATTAGAGTGCCAAGAGACTGTTGAATGCAGGTAAATAGGTATGGGAAGACATATACTGCCCCAAAGCACATGCCACTATTTCTATCCAACTGCCTCCATTGCCATATTGTCTCAGAAATCATGTCTTCTCAGATGAGTTCATGCTTTGGGCTGGTCTACCTGATGCCTTCTCTGACTGAGTCTTATATGATCACTGAGCTAGACTGAGACTTATGCAGGGGACATGTACGCTGGGAAAAAAAAAAAAAAAAGAATGCACATGAGGTAACAATAGTTCCCCAAAACCAAGGAAGTTCGCTTTATGAAACTTAATTTGGTCTGGTTGAATTAGAATGATAGCAGTGTAATGAAATTTGCCTTTGAATGAACAACCTCACTGAATTTCAAAAAACTCAGATTCTACTTTGAAGTTGGTTCCTCTTTGAACTGCTGTTGGACCACATAACCTCCTGAGGACCCTTCCAACCTTATTTACTGTATAATTTAATGAATAACTTTCCCCCTCAAGGTCATGTCCTTACTCATGATGGGATTCTTGGCAAACAGCTGCCAACAATACGGGCTTTGAGTTCCTCCTTGCTTCTATCAGGGCATTATGCAGTTGCCCATTTATTGATCAGTCTCCTTTTGTTAGGCAGCATCACTTTGGATGACCTTCTGCCTGCAGGTTTTTGCACAGGTACATGAAAATAACTTTGAATCTATTATAGATAGCAAACTATTCATTTGAAAAACCTACTTGTGCATCTTTCTCTTTTAAATAAAGAAATTAACAGTTTGTGGCTGACAGACTTAAGAAAATCTTTTACAAATCAAACCACAACCTGGATTTGTCTTAAAAACAGCCTCCCTATTCAGGTCTTCCCTCCATCATATTTAAAAATTCATGTTCCTGCCAACTACTAGATACAATATAGTAATTTGTGATTTTATTCTTTTTATGACCTAAACCGGACACAAGAAGATACGATTTATGTAGATTTTTCAAGAGCTGTATTTTGAGCCCCCATGCAACAGTTAAAAAATTAACACTGCCACTATATTTTTTAAAAAAAAATTAAAATAGAAGAAATCATGCTTGAGCTAAGAATGGCAAGAGAAATCCCACCATTTTGAATGTTCTTCCTCTAAAGCTTAAGGCCCTCCCATCAATTGAAGTTAATGTATAACTAACAGTGTTTCCAGTGGAGTTGCAATGTAGGTTTGGCATTGCTACCACAGAATACACAACACTGCTTTCAGTAAACATGCAATTAGGTTGCATCACTCTTGTCTAGTTTATCAGAGCATTCCAAGATAATGGCATAGAAAAGAACTTGCCACTACATTTGCTATTTTTGTGGAATCCACGCAAGAGTCCAAAGCTACAGAGCAGCTAGATACGTTTATAATTTCTTACACTGGTAATTTAATCTCTATAGGATTTGAAAGGATTTTCACCTCCTTTACTGTAATAACTGAAAAGCACATGTATCCTTGTCTCAGCTCTCAAGAATTACTGCATCAGGCACATGCGGCTTTTCAAGACTTGTTATAAGGGAATCTAAATTGGCATTTACACAGAAGCTTACACAGGAGAACATTAGGAACCTAAAGAAAAAAGTGGAGCAAAAAGGAATGTCTTGCATCCTCTTAAAACTAAGCTATCCAGTCTTTCTTCTCAAAAGACAGTGAAGAAAGAGGAAGTTGTGCTTTTTTCATCAGTTTTTTAATATGCTTTTTATAAGACAACTCATTGGGGAGAATATTCACATGTAACACAAGACTGAGGTTCAAATTTCTCCTCTATTGGCTGATTTGCTAAGGGGACATGGATACAGATCACACTTAGGAAAATCATATACTACTTGGCAGGCTTCAGAGCCACTTTCACTTTCCCCACGGTATAATGAATATTTTCTGATTGTATACAAAGTTGAATAGTTGCTGCAGGGAAGTCTAAGAAGCCAAGTGATTAGCGTGCTCATCTGGGACATGTGAGACAGACTGAAAATCCTTTTCCAAATCAGAGTCTGAACAAAGACATTTTCTGTCTTTGAAGAATGTCTCAGACACCGGAGTAAATAATTTCTCTGATAAACCCAGTGAATATTTATATATTCCCTGAAATAGCACGGGCATGAGAGTTACAGAAATCATCTCTAGCATTTTTTTTTCAGCCTAGTACTCAAGAAGCTAAATCTATCCCACCTGTACCCTGACCATGCAAGTGTCCTGGGTGCAACCAGCTACCCATCTGTTCTCAACTTCAAGCAGTGGTGAAAATGAAAGCTAACTTAGCTTTAGGTGCCTACAGGGGGTACTTTGAAGATGCTGTTGGCATTTAAGTAGGGATTACAGTAAGAACCATGACTGTTTAACTGTGTAACTTGCTCACAGCTGTAAGTGTGTAATTTTGGTGGACAAGAACCCTCTACCGTCAGAGCCCAAAAGACTGTTCCAAACACTAGACAGAAAGGACTGCTCCAATTACTAGACAACCCTTCCATCATCATGTGCTGAATTAAAAAAAAATATGTAAACTTCTGAAAGTATAAAGAACTGGAGGAAAAAAAGAAAGGTAGCGTCATAGGCAAGAATATAAAGTTGCTCGTGATAAATTCATACTAAAAATGAGAAGAAAAAAGAAATCTATGACTCTGCATAAGTATGTAACATTCGCGTTGCAGTCTCTGACTTTTATTTACTTATTTGTGTATAAAACCGTGTTTAATGACAACCAGTTTGGCATTGTTCTCTTGCTTCTTGTCCTAAAATGCACTTCAAACCATTTTAAAAATCAACAGGTTCACTCACGGCACAGCAATTCTGTGGGCAAATGAAGCAGCTATTATATGATCAATAACAGTTTACAAGGCACTTTGTGCATTAGTGCCTGCTTTATTAAAGAGAAAAGCAGCCCACATCCAATACTATTTGTTTATTGTAGTCACAAGAAAAGTCCACAGTATCGTTTCACAGTCACACCCAAACAAGCTCTGCCACTGTGACCCATGCTGCAAACTCTACAAAGAGATTTTAACATTTGACAGAAGCTCAAGCTTTCATATGAAAGCAGCGATGACTTTGGCTAGGCTTCACTATCTAAAATATACTAGAATCATAGAATGGTTAGGGTTGGAAGCGATCTTAAAGATCATCTAGCTCCACATCCCCCCTGCCATTGGCAGGGACACCTTCCACTACATCAGGTTGCCCAAAGCCTCGTCCAACCTGGCCTTGAACACTTCCAGAGATGAGGCATCTACAACTTCTCTGGGCAACCTGTTCCAGTGCCTCACCACCCTCACAGTGAAGAATTTCTTCCTTATATGTAATCTAAATCTACCCTCTTTCAGTTTAAAGCCATTACCCATTGTCCTATTGCTACACACTCTTGTAAATGGTCCCTCTCCAGATTTCTTGCAGGCTTCCTTTAGCTACTGGAACGCTGCTATAAAGTCTTCCTGAAGCCTTCTCTTCTCCAGGCCGAACAGCCCCAACTCTCTCAGCCTGTCTTCATAGCAGAGATGCTCCAGTCCTCAGATCATCTTTGTGGCCCTTCTCTGGACTCACTCCAACAGCTCCATGTCTTTCTTGTGTTGGGGACTCCAGAGCTGAACGCAGTATTCCAGGTGGGGTTTCACGAGAGCAGAGTAGAGGGGCAGAATCACTTCCCTTGACCTGCTGGCCATGCTTCTTTTGATGCAGCCCAGGATACGGTTGGCTTTCTGGGCTGCCAGTGCACATTGCCGGCTCATGTTGATCTTCCCATCGACCAGCACCTCCAAGCCCTTCTCCTCAGGGCTGCTCTCAATCCATTCTCCGCTCAGTCTGTAATTGTGCTTGGGATTGCCCCGACCCATGTGCAAGACCTTGCACTTGTCCTTGTTGAACTTCATGAGGTTCTCACAGGCTCACCTCTCCAACCTGTCAAGGTTCCTCTGGATGGCATCCCTCCCCTCCAGTGTGTCCACACCACCACAGAGCTTGGTGTCATCAGCAAACTTGTGAGGGTGCACTCAATCCCACTGTCCATGTCGCCAACAAAGATGTTAAACAGCACCAGACCCAATACCGACCCCTGAGGAACACCACTCGGTATAAACACCACTGAGGGGATAAGGGATGATTTTACATGGTTTGAGATAAGCTAGTAACTGTTTTTTATATCTGTAGTACATATTCCTGTACATTTTATATCTGTAGTACATTGACCTCTGGTGCTACAGATACAGAAATAGAAGTGTGTTATTTTCTTGTAAGACTGACGTAATTAGGTATGATGTCGATGCAGGGATATTCATTTTTCCACAGATTTTTGCATTTTAAAACACAGTAACTAGCTTCTAATTCTAAGAAAAAACATTATAGGAAAAACAGTTTTTATAGCCAGCTCCACTGCAGATATTGCTGAAACCTAGTTAGTTTAATGATTAAGAAATCATCTAGATCTAATAGTACTTACTTTTCAAATACTACAAACTCAATGTAAGAAATAACAACGCTACTAAATGCAGCTAAGGCTGTACGATTTGGCCTTTGCATTAATGGTTTCATTTCCTACTCTAGGCAACCAGGTGTTTTCCACTAAGATGATACCTTACACCAGCTGCAAAGACTAGTGGTGAATGGGAAACTGATCCACTACCTGCTACTCTAGTCTCTGTTACACTGGAAATTCATGCAGAAAACACGTTCCAGTTCCCACTCTGGCAAATGATGCCAAATTATCCATGAGATTAAGTCCTTCCATTCCTGCATCCACGGAGAATAGGAAGGGGGATGAACATCTGTCCCCTGCTCCTTTCTGGGTTGTATTAAAAAGTGATGATCATTTGCCTTTAGTAAGATGCAAGAGGATTCTGTACTTCAGAATTGTCATGAGTTGAAGCAGAAAAAGTACTTTTTTGGGAGTGAGGGTTTGAATGCTAAATACAAATGCTACAGTCTGGCAATACATGTTTTACATGCAAGACATTGAAAGCACGTTTTGAGTTCCTTTTCACTTTTTCCCAGAAAACTGGAAGAATTGTTTTTTTCTGAAGAATATTACAAATTATCTGACAAACTATTTCGACAGTGAGACATAACAATTTGTGGAAACTGAAGACTTTGTGTGAAAATCTCCTGAGTTGAAAGAAACTGTACAGAACAGAATCTAAAGAGGGAACAAGCCTGGAGGATAGACAGCAGTCTGAAGCATCTTTGCTGTTGTTTGTTTACCATGTTTCCTTTCTTAGGTCTTTTTAACATGATTTAAAAAGGGCAAATGCGACATAAACCAAAAATTCAAGTTTTCCTCTATTTGGTTTATATCTACAACAGTTCCTAAGACAGAGGAAAGACCCATGTCTCCTGTAATGCAAGATTTTCTCCTTTTTTGACAACTATAAGGTGGCAGACAAGGCTAATGAGGCTTCAGAACCAGCCATTCAATACTATTACAGAAAAAGACAGCAAAGGGAAAATACAAACTAGTGTAACAACAATATTTTCCATGAGGTGTCAGCAGAAGTATCTGAACATATTGCTAAAGCCTTGCAAGTGCTTTTTCAGGCTGCTAAGCAGTCACAGAGGAACAAATTTCATTGTGCGATGTAAATAGTTTAAATTTTCATTTAATTTCATAGTTTAAATTTTAGTTGCTCCGTACTCAAAGCAGCATTACTGCTCACTTCTGCTTTCCCTCTCAGTCTTCACATGCACTACTGGAATTCTGTGCCACTCTTCTCTCTGCCCGCCTCCCACTGACAACACTTTACAAAATGTAACTGATCTTCAATTTTATTCATTTCCAGCCCCCTGTAACCTGGAAAAAAATTCATGTCCCACATGTCTTTCATGTTGAACATTCACATAATTACGAGTATTCAAATTTAACCAACGTCTCCTAGGACAACCGGGTATTTAACTGTGAACTCTTATTACACAAGAATGGAACAGGATATATGATGTATCACAGACTAAGCAGGTATTGTACGGACAGTCAGAGTGACCAAGAGGAAGTTGTTCTTCTTGAATATGGTTAACATATTTAAGAAGCCCAACATTATACTTGATCAGCAATGTGCTCCTCTATTTTCACTACATGATTTTTATATTTATTGTCCAATAAGATGTATGACATTCTAAACCTTGACTATACGTATATATGTGGCTAGACTCAATATGAGAAAACAATAGGATTAGAAATGGTTCAATATATAACATCTGTCTTGATAAGTTAACATGAGCCTTTATATGTTTCTTGATTATCACTAAAGATTGTTGAACATATATTTTCAAGATAATAATTATGTTTGAAATAAAGTTAAAGGAGCATGAAGTCTGCTACATGAAAGGCATTACCATTACAGTACAACCTGGAAAATGAGTTCATATGAGATTTTTTCTGTAGTCATATTTCAACTAATTAACGTTTCACGGGGACAAACCAATATTTGATTTATTTTGATTACAAGGACAATAGACTCATAAGTTCCATTGCAGGTTTCATTTCAAGTTTGACTGCCTTCCTGGATGACAACATTCAGAAAAAGTTAACAAGTTGGTATTAAAAAAAACAACTACAAAACAAATGCAAATCCAACATTTCCAGGGATGGGGCATCCACAACTTCTCTGGGCAACCCGTTTCATTTTTTTCTTAAGTTTAAATAATATACAGTGTCAATGACAAATTTCATATTCCTGATGAAAATGTGAAGCAGAAAAGTCAAGCAACACAGATCAATAATTTGATCAGCCTCACATGTGAACAGAACTCCACAGCAAACTGTAGCTCTTCAGCACAGAATAAAATTACATAGCTCCTTGAAGAAAATTCAGTGAGGTTTTTTATTGTAAATGTGCACATGAACAGCAATATCATATACTTTCGCCTAATACAAGTATTTTTCTCTATGTGAATAAATATTTCCTTCATTCACATTAGTCCTTCTAAAATAGAGCCACTTCATTTGCGGACTAAGAAAACCCTAAGAATACAAACAGAAACGTGGCAACTTACTCACCTGCATTGGAGCCTGTCAAGTTGTAACGTGCATTCAGCTTTTTAATGATATTTTCATGGATCTGATACCAGTCACTCTCTGTGTTGCACCTAGAAAAATGATAACTTTCTTAACTCTGAAACAGGAACACAAGTTTTTCAGACCAGCTTCACCACAGATCTCTAAACAAATCCTCTTTTGTTCACAACACTAATAACACAATAGGACCTGATAAAGCCCCATGAGACTTCCTGTCTCAATGGAAAGGGTCAGAGTGCTCTTAGCATTTGAGAAAGGCACCATGGAAATATCTGCTTCATGTTGCAAAGGGTGGGAGAAAGATATGAGCAATTATGCTCAGGAACTCAGCCGTGACCAAGTTCATAATCTGTATAGATTTATCCTTCAGTGCGAAACCACGCAGAAACCTATTTTGTGACACTCAGGAGGAGACACAGGACTCGGAGCTGGCCTTAAAAGACAGAAAAATCTGTACTGTGCACTTCAAAGTTATTTAAAACAGGATGTGATCTTCAGGAGGTAATCAGTGAAAGAGCAAATCACATTTCGGTATACCTTTAGAAAATAGTTGCTTTTCCATAAGGAAAAACAGACCGTGTTCTAATGATCACTTTTCGCGGTTTAGGCTGGAGTTATTCTTAGCATCAAATCTGGTTTTGAGTGATGTTTCTTCTACAGTTTTTGTTATTTTAAAACAAACGGGCAAGATTAAAAAAAATAGAATATAATAGGTAGACAAATCTAACAATTTGTTAACCAACAGCTAACACTTATTTGACTTTAATGTCCTGGGAGTCTGAATAAGAGTCAGCCCACATATCCACTGTCACACTAAATTGTTTTTCTGCAGCATTGATTCCAGCAGTTCTAACTCACCGAAGAAGGGTACAGGTGAGAAGAGAAAGGCTGCCTGAAAGAATTCCATGTCTTCAAGATTTGAGTGCTAAATCTGGGAGGGACAGAACGTCTTCATGTGCACAATATGTGTCCCAGGTTTATGTACTTATAATAGACCACTCCACAAAATGGTTCTTACTATAACGTCCAAGATGAACTGGAAATTATATGCACTCTGTTGCTACAATCAGAAAACTGAACTTTCTTCCAAATGCTATCAGTCAAAATCCACTATTCAATCAACCATTAATTTTCAAATCTATTTTTGATTTTTCATTCTCCAGAACTAACTGCCTTTTATACTTCTGTTATTCCCATTATATAATCGCTCCATTTCACAAAAAGATATTCTGTTTGCTTTTTTTGTGTAGTTAAAAAGTACTTCCGCTAGCTGCTTAGGCAGCACAAGATGTTTAAACAAGTCCTAAAAGCACTTCATGTTGCCATAAAAAGAGAGCTCCAGAAGCTCTTGCAAGGATGTGAAAAATTCTGAAACATACACTAAGATCTAAAAGGATGCAACCTTTATCTTTAATATTATCCTACTTCATAAACACATCTGTAGAACTAGCCAAAAATTTCCAAATTGTGACAAAAGGAAAAAGAAATTAGCTACTGCACTTTTTTGGAACAGAAAGGAGCTACAGTTATTTACTCACACTGCATTTAACACTACTGCTTCTGATGCAAACTAACTCTAAGATACTTTTAAAAATCAAGAAAAAAAGCATTCCTTACATGTATACTTTTAAGACAAGGTCATCCTTTGAATCTCCTGCCAGCAAATCTGCAATACTGAGGACTGCACAGCCAAAGGGCCGTCTATATTGTACGTTGCAGGCATTTTTCTTTTCTCCAGCTGCCATTCGTCCTGCCAAACAAAATACATATTTGATGCATAATCCATGGAACTGTCTCTCTTAAAACCACAGAAGGGAGGCAGAGAGCAATTCAGTTCAGTATGGTGACAGGTCTGAGTGGACGATGCCAAATGTACTCGTTGTGAATCTGGTCTGTCTTTATACTATGTTAGGATAACAAATGGTACACGAAGTACACTAAATATTTATGTGGTGATCTCGAAAGCTCTCAGACCAGAGGTACTGCTCATTCTCTCATGACCTGCACTCAAACAACACCTTCTGATACCCAGTGACAGCACACTCATGACACCATCAAATTAAATTTAGAGATCAGACATGACAAACTGTTCAACATTTGCTGTCCAATAAGAATTATTTTACTGTAGGTGTTGCTACTCGTGATTTATATGAGAGGTGTTGTGACTGAGCCGTTACAACTTAGTAATCAAATGCAGCTTCCAAATAGGCAACTGGCAAGCAAGGGGATAAATGACCAGCTGCAGAAAAATCAAGGAGAGATGAAGCACAGGGAGGAAAGATGACAAAGGGCAGAAGAACAATTTATGATAAAGAAAGAAAGAAAAGCAACCAAGGAAAACAGATTTGAAACAAAATATTCTTCCTAGCCTTTTCTATTTGATTTAAATACAATTGATCAATCTTCTTGCTGTGTTCCTGGCATTTGAAACAGCCCTCTTTCTAACCGTATTATTCAATTGTGCACTGGCAGTTATGTATCTTTCCCACCAAGTCTTAATTTCAGACATGAAAAGTCTATGGTTGCAGTCGCTGTAGGGCAATGCTTCCTCAAAATATTCCTATGCATAGCAGCAGCTAGAAGAATGATTGTTCGTTTTTGCACCATGCAGCCTATAAATCTTATCTCAGCTTTTTAATATTTCAGTGGTTCATTTATAAACTTGACTGAGAATACATTTGAAAACTACACAATAGAAAAAATTCTACTCCTTATTCTTCTTTAAAGCATTTATTCTTACCAAATATACTTACATTACATCATAGTTTACCATACCTTTTCCCAATCCTTGCCAATAAAACCAAAACACAATATTTTGATATTCTGATGAAACACTAAAACACCATGAAAATGCAAGGAAAAATTATTCCTCAAAGCTGTAAAATAGTGTTTACTTCGTAACAAGTTTTTTCTGAACTCAGCGTAAGTTAGAGCAACTATCTTTCAAACCAAAATACCTTTGAAAATAGGAAGAAAAGTTATATTCAATACTGCACTGATGCAACTACAGAGACAGTTTACAAAGAAAACAATATATCTAAGAGGGCAGAAGCAGACCTGAAGATTATTTTTTCACATCAGTACAGCCCAGAGGATAACTTCTTAAAATAAATACCTAATACAAATGTACACTTTTTTTTTCTCTTCCACTTTGTTCTAGAGGATTTGATATCTGTCTATAGCATCAGGGATTAAAACTGTTATAAGACTTTCTCCACTCCTTTCCCTCTCCCCCTTTTTAAAGGAGTCAGGGAGAAGACAAAATTCATCTGAACAATTTCAGGTATACATCAGATATTACATACTAATTAGGTACATTACATTTCCAGGCAAGTTTTTCTATGAACAAAGGATGCTTGAAATTACTCTCTTTGGAACAAGAATGGACTCTCCAATGACAATTCCATCATCTTAACACAGTTCATATTTGACACTTTCATTTTGTTTTGTGATAGTAACAAAATTCCTGCGTCTAAACTCAAGTTAGCAGTATGCTTGAAAAATAACACAAAACAACGCTAAGAAATCCAAAGCAATTTTCCCATCAAAATATAGGCATTTTTCTTTTCCAAAAATTTATTTAAAGTTCTAGCTAATCTAACAAATCCCAAAGCTGATCCCCAAACAATTTGTTTTATGTACTGTCATACGTCTAATAAATGTAAAATTTCTACTCACAGATGATTATACCTACCTATTCGGATAATGTGCACAGTGATATAGATGTCCTTCCTGAGTTCACTGCTACCCAAATCCTGTGCAAGATCAGAACCTCATTATTTCTGACTCCTGATTAAAATATGACATTTAAAGAGATCTTTACACACTGCTTTCACTGCCAGTGAAAGTGATAAATGAACAGTGAGTTCATTTAAATAGCGTTAACAAATTATCCCTTTACTACTTTAAATTGGCAGTCATGCACTCACAACGAATGTGCTAAAATACCATGGGGTTAGAATATGCTGTAATGCAGCAAAATCAGTGGGAGGACACAAAAAACTCGCTGTGTGCCTCGAGTAGCAGCAATGCATTTGTGCAGTTCCTAATATTCTGAAAATACAGAGAGTGCTGCATGAACAATCTTTTGGGTGTAAAATACATAAGGAGGAAAACTAACTGGTCTTTGTTGCAGGGAGAAAGACTGGTACATATGCCCCTGTGGAAGTTTAGATGAGTGCCCACATATTGCCAGAAAACATTAAACTTGGGGGTTCAGCAATACATTTCAACCAGCCTTTAGAGTTGATGTTCGTAACAATGTAAAAGCTTGGGGACCAGTTCTGAGTCAACCACAGAACAACAATTAAATCCAACTTCTATTTTCAATACCTAGCACAACGAAGATTGAGAACAGGAAGAACTCACCACAAAGAGAGAACAGTGTCTTTCAGGCTTTTCTGGACATTTTGGCAAACCATTTCTATTCAGTCTTAAGAAAAATCTTTCACTGTAAGAAAACAAATATGACAGATATGTTGAACAACACTACAGCAAAGTAGTTCTCATTTTGATCTTACTTCCAGATGCAACCTTCCTCAAGATATAAAAGAATGAAATAATGTCTTTCCAAAAGTCTCAGCCCTATCAATAAAAGAAAGGGAGAGACTAGCTAAGGGTGGTGATTTACTTAATCACCTAACAAAATTACTAAAAACCCAATACAAAATAGAAGACTGATTGTCATTTGGAAGAATGATATTGTATATCCTAGTACACAGAGAAATACAAGCAATAAAATTCATTTATATTAGAATTGAAATTACATGTGTAGTATGTTGGTATTGATTCTTCATAAACAAACGTCAACATTGCCACACTTCCATTCAGCCAATATTCTTTTTCATAGATAGGAAGATGATCCTAGGGGACATTTTTTCTACTTAACTCCATCAAAATCTCTCAGAGTACACTGATTTTAGTAGTCTTGTAAGAGTCGTGGAAGTTCCACCAGGGTAAATTTCATTTTTTGAATTCTGTTTTGTAATCTACTGTGGAGTATTAAATGTGGCAGCTGCTGTAAGTACTAATACCGCTAGTAGGGAGATGCAGAGAATACTTATTTCAGAATAGAAGATGGCATAAGACTTCGTTGGAAGAGAAATTACTTTTTGAAACATTCCTATTTGATAGTAGGTCCATTATGGATAATCTCTGAGCAAACTTGGCAATTAATGCATGGGAAGTTTATGAAAAAAACAAACTTTCCATGCTTTGGATCATTTTCTCCAAGATACAGTCTCATAGGAAATGTAACAATCATATTTCTGCAGTGAGAGATGGGGAAGATGGGAAAAGCAACGAAATCGGAAGTGTTATATACATACTCTCCACCCTCTCACCCTCAGCCCCAGCGGGCCAGATATTTGAGTCTAGATGCCCTGCAATGCTCAAATCAGACACAAAATTTCCAAAGCACAACTAGGTTTATTTTCTCAGCTGTATCCACCTCTTCTGCTTATCCTGGAGGCTAAACATGGTTTACCACTGCTCTATACCATCCACAGCTTTTCAAAATGCAGCTGGAAAATCACTAGGAATATGTTGGATAAGATCCAACTCAATAGAGACTAATTAAATCTTTATTGTGCCAGCATTTGCCTTGTAGAAAATCTGCATTGATCATTCACGGAATCAGAGCCATTCGCATTGAAAGGGAACTCAAAAGGTCTCTAAGTCCAATCTCCTGCTCAAGGCAGGGTCAGCTATGAGGTCAGACTAGCTCAGGGCTTTAGCCAGTCAGGTCTTGAAAACCTTCAGTTATGGAGACCATACAGCCACTCTAGAAAACTCATTCCAGTGTCTGACTGTCCTCAATTTTTTCTTTACATCCTGATGGACCTTCTCTTGTTTCAATTTATATTCCTTGTCTCTCATTATTCCACCATGCACCATTGATGTTATTGATCTTCTCATAGGTACAGGCAGGTGAGTTAGCTGTCCTCAAAACCGCTTCTTCTCCAGCCTAAACAAGCCCCACTGCCTCAGCCTGACCTCCCAGGGCAGAAGCTCCTGCCCACAACCAACGTGAGACCTTCTGCTGAACTCACTTCAGTTCATTAATATCAGTCTTGTATGGGAGGACCCAAAACTGGCATGGTCTAACCAACACTGAGCAGGGGATGTTCGCTTCCCTTAAGCAACTGGTTGTGTCTTGTTGACACAGCCTAGGATGCTGCTACGCTCAAGAGCACATTTCTTAAGAGCTATGTCAGGAGAATGATTTATCTTTTCATGTGCCAGCTATCCAGGCTGAACCTACAAACACTCCGACTTTTTTGTTGTGATTATTTGAAAACATTTGTGCAATCCTGAGCTATGCAGCTTTTTTAGAAGACAGTATAAAAGGCAGAACCTAAGAATAGTAGAGTTGAACTCAAATACCTCAAAGTGCATGAAAATGATACTTTCTGAGAAACATTCATGTTTTATGATACTGCCAAATTCTGCAGCTTAGGTCTCCATGGAAACTTTAAAATTGAGTTTTAAAGTCTGTTTATGTGAATATATTTTTACAGAGAAACAAGTTGGTATTTTGCTGTTGATATAAGAATGGTTTTCAAAATAATTCTGCCCTTTCATTTAGATTTAGCTCATTTGCAATATTGGAAAAAACAGTCTAAAAAGTGCAGAGTTTTTTTTACAGGTCTCACACAAAGTTATTGTACCTTGAGCAAGAATTATTATTTGTATTACTAAAGCAGCTAAAGCTTTAGGAGCCCGTTATGTTGGGCACCATGCAAAACTGAATAAAAAGAAAAAAGTCTCTGTTCCAGCAGTAACAATACAGCTCCTGCGTGCTGAAGCCTGCAGTGCATTGGTATGTGTCAATACAAATTTGGCCAATACAATTTGGTGATTCTGAACTTCATCACCTTATCTTCAGTCTGTAGAACTATTTAAAAGTAATACACAGGTAAACATCGCATTTCACTACATTTTTTGTCTTTAAAGCAACCACTAGACATGTTGATTCAAAGCAAAATAGCATTCAACAAGAAGCTGTCTTGCTGCGGATAAGCAATCTTCATAGTTTACCTACGAACTGGCAAATACTGAATTTAACTGGGAGTGTACTCTATATTTATTGAAGCTTACATTCTGCAGAAACAAAGGCACATCTTTTGAAAGCTTCCTACTCACTATCCACTACGAAAAGAAATTTTCAAGCTCTGCTTATACTCACAGACCATGAGATTATGATTCACAACACAATTAAACGCCAAGGACTTTTGTCACACCACAAAGAAATGCACTGATTGCAACAGAAATGTAGTGGTTATGCAGATCTAATTTCCTCATTTGAATTTGAAATTTTGTTTGACTGAAGCACAGGACTCAGTGGCAATGAAAAAAGCAAACTGAAAACAAATTAAAAAAATCTTAATCCTTGTTCAGTGCTTGGATACATTTTTTTTTTGCTTGAAACATATCACAGTACCAGTTACAGCTCAGATTAAAATAGTTACCTTTGAACATTACCAGGGAGCAAATGCGAGCAGTTAGACTTGTAAGATTATGAGGAAAAAAAAAAATGGCAATGTTATATCTGAGTACAGAGTACAGAGAGCATGTGCATTTATATACCAATTCAAAGGATTTCCATAGAGACAAACAGGTTAGAAAATGGTTGAAGAAAGTAAACAGCCTTCCTAAAACAAAATAAAGCCAGAATTCCCAAGATCTGAAAGCTTGTCTTCAAACAGCAGCAAAATCTCCAGAGGGTTAAATCTAGAGCTAGTATCTTATCGCACAGCAGTCTTCCCAGCAGTCAGTTACACGTACATATACGCGGCGAACACGCACAGCAGAACCCCCCAGCAGAAATACCTTTCCTTTGTATTCAGACAACTTGATTCTAGTTTAGACTGCAATGAATTTTTTATGAGCACCAATCTCGCCACTTAAACATGCTGTACACATTTCAGCTCTGCTGTCTTCCCACCAAAAATAAGGAAATAACTAATGCTGGAGAGATTAACTTAAGAAGGTCAACAAGGGATTTTTGTACTGTAACTTCTCGTGTATTAGCGAAGTAACAATGTGTTCCAAATCTGCAGGCTTAACGCGCACATTTAAAACAAACACGGCCACAAACCATTCTATTTTCCTAAGTGACCCCTATTTCCTCAGTATTAGCAGGAAAATGTTACCAGTCACATTACCAGTCTAGACAGATTCCTTGTTCTAGGATTTTATAAACACCACCATCAAAAAAAGAACCAGCCAGATTTATACGACGTGGCATATTCTTGTGGTAAAGCCATGTCATCAAATAGCCATAGTTCTCGGCATAGCTTCACTTCCAGACATCTTTATACATGGCCTCTACTTAAATATAGGTTACAGTGATTTCTAAAGCAAATAACGACAGACAATAAGAAAATACTGCCACATAATTCACCATTTCGAGTTTATCACATTCCAGAACACCGTTAATGGACATTCATTAAGAACTTGAATCTGAGTTGACTTCATTTACTGCTAACGGCTCATTGACTTCATAAAACCAAGATCAGACACAAAATTTTATCCTCACACTTAGTACAACATGTCACATGTTACTGAAGTAAAGATAATAAAGCCTTAAAAATATATTCTTAATCAGAGAATAACTGAATGATAAATGTGCCAACATGACTTAGCAGTACAAGCTGTTCCACAGCAAATCAGCCCCGGTATTTTAACTCTGTTATGCACTTATGAAAACCATACACAAATTTTTAACTGTAAAATAAGTAGCAATGAGCAAAGGGGGCGAGAAAAAGAAGAATGTGTACTATAAAAATAAGATTTCGACCCATTTCAGGTAAAGATAAAAACATTCACACTAACAAAAATACATCAAACAAAAATATATTATGATGTTATACCAAAGCTTATCTTCATGTCTCCTAGCCATGCTGACAACATGGGGGAAGAAAAAGATTTTCAAATGCTAGCTTTATGCTGTGGAGCCCAATTTCCCTCGGCTAGTTAAGGAGCTAAAAAGGAAAAGAGAAAGAAGAAAGGGAGATAGGTGGGAAAGAAAAACAGATATATGTACCTGCCCTCATCTTCTTCTCTCTACGAACTGAAGACAGCCTTAAGAAATTAGTTTTTATGAACACACCCTATATTATTTTAGATATTTGCAGCTGTATTTTAACTGAAAGGTGGCATTACACGTTTCTTGAAAAGAGTAACAAGTTACTTAGAAAACAGTGATTTTAGATTATTTTCCATGAGGTACCCGGAGACAAAAGGCAACGATACAGTTTAAAAGGACAGCACGCTGAAATCTATCAGTAGGTATTTACAATTAAAGAAACAACATACACCAGAAGCTGGAGCTCTCAGTAATAGTGAGCTTAGTCTGCCACCACGGATAAACATTTTGCAGCGCAGCATTATCAGTGCACAGACATACAGATCCTTTAAGCTGAATTACAGTCCTGATTATTATCCTAGTCACTGGCTGAGGTAACAGCATGGATACAAGCAGATTTGCTCTATCTTTCCCCAAAGATGGAAACTAAACCTGAAGACAGCAGGAGGAATTGGTAAAAGTGTAGGGAAACAGAAGTATTTATGAAAATCCCCTGCTTCCAACAACACCTGGGCTCCTATGTATTCATCACCATTTGAGGGTTTACAAATGGCAAGTCTGTATTCTTTCGTGCTGACCCTGCGCCTTTTGCCGGTAGCAAGTGTGACTGCGATGTGTTCTTGATAAGATGATCTGTAAAACCACCAGAATACCACTAGTGTTGAATGTATCTTGTCATTACCTAAATCTGTCACAAATATGTCATGGTTGGTGCACATACCTCCATTCTAACACTGCATGCATTTAAGGTCCACTAGCTACAAGACAGGGCACCCCTTGCAGCGCTTTCATCATTGCAATTAAAAACAATTACTTCTCCTGTTACTTTTCAACTTTTACAACATAAACAGTAAGAGGGTTATTTGTTAATGCATATGAAAGACCTAATCAATACCTCAGGTTCCACTTGCCTGGGTAGGTTTGTCAACTTTAAAAAGCATCTATTTACTCAAGATCAGATCAAAGATCTATGTAAGCCAACACCCCTTACTCCAACCATAGTAAGCAGAAGATATTTCAGAAAGAATCCTTAAACAGCAGATAGGTAGGCATGTTTGTTTCACTGCATATGGGTATTCATGAGAGGAACTGAGCCACATCATGACATACAACTAATTTCTAACACACCCTCACACCTGGGAATAATCCATCTGTACTTGTTGATTTGAGAGCATAGGAAAGATATGATTAAAAACAGGCTCTGTCTCCCCATAAAACACAAAACCAAACCCTTTCAGAAGCATCTTCTTGCTAGACTACACTCGTACCTTTTTTTAGAAACTCATTCCTACCGTATCTACCTCATTTTACTTATCCACGAATGTAGTTATTTTGCTGCAAATTCACATGCAGCAGCTCCTGCACAACTGATGAATAGGACAGTCTGGGCAGTCAGGCCAATGCAAACAGGCTTGCTGAAATGCCAACTCCTCAAAAAATACTTGGAACGCTACCCTGAAGTAAAATGTTAATTCTCCTGCAATTCAAGAATGGTCAATAGTTAAAGAGTAATTTATCAAAAATGTCTCGTTAATGACAGCAAATTACACTGCATGGCACAAAGTCAGATTAAATGAATGATTTGTAAAAAGAAGTATTATTAAAACATCTAGAACCTGTTAAAGACAGGACAAACCCTTTTGATCACATAGCAATGAAGGGCAATATAAATCTGTAGAAAAGACATTTATTACAGAAACTAACACAAGGCCAAAACATTTGGCAGGAGAATGAAGCTGTGCCAAACATCGTCATACACATTCTTCCCATCACATAAATCGTACCTGCTTATACTACTGCTGTTTATGAGTATGTAAAATTGAACTACAAAAAAAAATTACTTACTTGTGAGAGATAAATAAAATATATTTTTGCTATTGATATCTGAAAGCTTAAAAAAATTAATAGGTACAAGGGAGAAAGAAGACAGACCTATAGAAATCTTTGTAAGATACCAACTCTGATTTTGGAATTTCTCATTGGTCACGGTATGTTCCTGTGAAGAGTTTCTAAATCCAGAACAGAGTTTTCAGGTCAAAACCAGACTCGGGGAAAGAAAAAAAAAAAAAAAAGAAAAAAAAAGTCCTCCTTACACTGCTTACACTGTAAGGTAAATAGCCTGAATACTCATGGAATACATCCAAGAGGCTCAAGTTCCAATGTTTGTTTATTGTATGTTGAGTACTTTATGGGTCAGGCTATTAGTTACAGTGAGTGTGTTTTTTACGGTATTTTTGGAACTGTTTTGCTTTGTAAAACAACAAATGAAATGTAATTAATAGGGCACACCGATTGACTGGGCCGGTACTTTAGTGTTCTTACCGCTGATGTGGAGGAACTCCACAGCAGGCAGTTCAAGTCGGTATTCTCAAGCAAAAAGTATTATTCACTTGAGGCACATCCCTCACATTTCCAGTCTGACTGGGACCAAGAAACAACTTTTTGCTAATCTCCTCTGATGACTTCTACTCGAGAATTTTTCCTCGTCTAGGATCCAAGCAGAGGAGAAGCCCTATGACTTTTACTACTTCACTACTCCTGCCAAGAAAAGGCTGACTGACTACATATGTCCTGACTATACTCCTGCACGTAGGAATCTTTCTGCTCACAATGAATAACTGGAAAAAATGAGGTACGTTTTCTGAAGTGAAGCTTTTGAAGTTTCTGGAACTTCAGGCTTCTCTTTTAAGCTGCTTCTAATAACCCTATATTTATTTCCAAATACAATCATGCCAAATACATTCTTGTCCACAAGGGCAAATTACCAGGTGTTTTGTCTTAAACAAAGCCAACGATGAAATAATTAACCCTAATTATATATATTGTGTGTATATATCTATATCTCTATATAAATGATGATGTAAAAATTTTCAAAAGATTAGCAACCACATTCACAAATGTACAAACTAAGTTACCCATCTAAAGAGATATTTTTATTCCAAATACTTAAAGGATTGTTAGTAGAGCAGTGGCTGCTCTCTTCCCAAAGTAAATAAAACCAGGCTGGTTTTGTTTTAATTTGATTCTGAGGAGGGACAAAACAGGGTAATAAGTGACTAAATTAGAATGGAGGACTCTTAAAAGAGAGTCTACAAGCCAGATGCTTTATCTCTCCTGTATCTATGAGGTATACATATACATGCATCTATTTTGTGTAATTTGCTGTAGCATAGTTTTAATGCTGTGCAAGATGGGATATTTTTGTGCATGCTGCACAGGAAATTGAAAATAACACTGAGCTACCCTATGTTGTGATCCAGTAAAAGTGCAGATTATGCTTTTGGAAATACTATAAAGGAAAAGTAGCCCTGAGCTAGGTCATTGCTTCTGCTTCCCAGGGGTTACTCCCTCTACCAGAAACCCTGCTAGTTCCTTTAGCTCAAATCCCTGCCCTGTGTAGCAGACACATTTGCAGGGAGAAAGTCAGGATCCCAAACTACTACAAGATAAAAAGCATCCATGGATAATGTGGAGGCATCTGAGTAATAATTTTCAAGGAACACTATTCATGAAGTGAAGGTTACACACGTAAAAACAATAGTATTTTAAGGGGAAAAGGCAGAGTAGCCTATCACCTAAGGATTAATTAAAAATTGTAAGGAGCACCTGATTGTGCATAGCATATTATATGGCATTGTACTGAGCACACTTTCATGTACATACATTATTTCTCTACAAAAATCGTATGCTGCTGAAAAATTACAACAAAGTCCAGTCTGAACTCTGCCTCTCTACTCAGTGTTCACTCCTCCCAGAAATTCTGTGCTATTGAGATCAGGTAGCGTAGCCTGAGATACAGTTAAAACATATGTTTAAACAAATGGAAAAACCACATACACTTTTTTTCCTAGAATGATAATATTTTTCTCATAGATAATAGTAGAAACAAATCCCTCTCTTTATGCAAGGTTATTTATTAATAAAGCCTCTGAATTTTCATGACATTCAGAAACACAAAATTTAAATATAGAAAAATCTGTTGTACACATAGGAGCAGAAAATCTGAATATCTACTAATCTGCATGCATGTATGCACAAATTCTTTATCCCTCTCACTCCAGCTTTTGTATCTGAAATACATTGCGCCATCTAAAATTAATTCCAAATTTGATTTTAAAGTGCCTTCCCAACCATTTCCCAAACCTAGTTTGTTCTCTTCTCTGATTTCAGAATAAAATCAAGAATCCAGTGTCTGGAAAGAACATGAAAAGGAACAATAGACACACATATTACAACAAAGAAAGTCGAAAATAGCATTTCTAGCATGAAACACTTGCATGATAAGCATGCTCTGAAAAGAACCATAAAGAAGTTGAAATTAATTAGCAGGTGATTCTGAACTGAAACTTCTTGACCAACTAGATAAACTTCTACAATGAAATGACCAGGCTGGCAAATGAGGGGAGAGCAGTGGATAGTATCTACCCGGACTTCAGTAAGTCCTTTGACACTGTCTCCTGTAAGATCCTCCACGAGAATTGTTGATACATGGGCTGGATGAGCAGACAGCGAGTCAGATCGAAAACTGACTGAATGGCCAGGCCCAGAGGGTGGTGATCAGTGGCACAAAGTCTAATTGGAGGCCCATAACTAGTGGTGTAACCCAGGGGTCAATATTGGGTCCAGTCTTGTTTAACGTCTTCATTAATGATCTGGATGATGGGGCACAGTGTACTGTCAGTAAATTTGCTGATGACACAAAACTGGGAGGAGTGCCTGAAACACCAGAGGATTGGGCCGCCATCCAGAGGGATCTCAGCAGGCTGGACAAATGGGCTGACGGGATGTCGTGGTTTTAGGCCGATCCAGCAACTAAAACTCACACAGTCGCTCCTTCTCCAGTAAAGTGGAGAGAAAAAATATAATAAAGGGACTGAGGGTTGAGACAAGAACAGAAGGAGCACCCACCAACCATGGTCTCGGGCAAAACAGACAGGGATTTCTTAAAGCAAAACAGTTTATTAATGGTTACTTAAAAGGACAAAGGGAAACAAAACCGGTTACTTGAGAGGATAAAAAGAAACAAAGCCAGATCTTAAAAACAACACCTTCCTTCCCATCCTTTCCTTTTCCTCCCGGCTCTACCTCCTCCCCCCAGCAGCACAGGGGGCAGGGACTGGGGGAGTGCAGGTCAGTTCATTCTGTGCTGTTACTGCTGCCTCTTTCTTAAAGGAGGAGGAGTCCTTACATCCTTTTCCCCTGCTCCAACGGATTCCCTAACTCACGAGGAAAAATCCACAAACTTCTCCAGCGTGAGTCCAGCCCACAGGAAGCAATCCTTCCCCACAGATTGCTCCGGTGTGGGCTTTACCACAGTCTCGGATTCTTAGGGAGTTGTAGCCACTCGCTCCAGCATGGGTCATCACACAGACTCCAGATGCCTCTCTGCCTTGTTGTGCATCCCAACACGACCATCCTCAGGCTCAGGCATCTTCTCTCCACAGGCTGCGAGTGGGTCTCTACTCCACCGAGGCCGTCCTGGTTGCAGGGGGGCCGCCTGCTATCTCGCCACCAGCCGCAGGGGAAACTCGGCTCCGGCACACCTCCTCCCGCTCCATCCTCACTGACCTGTTGTCGATGCGGCTGTTTCTCTCAGATCTCAGTCCTCTCCAGGTGAACTCAGCCCAGTGGGCACCCCGGGAGTGGGGCGCTCCCCAAGTTCCCCAGCCGGCTCCACCACCGCCATCCTCAGTGGGTGGCACTGGCCCGACGCAGGCAGCCGCCCGGCCAGGAGCCAGGGAGCGGGGGCAGTGCCCTCCTCCCTTCTCTCCTCGCTCCTGGGCAAAGCACCTTTTCCGGTTCCTTTGTCCCAACTTAAATAGGGCAATTCGCAGAGGCGCTGATTGGCTCAATCCCGAGGGGGATGGGAGTCCGATCTGGTGGCCAGAACCAAGTCTAACCCGGTTCCAAAACCAGGGAGGTCACATGGAGCAAAACCCCTCTCCTGCCACCAGAACCCCCATCCCCTCCCCCATCAAACCGTGACACGGGAACCTCCTGAGGTTCAACCAGGAGAAGTGCAAAGTCTTGCATCTGGGGAGGAACAGCCCCAGGCACCAGTAGATGGTGGGGGATACCCAGCTGGAAAGCAGCTTTGCAGAAAAGGATCTGGGGGTCCTGGTGGGCACCAAGTTGAACATAAGCCAGCAGTGTGCCCTTGTGACAAAGGAGGCCAATGATAACCTGGGCTGCATTAGACAAATTATTGCCAGCAAGTTAAAGGAAGGGGATCCTTCTCCTCTCTACCCAGTGCTGGTGATGCCACACCTGGAGTACTGTGTCCCATCTGGGCTCCCCAGTACAAGAGAGACATGAACATACGTCGTGGTTTAGCCCAGCCAGCAACAGCACCATGCAGCCACTTGCTCAATCCTCCCCCCACCAGTGGGATGGAGAGGGGAAAATATAACAAAAGGCTCAAGGGTTGAGAAAAGGACAGGGAAGGATCTCTTACCAATTATGGTCACAGACAAAACAGACTCGACTTGGGGCAAAACAATTAATTTAATTCATTACCAGTCACAGAGAGAATGATGAGAAACAAATCCAGATCTTAAAAATACCTTCTCCCTACTCCTTCCTTCTTCCCGGCTCTACCTCCTCCCCACAGCAGCAGGGGGATGGAGGTTGTGGTCAGTTCCTCACACATTGTTTCTGCCACTCCTTCCTTCTCAGCAGGAGGACTTCTCACACTCTTCTCCTGCTCTAGCGTAGTGTCCCTTCCACGGGAGACAGTTCTCCACGGATTTCTCTGATATGAGTCCTCACGGGCTACAATTCTTCATGAACTGCTCCAGCATAGGCCCCTCCCATGGGGTGCAGTCCTTCAGGAGCAGACTGCACCAGTGTAAGCATACCCACAGAGTCACAGCCTTCTTCACGTGCAGCCACCTGCTCTGGTGTGGGGTCCTCCTTGGCTGCAGGTCTTCACAGACTGCTCTACAGCTCACCATCTCACCACAGCACACCTCCTCCTCCTCCATCTTCACTGACCTTGGTGTCTGCATAATTGTTTCTCTCACATCTCACTCTTCCCTCTGTTGCAGCTGTGCCAGGCCCGACCAGTCCGATGAACTCTGGCAGCCCCGGTGGGACAATTTCCAGCCACCTCCAGGAATGGGGAGCTTTGGAGCATTTCAAGCCGCAACCGCCGCCCCCACCCCACCAGGCGAAGTGGTGGGGGAAGGGGGATGGCCCAGGACAGACAGTCACCCATGCCTTCCCCCTTTCTCCACTGTAGGTCCCACATGCCAGAGGTTTCTTTGTCCCTTCTTAAATATGTCATTCACAGAGGCACTGATTGGCTTGGCACTGGCCAGAGGCAGGTCTCACTTGGAGCCAGAGAAGTTTCTCGCAGCTTCTCACAGGAGCCATTCCTGTAGCCCCTCCCCTACCACCAAGACCCTGCCACACAAACCCAACACATTACAATTAACGAACTGTTCCTCACAACAATATGCGACACATTCTTCATTACCAGAGGGCCATCCATACAGGATTTTTCTCCTGTACTTTTTCAATAACTTCCGTAGCCTTGCACTCAGTACACACTCTACAGCTTCACAAATACATTCTCCAACTCCTTTGTGGTCTAGTGTTCAACATTGTTTAGGAGGAACAAAGAATTTCAGTATTCAAGTCTGCTGCATTTAAAGTGCTGATGTCTGGAGCACTGATCCTAAATAAACTAGATATTGAAACTCAAGTGTAACCCACTTACACGCTTAACGTAATATTGAATTTTTGGGCTCTTGCTCAAGAGAGGCCACAGGGATATCTGCTCAGCCTGTAAAGACGAAAGACATCTCGAGCTCTCAACAGTGAGCCTTCTGGGTAATGGAAATGTATTATCAGCTCGATTCAAGAGGTATCCAAGCCATTCCTTGCTGTTGTTCTGACTGTTAACAATAGTCAGTTGTGTAAATCTTAGTTAGAGGGATGGTTAAAAGTCACGTTCTTTGAGCTGTGCTAGAAGAGAGCAGATCTCAGGTTTGAAGATGCTGACAGAGGTTGCAAAAAAATGCCTTTAAACATTCTCTTATTATACAAAAATCCTCTAAGATTTTCACAGAATAAGTGGGGAGGGGAATATTTGTTTCTTAAAGGGAGAAAAACTGTCATTATGGCTTTTTTTTTCCGAAAAGAAAATTAGAACACAAAGTAGTAAATGTTTTGACCAACAAAATGTGGATTTCGGCTTTCAGCAAGTGATTTAACTGATTTAAAGTAACAGCAGAACTGAAAGAAGAAAAGCATGAAAAGATTGATGATTGGTATGAATGTCACAGAATCATAGAATGGTTAGGGTTGGAAGAGACCTCAAAGATCATCTAGAGGTTAAGAGCACAACTGAGCAAGGGTAATCTTATTCTTTGATACGGGTTGGAGTCTACACAATCATTAAGCATATAATCAAAAACTCACAAAATTCAAAAAGCAGTTTGCTTTCATCGGCCTTGAATAAACATCCTATTCCTCTTTGTGCTGCTTAAGAATCTGTGCTCATTTGAGGGCAATACGTTACTTACAAACAAGGTTGTTCAAGGTGATAGGAAAAGGAGGATTAGTGTGCCAACTTATCTCTGCTCCTCACACAGATGGGGCCAGAGGCATCAATCATTTATGACAAAACGTTCGTATCATATTGACACAGACACAAAGTGTGTATCAATGAAAGAAAAACCTGCCCCACTCTATCTTTCTGAAGTGCTGCCTTAAAATCGTCCTATTAATAGCATTGCTATTTGGAAAAATTACAGCATTAAGAAAATGGTTTAGACAAGACACTGCTACACAAGAACTGTGCGGCACATGGCAGATTTAAGAAAAATAATTTCTACTGCAGTATGTTGGCGTAACACAGAGGCATAAACTATGTAAATGTAAAGGTCAGCAAAACAACTGGGACTTTGGGCAGGAGAGGATGCAGCGTTCTTATGCATACTCATCAATGCCAAGAACAGGGTCCACAGTCTGAACTGAATGAATGTAAGCAGCAGGCTTAATATCTTCCATTCCTTTTTTCACAATACACCGCCCAGATGACAGCTGCCAGTGTTTTCAAAAATTCTCTTTAAAAAACAGACAAGATCTCTGGATAGCAATGTGCTGCAAATACAAATATGGTCTTAAAGTATCTACACTGGAAAGGTAGGTATTTCAGAGGACATTGGGATATTTGATTTTTTGAACACAGTCATCTGGTAAATATTTTCTTTGGGAGTTTGTTTTTTTTTGTTTTGTCTTTTGTAACAGTAGAATATTCTTGTGGCAAGAAATAAAGTTAACTGAGTCTCAGTGAATAATGAACATTGTCAGGAAAACACCAAAGTTGTTACTTTGTCCCTTGCAACTTCTTAAACTGATTCTATTAAAAGCTGATAAGTGAGATCTTATCAATAGAAAATCGATATATTTTTAATTAAGGGATTGGTGTTCTTAGAGCTCCAGTGTAAAATGGCCACACTCTGGCCACACTAAGGTCATCACTGTTGCAACAAATTGCTGTATTTAGTAGATGATATGAGTACATGTGAGGGAAAAGCATGTACTATCATTAGATGTCTTATTTCTCTGAAAATCTGCCACTACAAAACTGGTAACTGTGTAATCTGTTGAAGTACACACTATTGACTTCGTAAGTGTGATCTAACTGTGGAGGAAGAGGTTCATTTCATTAACTTTTGTGCTGGTAAGAGAAGAAAATATCCCCAAAGCAAATCATCATCATCTCGCTCTTCAGTGCTCTAAATGTTGGGAATCTAAGCTTCTTCATAGTGCACCTTGACAGAACAGAAGCTACTGATAATTTCTTACGAATTAAAAAATATCTCTCACATCTTACAATACATTTATAAAGCAGCTAATAAAGAGCATCAGAACACAGGATTGTTGCACTCTGCTGAAATGTTGAAAACACACTTTTCCAGTCTTCCTTTGGAGCTCTAACAATGTCTTATCTTTTACCTAAAGTTTAAACTTAGTTGTTTTCTCGTAAGTGCATCTCACATTAAATTAACTGCATTTAGGTGTCACCCTCTTAACTCTGAAATTGTTTCAGTGATGTGATTGGCTAAAAAAAAAAAAATCTGTTAACTCACAAAGAAAAAATTACGTGAGTACAGCTGAGTTATTCCATGTTTCACAGGAATTTCCCCATTCAAACTATGATCCTGTAATATCCATCTTACATATGCTATTTCATATACACTAGTTTATGATCTACATGATCACGTTAGTTTGAATCAGGTATTTCCTGATTGTCTCCACATATCACATTTTGATTCACAACCCAGAACAGTCTAAGCTAGAGAACTGGATTTCTTCTGTATAAAACTAAACTGGAACATACATTCTTGCCACTCAGTCCACACAACTACAGAGTTAGTCCAAACTAAAATTCTTAAAACGTTTATATGTGTTAACACTGGGCTCTCAGCATGAACTGCTGCTCTACAAATCCACTCCTACTGGCTGGCACTACTTGCTGAAGACGACAGTCTTAGACTTTCAAACTGTTCATCTAGTTATAACAAAATTAGATGATATAAAAACAAACCATCAAAGCTGAGTACTAAATTGAGAAGTCCTTCTGATTTTGCTTTATTCAAACATTCGTTGAGCATGCCAGATTCAAGGAACAGATTTTATAAAAGCATTTCTTAACAACAGTAATTAACTACCGTCTGGACTCTCAATAGATCTGGAGAGAGTATGTTTAAGATAATATACTTTAGAAAAAGACTAGGATGTAGTACAATTCGTAAGTAGACAGTAAAAGCTCAGCAGTGGCCAGGAAAACAGGACTGAACTGAAAGATGAAAAAAGCCTCCAGAGATGTGATCATGGACCTCCTTCAATTTTCCAGACACAGCAACGCCACTACTCTACAACTGTGTATGCTAAAAATTTTGCCTGTATGTTACGATTCTAATAGTGAAAATAGTTCTATAAAACTGAAGTGTTACCAAGAGAGCTTTTTACTTTCTTAAAGAATAAAAACCTGAAGAATACACAAGCAGGGCTTGTTACCTTAGTATATGTAATATGTTAATTTAAGCAATAGCAAAAATTATTCCTAGCAGCTACTTCAGCTAGAAAATATGGATATATACATAGGCATACACAGTCAAGTGAAATTAGTAGGCATCAATTAAGTAGAAAATAAATTACTTGCAACTGTAGTCTTAATGCATCAAGTGCATAAGCATGTCATCACTCATTTAAATACTTGACTATCAGGAGGGAACTTCTACAGTTTTCTTGGTTCCATATAGGAAGTAGAATATTCATGTCCAAAGAAGCCTTTTAAAGTGTGAAGGCATTAGACAATTATATCAATATAGAAACATTCTGCAAAGTAATACTAATTATTACTATTTATTAACAATAACAATAGTCATAAACAAACCTATATTTTATTATTACATCTACCTTAATACAACAGAACTGATGCTATTGTGGATGCCAATGCAATTAGAAAAGTTATTTTTAATAGTAATTTCCAGCAAGAAAAAGAGCCTGATGAAAAGTACAGTCCCATACTGTCCCAAACAAATTGCAAGTGATCACAAAAGAACACTTCTCTCCAGCTTACTAAAGTTGACAGAAAAGATCCCTGTTGCCCAAAACGGGCGCTGATCACACTAAGTTAGGTGCAAGTTATGCATCCCAGCTGCTACCAATCTAGGGAAATCTTTAGTTAGGAAGTCTGAGGGTCAAAAAGAACCCCAAGCATCACACTGATTTTTGTGTCACTATCTGACATCAGATTTCTTCTCTGAGCAAATCACTTATTAATTTCTATATCACAGTTTCTCAGATCTCACCTGAAAAACATATTATTATCTAATTCTTTGTACATGTTGGGAGAATTATGAGCATTTATCCATGCTGTTAAGATGAAAAATTATTTAACTGAGAATAATGTAGTTATAAATTTACCTAATTTTCCTTTTACTCAAAGCATTAAAGGAATACTATGACACATTATCAAAACTACTATCAATAATAGCTTAATGATTTTATGGCTTTAATTTCCATCTCTTACTTATTTTTAAAGGTGCTATCCTAGAAATGCAGATAGGTCACACAATGAGAGCACCAATTTATACGTTAAATTTGAAGAAAAATCCTTAAACATTACCTACCACAACTTAATAACAGAAGAGCCACACAAATCATGCTTTCTTTATTAACAAACGAATTTCAATATATACTGAAGCAACAGTTCTAAATTTGTTCATACATATATCACTTAATATTGATCCATTTACTCTAAATCCTTTGCAAATATTTTAAGAGCAAATCTAGAATGCTTTTCCTTATGAATTCCACTCTGAGGGGGTAACGTCAAGAAGTCAGATAACTAATATTGAGTATCTATATCCTTTATGAATTCAGTATCAACTCTCTCTGAAATTGAAGGCTCAAGCTTTATTGCGATCTAAAGTAGTGAAATAGAAAATAGAAAAGAAATAGAATGGATTCAGCTTAAATTTCCTTCCAGGTATACTAAGCAGCTCTTTAAACAAGACAGTCCACAGATTCTGAAGAGCTATCCAACACGCCCTAAAGAAGATGCAGACATTTCATCAGCCAAATTGCTTTCTAGGTTTCACTGACTATAACTAGTCTCTGCAGACTGTAACAGGAGCCGAGAGATGCAATTCACACAAAGATCTTCAGTTTAGATCTCTTTGAAGCTAGATTCCAATCCTAAAGTCCATTTATTCATCATGAAACCTTCTAAAATTAAGACAAAAATGCTAAGCGTTGGCATACATCTTAATCTTGGTATCTTACTCAGGACTACCGAAAGATACGTCCACCTACTCAGACTCCAGAGCCTGATGGCATCCCCTCCCTAGCCTGAAGATAGACTTGCATATTCTTTCAGGACTGATTCTTTTCTAATGAAGCACAACTAATCAGAGAAAGAAAAGATGATGAAGAGGAGCAAATGCTAAATTTAGATATAAAGCACGCAATGATCACTTTGGATTTTTTTTTTTAATAAAAAACAAGAGAGTAGTGTAGATGAAGAAGAGATTTATATTCATAGGTTGGGGCTTTCTTTAAGAAAACAAAGGTCCATGTTCAGTTTCTTTCTCTGCCTTTGAGTAGTCAAGCTTACACTTCTTGTCTTCCAGAGAGCCTGGACTGTCTCTTAAGCTACAGCAATCATCATTCAAATATTGTATGAAGTGTTACAATTATTACTATTTTCCTTTTCCTCCTCTGGATGTCTTTACAAAGACAAACAGTGGCTAACATTGTATCGTATTAGAACCCAGCCCTGCCAAGAATACTTACTGAACTTACTTCGAGTGGCAAACAACATGGGTCACAAGAATTAAAGAAAAGTTGTGTGCTGGCATTCAGGATCATAGTTTTCAATTTGATATCTAAATTTCTTTCTACTTTATACACCTATATTCTTTTAATCTGTTCTTAGCATGTAATGATGTTGTATTTGCTTATTAGACACTCGATTGCAGCCCCACTAAGTCAAATACAAGAACTGTTAACCCACTGTGCTTTCTGGTTATAACTTGGTTTGTCTCAGTTGCTATGGCATGCTTTTTTTCAGAGAGAATCTATAACTACAGCACAACAACAAAAAGTTTCATTACCTTTCATTGTTCAATGAGTATAAGTCTGATCAGTTGTTAATGTTGCCTGAGAAAACTACAACTTTACAGTGGTCTAAGGACAACCTTATTCTTGCACTTCAATACAAAACTCAGCTATTAAACCATACTTTCCCTATGTTATCAAGTATCTTCTTTTTTGTTTGTTTTTTTTCAAAGCACAGACTTTTCCATGTGCTGACATGCTAGCCACATTATTAATAATTCAGATATTTTCAAAGTAAAAACCAAACCTTTCAAAGTATTAGACACTACAGCTGATCAGAAAATTCAATAACTGCAAATTTGCCAAGTCACTATCACAAAATCGAATTGTTCTATGTGTGTTAGTAAAAATGTCATCCATTTATCAGTAATGCATAAATACTCAAAATTTAATGAAAACATTCTGTATAACCTCTGCAGCAATATACAGATAGATTTACATTAATACATTAAAAATAATCTCACTAAGAAAAATGCCACAAAATATCATTTATATGCTGTGGTTGCTTGCAGGCCAGTAACACGAAGAAGCCAGGTGAGCTGTGAGCTGGAACATGCTGTATTTCTTTCTGAATGTTGCTAACTGTTTTGGATCAGAACATCCTACCAAGAGGCTCCTTTTTCTTGCACTAGTCTGGAGCTGTACTAAGAAGGGAGCTGCTATACTCAAGCTTCCTGAAGCCCTACTATTTCTTTTTGTAGATACTTGCCTCACTTCAGTATCTACCATTGCAATTCAGTTTAACCTTCACACTTGAATAAATGTTTCTTTTCAAACAGCTGAACGTATGAAACAGATAACATAAAACGAAAAAAAAAATCTGTGGAAAAAGATGTGCAATCAATTAAAAAAAAAAAATCAGATAATGTTGCTTCTAGTGCTCTAATAATCTTTTAAAGTTGCTATTTCAATTGCATAAACCTGAGGTTACAAAAATGAAATAGATACATAGAGAGATTTTACATCTGCAGGTCCACCTGGTAAGAAGCTAAGTTAGTCTTAAGAAAAATATCAGAACAGAAACTTTATCGTTAAACCTCAATTCTGCTATTTTTACTCTCTCCAAATGAACTATTTCTTTAAGGGGCTACAGAGATCACTTGCTTTATGTCAATTTACATCAGATGGACAATGAACACTATATTGTAATCCAATTAAAGCCATATTTCTGGAGCAACTGTACCCTGTGAGCTTAACATTATGCATTCAAATGGTCTCATTAAAACAAGCAGGATTACCCACCTGAGGAAAGCCTCGTACACATATAGTGCTTGCAAAACTGAAACTTGAGGTAAAAAGCAACAAAGTCCAAAGAAATAAAACCCCAACATTCTAATATCATAAGCAGTGAATTGAAGATATACACTTTAAGTCATGTATAATCACATACTTCTATTCTTAATCAAAGATCTTTCTGTTTCAGGAAACAAATTGCCATGTATAGTTCCTTAAGTTTTTCTGTGCTATTAACAAATTTCATCTATTATTTTCACTGCATTTTTCTACTGGACCACAAGATGATGACTTAGGAAACCAAAGGACAAATGACACATCTAGGTTGTGACAGACCTTAAGGTGTTGCCACACAGTTTTTGACCTGCACTTTCACCAGAAATGAGAAAAAGAGTCCATGTATCCCGGGTCTACAAGTCTATTATTGCCAGTAGGCTTCAGCATCATTGCAGGGCGTGAACTGCAGTAGCTGGGGAGCGCAGAGATTGTCTCCCCTCATATGTCATCCTTCTGAGGGACGCTGTTCATTTCATGCATGCATCAGCCAGGGCCTAAAGACCTCTGAAACATCCCACCCATTTGTACTGAATAAAATTTATACATCATACCATACTGTTGTGCACCAAGACCTTCTAGCTTTGGTTTAACTTCATGATAACCTAGTTATGTCACTTCCAGGTCTAGTCCAGAAAGACCATATAAATATCCAGCTTGGACAACTGTGCATTCCAGAGTTCATTCTGTGATATAGATATACTTCGGATTTTATTTGTTCTTGCGAAAACTGTCTTGGGTTTCAGCTTTTTCAACGTGTTGAGAGGTTTCTATTTGTTTCTTGTGAGGGATTTTTGTTGTGTTTTTTCTTTTTTGTTGTGGGTGTTTGTTTTGAAGATGGTTGCAAACTACCTTCACAAAGTTCATCTAGTCATGCCTTCCATGCCCTAGAAGGCAGTCTGGATTCATGGCAACACGCTTCTTCAAGGTTTGCCAGTAATGGGATGAGGAAGTTCACACATAATAAAGCAGCTGCAAACAGACACTGGAGTCAGCAATCAATAACTAAAGGTCAGATCACAGCAAGCATGCGACAAACAGCTCTAGAATTTGTGCTTTCATGTGAACATGAAATCCAATGCATTTGCTTTCACACCATCACTACTGCCATAACCTTGTTTTCAGCAATCTATAGCACCCAAATTGTTTTCTGTCAAGGTCTGAAGCTCTTTCCTAAATCTATCACCTGCTGTGTCATTCACTGGAGTGAACACAAAAGCTGTGCCCTGATGAACGTATAATTCTCAGAAATGACAGTAAACTGTATTTTGGTGGCTAATGTCCAAAGTGCAGGCCAGAATGAAGTGTCAGTATATAGCAGCTAATACCATAACAATAGTTGCTTATATATGATTTCATTATCAATAAAAATCTACTTACTCAGTGTAGTCTTATTTCAAAGCACTGGTTAGTTATCGTGCCCAACTACAAAGCACAGACATAATTTTGTCAAATTCAGCCCAAGTTCCACATGGCTCCCCAAATTCCTATTGCCATATGTAAAACAATAACTAATACACAGTCATGGCTTTGTATGCATTTTGAGTAACACTTTTCACCCTATTAACAGGCTTAGAACAGTAGCTTATATATCTTTTTGCGTATTTGTGAGCTGTCTTATTGTGGTGGGTTGGGCTGTTCCAGCAACTAGACCCCCTCACACAGCCGGTCACTCCCCTTCCCCCACCCCCAGGAATGAGGGAGAGAATTAAGGAAGAAACGGGAAACCCGTGGGTTGACATAAGAACAATTTAACACAGATGATTTAATACAGTGTAGGTGCTCACCACCCCCTTGTATGCGAAGCCCGTCTCGTCCCGAAGCTGCAATCCCGGACGAACGCGAGGCCCCAAAATAGAGAGGGGCAGAGAGAGAGAGAGAGAGAGAGAGAGAGAGAGAGTACTCCGAGAGTGGGAGTACTGGGAGGAAAAAAAAAAAAAGCAATAGAGCAAAAGCGCAGCAAGCGCAAAAGAGCAAAAGCGGCGAAAGAGCCAAAGCGCAAAAGCCCTTCTGTCCGGCTGCCCCTCACTTTTATACTGGGCATGACGCTGCATGATATGGAATACTAATTGGCCAGTTTGGCCCTCAGTCTTAAGTTCCACCACAAATCACAAGGGGAATCGTGTCCCCCTTGTCCCGGCTATGCTCCCCCCTTATCCCGCCGTGCTTCTGCACTTCGGCACACTGAAAAGTCCTTGGAGTCTCACGTCCGACCACAAACATCAACTTGCTATCAGCATTCTTCTCAGAGCGAGCCTCTGAGTAAAACCAAAACACGGAGCTCTTCTAGCTGCTAAAAAGAAGAGCTAACTGTCCCAGCTAAAACTAGGACACTTCTCTAAAGTGTTTATTGTTTTGTAGACTAGTCTTTCATTTCTCTAGTGGCCAGTCTTAAAGCTGATGATGCTTGTGGCCTCCAGAACATGTTCTTTCTATGGTGAGCAGAGCATAGAAGAATACAGTGGCCAAAAACTAGCAGCAAATTATGAATGGGAGCCTTCTGACTAGAAGGTGATCTCCCATCACATCTGCAAAAGCATGTAGCGGTTTAATCTTCCTGATATATTCCTCAAATAGAACTGATAAGGCTCTTGTGCTCTGTTCTCCACCTGTGCTCATATTTATTAAGTGCATCGTGGTTCCACTACTGTTCACTCCCATACTCTCTCTCTTGGCCAGAAACGTGTGGGGAATAGAAATAACTACTAAATATTTAAAAATTAGAAGGTTATCAGGGTTCTCACAGAATTTAAGCTCTAGGACAAACAGAAAAAGAATGGTTCCCAACTGAAAAAAAGGGGCCAAATAAACCCTAAATGGATGCAAGATTGGGTTTGACTGTTTCACTGAAGAACAGGCATCTCCTCATTGAAGTACAGGCTCCTTTTATAAAAAGACTCTTAATTCACTGACTAAGGGCAGTCCTCCAGTCTCATGTACCTACGAGAATTCATCTCATAAATATTACAAAGCAAGCAACAGTTCTAAGTTTTGAATGTGCACTGATGAGGAGAGAGAAAAATAGAGATATTGAAAAGTTATCTTTAGGTTAGAGAACTAATATTCGCTCTATATGCAGACATGTATATATGTCCCTACACATACAAAACCAACTGAAATAGGCAAACAAGACAGAGAAATAAACACAATTTAAACCTAAAATGATACCACAAATTATTAAGTATAGACACTGAATTTCAAAAGGAAGCAAAAAATTATCCTGAATCAAGACTATTTTCTGCTTATTTCTAAATAAAAAATTTGTTACCTGAATCAAAGCATACAATGTAAATTGATAGAACTGTAAAATGTAAAAATCATGTAAATGTAAAATCAGTATTCCAGTGAAAAATCATGTCGTACCTGATGGGTCGATTTTCTTTACTATCAAAGAGTGAGAAGATTACTTCCAGTTCCTCTCCCAGATTGGAGCACATTAGACTCTTCATCTGAACAAAAAGATGGTGGCTGCTAGCTGGTACTGGTGTGTCTTTTTTTCGATGACGATGCTCCATCTAAACATACCACAAACAACACAGCAGCCAGTTTGAATTAATGGTAAAAATCTCAAAACAAAAAGAGGTAAAAAACATAACACTGAACTACTTTCTTAATCTTAGGTTTTAAATTTTTAATTCAGTATTAACATGTAATAGTCTTTTTTTTTTTATTGGGGGGGGCATGTTTTGGTTTGATTTTTGTATCTGAGAAGTGACTTTTACAGTGTTGCACTGCATCATAATTATCGCTAGGAGAAAAACAGTAACCTCTAGAAGTTTACTTTTTTTCTACTTAGAAAATTCTAAGCCACTTCAAAGCTTTGTGCTGTAACAATATAGTATTTCATAGTCGGTTTAAATAGTTAATGATCTGATATTCTAGTAAGCAAACACACAAAAAAAGCTTTTCCAGAAGACTAAATAACAGTATTTTAAAATGGAAAAAAAAAAAACAAACATGTCCTTATTTTTCAATCTTTGGCAGACTTCTATATAGAAGCTACTAAATCTTCTTGATTTGACTTGTCAATTTACACCTTCACCATTTTAATCACTTATTAAGAGTAGGACAATATTAAGTTGTACTATTTCTCTCTTACATTGTACCAAAAATAATTTAAGCAGCAATCTTTCTAAGCTACTTATTCTTCAAATTGAGGTTATCTTGGGCTTTTTTTTCCTTCTCCTCTCTATGTTTAAAAGTGCACTCCATGAGCTCCATCATTAGTTTTCTGGGTTATTCTTCCTCTCTGTGTTTCTTTTTATGATTAATGGTTCCTCACTGTATTTCACCTAGTGCTTCAAAAGGATTCCGTAAGATTATATACGACTTTGAAACTGCGCAAAAGTATACTGATTCTAGCATGAAGAAATTACTATTAGGCTTGGAAGTACAAGTTATCAACATAAGTAGTTTAAAATTGTCAAAAATGCATTATAATTTAAGCTCCACAGCAAATTGTAGCAATTATATTTTTGCTTTATTCTATATTTAAATATATAAGTTAACATAAATAAAATTCAGTTTCAGTAAAAGCTTATTCTTAAGCAAGTATCTCATACAAACGTACAAATGACATAACTGTTCAAAAGAAAACTTATTTCCTCATAGTAAACTTCATTACATTGTCAAATGCCAGTTTATTTGATCAGAAAAACTACTTCTGGTTAAGTAGAAAAGAGCTGCCATCAAAACATCAGTATGTAATTTGACAGCAAAAATACTGAGTGTTATAATCACATACCAGCCTGTAGAGCTCTGTAATGCTGATCTCTTCGGGATCTACCATAGCATATTCTTTTCTTGGAACTAAGTCAAGTCCCAGTTGTCTGTATGAGAAATGGAATAACAGTAAGTAGTTTCTACATACAAAGGAAATAAATTAACTCACTGCTTCTATTTACATTTAACAGAAACATCCCAACAAACAATGTAGATGTTAATTACCATAGAATGGTTAGAGTTGAAAACAACCTTAAAGATCATCCACTTCCAACCCTCCTGCCACGGGCAGGGACACTTTCCACTAGATCAGATTGCTCAAAGCCTCATCCAACCTGGCCTTGAACACTACCAGGGATGGGGTAGCCACAACTTCTCTGGGCAACCTGTCCCAGTGTCTCACCACCCTCAGAGGGAAAAGTTTCTTCCTTATATCTAATTGAAATCTCCCCTCTTTCAGTTTAAGTCCATTACCCCTTGTCTTATCACTACATGTCCATGTCAAAAGTCCCTCTCCAGCTTTCCTGTAGGCTCCCTTTAAGTACTGGAAGGCTGCTAGAAGATCACACCGGAGCCTTCTCTTCTCCAGGCTGAACAGCCCCAATTCTCACAGCCTGTCTTCATAGCAGAGGTGTTCCAGCCCTCGGATCATCTTTGTGGCCCTCCTCTGGATCCACTCCAGCAGCTCCATGTCCTTCTTGTGTTGGGGACTTCAGAGCTGAATGCAGTATTCCAAGTGAGGTCTCACGAGAGCAGAGTAGAGGGGTAGAATCACCTCCCTCAACCTGCTGGCCACGCTTCTTCTGATGCAGCCCAGGATCCAGTTGGCTTTCTGGGCTGCCAGTGCACATTGCCGGCTCATGATGAGCTTCTCATGAACCAACAAACTCAAGTTCTTCTCAGGGTGCTCTCAGTCCATTCTCTGCCCAGCCTGTATTTGTGTCTGGTGAGACAGTAGCAACTTCAGCCTGGTAGAGGGATACAGGATCCCCTTGATCTTGGTTTTTTTTTTTTTTCTAGTGGCTGTTGCTGTTTCTGTCCAGAACCATAGCATGGTTCCACCAGTCTCTTTCTTTCTTTGACCCCCTGATGCTCCTTAACTGTTCTACTTCTTCTCACAGCTTTGCCACCATGCTGAGCAGGTCATCCACCCGGTCACACCTCTCACAGCTGTTCTCACCACTGCTGTCCCTTATCAGTGAATGGCTCTGGCACTCCCTGCAGCCTGAGACCTGGCTGGCTGCATGTTTTCGTGGGAGCTCTGTCTGGGTTGTCACATCCATTCTGTCAAGTGCAGAGGCCTTAGCTTTCTGCCAGGTGGATACCATGGCTAAGCTCCTTCTGAGAGGGTGATGGTCACCAATGGAAATCACCTCTTGAGCTGGCAGGATGACTGCACCCATCCCACATGCCCTTATGCACAAACTGCCGTGCCATGCCCTGGCTGACATGCCACGCTGTTTGCCCACTCTGTTCACAGCACTCCTGGTTGCTAGTGCTCCCTAGGCTACTCTACAGTTGGATTTCGTTTCGTTTTAATGTATTTTGGCTGTATTCACCATTCATGGATCATTCTTGCCCTTCCTTCACTTTGTAATATTAATACAATATATTTTTCCACAATTTTTAAATCTGTTTCATATTGTGGACAATGTACAATGTGTATTGTCCTTTGTACTGTTGTGGTCACTGTACAATGTGAATTCCACTAGTATTGTCAATTTGAATGACAACCATGGAAAAGATGATAAAAAGAAAATCCATCAAATGCAAAAGCATCAAGCTTATTTTTAATTTGGACTGAATGTCATCAAAGCTGCTTGGCTCCATCCCCTGAATGAAATTAACTTGAATCAACAGGAATAAACTTATTTTTAGCACAGCAGCAAGCAACAAAGATTAAGAACACATATGGGGCAGTCATGCTGAATTTGGAAAAACTTGAAAGATTAGAAAAAAAATATGTTTTTAAAGAGTAAGGACTGATCACTTCATAAACCATCACAATTCCATTTGGTTAGCACAAAACTCTAAGCAGACAGTTAATCAGACACAGTTAATCACAGTTCTACCACTATGTTAGGCATTTAGGCTTTCAGACAGCAGCGGTTGCAGAAACTCCTGAAATTCAGTTAATTCTACTATTGAATATTGCTGCATTTAGTCAGCGTTTAACTGAATAAATATAGGCTAAAGAAAAGACTTTGGAAACAGCACCCAAATCCCAAAAGGTATTTTAAACTTTTCCTCACTTTTTAAAAAAGAAGCAAGATAATACAATTTGCATTGGTTTTTATTAGTTAATCAGATAAAAGAAAGATGTAGAGCATAGTAGCAAGATGTATGTTAGAGGTGCCCAAGTAGGAATCGAATCGTGCAACACAAGTGAAAAAGGAAGCAATGTCAGCCTATATAGTTCCAGTTAAGACACCAGAGCTATGCTAACTACATCACACAGGAATCTGACGAGGCGAGTTTTAAAAAGACGTAAAAGAATGCTGCAGATATTCCAATGCAATTCTCTTTTAGACTGTATCACTGCTGTGCAAAATAAAATGAGAGGAAAAAAGCAAAATAAACCACGTCATTTTTCACTGTTAAAGCACAGTGGACAAAAAAATTATGAAGGAGAAAGGCCATTAAAAAAAGAGAACACCTGTCAGAAATTTATTCCTTACTTCAACATTCTACAATGAGCCTAAAGCTCTGGCATTATAATTAGATTCTACTATTTTCACTTATTATTATATTTACTCACTCATTGCCCCAATCCAGACGAGCAGTGATGTGTCGCTTGACATCCTTCATTCGGTCATGGGTGAGATGGCCAACAAGGACTTGCCTTCGCAGGTCTAGGATTTCATTCATTATGTGCCACAGTCGGTGAAAGAGATCCCCCTCATTTCTCTGCGAGGTGAGAACATAATTACCTCTACATCAACTGCATAAGCTGCCAATCCTAATAAACACAAATATGGTGGAGAAATCAAGAAAACTGCTTCTTTATTCCTCTACTTAGTCATGATCTTTCTTCTCCCCATCACACTGTGATCATTTTACCTGCATCTGTGTGTGTGTATACAAAATCATTTCGGAGCTTACCATAGACTCTGTCTTGGCACCACACTCAGTCCAAAATTTCACTCCAATTCCTTATGCCTCATGTTAACAGTCTAATTTATGTGATATGACAAAAATTTAACAAAAGAATTGTTTTATGCCATAGCACTGTTTTATTTCAAGAACATGTTCATTCTGTGCTGCTGTCTCATCCAAACTGAATATGTGATCATGTAATTCAAGACTATTTGAACTCGTACACATAAGGGAATCAAAAGGCAATAGCTCCTAGCATTTAAACTCTGAACCACAGTGTTAACGTGCTTTTAACTTTTTCTTGTATGGATATAACTGTACCTACTACTGTCTAACTGTAAATAAATAGTAACATGTAGACAGAATCTTGTCAACAGTTCATTTAACTGTGAAGTAGAAGAAATTCTGTGATAATAATTGTTTTTTAAACCACTATTCTACTTATACATCAATTAAGGACATAAACTATTTCCTATAAGAGTTTCCTCCCAAACAAAAGTTCTTTTAATTCTTCCTTCACCAATTCTAAGTGGTTTTACTTGAAATAGTTTTTCTGAGGAAACTTTAGATTGAGGAAACTATTGCAACCTCCATTTAAGTTATGCATCACACAAAGTTGAAAAAACATTCCTATTCAGATTCGTTCTGCTAATTCTTGCCAAAAACCCTAAGCCCATTTCCCTTTTCCTTCTTCCTATGAACAAATGGCATAAAAACAAAGTTCAGCTACTTCTGCTGCATAATTGCTATGAAACGCTAAAATTCACTTACAAGCACTATCACTCTCTGTCAATAACTTTAATATTCCAAGGGCTCTCACAAACTGCCATTTAATAAATCTACTCTTTTTATTTCCCATTCATTCACTTCATAAGCTCACTAAAATGGGCATTAATTTATTGTTTGTCTTGGCTTTCTGTCTGGAAAAAAAGCCAGTGTATTTTGAACACACAATAACAAGAGCAGTGAAAAAAAAAGTTGCTAAAAAGGAAACAACTTCAGTAAACAATAGGAATATACGAACTTTACAAGTAAAATAAAACAAAAAAAATGGTCATACAAATACCCTTTGAATTAGGAGCAAGAGACAAAAAAGATTTTATAGGAATGTTACAGAAAATTAGGCTGACAGTATGCTTTCACAGTTATCCATCAAACAGTAATGTATAAAGATTTCACTGCTACAGTTAAAAAAAGTCAAATAAACACTAATTCAGGTGCATCTTTGTTTTCAATATCTGATGACAAGCTCGACTGAGGTAAATTATTCATGTAACTACAAGAGACACGCTAATGTTTAACAAGATTATTAAGCTCAAAATAGTGTTTTCAGGTATCCTTTCTTTTCCAAAGCTTTAGAATTTGTCTATGAGGTGCTTGTATCTCCAAGTGCTAACTGGATCTGCAAACAACTGTGCTTGTTTTACGGATTTAGGTCTCTATACCAAGGAATCGTATTTTTGCTCCTTTTGTTCTTTTCCAGGAGAAGCCAATATACTACTATACTTGCTAATATACGTAAAGCAATCGCATTTAGATACACTTCAGAAATTCCAGAAAACTATTTCCTATTATAATCTGGAGAAATTTCAAAGAAGCTTTGAAGAAACAGCTTCTTGTTTTTCAAGAAACAGTTCATACTGCTTAATTACAATTTCACTGTCAATTTTAAAATGGTACTGTATTTCCTACAATCAAACAGAAATAAATACTTGATTTTGTAGGCTCTCGTATAAAAAAATTCCAGTAAGCAAATTAGCAACTGCTCCAACTGCAAGTCTCAGAAAGGTCAGCTGGTTTGGAACAGCCTCTCTGAACAAAATCCATGCAATCATCTCAAAAAGATAGCAGGCTGGCTACTTCTGGACCATCCCGACTTGTAGGAGGTCTAGTGGTGCAACTCATTACTGTTTCTTACGTAGCAGAAGCAGGCCCTATATCAGCAGACGGTAGCTAATCTTCTCACAATTTAAGTCATAATTATCAACTCAGCAATGAGTTATGATGAGGGATTGGAGGCTATTGGATGCAAGTGAACAGGTTTTGATTACATTTGATGTGTGCACATGCTGTCAAGTCCAAACCATGGTTTGGTTTTAATGTAGTAGATCAGAAGTTCAAATGTTAAAAATGGAAGACAACCACAATGCAAATCACAATTTAAAATGAAAATATTTTAGTTAAACCTTTAAAGACACAACTCTACAGTCAAAAGAAAGTAAAAAAAAAAAAAAATCAGTTAACAGAGGAAAGTAGGCATAGAAGAATAAAATTATAGCAATTATTAATACTTAGATTCTGATGTACAAAAAAGAAGTTACAAGATGCAAAATAGTCAGCAAACGCTGAATTTCAGTCAGAATAAAAATAGATATTGAACAGGCTTCTTTGTGTGTTGTGTTGTAAGCACACTGAAACAAAACAATTTCTACCTGTGGTGGTAGCCAATTAAGAGAAGGAAATGGTAAGATAACTTACAGTGAAAAAGTCAGTCACTAGTCTGAAACCTCTCAAAAGAATGGGAGACATCAGTCTAGGGAGTTAGTATCCAAGATCCTATTGATACTGCACAACATTTAGATAAATAAAATAGAATCCTAGGTCTGTATGACTTATATAATGGAGTAAGAGCTGCTTAAATGACTGGTGACTCAAAACAAGACCATAAATCGGAAACCATCAGGTAGCTGAGTTTGGAAGAGTTTTCTCTATGCAAAAATGTTTGCTCACCCTAATTAAAAAAAAAATAAATTTATTAATATAATCTTTGCTTCAACTGAAGTTTTTAAGGGAGTTAATTACAGAATTGGAGAGGTCACATTTAGAGAGTGATGGAGTGATAAATGGAAATTATAGCACACACCACGGGTGTTCTTTGATGCTTACTGCTACTTTGTGATTGGTGCTTACACAACTGCTACTGGAATACTACATTCAGTTCTTAGTCCAGAAATGCAACATGGGTTCAGAAAATAGGAACGGTTAAGGCTAAAAAGCATGATTTAAAGTTAAATTTGAGAAGATAAGCCTACTAGATAGTTAAACAGAAAGCTAGCACTGTATCTATTACAAGGGAACAATTTCATAGAGTGGCATTCTGTAGGGAGTTGTAATAGAAGTATTGAGGCTGGTATGAATGAAACATGAAAATGCATATATAAGTAGGAGAAGAAATGATAGAACAAGGAAAGGTAGGCATTAATAGCCATAGAACATCTTAAGTGTGATTTCATTAAAACAAGGAGAGAAACACACTGACCTAAGATGTCAGGGAGAGGGAGAAAAAGACCAGAGCCACAAAATATCCAGATAAGGAAAACTAGAGAACTGTGAAACATGGGGCTTTTACTTATGAAGTATGAGGTAAGGAAGAAGTTCAAAACCAGAATTCACTTCTGTAATGGGTGGCTGGTAAATTCAAAATCAGTTCATTATTGCTAATCAGGAACCTCTCCCCAGCCTCCCTCAGCAATTAGAACTCAACAGCTGCCATCCTTGATCTCCGTGTCATACACAAGAGATCCTGGTCAAACAACATGTACACATCTCAGCACTTGTGAGTGTGCGGATGTGAGAGGAAATAAAAATCTATGAGAAAATGAGTACAAATCAAATCAATTGGCTGAGAGATTGTCAATAATATACTACATTTGTATATTTCAACAAAATACCGGTATTGTTTGTTACGCTTATTTTGAACACTTCAATTTACCAGACAAAGAATTCTTAGATCCAATGGCTACAAATGAAGCTGGATAAGACTCAATCATTAAGTTGGTAAAGTTCAGCAGCAGTAGCAGTCAATGATTGGAAAAAAAAAAAAAAAACAAACAACAACAAAACTGAATGCTTTTTTCTGAAATATATACTTAAACTAAACTAAAGCATCTAAACAACAGTGTGCCTTTTGAGTTGGCATTAAATCAAACCAACATTATTCAGGGTACTTGCCACATAGAGTTGTTTCCACATCGTTCCCCAGTCTCTTAAAGTTGACGTCATTTCTGTAATAACAGAATCTTCTGTTGGAATAACCATTTCAAATTGTCTGTAACATGCAGAAGAACACATGATATGACACGAGCATTACAAATCCCATTATAGTTACTAACATAAAGACTTCCTCCTGCCAACAGTGATGTCTATCAACCTACATGAGTGCTCCTTCAGCCCATCATGCTTTTTATTTGTATATTACAATTAATTCCCATGGAAAAGTTTTGGGTGAAAATAATCTAATCCCCATGGAAGGTTTTGGCTCTAGAGAAGGCAAGGTGAGTTTTTTACTATGAGATAAACATGTCAAAAACTGCTTTCATAGCAGACAAGCTCCCACAGTTTCCAAAGGGATCTTGCTGCTTCAGTTTAGACTCCAAACCAGTGATTGTTGCCATTCTTTTTTACATCTCTGTTTATAGAAATAAGACAGAAAATGCCATTCTTTCATTCAACTGAAAAAGGATTAAAAAAAAAATCAAAAGAAAACTAGTGCAGTGTGAGTGAGTTTTTGCCTATTTGATGCTGGCAAAGAAAAAGCTGGATTGGCTTGGTCAAGATCAAACTCTCCATCACACCATCACCACTACCACTTTGTTTTCACACACAGTAAGTTTCAAAGGTTTGCATTCATGCCTGGATTACTTTTCTCATTATATTACTTCTCTCTTCTCAATTTAACATAACAATGCGACAGCCCCTGGCCATGATGGGCTGTAAGGCACACGGCCTGAACGGGAAACACGGGCTAAGGAAGAAAATAGAGGCAACAAAGATTGAACTCCCTGTAAGTAGTGTCATGGTGTCTGCTAACAAAAATTATTCCATCTTCAAGCTTTGTTTTCTTGTGATGGTTTACAACCATTTTATTTCACTGAATCTGCAGTTTTGCCTACAACCACTTTTAAAGGAGAAAGGATCCTAGGGCATGACAAATCACATGTAGCTTGAACTCCATAGTGAACAACAGATAGTTTAACAGCAATGTGGAGCCTGTGGGAATGAGATTTTTTTTTTTAAATATGATTACAGTCTTCATCATTGTTTTTGCCCATCAAGAAACATGGACCATCTACTCACTCATTCATGCTCCCAAAACAAAAGGTCACCTACGCCTAATGTTTAGACCTGCATTTATTATGATGAGAAACATCTTTCCTTAAACAGGTTTCAAACTGATACATATCAGGTATATTAATACATCTAAATAAATGATACAATGTGAACACTCCCAAACTAAGTAAAACTTTGGAAAAAACTGTGTTGAACTAAGAACAGTGAAAAACAAAAACTTTTAAAAAGTGATGATGTCAAGGTAAATATTATATCTAAAAAAAAAATAAAAATCAGTGTTTCTTTTAGTCAGAACATTTGAGTTCCAAAACAAAATTTTAAAACTAATTTTAACCAATTGTTCTGGTTTTTATTAACTCTTCTAAAAATGAAGAGAAATTAGTTGTTGTAAAAACCAAATATTGGCTCTTCATCACCTGAAGAAAAGAATTAAAAGAAAAAAACTTCTCTATTCATTTACAGTTTTAGTGAAATTCGTTGTTATTGAATTGATATATTATTTTACCTTTTTTTTGTAAAATGCCAGCTGTCTGCCATGGTACAGCTGCTGTCCTCAAAGAAAGCAATTAATCTTAAACAGAAGCTTAATAGTCAGCTTCTATACAGGTAACTTCTTCTCATTAATGCAATACCTTTTTCAAGCCAAACTTAACAACAGGAAGTGAAAACATGCAATCATTTTCTCTTTCTTCTAGACAATACAGACTGATATTCCCAATCGCACTATATGACTTTTCAGAATATGTCACTTCAATTTTATGATGCAGAACTATCAGGTTAGCTAAGGACAACCATTTCAAGTCCTGTGGTAGTAAGCTGAAGTTAAAATATTATAACATAACAAAATCACCACTTTACCTTAGAAGTAAGAGTACAAGTAACTGACCATGTTTAAATATTTGAATCCAGAAGATTTCACCTACCCTTTGTTCTTAACACACGCATTTTTCAAGTGAATGTAGTTGGATGGAAATATGCCCTGAAAAATAAAATAGTTTAGGTAAAAACCAACAAAAAAAATCCCCTACATGAGTACGGAGTTCCATTTAATATAATTTAGTATGCAAATGCATGCTGAATTAAAAAGTCCTCCAAATAATTACCAACAAACATGCACAAAAAAAGAATGCAATATATATTCAGTATAGATCTAAAGGAAATGAAAATGTCATATTAAGTAGAGTTTTAATCCTTCGATACTTCAGAAAATTAGAAGATAAAGACACGTAGAACGTGTAGGAGATGGCTTGGGAGCTCACTTATCATAGATGCTTTTATTAATTATTCCTACTTTGACAAGAAACAGACCAACTGTGAGGGGTAACGGGGTAACGTCTTATCGACAGCATCTTACAAATATCATCTTCAGATAGAGATTCTAAAAATAAAGCTAAATAAATAAAGTTAACAGTATTCAATAAAAATACAGTTAATAAAGAAAATAAAACCGAAGTTTTATTTGATGGCTACTATGCCCTAAAGTGCATGGGAAAGCTGTGGTAGATGCCTACTGAAAAGCCTCAGTGTCCTGACAGGAATAGTCCTTTTCTAGTTATTTAATGACTCTCCACTGTTCTTTTGAATGGACAGCATCACTGCAACAGTCATACTGCTCTTACATCACACTAACCTTCATAAATCAGAACAATAAGCAAAATGAAGCAGCTCGGCTTCCACTTTCTGGCTGAGAAAGTATATGCTACAGCTCGCTACATAACACAGTAAGGGAAAATACATATCTGTTTCCTTTGTAAGCACAGCTGCACATGGCTTCCCTTTATGATGACGGTGCCCCATTTTCTTTTAACAAAAACAGACGTTACACCTTTGACAAAAACGCATCTACTATGTAGAGGCAACCGCGCTTGTGAATGCTCCTTCTCCTCACTAACGTAAAGTAGTTCAGGAGAGCATCTCCCAAGGACAGTAAGATGTACAGTCTTGCACTTATAAGTACGTGCCAGAAAGTAGGATGGCTGCATATGCACGCTCACTGCAGACCAGCTGCCACAGATAATTTCTTCGAGTGTCAAAGCTGGCAGAATAACAAGGGAAGAATCTTGACAGAGTTTATATTGGAGTTACATGTAACTCCAATAACAAGCGGAGTTACAAGGTGCTCTTATTATTTCACTTTTGGAGAGACTCCCTGCAAATATCCAATGCAGAAAACTGTTTGCATTCACACTAGGAAAGCAGAAAATGTGTATCTCATTTCTTCGCACATCAAGTCATGTTTAGAAAACCTATTCATAACTTCTACCAACACTTGACAGACCACAAAGCAAGACTGACAGCAAGCATGTGGTGAGAATTGCAACAAAAGACAGAAGATGTCAACAAATCCCAACTGCTCACGTCTTATAAATCGAATTGTAATATATATCAATGAGGTCAAAGCAGTAAACATCAGATCAGGCTTTGCAGCTAAATTTATTGTTCACATTGACCTTCCATACAAAGCAAAGGAAATTTATGTGAGCAGAGGCTACAGGCCTAGGCGCAAGAGGCCAATGACTTATGATATGAGCCCCTAAAAATTTTTGAAATTAATGTGTATATGCCCTATTTTGCAGCTGAAGAGGCTTGGAAATGAAAGGAGACAAAAAAAGAGTGAAGCTTACAATGCGGGTTAAAGAAGCAACAGATGATTTAAGATCTTTCTTCAATGGCTTTAGTAAGACTAAAAACTCTAGTACTGTATTGAGAAAAAAAAGGGAAATCTCGAAATGGTTTCCCATATCTTTACAAACAAAATCTTTACAGTCACAGAGACAAGTCAACAGGAGAGATTAGGAAAATAGAAAGACACCTAAGATAGGCAAAGCCTAAACATATACAACATGAACGAATGCTGAAATATAAATTTCATAATATTTCATGTCTGAAATCAGAAAAAAAAACAGTGAAGCTTGGTTTAGAGTACTATCAGCTATACTGCTATGGAAAACAAAGACTATATACAAAAGAAAAATAAAATTAACCGTGTATTTTACATGACAATACATATCTTTTATTCAATAGATACAACGCATGTGGTTCCCATAAACTAGCTGTCTCCACTGGCTACTCTAAATTAATTCGTAACATCAAGAAATATAAGCACAGTCTGACCAACTTTCCCAACAGTATTTACAATTTAGATTTTCTTTTCCCTTCAACTTAACTTCCTCTGAGTTGACACTTTAAAAATCAAAAAGAAAAGGAAATTCACCAGAGCCTTAGATTTGTAAAGTGTATCATGCTAGTACGTAGGAGCACTTCAGAAGTGTAATGCAATCCAAATTAAAGCAATATCAATAATATACCTAACACTAAGCTCTAGTTTTGTTTTAAGACTAAATATCATATACTTACACAGAGACTATAAACTTTTAAAAAGTAAATACACATTTTGCCAAAGAATGCAAAACTGCAGTTGACCTTTACCTTAACATTGGGGTTTTTTAAGGCAAATCCTCTGTACCATCCTGCGAAGAAAGAACGTTTTGCTTTTTAATGTACGCAAATCATTTCCATATCTAAACAAGATTTCATTTTTCCCTTTTGGACAGACAGGACAATTACACAGTGCTGTCAGACCACACTTGTTTAAAAGACTTTCCATACAATGAAAGGTGTTTTGTTTAAATCAGCTCGTATTCAGATGACTTAATTCACACATTTTCAGGAATTACTCTAACTGTATCCTCAAATGTTTCTAACAATGTAACTCAGGTATATTTTGCACTAGACGCCACACCAGATAAAAGAGAAATGTTTTCATGTTTACTGTAAACATTTACAAATCATTTTTGGACTTCATGTTTTAAATCTATCAACCACATTACTATACAAAATTCTCTATATACCTGATTCAAAAGAACAGATCCTATCCTTTCCGTAAGAAAATTTCTTACAAGATTAACAGTATGTAATCCTTACATGAAACAAAAAAATACCTATACAATCAAAAAATCATGTTGACAGGTAAGCCTTAGGTAATGTATTAAGGGGGCAGATTATGAAAAAAATGCAACTTTACTTCTCTTGCAGTAGTAATGGATATTTGCTAAAATCATGTTAGTTATCTCTATCTCAGAACAGAGGCAGAAGAGAAAGTTCACACTGCTTTAAGATTAAAACTTATCACTTTGAAGTCATTTGAAAGGGTCTTGATGGCAACCAGACTTCCCTTCCAAGAAAGCAGAAGAATCAAAATGAGAACTCCTTGCTGTTTTAACTGTTGTCCTCTGTGCTTGCTTATTAACTGAGAGATTAAGTAGAAAGAAGGAACTGCATATTATTATAGGGATTAGAGCTGGAATTGTGAACATGTCAATGAAGAGGTCAGAACGTGTCATATTTTTGTCTTAAAAAAAATGAACAGTAATAGGGTTCAAATCAGCTGTATACAATAGTTCATTATCCCCGGAATTCCAATCTGTGAACTCACCATCACATTTCTCTAAGATCTGAACCGTGTCTCCAATCTCCAGTGATAGGCCATGTGGGACTGTCCCTCGAAAACCGGCAATTACTGAAAAAGATAGTAAGTTTCAATTATTTACACTATTAAAACATAAATTATTATTCCTCTTGTATAGTATATGAACAGGGGAAGTTTTATATACTATATAAAAATAGTATATGAACAGGGGAAGTTAAGTATTAGAACACAGGCTTTCTGAAATTTTAAATGGTGTAGAAATAATCAGAGGTTACGCCACTTTTATGAGCAGAAAATTTTAAACACAGGACTTGGAAAAAACCCAAAACACAGACTCACTATACATGAATGGAAAGCTTGTACTTGAGAACACTGTTAGCTAGACTGTAACTACCCTGCAGGCCAGAAACTGTTCTATTCCAAATGCTCACACTAACACATATTAGACCTCAGAAGTCTGCAAGCTGAAAGTGCCAATATTTTTTTGCCATATGTACCATCCACACGCCATGAAAGGAAAACCTTATTTCACATTCACTTAATGGATGCTATAGACCCAACAGTCCATATAATCTCAAATATGAGGAAATGGTTAGGAGGTGGAGATCACTAAAGTGCACTGTTCACTAAAATACATTAAGTGCATCCACAGTCTCCCCTGCAGCCTCCCGAAAGACAGTGAAGCCTTTGAAGGTCATGAGCTCAGGCTGGGACAAGAGTGACAGAAACGGGCTTCCCTTCACTTGCTGGAGATAAAACATGCCTCAGAAACAAAATACCCACCAGAGCGGTGATGTTCCCAAATGCTTACAATGGTCAAATCTGAAGTCTTACATTGTTAGTGCTAAAAGAAACAGCCAGCTATTTTTTTCACTCAGAACCAAAATATAATACTCAAAAGCCGCTCATTCCTAAAAACGCTAAAACTCCATTAACACACTAGATAGCAATTCAGCTATTTAACTCTGTGCTTACTGTATCTGAAATCCTGAATTAAACTATTGCCTGATTCAGGCCATGAGACCAAACAACAATAATTTTGATTCTCTCCATTGCAATATTCTTTTGGAGCTTAATTCTGAAGCTGAAAACACCCTTCTATCATGATGCACAAAATCACTTAGTGGCCTAACAGTAGTCTTGCTGCTATCAAATCTCTCTCCATTCAGATAGGAAAACCCACATCTCACAGCAAAGTAAAAAAGAACAAATCTTCACATGTGAAAGTCAAAAGGAAACCCCATGGGTAGATATGCATATAAAGATACTACTCTTCCACAAAAGGACCTGCAAGATTTTGAGTCACAAAAGCCCATTTTAGTGGCTCTTGCCTGCTGTCGGAGATCTCCCCCGTCACAAGCAGAGAATACGCTCAAACACGGTATAACCCATCATCCACCGCCTGTGCTTGTCACATTGTTTGTCAAAGGCAGCAGGAGAGATTAGCTGTCAGCAACCATGAAAACTGAAAACTCGTTTGCAAATCTTGGCCAGAAAGTTCCAGATTTTAAGAGTCAACCAATAGGATATGGTTTATATTACAGGATGGCATGTAAAAAAATGTACAGGAAGTACATTTTTGCCAAATCTTTCTTCATAATCTGAAGGCTTTGAAACTCACTGAATTCAATCATCACTTCAATTATCTCTACATTGTCACTGCATGTAACCCATGGTCTTTATTTATTCCTTTGAAAAAAGTCTGGGAGATTATGTACCTGGTCAGTCCCTAAGAGTTTGATATATTTGATGTATTTGTAGCATTGAGCTTTTTCTTTTCCCCTAGGCGTGTGTATTGAACCAACCTCTATTCAGTTTGATGCTCCTCCTACTCTCCAAAGTATTTACATAGAAATAAAACGCCCTGAGATAAGTACACTGAAATAAAAAGAGCTGCTTTAGTTGCCTTGCCATAATCAAGTACACTATTTTTAAAGAAGGTTAGTTGCAAGACAGTATTTTTACATTGAAAAAGTTTGTCTAAGAGTTGAAAAATGAGATTTTTTTCAATTAATTTTTATACAAAGATCTAAAAATAATAAGTTTATTAACTATGAAGAGATTAAAAAACCACCATTATGACTGCCTTCTCCCCTAAATTTCAATACAAAGTGTATCTAAATTCCTCTGTAGCATTGGAATGACAGATGTCATTCTGGTCACCTTTCTAGCTTGCAAGAAACAAAAGTGAATTTTGAAGCCTACCAAAACAGCACATACATACACTCATTGCAAAAAAAAAAAAAAAAAAAAAAAGAATTAACAGAACTAGCATGTAAAACCAAACCGAACCCTTGTGTGTTATTACACTTGTGAGATGTCTTAGTTTTAAACTCCACACAATAAAGAGAATGACAGTAATTTTCTCCTTAAGAGCCAATATATACTGTCACATTGTTATGATCCGACTTTGCTGTGACATTCAGTTTTTATTACTTAGTTACTAGATCTGTTAAAGATTTTTTTCTTTTCTTTTTTAAAGAAGTTAAAGAAGTTTCAATAAAAACTTTTAGAACAAAAAAAGACTGAAATCTGACACAGTGTAGAAAATAGCTAGAATTCATTTTAGAGCATGTATAGAAGAAAAAAAAATATACCTTGAAATACCTTCTAGAAGGATGGCCTGCAGAGTACCAGAAAAAGCAAGAAAGAAACAAGGGCATCACCTGTACTGCTCAGCCAGTACATTCACCCGATCGACTTGCAAAACTCTGGCTGGATTCTTAGAGGTCTCGCAGCGAGGTCAGGCTGAAAGCAGGCAGCCTGTGGTCTTTAGCAATGTCACTCAAAGCAGAGCAGCAGAGAATTTAATGCAAAGCACCAGAATCCACAGATGAACTTAGCACACAAATGTTTACTCAGTTAATTTTCTACTAATCAAGTCATGTTACAGAACTGGGACCGAGACATAAGATGGCTATTTATGTCTTTTTAGTTTATTTGTTGGATATATACATAAGTAGACTAACAGGGAGGATAACCACAAAGTTGTGGAAGGAGGCAGTTAAGTTCCACCAGGGAAGATTCATGCCAGGGTCCAGCAAACAAGGACACAGGGTTCTTAACCAAGTCATGATACAAATTTGATGTACCGAACCTCTCGTCCTTTCCTCCAATGACCCCATTGTTCTGCAACACTTTGCAGATGCTCTGTAATTCTTTCTCCTAATAGTAGCAAGTATATAATTAATCACTCTGTGGTGACTGTGGCTTAAGACCTTCTCAGCCTAACTCAAGAGCATTACACATTTATCATACTCATAGAATGGAACTTTTTTTATATACAGCATTCACTGAGCCATGTGCATCAAACATGCACCATTTTCATTCTCACAAAGACAGTAGCTGCTGTGGTTATCACCTTCTCTCACTTCCATTGCAACTGGATAGCAGAGACCTTACAAAAGGAGGACGGAGAGGAGAAGAGAACTCGACTCTGAATATAGCTCACCTACCAGTATCTGCAGTCTTGGCACATGTGCTGTCCACATGCACGTCCCCCAGATGCTAAGTATCAAAAGTGCTTACATCTAGATACCTTTTTTTGTCATTGTAGTATCTGAAGGTCATATAAATGTTCCTTTTGTGTTTCAAGCACAAGCATAGTGATTGATGCCCTCTTCAATCACCTCTCAGCCACGGGAGAAATGTGGAACTCCACAATGAAAGTTTGTAGGAGGATATATTCCCAGAAGTGGTTTAGAAACTGAGTTCAAATACAGCAGCTGGCTGGCATTATTAAATATTTTCTTGCTGCCAAAGGGTACCCAGAAGATAAGGAAGCAAGACAACAACACAGGACACACACACACACAAAAAAATACAGAAGGTGAAATCATATGGTGAGAAGCACAGTGATACACAATATTAAAGCAGCTTTGAGTTTAATTCTAAGCTTAAAATTTCTAGGATATCGAAGGTGCAGTGAATTCCAAGCTATGAAACAATTCATTTCCATGAGAACTACGGAGAGATAATCAGGAAGAGAAGAACCTTGTCATGGTTTGATGTGGGGGGGAGGTTCTGGTGGCAGAAGCTGCCCACCAGATCAGACTCCCATCCCCCTTGGGGCTTGAGCCAATAACTTGGGACAAAGGAACGGGAAAGGTGTGCCTTTGCCCAGGAGTGAGGAGAGGGGAGGGGGGCGTTGTCCCCACTCCCCGACGCCTGGCGATGGCCTGCGCCGGGCCGGTGCCACCCACTGAGGATGGTGGTGGCGGAGCTGCTTGGGGAACTCGGGGAGAGTCCCGCTCCCAGGGTGCCCACGGGGCCGAGTTCACCCAGAGAGGACTGAGATCTGAGAGAAACGGCCACACAGATACCAGGTCAGTGAAGATGGAACAGGACGAGGTGTGCCGGAGCTGAGTTTCCCCTGCAACCAGTGGCGAGACGGCAAGTGGCCCCCTTGCAGCCAAAGGTGGTCCTCAGTGGAGCACAGACCCACTCGCAGCCCGTGGAAAACCCACGTCAGAGAAGAGATGCCTGAGCCTGAGGATGGTACGCATCTAAAGTCCGTGGGACAACCCCCCGTCAGAGGGGAGGTGTTCTGTTCAGAGGAGATGCCTGAGCCTGAGGACAGCTGTGAATAATGGGCACAGGTAGAGAGGCATTTACAGTCTGTATAGAGACACATTTAGAGTCTATATGACGACCCACGCAGAGCGAGTGGCCACAACTCCCTAAGAATCTGAGACTGTGTTAAAGCCCACGCCGGAGCAATCCTATGGGGAAGGATTGCATACTGCAGGTAGGGCTCACGCTGGAGAAGTTTGTGGATTTTCCTTGTGAGTAGGGGATCCACTGGAGAAAGGGAAAAATGGTGTAAGGACTCCTTCTCCTTTAAGAGAGGAGCAGCAGTAACAACATGGAATGAACTGACCTGCACTCACCCATTCCCTGTCCCCCTGCACCGGGGGCGGGAGCCGGGAAGAAAAGGAAAGGGGGGTGAAGAGGTGTTGTTTTTAAGATCTGGCCTTGTTTTCTTTTTATCCTTTGAAGTAACTGGTTTTGCTTGTCTTTATGCTTTTAAGTAACTGTTAATAAATTGCTTTGCTTTAAGAAAGCTGAGTCTGTTTTGCCCCAGACTGTGGTTGGTGGGTGCTCCCTCTGTTCTTGTCTCGACCCTCAGTCCTTTTATTACTTTTTTTCCCTCCTCTCTCACTTTACTAGAATGAGACAGCGGCTGTGTGGAGTTTAGTTGCCGGATCAGCCTAAAACCACGACAAACCTGTAAGAGATAACAAGTTACCTGTCTGTGATTAACTGCTAGAATTAAACAAAAGTGCTAATATTTTCTTAATATTCTCCTTCTATATTTCAACAGAACAGAGTCAGTTCAATTGAGAATGTGACACGAGACCTTGTAAGACATCCTTTCTATGCGTTTCACAAAGTTTTTCACTACAAGAACCTGTGTGAATAATTGGAAAGAGGATTCCAATCCTTAACTTCATATCACACCACTATTACAATTAGGAAAAACAGGAAAGAGAAGGAGTAATCTGAGGGAATTCTTATGTTCAGCGTCTCAAAATAAACTTCATCTTTCTGCTCTCATACAAATCACTGCCTGTGTTCATTGTTGGACAGTTTTACATATGCAAGCACCTGGCCTATAAAAAGATCAATCCAAGCCCAAGGTCTTAAATAAAGCCTGAACTAAGTTTTTTGGTGCTGGAACTCACCTTCTGCTCATCTAGAGCATGGATAGCACTGCTGTTCTAAAAAATAAAAGATTCTTTTTCTACTTGCAACTAACATATTCAAATTGTACACATGTGTTAGCAGTATAAAAGATGCATTTGAGACTCACCAAGAGCATGCTGGGTTTCATGGCTGGCTTGACTTTTTGTTTATAAGATGAAAATGTCTCCTCACAAACGGGGCAATGTGACATGGTGCTCAAGATGCTCCCCTACCACAAATTAAAATTAAGCTCAACACTATGAAAGGAGACACGCAGTAGACTGCAGTTGCTGGCTGAGCAGCAGGACGTACACCTCCATGTATAAAGGAATCAACAGCAGTAGAAGCAACATCTACAGCAACTACTAATGCCTTCAAAAATGAGCATTTGTACTACAATAGCAGACTCAGGTTTCACATAATAAAAAACAGTCCTTCAACTGAAAAAAAGGAGGGTGGGAGAAGAATGGGGGCTAGAAATATTTGAACTATTTTAATAATTACTTTAATAATTACTTGGCCATATTGTGCACGCTAAATGCTGGAGTAAAAAATAGACTCCAGTTCAATGCTCTAAGTCAGGATGCCCCAACTATCAGAGACAGCATACGAACCTCATAGAAATGTGGTAAACACACACTGGAAAATAACAGATTTGGAGGGTGGGAAGGCTGTGTCAGAGGGACTGGTTTTGACAGGGAGCAAGATGCTCTGATAGAAAAGGAATTGATTAGCTAGTAACAGGGTTGGGTGGCCCACTTCAAAGTTTTGCTTGAGGTTATATTCTTAAAATTTTTATGCCTGAAATAACTGGAGATCTGCACATAAGAACTAATGAAGGAGACGCTGTTGTTCCTTTCCTCCTAACAGATGACCATAAGCTGTTAACTGATTCCAACTTTTTTGCCTCAGTCTTCACTGGCAACCACTTGAACCACACCACCCAAATCACAGAGGATGTTGGCTGGGTCTCGGAGAGTGAAGAACCACCCAGGGTAGGAGCAGATCAGGTCCAGGAACACCTAGAGAACCTGAAAGTACAAAAGTCCATGGGACCTGATGAGATACATCCACGGGTCCTGAAGGAACTGGCGGCTGAAGTTGCTAGGCCACTAGCCATCATATTTGAGAGGTCCTGGCAGTCTGGTGAGGTTCCTACAGATTGGAAAAGGGCAAACATAACCCCCATCTCTAAAAAAGGGATCAAGGACAACCCGGGAAACTACAGACCAGTCAGCCTTACCTCTGTGCCAGGTAAAATCATGGAACAGATTCTCCTGGCAGCTGTACTAAGGCACATAAAAAATAACCAAGTGGTTGGTGACAGCCAGCATGGCTTCACTAGGGGCAAGTCGTGCCTGACTAATTTAGTGGCCTTCTACGACAAAGCTACAGCACTGGTTGACATGGGTAAAGCAACGGATGTCATTTTCCTGGACTTGTGCCAAGGCGTTTAACACTATCCCACATGACATCCTTGTCTCTAAAATGGAGAGACACGGATTTGACAGATGGACCACTCGATGGATAAAGAGCTGGCTGGATGGTCGCACTCAAAGAGTTGTGGTCAATGGTGCGATGTCTACATGGAGATCAGTGTCAAGCAGTGTCCCTCAGGGGTCTGTTCCGGGTCCAGTGCTGTTCAGCATCCTTGTCAGCGACATGGATGACGGCACTGAGTGTACCCTCAGTAAGTTTGACGATGACACCAAGTTGTGTGGTGCCGTGGACTCACTTGAGGGAAGAGACGCCATACAGAGAGACCTTGATAAGCTTGCAAATTGGGCCAGTGCAAACTGCATGAGCTTCAACAAGTCAAAACACAAGGTCCTTCACCTTTAAGATGGAAAATTGAGCTTGTTTAATGCAGTTTCTTAGCTGTTGAGTAATGACATATATATATCACCTTTGAGGAAGGCTCTGATTCAGTAGTCTTTATTGCAGAAATGTAAAAAAACTATCCTTCGATATGTACTTATGGATTGTAAACACAACAGGCATCTGGCACTATAAGCAGGTGCAGAAAATGCAACATTAGAGAGAGTACATCATCAGAACAGCCATTTAAAAAATACAATAAATAATTAGACCAACAACTCTACCCAGGAAACTGCAAACTCAATTCTGAAGCTCCTGATCACTGGGAACCAGTGCAAGCATCCAGTGGTAGAGCGCTCAGTATTTTGAGGCACAGGGATCTCTTGAGTCAGACATGGTGTTTCAGTGTTCAACAACCTTTAATGGATTTTTCTTCTATGAATTTGCCTAACCAGGCTTTCTAGGCATCATAATGTCAGCGTTCACAAACTCACAATAAGTTTTCCAGTTTAAATATGCTTTATGGAAAAAAAAGTCTTCCTTTTATTTTACAGTGCCACCTAAAAATTTCGTTTCATGTCTGCTTCTTCTTGTGGGAAAGTTTGAATTAGCAATCTCGTCACCCTCTCTGCACCTTAGCTGTACCTTTTCCAGGATGTAGCTTTTTCTCCTCAAAAGAAGCTGAAGAACCTTTTTAGATTTCTAAATAGGCAGAATTTTTAGAAGCATAAACACAGAGGCATACAACTTTGCTAATGCATAATGGCCAAAGCTTACTGTACAAGGCCATCACGTGCACTGAGCTTTGTCTACATACGAATTGATCTGGATGGAGTGGAATGATAGCATAGCTACATGCTCATGCTTCTAATACACCAGCTAATTCGGGCATCTGTTCAGTAATGCATTGTGCTGCCTACAGATACCCTAGGAGGCTTGTTGCAAACCAAAAACAAGCTAATGAAGACAGTGACACAAGAGAACGGGGGGGGGGGGGGGGGAGGGGTGGGGGGGGGCACCAATTTGATCTCCTTTCAATAAAAGCAATGTGCATGAATGTTAGTTTCAATAACAGAAGGGATTCCTAAATCTCGTGCAAATTACTGAGGAAAAACGCTGTCAAATTTGTATTGAAATGAAAGAATGTGAGTTCTTTTGCCTGTGTATGTACGTATATGTACACCACAATTAAAAGGATCAAACATATAGCTCAGATGATGACAGTCCAGGACTCCCAAGCCATGTGTGGCATTTGAACATCTCAAGTGCTGCTCACACACAGCAGACAACTGTTCTTAAGAGATGAGTGCTCACGTGGAATTTTCCTAATAAGAACATTTATTGAACAGCTATTCATGGAAATACTGCAAGGCACTTCAAAAATAATCAAAAAGTTTGTATCAATGTCCAACTTTGAAAATACTATTTAAAGTAGAATACTTGTATACAACTCTTCTTCACTTGTGTAAAAAACAAAACCAAACCATCTGGCATTCCTACTGCTAATAGCACCAGTTACCTATATAGACAAGGCAAATGCCAAGTCTGAAATACAGAAAGGACACAGAGCTGCAGCAGAACGTATTCCCTCCTGTGCTGGTCTCAACATTTGAATTCAGCAAGGTAATCACTCACAAATCCCCAATTACAATGCTGCCAAAACCCGTAGGACTATTCTAACATAAATAATCAGTTTATTGTGACTGTCTGAACATTTGTTAAGCTCTCCTCATCCTGCATCTCAGCTAGAGGCAGGAATTTTAGCATCTCTTTGATAATAGCTTGACTGGTTCCTCCAACACCTGCAAACATTTTTGCTAACTCTTTCCTTTGGGTACCCTAGTTATTAAGCACTGTATCTTAGGAAAGAGCACTAAATTAACCAGTGATGGCTGCCTGGGGCACCTATTTGCTGTTGTGAACGGATGCCAATCTACAACACCAAAAATGGAATAATTCAACATGTACCACCAGGGTCCCTGTCCATGCAGGTATGAGATTTCACTAATTGTTTTTCTTCTGTCAAATAGTTGATAAAGTCTTTTATGTTTCTCGAACTCCTGCTGTATCTTGTTATGTCTACATCTTTTCTCTGCTAAGAGCAATTTTGTGATTTGTATTAGTTCTGGAACCAGGAATTTAAAAGTAAAAAGGAAGTAAAACAAACAGGTCTTTACAAGTCTAGAAACACCTTAGAGTCTATGAGTGGATGCTACAGCTTCTCTCTACGAATTTGCTCAGGAGTTCTGTTCTCTACGGAGGAGGAATGTCAGTGTAAAACCTGTTAGAGGCATGTGTTGGGTTTGTGTGGCGGGGTTTTGGTAGTGGGGGAAGGGGCTACAGGGGTGGCTCCGGTGAGAAGCTGCCAGAAGCTTTCCCAGCTCCAAGTTGTACCCGCCTCAGGCCAAGGCTGAGCCAATCAGCACCTCTGAGAAGAACATATTTAAGAAGCGATAAAGAAACCTGTGCCATGCAAGATCTGCAGCAGAGAGAGGGAGAGAGCATGGGCAGTTGTCTGCCACTCTGAAGCAGCCCACTCCTGGAATGCCTGCTGGGCAGAGCTCTTCCTGCTGGCGCTGCCAAGGTTCGCTGGGCCAGTTGGGCCTGCATGAGAAAGAGGTGTGGGATATGAGAGAAACAACTATGCAGACACCAAACCCACTGAAGATGGAGGAGAAAGAGGTATATCAGAGCTGAGATTCCCCTGCAACTCATGGTGAGATGGCAGGCTGTCCCCCTGATGCCTGTGGAGATTAATGGTGGAGCAGTCCATGAAGACTTGCAGCCAAGGAGGACCCCACACTAGAGCAGGTGACTGATCTCAAAGAAGGCTGAGACTCTGTGGGAAAGCCAATGCTGGAGCAGTCTGTTGGTGAAGGACTGCACCCTGTGGGAGGAAACCATGCTGGAGCAGTTCATGAAGAACTGTAGCCCATGGAAAGGACTTGAGTCTGAGAAGTTTGTGAAGAACTGCCTCCAGTGGGAAGGGGCCCCATGCTGGAGCAGGGGAAGAGTGTAAGGAGTCCTCCCCCTGAAGAGGAAAGAGCAGCAGAAACTACATGTGACACACTGACCTGCAAACCCCATTTCTCATCCCCCTGTGCTGCTGGGGAGAGGACGTAGAGACGGGAAGAAAGGAGGGGTGAGGAGAAGGTGTTTTTAAGATCTGGCTTTGTTTCTCATTATCCTCTCTTATGTGATTGGTAATGAATTTCATTGCGTTTTCCCCAAGTCTAATCTGGTTTGCCTGTGACCATAATTGGTGAGAGATCTCTCCCTGTCCTTGTCTTGGCCCTCAAGCCTTTTGTTAGATTTTCTCCTCCTCATCCCACTGGCGAGGGGAGGAGTGAGAAAGTGGCTGCCTGGTGCTTAGTTGCCAGCTGGGTTAAACCACAACAAGGCATCACAACAGAAGGCGAGGTGGACTCAGTACGATCAGGTATAGATTTCACGCACTCAATCAAATTATAATAAAGGAACTAGTCTATCTGCAGTCCAACCAGTTGGTCTCACTTACAATTCTCTAATGTAGAGCTACAGATGCAGTATCGATGCGCTAAGACTTCCATTTTGAACAGTAAGTGTGGATTAAGTGTCATTTTCCTTCATTACTTGATAATAGTAACAGCTTAAAAATCCAGCTAGTAGAAAGGAGTAAGTGAAAAAAGTAGATTATGTTAAGATGACATTATCTATGAGAACAACCTCCTTTAGTTAAAAATAACTATATTATTCACTACAACTTTTATTAAGACTAAGCATTTCCAAAGTTCTAAGCATTTTCAAACTTTGTTAAGTAACTGCCTTAATTTTTAACAGAATGGTCAAAGAAAAGAGTTATTGCTATTGTATCTTGAAAAAGTCTTCAAGTTCTGTTCATAGCCTTTGGGGAACCAAAGTTTCTAATTAAAATCAAATAGACCACCAGGGGTTTTTGTAACTTCCTGTATGTGTTAGGTATGGTAAAGAAGGGAAGTTCATGTATTCACAGCACAAGTGCAACATTTGAGGTTCATTGAAGCCAGCAAAGCCCTGTGATTGCAGATACCAGATCTCATGACAACTCTTGATTGCATTTTGGACCTCATTAAACCCTGAGGTGGCACTCGCCAAAACCTCCAAAAAGTTAAATTTGAGAGACAAAGCTCTACATGATTTCAAATCCAGATCCATGGTTATAATTTTGTATATGTCAGAAGGTTCACTGGCTGCCGGTCATATTCCTACACAGTCAGCAAAAATTGAACGGGAAAACTAGATGCCTCACATAATTATAGACACAGGAGATATCTCCCAGAAAACACTTAACTTTTTTCAGAATAATACAAAGGCCATTATTTTAAAGTAAGCCTTGAATAGATGAGTACGTCCTTACAATTTCATGCTGACTTAATGTGAGAATGGTTAAGTATGGTCCAAAGCCTAATGACTACACATTTCCCCATTCTCCTCTTTCCTCTCCAAAAGCATTATAACACAAATGCTGCTTCAAACTTGGGGGGGCATAATTTCACACCCTCTAACAAACTGCGAGTAGCACCGTGCAAACCCAAGCTCAGAAGAGCCATAGTCTTGTGAACTGCAAAGAAAACAAGACCGCTGTGCGAGCTGCAGCATTATTCTTCACCAACTCTCAGAGCCATCCAAGGGGAACACAGTTAGACAGCAGCTGAGAAACTCCCTGTGTTTGGTATCAAAGAGTTTGGCAAATGAGACTGGTTTCCCCTTAATATTTCAGTGTTTAATCCCATTCAAGTAATAAATAGCATTCAAGAAATCCAAGAAAAGCAGAGCATAGGTATTCTTCACTAATACAAAAGAGACAGAGCACCCATGTTCCACATTAAAATTTTTCTAACAGACAAGTCCATCAAACGATATTATAGATGAAACACTGTCCAGTTTTCTTCTATTTCCTTTCGAAGAGCAGGGTTTAACTGTGTACTTGACTTGCCATTGGTGGAAGACAATAAAAAAAAGTCACTGGAAAACCAGTAGAATTCAAACACACACACAAAAAAAAATACAAAAAAAAATCAACACATCTTGCAATTTTCAATATTACTTTTCAGCTTGTCTGGTATCATTATATTTCAGATGAGTTTTAGTCTCCTGGCAATCTGTATTTCTCTGACATTCAAGAATTTCACTACAAATTTATTTTAATTATTTTCATTTTACTACTAAGAGTTGTGTTTATTTTGACTTTAAGCTACCTGTAATGTTCTCTCTAGAATTTTATAACTCAAGAAATTATTCTGCTTTTGTTACCTATGACCCTTAACCACATTGCTACTTATGGTGCATATTTATTAAATGTCAACTTTTTGCTGCACATCAAAAATCATTGAAATACGGTTTTAATCATGAGTAGTTATTTCTTCAGTAACGAAACAAAAACCCTACCAAATATGCAATAAGCAAATTGTGCAATTTAGCTAACATTAAAAATAAACTGTAATTGTGAGCTTCTGTAGCCTGTCCTACAGGTCAGCCAATTCCCTGCAGATACAAACTCAGTATCATAAAACCTCTTGAAAGACAGTACAGCTTGGCAAGGTGTGAAATTAAGTGCAACTAAGGAAGACAATGATTACAAATCACGTACAAGTACCCTGGCACACGTTTTTTATCTTAAATGAGGCAGAACTTTCTTGATCTAGTGTAATTGAGAGGCATTTCAAATATACTGGAATACAGCTATCAGGACTAGTAAAGCAAAACTACTTTCTCCTGTGAAAATCCTTAGAGTCTGCTGAACACAAGTTTAAACATCCCACTCCGGCTTTAAGCTGGTTTATTAGGTTTAATGGTTGGAAATAACCAGTGTACTTTTCAGCCTGATTTCAATAGTTGAGCCAGCAGAATTCAGTGTATTTAGCCCCGCAGAGTTTCATCACTAATCCATAATCTCTGTAAAATTAAAACTTCAGGGATATTTAATGTAATCCCACAAGTATCTTAAAACGTATGACCAAACAGAAATGTAATATGTGCATACACTTTTTTCCTAATCAAAGCTCTGAAAAAATAAAAAAAAAACCTACTTGGATGTATAATTTTTAACAGTATCTTTGTAGTGTTACGGGGCACTTTTGGAAGGGAAACTGTAGGATCCTCTTGAAAAATCAGAACCTTCACATTCTGCTCATGCTTGCTTAGGAACTGTGCCTGTTACTCCAAACTCAGGGGTGAAGAGAGTTTAGGTTCAGTTGGTGGCTGTTTATAAAAGCTCACAAGAGCATGAGAAAAATGTATCTGAAAAGTATATGCAACCAATTAGGATAATGAAGATTGCTGACAAAGGTGGGTAATTGTTCCGTTTGATGTGACGGGGGGAAAGGGAAGCGTATGAGCAAACAGTCCTCTTTAAATGTTTACATTACAATTCATTGATGCATCTGAACATTTATCTTTTTATGTACGAGTACTTCAAGAGACAAGATGATTCTTTTGGTTTCTAACACATTGGGAGAGTCCCTACAAATAACTGCCATTGCAACAGTTCTCTCCTTACCCTTTCCTCTACATTTGGCACAGAAGCCTACGAATATGTCTAGGATACCACAGGTCCAGGAAAACATAGAAAACAGTGATGTATTTCTGAGAAATTAGTACTGGGAGACACACATTATCGTCTCGCACCATGAAATACTTCCTGAGTGAGTCATGGTCTTGACAAGCTACCGAGCGGTCTCAGGCAAACCGGACACAGGTAATTCTTTTCTTTTAGTATTAAGGAGTTTTCCCATCTCTCCAGATGAAGGAACTTACAAGGACACTTTCCTGAAACTCTTAAAAAAACCACAGTAAGTAAAACCTCTATTTTGTAAATAACAAAAATGAGCAGAGACAGGTAAAAAAACTTGTGTCAGCCCAGTGTCTGCCAGCAGGTTCAGAACAAAGCTGAAATAAGGTAACTCAAGTCAAGCAGTCTATCCACTTGGCCACTGTCCAAGCCATTAAGCCACGTTCTGTACTTCTTTTGCACTGAACCAAGGTACGAAACTCACAGACTTTAAAGGAAAAAAAGCTGCCAAACTTCATCTGAAAGGGCCATAGATGAGGCAGGGAATTAAGGGAAATGAAAGTCAAGGCAAACGCAGCAGCAAAACAGAGCATTGCCTCCTCGCAGGATGCTGCTGCCTTTGAAGGGACTGCTTCCAGGGAGGGACAGCAAACCAACAGCAACTCCCAGGGCCACAATTCATCAAGAGGATCATCATGCCATCACACACAGCTGATATAATTATTACACTAATTTAAACAATTCATTTTCTTAAATACTGGGGGTTTTCTTCCCTAGAATTAATAGCCTCTTGGGGATCAAGACAGAATGGCAAAGGCCTCATGGGATCTATCCAGCATCCAAGGTAAGGAGAGAAAAGAGTTGTATTTTCCTCCCATGATTGAAAAGCCCTTCTGAAACAAGAATATGAAGCTTGAGCAGAAGACCTCTTGCAAAAAGAGATTCTACAAATAAGTATATTTTATTTACATGAACATTTACTAAGTGATAGACCATGGTAATCATACCTTTGGTTACTGTGCATGTAGTTAAACAAATTATTTGGTCACGCAGTGGAGTGTGAGCAGATTTTTTTTCCATTGCATAGCCATTAATATTTTTTTTTTTTAACATCTGCCTTCAGAAATTAGTTCCCAGTTTATTGGGTTTTTTTGCTTGAACACCTTTAGAAAGGGCATATTAATTCAAAAACTAATTGGAAGGAATAAACCACTCAGAATTTACCATTGCCAATTATAAAAAAAAACCCGAAACAATAATTACATATGTGACTGTACCATAAAATATCTTATCAGTGTTCTGCTTAATGCACAAAATTGTACTGTCCACAGAGAAAGCAAAGACAGATTGTAGCAAATTACCCTGAGAATTCCTTATATGAGGTTTTTCTCTCTGCTGTGAACACTAACATCTCAGAAAGCAAGTTATTCCTTAAATAAATGTTGATAAAAATAGTTTACCACAATTAAATATCCAGTTTTCTTCTTTCAAAGACCAAATCACAGCTGTACAGTGCTGCAGGAAGAAAGCAGCATTGCCCAACTACAATGACGGTGCTCAAGAATCCACTAGGCAAAAAACCCCACAGTTCTCACAATCTAGCCTAATAAAAAAATTCATTTCCGAGTCTGGCAGCAACATTACCCATAGAAGCAGCAGCAAGACACATTAAGCAGATAAGTCAGTTTTTATCTGCATCAAGAGGACCACTTCTATCCTATCCCACACTCTGTCTCAAAGGTCAATGTTTCAGATAACAGCTGTAGCTGCCACCACAACAATAAATAAGCAAACAAAAAACCTACAGTTGAAGTACAAGGAAAAACTCTGCTCAGAGTCAGCTGTGGCAAGTGGCACTTGAAAACCAATGCATAGGATGTTCAAAGTTCCAAAGCATATATAAAACCAATTGCTGCTGTACTCAGAAATTCTACCACTACCAAAATCCATGGTGTAGCCCCCATTTGAAAAAAATTCTTTTTCACATTTTTGGAATAAATGGGATAAGAACCACCAGAACAGGTCTAGTTAGAGAAAGACAGGAAGGCTCATCAGAAGCCTGCACCATCTTCCACTGCAGTAAAGAACTGAGCTTGGAAAAGAGATCTAACTGACAAGATATTACAGAGAAGTGCAAATTACAAACAATACGGGAAAATGAACGTGGAATTATCATCCCCTTCTCCTCAAAGCATAATAACTAACTTCAAGGAATGAATGATCTGGCAGCAGGTTTGAAATTAACCAAATAATATTTTCACAAAGGCACAATCGAGTTATGGAACATCATTGTCACAGAATGCTGTGAAAGTCAAAAATAGGACAAGTTTTAAAAAGAGGTTACAGATATAGGAAGACTGAAGTACAACAGTCTTAATGCACCCTTTGTCTTTGGAAATCTCTAAAAGCGGTGGTTAAATCTATACTTTCCTTATTTCTTACATGCTTTCCCAACAGATGATTAATGGACAGGAAAGAGACATCTGTGGTTTGATCCAGCTTGACAGATGTTCAGTTCTTATACTCCACCAAGCAGTTTTTGATATCAACTTCAGCTTAACTAGCAATATACACGTGTTGAAAATTAGTAAATTAGACTATCAGTAGATTGCAAGGATGTTTCTAAAATTGAGCGAAACAAGCCCTTAGAACTGATAAGACAAACTTCATGTGGCATGTGTACTATCTGGAGATTTTTTTTTTTAAATGAAAGCTTTTGAAAACCACTGAAAACAATCAGCTGCTGAGAGCCAAGCCAAATGCTAAATCTGAAGATAGCTAAGCACAAAACAATAGTAACTTTCCTTAGACTGATCTGGCTTTAAAATGACTGTCCTTCTGCGTTATTCCCTTTCCCTCTCTCAAAAAATCATTTGCCTGAGGCCCCTGAATTTAAGTACTTGAGATATCGACTCAAATATAGAATCACTGGGAGCATCACACATGAATAAACACTGGTTTGGATTTGATTCAGCAGCATTTTTTGATCCATATCATAATTCTAAACACTAATTAAAACTGTTAGAGGTGTGTAAGTGATCAATAACACACCTAGTCTGTAATGGGTTTATTCTCTTTAACAATGAATTGAAGAGACCAAATCAAAGAAAAAATGGTGGTTTATGGAGTAGAAAAGCATGCGTTCTTGAACAATTCAATATACAGTTAAACTTGGGGAGGGAGAGGAAAGTAAGAGATATACCCAAGGCTTGTAACATTGCTTTTAACTTTCTTAAACAATTTAAATATAGCATATTCAACTCAATCATAGAAAATATGCAGTTTGTTAACTCTAAAATTACCATCTCAATTAAAGTAATCTCTTTTCCGCTTCACTAGGATTATCTGAAAGATCAGCCAACTATCACTGCTGGGCTCGCACTGAAATTCATTAGTTCCAACCAGCAGCAATGTTAATGGAGATGATAATTAGACTCATTGGTGGTTTGGTTACTTGCTGTGCCAAAAAGAGACACCATTATGTGACCAGCATAATCCTACCTAATCCTTGAAGGCTTGCATATAAACCACTCAAGTGTCACAGAAAAGAAATTACATGAGCAAAATCAGTGAAGTAGCATGTTACTACTTTTCATGCTTGTTTTCTAAAACATATGAAAAATGGACAATTTTATCCTTTCAGTCTCCAGAAGAACTTGAGGTGTCAATATGAGCAGAAACAGAATATTCGTGTTCAAGTATATCTTGCGGAATTGCAGCCTTTAGATTTCAGCTGGATTAGACAAACTATGAATTTTATTCTGAAATATCATAGAATTATAGAATGGTTTGGGATGGAACGGACCTCAAAGATCATCTAGTTCCAACCCCCCTGACAGTTATACTAGATTAGGTGGCCCAAAGCCTCATCCAACCTGGCCTTGAACACTTCCAGTTATGGGTCATCCACAACTTCTCTGGGCAACCTGTTCCAGTGCCTCATCACTCTCAATGTAAAAAATTTCTTCCTTAGATCCAATATAAACCTACCCCCTTTCAGTTTAAAGCCATTGCCCCTTATCCTGTCACTATACGCCCTTGTAAAAAGTCCCTCTCCAGCTTTCTTGTAGGCCCCCTTTAGGTACTGGAAGGCTGTTAGAAGGTCTCCCTGGAGCCTTCTCTTCCTCAGGCTGAACAACCCCAACTCTCTCAACCTGTCTTCATAGGAAAGGTGCTCCAGCCCTCGGATCATCTTTGTGGCCCTCCTCTGGACTTGCTCCAACAGCTCCATGTCCTTCTTGTGTTGGGGACTCCAGAGCTGAACGCAGTATTCCAGGTGGGGTCTCATGAGAGCAGAGTAGAGGGGCAGAATCCCCTCCCTTGACCTGCTGGTCACACTTCTTTGGATGCAGCCCAGGATACGGTTGGCTTTCTGGGCTGCCAGCACACATTGCTGGCTCATGTTGAGCTTCTCATCCACCAGCACTCCCAAGCCCTTCTCCTCAGGGCTGCTCTCATCCATTCTCTGCCCAGCCTGTACTTGTGCTTGGGATTGTCCCAACCTATGTGCAGGACCTTGCACTTGGCCTTGCTGACTTCATGACTTGTTCTCACAGGCCCACCTCTCCAGCCTGTCTAGGTCCCTCTGAAGGGACCAACCATCCTTACCAACACTTCCCCTTTTTTGAAAAAAAGCTAGCATACTGATTATGAAATTAGATGTGTTTATCTTCATGAGCTCTGTCATTTCTATTTTATTGTTTAATTCCTTCCTCTCCTTTTTCCTTTTTAAGGAGTGAAACAGTCACCGACACTGGCACATAGCAAGCAACAAAGAGTAAAAGGAGTGATTAAACAATGATGGATGAATTAGAATTAAAAGTTAAACTGAAGAGATCTTTAATTTGTGCTTTTATAAAAGCAGCACAATAGTATTCAGTGCACAGAAAGGGCCTGACTGCAAGTGTGGAGATTGGTCTCCATTACACCAAAATACTAAACTGATTAATGGAATTATTGTAATGTAGGGCAAGTACATGCCAAATCAAGACTAAAATATCATCTTAATGATTCAACCTTGCAACTTGCTTTGCCCAGGTAGGCTTTTCAGCTATGAACACACTCCATCAGGACTAGAGGTTTACATAAAATATTCAGGGTTGACCTGGTTTCATCAATGTTAGCCGTTTAAAACTTGTACGGCTAGGAATGGGAAGCAGAATTAGGTGACAGGACAACAGTGTTCTGGCTTTATATTTTAGGGTAGGGTTTTTTTCTTTTAATAATTCTTAAAGCATACTTAATTTATTCCAAAATTAATGAAAAAATGAAAGGTCTCTGGTTTTAGCAACGCAAAAGCTAACGAAAGTATGGTAAAGCTAAAACTGGGCCAATTCAGAAGTATGTATTTCATCTCACTCCTGAATTTAGGGTAGTAGTGAATAAGATAGATGCTTTCCAGTTTTGACTCTCACTGAAAAAAAACACGTTTCAATTCTGGAAGTATATCTTTTACAATTTAGAATTTCATACTTAAATCCAGTTTTTTCAACGATAAAATTATTAACGCACAGGACCTGATAATTTTTGCTTTTCAAAACTATGGATCATTCATAAATTACAACACAGGGCCCACCTAGAATTATATATGCTGATTCCTAGTGAAATGGCTTGAAGTCCCAGTACAAGTGGCAGAATAGTCACTAATACAACCGTTTTTCAACTGATTAATTAACTCATGCCTACCCACCATAAAAAGGTACCTAATCTCAATTTTGGTATCCAACAGAGGTCTTTCAGAATCACTTCGGTATCTCTGCAAGACACTACATTCTGCCATACAGCCACGAATACCAAAATGTCGGAGTGGCTATTGTTCATGTATGTGAGTTCTGCTTTTCTCCTATTTCTAGTATAATCAAGACGGGAAAAGCAAAGACACCACCAGACTTTGTCACAGCTGCGGTGACAAAAAGAACACTCTGGCAATGACTTACAAAATTTTGGCACAGGATTAATGTTTCCAGTTGGGTTTGCCCTAGAATTCATAATGTAAAGCTGACTGCCACAATGGACAATAAGAACCTGCAGCTGCAACATTTTACCTGATATCACTTAGAAAATTAAAACTAGCAAAACAAGACAGTAATCCCTTAAATAATAAAAAACCCACAAATAAAACAAACAAACCAAATCAAACAAAAAAAAACCCAACAAACAAACAAATAAAACCCAAGAATCAGTACAGGACACTGAATTAAGGACTTAATCAAAAGCTTACAATGAGAAACCTTGTATTCTTCCCAGAAAGACAAAAGTGGTAATGTAAACATAAGTGCTAAAACTACTGTAGTCTGCAACATAGAATTCACTGGAATTCTTAATCTCATCATAAGACTCAAAAGTAGGCCACAGCAAGCTTAACAAAATTTGACAGAAAGCAAAGACTAAGGGGTAATAGTATGAAAATCACCTTCCTTGTAAAGTTGATACTTCTTTCCCAACCCCCGCTATGATTTTGACCAAGCCTCAACTACAAAAGGATCCATTGTCTCTGCAAACAGAGGAATATTTATGTACATACCTTTAAAAACAAATATTAATGACAAACTATGTGCTTTTAGACTGCTTCTAATTGATCAAGAATTCTTTCACTATTTATTTTTTCTTAAGTAGTGATTTACAGCTGCTCAGTATTATCTTAAATACTATGATTAGAAGCTATTAAAGAGATTGAATACATTACATAGAAATCCTAGTTCAAAATAAAGATATATAAACTTTTTTAAAAATAAAAATATACTCAGAACTCAGGCCTAATGGAGAATTTAATCTAACTTTTGCACAGAAGTATTATAAAAAAAAAACAATTAAATTACATACTTGTGCAAGGTAAAGATGAAAATACCAGTTATTTCTTTGTGAGCAACACTTGTAAGTAACATTTATGTAACCACATTTATGTTAATGTTCAGCATATCCTGAAAATTATGTTTATTGGTAAAACAGAGAAAAAATGATCCAAGAATGAAAAATCTGCAAAGCGTCTGGCTTCCTTACATTACAAACCGATCATGACTTTCAGCACTTAATATGCTTAACACTTTACACTTAGTAAGTTAAATAAGTAAAATTTGTCTCTTCCCAATATTCAATGAGTTAACTTGGACATTTAGGATATCAGAACTTCAAAACAGTTCTACTTTGTCCAAGAGAAGGCCAACACTTGAGGACAAAATTCCTCATTATAAATAAAACTCTTGTAAGCAGCTCCCAAATCACATTCTTAAATCTGAAAGGTACATTCTAATAGATAGTTACTATATCTAGAGATTTTGTTTTCAGCTCAATGTTTCAGATTTCACCCTGGGAATAGAGCATTGCACTCATGTTATCAGTTAAAAGCGAGATGCTACTGCACCAACTCTGCACTCAACAGCACATCAATCTTATTCTAGATTATTATACCCAGGAAATAATTTAGCTAACTCCTGCCAAGCAGCTTTTCTTTTTTTTTTTTTAATAATTAAAATTGATATAGTTTCTTCTATTTCTTTACACCCTTTAAAAAAAAAAAACCCAAACATTTTCAGACTTAAGTACTGTACACTCATGGGGCTTTGACACAAAAAGGAAAACCAAAAATGGTTACTGTAGGGAAAATTAGACTGGATATAACACAGTGACTAGGTGAAACCATGCACCTTAAAATTCATGGTTTGTTCTCTGCATTTTAAAAGCCACAATACCAGACCCACCTTTATTGTAAATATACAGTCATGTTTTCAGATGTCTGCTTCATAATCAAGGTAGCTGTATGTAAGGGAATCTTCCAAACCCAAATCTGCCTTCAAGTGCCAGAAGAGAACTTTCTAACACTGTTTAATGAGGTGTAACAGTTTAGAGTATCTATCCATGCCAAGGTTATATCACGAGTGCTTTCTCCATTGCTAAGAGGTTGGGGACATGTTAGGTAACTGGCATTTGGGTAGGGAATGGGAATCAAAGATTATTAAACTTTAATTAGACTTCTATCTGTGGAAACCAGACCAAGTTTGTTCTAAAGGGAAAAAACTCCAAGACAGAAACGTTTTTGTTAACTGACACAGATTCTTGCAACTCTTGGTCTCAGGTGGGTGAAAGTGGAAAGATTTGGAAGAAGCAGCAAAAGGAAGTGGAAGAATTGAGGAATCTGAGGAAGTTGCAGAAAGGTTCTGCAGGAGAGAGAAAGACGGGAACATATTCCCATAGCAGGGAACTCCTAGGAGGAGTATAAAGTGAGTCAACGATTCAAAGTTATGCGATGTGAGGTAGGGGAAATAAAAGAATGAGTCTTTCGAAGACTCCAATGTAAGCAAAAGAAAGCAAGCACCAGAGAAGTTTGGAAATTGAGACAGGGAAGAAAGGTAGAAACTTTGTATCTGTGAGGAACCAAGCAATTAGGTGGATAAATCTTTCCAAAACATACATACTCTTAAATATTTTTAATATCCTTTTAATAAAACATTCACCTAGACAAGTAACTGTAAACACTCAGTACCAAAAAGGTCAGAGCAGCATCTTTTCAGGACAGACTTCTTTTAAGATTGCAAGTGGTCCTGACAAATCAAAGACAGCTCCAGGACCCCACTTTCATGAAAGGATATCATATAGATGACCCTCACTAGGCAACTGCAGCTGAAACACAAGATGAGTCTATGATAACCTAAGAAACTCTAAGGCACTCTGTCATACTGAAGTGACACCCAATAATGCTACCACAAGCCTAGCAGCTCTCGCATGGCTGGATTTTGATATTTATCCAGAGAGAAATTTAACTGCTGGTATAAAGGAAACCACAAATAACTTTAAATCTTAAAAGAAAGGTGAGGTGCTGAATTCAGAGATGCTGAAAAAAAGCATCCAGTTGTAGGCTTCTCAGACTTCTTTATTCAAAGGACATCAGCAAGCATTAATTTTTTTTTATGATGTGGTCATCTGTCCTCAGAGAAGAGGACTAAGATGAGAAGAGTCATTCCATGTAAGCCATTAAATAAGTAGCAGATTGCTATGATTTCTGGATTACATGGACCATTTCAAAGGTGAATGCCCTTTCTGACTAGCCATCAGCATCCTTACCTGTTTTAGACCATTATTTATGTCTTTTATTTAGGCACAGACCGAAAAAAGACAGTCAACATTTCATATTTGACAGTTAAGGACTTCAGTATGAAGTTACTAGATACTAATTACTGTGTATGAAAGCCTCAGTGTTGTCATTTATCACAACAAAAGTACTGCAATAAACAAAAAATTCGTGATGGAGGAACACCACTAAAGTTTCCAACAGCTGATAGTCAATAAACTGGCTAGTTTACAGTTGTACAAAGCCAAAACTCAATAGGAAGCAACACAGTAGCCTGTAAGATCTGTATTTCCACAAATAGATGAATTAAGAAGATTAATTAACATTCTGATGTGTTGGAGAAAGTAAAGTGTCAGGACAAGTACAGGGTAGAAAAAAAATAAAAAGAGCTAACGTTTCTAGAAAAAACTAATTAGCAGCCAATTTATCATATTGCAACTACCAACCAATTTAACATCCTGAAGGGATTTCTGACAAGCTAGAAGGGGAAAATTAAAGAAATCCTCGGAAACAGATCTAGGGCAGTATTCTAGGTCAGTATGCCGAGAGAAGAGGTACTGCAGAGGGCTGGGCAACAGTGGAACTGCAATCTCACAGCTGCCAATGGGTGTTGCTATGGGCACAAATCCCACAAAGGAAGTGAGACAGGAAACCAGCTCCTTCAGCACACTGACCTCAGTGGCAGAACAACCCATCCTGTCTTCTGGATTCGCTCAAACTGACCAGGAGGCATAAGATTCCCCTATAGACTCACTTTCCCAACCACCGCTGTAATACAAGTGTTATTTTTGGAGGAAAACTTACATAATCACAGAGTTGTTGTAATAAACATGGACTTTTATTCTCCAACTTGAAGAAAAGTTATAGCAGAGATTCTCTTCCTCATGAGCAGGAAAGTGCTTGAGTACTTCTGCGAAGTACTGTTTTTTTTAGCACACTGATGCCAAGCTCTGCTTCAATTACTTGAGCTCACCACGATGAACCTTCTGCTCTCATCCTCAGCAGTTATCAAGCGTCTCTGTCCTACTCAAACACTAGTGGTGGGACTTGGCCATCTCCCTTCAGAATAGGCAATTACAAAAAGTATTCCACTGTAGTGTAACTGACTGTACATAGGGGTTTTTTTAAGGAAGAAACAAACAAACAAAAAACCACAAACAACAACAACAAAAAAAACCACCTCAGCAATCAACACAACCCAGGCCCCACAAGATTTGCATTAATATCTCAGTCCCAGAGGATGACAGTTTGTTTCTTCAATTACCTCCTCCATACCCTTTCCTAAGCATATGCTAAATAAGTTTGTCACGTTACACTATATTTTAAAATCAAGATGATGGAACCAATTATGCTGCTATAAATACAACTGTCAAAGTTAGCTAGGCAATCCCAACCTGTTTTTTTCCAAACTAAAAAAAAATTGCAATTTACCCTAGGAATCAAGCTAGACATGCCAGAGTAAATTACAAATATCTGTAGCCCAGAATAAACATTCCAGTAACATCCAAACTAGCAATTACAAAATAATTAACTACTTCATTTTAAGGGACAACCATCAACTAGTATCTACAAAGGTATTTATTACTGCAACAAGCCTTCAGTTAAGACAAGCCCAAACAAATGGTTCTAATGTCTAGAAGACACTAGTTAACAGCACAATATGCATAGCACAAGAGTTGAAAGAGTGTTTGGGTTTATGTTTATAAAAATATATTTGAACAGCTTTAAAAGTTCAGGAAGGAAAAAGAAGAATGTGAATCAACCTCAAGAATAGCTGCTCATTCCCTTAAATGGAGCTCAAAGTGTTTGCTTATCCAGAAATCCAATGTTTGAACAGCTAGTCAAAAACATGAGGCTCTAAAATCACTATTCTTTTCATTCATCTGATGGACCTGAAACAAAGCATCATTCTTAGTTACTATACCTGGAACAAACAAAAGGCAGGATCACTACTGGTGGAATTCATGTCCACAGTCAAAGCAGCCTATACGAGATCAAACTACTAAAAGCAGTCAATGAATAAAGCATTTAATGTTTTTAAATCAGTTTACCAGTATTTTTTGCTCTAAGAACTATGTGTTACATATACATCATGTCTGTGGCTACAGATTTTCACCCAGCTGTATTACTTTTGAACTTGCCAACTAATTTAAAGTAAGAGACGTAAATATAAGGATATCATAGGCAAAACAAGTGATTTTGCTTCCTAATTTACAGCTTTGCTATATTTGCCAGTCTTTCCATTTAATTTGGGTATCACACCCCAGGATCAATCTTCTAAATCTGGAGACCTAAATGAAAGATGGAAAGCGAGCCTACACACAAATAAAGAGAAGTTTTAAAGTTACTTGCTTATATCTTTTGACAGAAACATGAGTGGATTACATATTTTGCATTTCACAGCATATAAACAATATGCATTAAATACAAGAATGCAGATTTACATTTCTTCACCCTTGCACTTGAAGATGGGAGCCTGAATATGGGCCATTCCCTCTAAAGGCCCAGCTGCATTATCCATGGGCTGGCTGCACACTCGGCATTGCAGCCACTGGTGCTCACCTGTTGCAGAAGCAAAGCTCCCCTAAAATGCAACTTAAAGAGCTTCTTTTAATCATAGAATCATAGAATGGTTTGGGTTGGAAGGGACCTCAAAGATCATCTAGTTCCAACCCCCCTGCCATGAGCAGGGAAACCCTCCACTACACCAGGTTGTCCAAAGCATCATCCAACCTGGCCTTGAACACTTCCAGGGAGAAGTGTTCAAGAATTCCTCCTTGCTAAAGTGACCAGGGTATTCATGGCAAGTTCTCACTTCAAATACCTTATATAACTTGCAGTTACTAGTAAACTAAGGTGTAGCTAGAGGTAACAATCCATTTAATGCTCCCAGGAACAAAGAAATGAGGAATTCCTCTCGATAACTACCTTAGTTATGAGACACAAAGTTCCTCCACTGTGTAATAAAGGATTAAGTAATCAAACATGGAGAGAAACCTGAACTATTTTACTGTATCATTCTTCTCAGGTCCCAGAGTCCCCCAGCTTCCCCAAGAAAATAGACAGAAATTTGAGGTCTGGCAAGAGAACACCCTTAAGAACCACTTAGAAGCATCACAGCTGCTTGAAAATAGGCAAATATGATATATCCTGTAAACCCCATGCTTCATTATACACGCTATATATGCCCATTATAGCAAGACCTACACAAACACCTAGTACCAACACTTATCAAACATACCTTCACCAACAGTCAAGAGATAAAAACTGAGAGGTACAAAGCAGAGTTCAACAAGTGGAAGGCCAGTCTGTGCAATTAGTATTAACAATTAACAAAGGAACAAAGGCAGACATTGCCTATTCAAAACCCAAAAGTACAAGGAAGTACAAAGGGACTTTCTTCACTTCTTAAAATTTATTAAGGGCTTCTGCAAAACAGAAATGACGATAAGTATATTAACTCGAGCCTCAGAAATCACTGCACAAACAGAACAATCTGTTACAAAACTACAAATACAGAGCAGCAAACATTTATCTGCAGCTCAAGCATAGAAGTATCAGCCTAGAAGAAAAGATTTCCTTTTTAAACAGCTTCACAACACCTCTGTGATATATTATTTTAAGCATGTCTTGCGTTGATAAGGACATGGTTGCATGCATATTTTCCACTTATCACTCTGGCATTCTGATGGCAAATTTTCCCTATTCTAGAGTCCAGCACTTTTTACTTCTTAAGCTTGTTGAACCTTGTTCACTTTTGCATGCACTTCTAACCCTGTAACATTATCCTCGAGATGTTTTGAATATAAATTTTGGTATGAAAGCTGTGAGAAAAGGATCAACATAAGTATTTCATATGCTGAGCATCAATACATCTGAAGATATCTGCCTCATACTCCACTGCAAAGCTGCTCAGCTAAGGTGACCAGTGAAATTCAAATTTTTCCAAGTTACTTCCAAAATTGTCTTCATATCAAGAAAAAGTTTTATTTCCTTTTTTAATTTTTTTTTGCATCTAACTAGTAAATAAGACATCCAAATGCACCACAACTAGATATTATTAAGAAATGGTAGCATTTATACAGTTTCCAATTGAGGATAACAAGCATTTTTACAAACGTTTGGGCTATCATGTGGTATGTTCCCTTGAATGAGATTAAGTACCCTTCTCTTCACACAGAAATCCAGCAACATTTAACACACTATTCTGTTCTTCATAAGAAAGTTTTTTGTCAACCATCCATTGGTTTCCAGCAACCCATTATTTGTTGGTTTGCGTTTTTGAAAAAGGAACATGCACGGCATTCTGGATGCATCACTTTCTTGTTCCTTTTTCCTCAGCTAGAAAATTTAAGTTTCAATTCCAAGTTCAAGGGCTTACGTAACTAAATTTTAACTGTCACACTGCATTTAATTTGCATATTCCAGATGACAAGAAAAATGTATGGTTACCCTAATTTTAATAAAGTTATACATCCTCAGAAAGACTTTCATTTGTATTACATATTATTACCCCAAACAAAGCCTGGAGCTCTCATCCACTCATCTACATCTACTATCTGGAGCTCTCATCTACATCCAGATGTAGGTCACATCTTATCAAGAAAAGCACATTCATCCCTAGAAATGACCTTTGCTCAGGATAAAAAGCTTGAAAGCATCTATTTTTTTTTTCTGACAGATTTGTAGGAAAGAAAAAATGGAAAATAAAAATTTATATGCATAAGAACACAAAGAAATTGTCCGAGCAACCAGGGATCAGGTTAGGAAAGCTAAAGCCCTGATAGAGTTAAATCTGGCCAGGGACATCAAGGGCAACAAGAAAAACTTCTATAGATATGTCAGTGATAAAAAGGGATCTAGGGAAAACGTAGGTCCTCTCCAGAAGGAAATGGGAGACCTGGCTACCCAGGATATGGAGAAGGCTGAGGTTCTCAATGACTTTTCGCCTCAGTCTTCACTGGCAAGAGCTCCAGCTGCACAGCCCAAGCCACAGAACGCAAAAGCAGGGACTGGGAGAATGAAGAACCACCCACTGTAGGAGAAGATCAGGTTCAAGACCATCTAAAGAACCTGAAGGTGCACAAGTTCATGAGACCTAATGAGGTACACCTGCAGGTCCTGAGGGAACTGGCAGATGAAGTTGCTAAGCCACTATCCATCATATTTGAGAAGTTGTGGCAATCTGGTGAAGTTCCCACTGACCGGAAAAGCGGAAATCTAGCCCCCATCTTTAAAAAGGGAAAAAAGGAAGACCCAGGGAACAGACCTGTCAGTCTCACTTCTGTGCCTGGCAAGATCATGGAGCAGATCCTCCTGGCGACTATGCTAAGGCACATAGAAAACAAGGAGGTGATTGGTGACAGCCAGCATGGCTTCACTAAGGGCAAATCCTGCCTGACTAATTTGGTGGTCTGCTATGATGAGGTTACAGCACTGATGAATAGGGGAAGAGCAAATGACATCGTCTACCTGGATTTGTCCAAAGCATTTGGTACTGTCCCACACGGCATCCTTGTCTCTAAACTGGAAAGACATGGTTTTGATGGATGGACCACTCGATGGATAAGGAATTGGCTGGATGGTCGCACTTGAAGAGTTGTGGTCAATGGTTCAATGTCCAAGGGAAGGTCAGTGACAAGTGGTGTTCCTCAGGGGTCAGTACTGGGGCCAGTGCTATTTAACATCTTTGTTGGTGACATGGACAGTGGGATCAAGTGCGCCCTCAGCAAGTTTGCAGATGACACCAAGCTGTGTGGTGTTGTGGACACACTGGAGGGAAGGGATGCCATTCACAGGGACCTTGACAGGCTGGAAAGATGGGCCTGTGAGAACCTCATGAAGTTCAACAAGGCCAAGTGCAAGGTCCTAAACATAGGTCTGGGCAATCCCAAGCACAAGTACAGGCTGGGAGAAGAATGGATTGAGAGCAGCCCTGAGGAAAAGGACTTGGGAGTGCTGGTGGATGAGAAGCTCAACATGAGCCAGCAATGTGCACTGGCAGCCCAGAAAGCCAACCGTATCCTGGGCTGCATCCAAAGAAGTGTGACCAGCAGGTTGAGGGAGGGGATTCTGCCCCTCTACTCAGCTCTCGTGAGACCCCACCTGGAATACTATGTTCAGCTCTGGAGTCCCCAACATAAGAAGGACATGGAGCTGCTGGAGCGGGTCCAGAGGAGGGCCACAAAGATGATCCGAGGGCTGAAGCACATCTGCTATGAAGACAGGCTGAGAGAGTTGGGGTTGTTCAGCCTGGAGAAGGCTCTGGGGTTATCTTATAGCAGCTTTCCAGTACTTAAAGGAGGCCTACAGGAAAGCTGGAGAGGGACTTTTTACAAGGGCGTGTAGTGATAGGACAAGGGGCAATGGCTTTAAACTGAAAGAGGAGAGATTTCAATTAGATCTAAGGAAGAAGTTCTTCACTGTGAGGGTGATGAGGCACTAGAACAGGTTGCCCAGAGAAGTCGTGGATGCCCCATCCCTGGAAGTGTTCAAGGCCAGGCTGGATGAGGCTTTGGGCAACCTGGTGTAGTGGAAGGTGTCCCTGCCTATGGCAGGGGGTTGGAAGTAGATCATCTTTGAGGTCCCTTCCAACCTTAACCATTCTATGATTCTGTATTCACACAGCAAATTTGTTCATAATTTACTACACTATGAGGAGGAGTGGTTACTTACTACATTTGTCTTTTACACAACCACATACCATGATTTCCTCAGTGTATTAAGATGTATTAAATCATGTGTGTGCTGAGTTGTTATGAAAGACTTCTAAAATCTTTTTAATGTATCAAACCACTTGTTACTAGAAATTCAAGTTATTTCTGGAGGTGAATGAGATTGTATGAACTGGTTTCCTTTTTTTTTTTTTTTATTTTATTTTCTGGATAATCTCCAGATTTTCAAGTTAGATAAGATGTTTGCTTATGTTGTCTAAAGCACTATCTACACATTTGGGAAATGAAACTGCCATTCAGTTTCAAATTAGTTTCTGGCTTCTCTGTCATTCCATATTGTCCCACTAATAAATCTGCAAATAACCATTTTAATTTGATTTCTGACCCAGAACAGATTAGATTCACTAATCTAGCTTGCTTTAGCTTTTGCTGTGACATCGGAATTGAACACTACTCTGTCTGAAGGCAAATCATCCTTTCAATAGACATATTTTCCACATTTTTCTTGTTTTGAAAACAGCTGAAGAACCCTATTTGTCTAAAATTCCTGTTTTGAATAGGATACGCTGCCACTAAATTGCCCAAATCTGCCAATATCATTCCCCCAACCTGCAAATGAGGAATCTGTGCATCAGAGAAGTATACAAATAAGTTGGTTTTTTCCTTAATATAAGTGACTAGTGCAAGTTAATACTGTGTTTTCTGCCTGGCTCCACTGGTCTCAGACTCCGGTATCACTTCACTGTGTTTTTGTTAAAGTGAACAGCACTGAGCCACCACCATGTTGGGCCACATCGCCTTGCTTGTACTGCCTTTCGCTACATCATGGACGAAAGCATGTAGTAACGCTGACTGCAGCATTGTTCCCTTGAGATATCAACTTATTGACTTTACATCCAGAGGAACTCTGTCTTTATACCACACAATCAGTTTTTAAATTCATTAGACTTTAGACATAAAATCCATGGACGCTTTTTTCAAGTCTTTCACGGCAGATCTTAACATTTTAATATTCAAACAAGCCACTAAATTCCAACTATTCATCTTTTGAAACCTCCTTCTGCATAGTTTGGTATTTTTGTGTTAGAGCGATTCCTGATCTTACAACTATTATTCTAAGAAAAAAAACAGTATTTTTGCTATTAATTTCATAATATATCCCCTAGGTGCAAAACTGAGGTTCAGCTCTGGGATATTACAAGAAAAAAAATTATGGTCTAACCAAAACTTAACTTACCAAAACTTTAACCTACCAAGACTGAAAAAAAAAAAAAAAAAAAAACAACACAATAATCAGAAATAACTGTATGCATTTTTTTACAGTTTTCCTACTGAAGCAGTTTGTAGACTATCACATCTTAGCATTTCTGAAAAAAAAAGCATTCATTACATTGTTGCTTCTGGTAACATAATCTTTCAAATACGCTTTTAACATATATTACCCTATCTTTAAACAGAAAAGGAAAACTGCAAAATAACCATAGCATATTCCTTTGCTTATCATCTGTACCAGGCTTTGAGTGTCAAGGATGCAATAAGTTTTTAAATATAATGCTACCAGTAAAGCATTCTTTGCTTTAGTTTCCTTTTGTCATCATCTTTACAAACTTTTAAAGGCAAGTGCCTGTGGGACATTCGAAGGACATGGATACATCAAATCAGCGACACTAGGAGAGGTAGTAGAGCTGAGATTAAAATAGAGGCTAAAGAGAAGAGTAAGAGGGAAAAGGTTACAAAATGAGAAGAATAGAGGTAGGAAATGTAAATCAGACAGATTTCTTCCTCCTCCTTTTGAAGTCCTAGACCTTTTATATCTGGCTTCTGAGTGGATATAAGGAAAAACTTTGTCACCATGGGGCAGCGCAACAGTGCAAAAGGTTGCTCAGGAAGGTTGTGCAGTCTCCCTAACTGTAAGTTTTCAAGGCTGCCAACTGGATAAAGCACTGAGTAACCTGGTCTCGTCTCACAGCTGACCCTGATTCAAACAGAAAGTTGGACTAGAGCCTTTCTGAGGTGCCTTCCACCCTGAATACGCTTCAAGTTCTCAAGTGGAGTTTGTGACTACAGCTCTGAACCATGCATGAAAAGAAAGGATTAAAAACCCCCAAACTATCAAATAAATTCTGAAGAGCTCTTTTACCATGTTTACAGTATTCCTGCCTGTTGTCATGTTCAGAAGCAAAGTTAAGGGTAATCTGTTTGATCTTCAAAAGAAGGAGGAAAAATTATTATTCAGTATTGCCACAAAATTCTGTTTCCTTTAAAAGGATGTCATTGTACATTTTGTACCCAGCTCAGATGAGACTACAGTGACTACAGCTTCTATTTTAACGAAGATAGACTTGTCTAAATAAAGTCTGAAGCTCCTGTGTTCTTCAGAAAAGTGTCCTTTACCTGAGCCCCGCTCTCAGAGAGAGAAAGGGAGATTTCTGATAAACGACTAAGATTAACAGCACTCCCATATCTTGCTCGAGTACATCTACCTGGGTTGTAGACCCTACTGTTGGTGGCAGTATTGGTATCCAAAAGGACAAAGATGTAACAACAGTCTTAACTACTGAAGGCTACCAAGGAAATCATAAAGGTATGCCCAACACCTTAAGGGGAAGATGGGAGAAAACACAGAAAAAGAATGCCTATCCCCTAAAAACCATCAGGAGAACCAAAATATCAAAGGCATACAATGAGTGGGGGGCAGAAGGTCCTTCACTTTTGCTTTTAACAGATACATGTAAATATTTGTATCATTTTGGCAATGGGCTGAGTCTGTGAAGTTGACAGATTAAGGTAACAAACCCATTCACTAGGAGACTGACAATAAATAGGCCTATTACGTAATATGCTTCATTCAAGTTTAACTTCTTTTTCAAAAAAAAAAAACCCACACTAAAAAAAATAAATACACCTCAAATCCAGCAATCCCCACCACCATCACACAATAAGCAAGTTGTATCTATGAAAAGGTAGAAATTAAAAAAAAAATAAATCACAGGATGGTGACAAGATGTAGCTGAACCTTTTTGTTAACATACGAAGAACTGTGCATTTTGAAATCCCTACTGACACAGTTCTACAAAGACTGAGCAGTTACACAGCCCAGTAGTCATAATCAAGACAGGAGTAGGGAAAAAAAAAATTTTTAAAAAAATCAAATCTTGCTTTCTTTTCTACCCAAATTACTCCTCCATGAAAAATTAACATTCCAGGTCTGCATTTTAAGGGAACAACAGTTAGAAATAAAAGTCATCTATTGGGTCATTAGTGAATTCCTCTACCAATGCAAAATTACACCTTGCAGTACACAACAGTGTTTTATTCAGTCTAGTTAAGATACCAGTCAATAGCACTTTCCAGGGATGATTGATCACATATATCCCACTGCAGAGAGCTGTATTGTTTAGTCCAAATATTCTGCATTTAATTTCTAGCCATTGGTGGCAGGGAAAACTGTCAGAGAGTTTTGTTCTTTGAAGCACCTTAGATGTTTCTTCTCGCTTCATGCTGCCAGCCGTGTTCCAGCAACCTCCACAATCGCCCAGGTGAAATTCTCTCTCCCCAATTTTTTTCTCTCATGCAATGTATCTTGAGAGAGGGCTGAGATAAGCTACACAGCCCGTGCAGTACTTCCCACCACAGCAGCTCTGTCTGATTTCGATTCATCATAGACCATCCGAAGCCAGAGATGATTCTAGAGGCCATCATTTCACAAGACTTGGGAGTCTTGGAGAGGCTGGTAACACTCATTATAAGCAATTACAGGGAGACAAATAGGATAAGAAACTGAAAGAACAAATGGCTCAGGAGCCCTCAGAAACGAGAAAGACTAGGTGACAAAATAGGATTTACAGAGTTCATAACAAACCCTGAAAAGCCTTGCGTAAATACAGCTCAGCTAAATCCTACTTAAACCTTCTCCATACCTTCAACTCCAAGGCTTTCTTTCATTACCTGTGCATCAAAACTTATGTGGCTGCGCTGTTTTTTTACCAGATTGTTCTTCACCGTAAATCAAAGATACCTGTCAAGCCACAAGCTCCAGACCCACAGCAGGCTCTGTCTTCAACCCATTTGACGGGGAAGGCAAGCCTCAATTTTAACTTGCATTTTTAGTGTTATAACATCACTTCTTTCAACTGAACATTTATTGCAGGCCCACAGACATCCGTGTGTTGTAAGCAATAGTGTTTACTTCAGTTGGGTGCTTGATGGCACCTCCTGAGCAAATGGATTTCAGAGATGACTGCCACAGCACAAACTCCCTGCAGTGTCTAGTACTTAACAGAACTGTAAAAAATAAACCAGACAACGAAAACTCAAATTGTTGACTTGCTCAAAAAGAATCCATGACCTTGAGATCAAGGTGAGGCACAGAGACTTGTCTCACCTCTATCTTACATTAAACAATAAACCTAATTTACTAAGATTAATCTTGAGAACAAAACCACAAAGTTTAAACAAGATATGCAAAGTACCTGGGAATATGCAAATTGATCCATTATGGAAATTGCCTAAAACGTGAAGGAGAAAAAGCTATGAAACATTTGGCACTTACGCTTTAATCCTCGTGCTGTCTCCCCTGGCAGGCCGAAAACCCTCTGCAAATCACCACAAGGCTCAGAATTACTAATGGCCGCCCGCCTTAGAGACACTTCTGCAGAGAGGGTTTCCATAGCTAACATTAAGATCTGTGCAGCAAATCATTTTTATTTCATTTTTCTAGTGCAGTAAACCCCAATGCCTCAATTATGATTGCTTCACAATATTGCAAGTCTTACGTTCCCAGACATCTCATAGAAAAGAAATAAAAAAGGAAAGACAAGAGAGTGTAGGAGAGGAAAGAGATTACTTACTGCAGTTACATATTTCTGTGTGCTGTTACAGCATTTAGCCGAGTAGAACCTGCATCTATAACTGCTGATATAACACCAATACTGAAAGTCATAAAAGCACTTCTGTTCCTCTTGGTCCTATCTGAACAACCACCACAAGCAAAACACGTTTCTAGCATCAGAGACATTTATTTTTGGACCACTTAGTCTGCCTGGCCCAAATTAAAAAGAAAAAGCTTTCTTACCTCTGTTTCCCCATGTGGACACACCTGATGGAAAAGGTTTTCCCTGAGAAGGACTATAAAGTCTACCAAAAATTTCCCTAACATGGTAAGGCAAAGAAAAATCAATCAATGTTTCTCTGAACAGAGAGTACGTTTCTATCCTCACAACATTGAAACTTTAGTAACACAGCTTTCTTCAATGCTTAGGAGAGTGCATGTGCCACTAATTCTGTGGTTTCTGCCATTAAACAAAGGTAGATCAAGCAAGCTCTTCACATTCGCAGGGAGCCTTCCCACGTCAGACAAGCCTAGCATGAAGGCTTGTATTACAGAGAGAGTATTTACTTGCTCTGTGCATAATGAAATGAAATTTTCAGTTATTTAAATCCCCAGCAAATAGAAATGGATAGAGACACAATACCTAGGAAAATGATAAACAGATAAATTGGCATAGCATTTTTTAAAAAAATGCATTGATTAGTAAAATCTAAACATGAAAAACTTTAGTTCGTATTAAAAAATTAAGTAGAAGCATTCAACCAAAGGATCAAAGGACACAATTTAAAATCTGTGACCCATATTGCTGAATGTCTCTGCTTCCAATTTTGAAAATAATGAAATGTAATAGCATTCTTTCTAGTAAACAGTAGGTCGTTTCCTGTAGTTGAAGAACAGAAATCAAAATGAGTATGGGAAATCTAGTACTGAAATATAAGGCTACCACTTTATTTCTCCAAGTACTGAACAAATCTTTGAGACCTCAGGTATTTTCTGATTTGATAAATGGGCCTTGGACACTGCACATACATTTGCTTTTGCTGAACGTGAAATTTCTCAGGGAAGAGGCGGCGAATGCAGTCAATAACTCAGCACAAGAAGTGATCTGCACAACAGAACTCTGTCCCACTTTCCAGCTGAACTAGGTTAGCTCAGACACCAGCCAACCAACCAGGCCCTTTCAGGGAGACTGCCTCGCACACAAAACAGTCCTCACCTGTCTTCAGCACTAACAGCCAAGCCAAAATTCAATAATGTAAAGCACTTCCTTATATAAAATCAGTATTTTTAACACTATGGCCGATAGTGCTACCACTTTATGAAACGCCTGAAAAGTATGTTTAAGCATCCTCTGGACCAACAGTAGTAACAAGTAAAGCCAATGAAAAAGACAGAGTCACACAAAATGCATTTATTATTTAATACATCATTTAAATGAGTAGATTTCAGACACAAATTGAGAAATTATCTATTTTAAAATCTAGAAATCTGGTTGTATTAGCAGAAAGCTTTTACTATAGTAGAAAGTTGTAGACTCCTGGAATGTTGACGAAGTGTTACACACCACAAGGCACTGGCGATACCGAGCAGGTACAGCATTACCTGCAGGTTGTGCCAGCGTTACTGCACCATCCTCAGCCAATCCTCAAACTCATCGCAACTAAAATACAATTTACAGTTCTGCTCACAAACAAATCAATCTGCATCTGTTTATATCAATCTCTAACAGCAGGAATAAGACGTGAAGTACTTAATGTTGCACAACATTTGAGTCTTTCTAATAAGTGAAATCCGTTTACTAATCCTAGGAAAATGGAAACAGCTGCAGTATAGACAGCATGTCTCTGCTATTTCCTACTGCACAGTAGAGCCCTATGGAAGATTTCAGACAATACAGTGCTGCTTCAGACCCTGAATAGCTGGAAAAAATCACCTGGGTTAAGCATAAGTATTCAATTAAATCCTGTCCTTCAACATAGAAACATATAAGCTTAAAAATAAATAATTAGCGCTACAGCAGGTTTGACAGGCTTTAGGCAGTTACTTCTCTATTTAATAATCTAAACAATTGCATGTATCTTCTTTTCAACAATGCATGGCATAGGAAAGATAAGACTAGCAAACCATCTGATCCAAGCAGAAAACTAAAAATATTTGATACGCCACTTTTTAGTATCGGACATAGCACAAGCCTTGCTCTTTGGGATTATCTATTCCACATCACCACTAGAGCTCTGACTATGAGCAGTGCGTAGCATTCATAAAGTGTTTTAGAAATGAAAGACATCACATAAGTAATACAGCTTGCCTAGGCACAATATCACAATTCATGGCATATTTAATAATTTAAAGGATTGGATACATCTAAGACAGTAGTTTATTTTCAAGTAAGAAATTAAAAGAAATATGTGACAACACTTTATAAGCAAAGCTTATGGAGCTCAGACACACACTAACCATCTCTCAGTTCCATTTTTGCCATTCACGAACCGTGGTCTGCATCCCAGTGGTGGAATAGGAGACCATACATAGTGATATTCCCAAATCAAAGTGTCACAAAAAAGATTTTCATTAGTCAGTGAGAAATTCTGAGGGCTGATAGTAGCTTATCAGTCAAAAAACTTTTGATAACAATTAATTTACATGCTGTTCCACCTGCCTATGCACTGATTTCCATATCTTCCCTTGCATTTTACTTAAAGACTTTCAACAAATAATGCAACATCTAAAGGGAGTTCTAATTTTCACTAAGTGCTGATCTATCAGGCTTTAATAGTTAAGGCTTCCTTTAAAAGTTTCAAAGTGGCACTCAAAATTATCTGATCAGTCTTGAAAATCTTGAGAAATTTTTAAAATGTACCCGTTATGATTTATAATTACTACATAATTAAACAGCAGAGGACAAATATAGAGAGAGCAAACTAAACACGTAGTGGAAACTTTTAAAATAGTAAATTTTAAAATGTTTTTACGTGTTTGTTGTAACAGTAAGTTTTGAGTGAATTACTACTTATGCTTTCAAAAGCACAGGTACACATCAGTACAACGATTGTCTTCCTTCATGGAGACATGTCCCTACAAAAACCTCCTTTTGTGATTTCCCAGTGTCTAATCTGTAAAGAATGGCGATGCATTCTCTTCAGCCACAAAACCATAAACTTGGAGCCCATCAGTACACCTGCACCAGTAGAGGCTGGAGGCTAACTGGTTAGAAAGTAGCTTTCCAGAAGAGAACCTGAGGGTCCTACTGAGCAGAACATCAAGTTGAATATGAGTCAGCAATGTGCCCTTGCTGCAGAGAATACCAAAAACATCCTAGGCTACATTAGGAAGTGCACTGCCAGCAGGTGAAAGGAGATGAGACACATCTGGGGTGAAGAGAGGAGAAGAAAGGAGAGATTTCAGTTGGAGAGGACCTACAATGATCATGTAGTCCAACTGCCGCTGGGCTTCTCCAGAGAGATATGGACCTGCTGGAGTGAATCCAGCAAAGGGCCACAAACATAAAGGGCTTAGAGCATATGACATATGTGGAAAGGCAGAGGGACTCTTTAGCCTGAAGAAGATAATGGTCAGAGGGGGATCTTATTAAGGCACACCAATACCTAGTTTTGTAGCACTACATAAAGACAACAGAGCCAGACTCTTCTCAGTGGTTCCCAGTGACAGGCAATGGGCACAAACTGAAATACATATGGAAAACACTGCACCATGAGATTGGCTAAACACTGGAACAGGCTGCTCAGAGAGGTTACGTAGTCTCTGTGCTTGAAAATACTCAAAACCCAATGGGACACAGCCTCGAGCAACATGCTATGACTGACCCTCCTTTGAGCAGAGGAATTTGACTAGGTGATCTCCAGAGGTGTCTTCCAGCCTCTGCTTTCCTGTGATCTTTGAAGAACGCACAACTAGAAGTCAGAAAGCTGTACATTTTTGTATAGATAGGCTGCTTTCACGAAATTGTATACCCATTCAAAAGCAGATGAAAATCAGATAAATATGAGTGACTTTGCTATGAGAGGAAGGAATAATACACATTGAAAGGAAAAGGCAGGCCACAATTTTATTAATCATGGCATAGTAAGAATCCAGGTCAAAGCTACAGCATTCTCAGCATAGTGTCTTCTAATGATATCATTCTTTTGATCCAGTCAAAAGACCTAGGCCAAGGAAAGATGAATTCCATTTGTTGACATAAGGTCTATGAACCTCGAGTACTAACCACACTAGAACATACACCTTACCGCTTTCTTCATCCATACCAAAAGGCAGCTGTCACTCTGATCTGCTGTCTCTGGCCAGACAGGTACATAGGAAACACTCCCCTCACAGCTAGCAGTATTATTACAGTAATCTTTCACAACAGCTCACCGAGACTTCTTCAAAGAGGCTCCTTGCGCCCTCCTAATAATAAATTCTGTTCATTAACTCTACATCAAAAATCTCAGTAAATTCCTCTAACCTCTTGCTTCAGAATGCAAAGAGCAGGTAGCATTTTATCAGAATCAAAGAAAAATTCTTGTACACAAGAGTTGTAAGACATGCTCAAAACTCCGTTATGTTAAATACCACACGTAACTTAGCTAATAATACATTAGAAAGTAACTGGAATATTGAAAACTATAGTAATCTTTTGATACAAGGAGGAAGCAGAAATATAAGCTACAGCTCTCTTGGTAGCAGTCATTAAATCTTGTGCCTAAATATCTCACTGTTTACATTCTTATTGCTGAGGGCTGATAAACAAAATCACAGAAAAATCATCCAAGATTTCTAGGGGCTGAAACTAAACCTGTCAACAGGATGCACAAACAACTGAGCTACAGTTCAAGTAAACAGATTTTTCAGCTAATTTCTTGTCATTTGGAATTTTGAGTCATAGGAAAATGGTTATGATAGATTTTTTTTTTCATGTAGGACAAGAGAGGAGTTGGGCAGAGGAGATGGCGTACTTTCAAAAAAACAACAAACAGCATTTAACTTTCACTATCCCCTAGATTTACAGGGATGATTTCACAGAAATCTGTATAAATGCTACAGACATCATGACCATAGATTTAATGAAGTATTAGAAAAGGGTAGAAAGGGTAAAAAGACTTGCATGTCTTTTGCAGTGCTATTCTCCCATTCATTTTTTCCGCATCAATCAATTGCTGTCCTTTTCAACAGAACACTAAGCTAGTTCAAACACCCCATTCACTTACTACTCAATAGAAATAACATACTCCATAGCTCGCTACCATTGATCTGTTGTAGATTAAATTAACAGTCATCATGCAATTAATGGAAAAACTGATACGTTTACACTGGAGCAGACAGCAATAAGGGCTTCCAATTGGGCCTTTGATACAATCCAACAAGTTCTAGGAAGTAGAATAATTTGTTGTAGGATTAGCGTGCCTTCACTGGCCTTGAGAGCCAGCAGTGCCGTTTTATATGAAAGATATTTTACAAGCAGCAGAGAGGTTGGTTTACATTAATAATTTACTTCCACTGTATCACAGTATGATGGTCTCAAGTCATGTTTGAAACAAAAAGCATCCAAGTTTGACAGTCTGAGAACTAAGTCAAGAGCAGCAAGTTGTTTTTGCTTCAGTAATTTTGCTGAATTCTCATTTTGATATATCTGTTCCATGTGGAGATATGTAAAGCAGGGTATGCACTTCACATCTTTGATCTTCTCTCATCAGTGTTAATTACTCCCATGTGCTGGCAGTGAGAGTGGCTGCAGCAATTAAATGATCATGACAGCAGTGGCAGCAGCTGTGGCCATGGCAGCAATCTCCTTTTCTTATTTTCCTCCTCTCCTTCCAGAAAGGAGCCAGGTAATGGAAGGGAAAAGCCCTTCACTTCCATTTCAAACAGGAGGTTGATGATCCTGTTCTTATTGCTTTTTGTTCCCAGAGGATTCCACAGCAAGGACGGCTCCAGACCCTATCCTATAAAACTAAAAGCTCTGCTGGGATCAATTCACAGAGCCAGAAAGTGAATGAGTGCAAAAAGAGGAGGTAGTGAATACATGCAAACAAATGGAAGGGGAGGGAAAAGGACAGGGCAGTAGGGAATTGTTGGTGGGTATGGGTTGTTATGTTGTTTTTATTAATGAAAAACAAGAACCTACAAGTATAACAAAAAGACACTGAGAACTGCTGACAGCACCCACCAGTTTCTGAAGAAATGCTGTGAGCTACTGCAGAATTCCCAAAGCACATCCTACCCAGAGGCCTGATTAATATTAGACACCAGTCACAGGCCATGTGGTTACTGTAAGCCTCTTTTTCAAGTTTCCTCCTCCATCCATACAAGTCTGGCTCAGTTGACAAAAAAATCTATACTGTCGCAGAGTGTCAAATATTAGGCAAATGCAAAAGTGCCACAGTCCTGCGAGAGAGACGGGGGCCTCACTTGTGGAGGAGGTTGTGTAGTTTACATGACGAGGTTCCCATAGCACCTAATTTTGTAGTCTCAGGTATGAATGAGGCTTTGGGCAACCTGGTGTAGTGGAGGGTTTCTCTGCCCATGGCAGGAGGGTTGGAACTAGATGATCTTTGAGGTCCTTTCCAACCCTAACCATTCTATTATTCTATGAACTGAGGTATCCCAGGGACAGCAGAGCATCTTCTCTTTTCCCACTGACCATGATCAGATCGGTCAGGGAGCAAAGGCATCCTGATTACCTCCTGCCTTTACCCCAAAACTCCAGGAATCTTTCAATCCATAATCCATCTTTTACTCACAAATGATACTATTAAATTTAATAACTCAAGTGAGAAATACCAAATTATTAAACATTTACACCTCAGGCAAAGAAAATATGTAGATCACTTTATGGAAAGTAGTCTAAAAATAGGAGACGAGAAGGCCATTGGAAAGTATGTCTATTACGTTCAATTACAATCAATGGATGATTTCCATAAACTAAATTTATGATAAGTATCTAAACATTACTTAGACAATTACTGTATTGCAGATGTTACTTCAGTTTCTTTAAAGCAATAAATGACTTCAGGTTTTGGGGCACTGGTTGGGTTTTTTTGGTTTGGGTTTTGCGGGGGTTGTTTATGTTCAGATCAGCTACAGAAGAGTATCCAGTCTTTACAGCTGCTACATGTTGATGGTAGTGTATTCTAGCATTCCACACCATAATGTCTTATACCACAGCAGGAAGTACTCAAGAGGAAGAAAGAAGTCTGTGCTCAAGTGTGACTAGAGAGCGTGAAGAACTGTAAGAACTCAGCTGACTTCAGCTTAACTACAGTGAATTACGTGTTGAAATGATTCACAGATTGCATAACACAGCAGTATCAGTTCTCTGCAACTGATCTGATCTCTACCTCAATCGCTTAGTGTCCAAAGGCTGAAAAATTAATGGAAGTAGATGTGTTTTCTTCAAAGATTTCTGGATTTTTCAGCCTGATGCTAAAGGAATCTCTTATCTACACTGCCCTGCAAATCCATACTGACTGAAAAGCCTCACAAGGTGCAGAGCACTCTACCAGCTACACTAAGGTCGGGAATGCTGAGCATTACTTTTTAAATAATGCAGTAGGAAGGGCAGCAAGTACACCTTCTGCCGTATTTCCATTTTCTCTAATTGGTCACGTTACAGGCATATTTTAAAATATCTTGCAGAATATAGTAATTGGGTGGTATTTATGGATATTTTCCAGACAGAATTTGCAGGGGTATACCAGCGCGCCCCCCCGCCCCCCCCCCCTCGCCTTAAAACCAGAGGACTAAGAACATCAAGAAAGTTTTGCTTCCAGGTATTTATCTGAAAGGAGAACAAGTGAAACAGTCACACCCAGTATGAGAAAGATTATATATAAAGTATACATACACATAGAGAACAAAGTGAGATCAAAGTAGAAGTAAACATCAATACAGGGTTCGCAGCTTACATGCATTACAATATATTGAAATGCGTGTGTAGCCAATCTCTAAGTGCCAAACTACCATTATCGGAATATTATTTCAGAAGTGATTATTCCCTACACACTCTAGTTAGAAGGTGAAATAAAATTCAAGGATTTTATTCTAAACCTCTAGGCTCATGACCAATAAAAAGTGACAAAGCAGTTCATGTTAATGGATTCTTAATTACTCTGGGATGCACAAAAGAAATTTTACATAAGAGTAACTTCTACTTCTAAACTTTAAAACACCAGAAAGCTTCTCAAACACAGCAGCAGCAATGTCTGTTCCAGTGTCACAGTAAATATGAAGGCTGGAGTTGCAGTTGCAACTGTGAAGTTCTCTCTCTTCTGCAGAAAAGGAAAACTAACTTCAGAAAACTGAACACAGATCCCATTTTATAAACCAATTGTAAAAATAAAGTCATTTATTTTGTAAATATTTGCAAAAAAAAATTAAATTATATGAAATCAGACTTATACATGTATTTATTGATGTTTTAAAAAATATAGAAAGATGAACCAAAGAAAAAAACCTTAAGTTTGTCCAGAAAAGGGATCCAGCCATTGTCGGGTGGGTATGTCCCATTATTGCCCCATAAGACAGCCAAATACAAGCATCAAGTGTCTGAATATGACTGCGGCCACGTGCTGCAGAGTCAACCAGAACTGACCTGCTTCTCTTCTCACTGCAGCAGACCAGAGGCAGAAGTACTATCACATGCCATATTTCAGCCTGGGAGAGGCGGGAGTATGTTCTTACATCCATCCATTTGATGACTGGTGGTCATCTGAGCATGTTCTAATATAAGAATTTGTAAAAAAATTTAGAAGAGTATACAAGCATATCCATGACAAATTTTGGTACACCGGAATATCACACAAAAATAAGCCTCCTCCACAAACTGTACCATAGTCTTGAGAAGGGTACACACTCTGCCACAAATCTGAATTGTAGCCATCTTTAACACAGTTGTGCAAAGAGAAGATCTTCTACGATAGCAAGCATGACCTTTTCTATACTGTGATTCCAGCTTTAGCCTTCATTATGACCAAAACAGAGTACTATTATACTTGGCTACACTGTCTTTGAGATGAACGTCTACTAACTACACTAAAGGAGGTTTTGCTGGTTGGTCACAGGGATCCAAATTCATCAGTTTTGCTACATCCACTCTGGCTCTGAGACACATGGGAGAACGAAGCAATATTTCTTCTCTAGGAATCAGACAAGAATCAACAGAAGTCAGCAAGATGTAGAACATTTCCTCGGTAAGCCTTACGGAAAGGAACTGGCAAAGACTGAAAAACACTGTGCTGCTCTAAGAGCCAAGAAGAGAGCACAGCAGTCATGTGCTAGCTAACCTACCTCACCTACATAGCTCGGGGTTGCATCTCCCTCTGCAACAGTAGATTTAAAAAAATAAAAAACAGTAATTCAGGGCTTTGAATTAGGCTGGTAACCTACAGAAGCAAACAAAATTTATATGAAAGCCTTTAAAGAAATCAGGGGGTACTAGTTTAATTAAAAGGTTTTTATAAAGACTAATTCGAACAATGCAATAAAATTATTTTTACTACTGTGTTTTACTTAGCAGGAAATATTCTTTTCCCATACGTGCATTTTTCTTCCTCTATATCTACACACCAAAAATGAAGATTTAGCATGCTGAATCAATGAGAATGGTCTTCAAAGCAGGGGCAGAAACTAAGTTACAAAGGCAGATGTAATTAAGTCTTAACAATTTTGATGATGTTCAAACATGAATAAATTCAGCTGTCTCCCACAAGCTGTTTTAATTACACATGTGCATGTTTGTGTTTAAGGCAGCCCAAAGTTACAAAATCCAGTTTCAAATGAAGATTTTGTCTAGTATTTAAAGATATTTTGGTAGGTACTCAGGACAGATCGATCCTTATAATCTCAGCTAAACACAAGTTTACTTATTGCTGACAACCAAGGAAACTTAGCTTAAAACCAGTCTTTACTTAGGCTGCTTGTTGTATCCAATGAAGCTGACCTGAAGCTAGCCATCCACACAAAATCTCTAGAACAGCAATGCAGCCACTAGCAAGTTTAAAGCCAATGTTCCTCGTCTCAATTATAATTTCACCAAGTTCATTTTGTACTAAAATTGGAAGCACCTTATTCAGTTTACAAATCTGGAAGTGTTATTATGGAGCATTAATGGAATTCATGAGGGTGGAGCGGGCAGGGAGATGGAGAAGAGAAAGTAAATTCTGCATACCTTATGAGAATAGAACTTGAAGGATTTCTTGGGGGGGGTAACAGAAAGGGACAGCTCAAAAGATGAAAATAGTAAAAGCCCAGGGCAGAGCAAAACTGTGAAAGGGGAACACAGAGAGCACAGAAAGTAGTAGAGACTGGTAGGCATAAATAACAAAATTTTTAAAACATGCTTTGAACCAAATGTTATCACAAAATGCAGACACAAAATGATGTTATTTAAGAAGAACTGATCATTTTTCCTCTGACTGATATAACCGAAGTTGAAATTACTAGAGAGAAAACAAGAGTCTCAAGTCTCATTAATGCTTTGAACAGCTGAAGAGCTACAGAGAGCAATGTTGAAAACTGCTGATGGAATTCTAAAGATAATTTCAAGCAAAGGTGTAGGCAGGTATTAAAAGTATTCCATGATATTCTAAGAAATTCAAAATGCTGAAATGATAAAAGGGACTTAATTCCTCTGAAATCTTTCTTTTAATAACTCAGAAACCTGCCCTCTACTGCTAGCTCAATACCCTATAAACAGTAATTGTTTTAACTTCAAAGAAGTTATATCAATATATGACCATCAACATTTATTACATAACAAATACTAGTCCAAATTATGCTCTTTAATCACCATTCACCTGATAAAATATGACACCAAGACATTTACATCAACGTTAACAGGAAAAAGAGACTGGCACCCCAACAACCCTTTTTCCTATGAACTCTCACAAGAGTTCAGATTTGTAAAATTAAGCTATCGTATATTTTTAGACAGCTAAAGCCAGATTTGTCACCTTTAAAGCTGTCATGGCCAGACCTCAAAATAAGTGATTGCGATGGTGGCTTAAAAGTCTTCGGTACACAGGAAACACAACCAGAAAAAAAAAAAAAAACACAGCTTTATAGCAGTAGCTTTTGAAGCTGTATTTATTGCAAATATTGTTAATGTTATTAAAGCTCCCAAAGACTGAATTAAAGCAGTAAAACTATTTAACAAAACCCATACAATTCTAACAAAGGTACCAAATCAGATGTCCATATTGGTTAACGCTAGTTATACAAGTCATCTAGTCACGGATGCAAAATAGAACAATGCATTTTTCTTTCTATACTCAATTTAACCTAGAACCTTCAACACAGTTTGTGCTGTCAGACTTGCTAGACTAAAAAACTTGTAGACTCAGTCTCGTAGACTAAAAAACATAACCTGAACATCCTGAATGCATAAGTAAGGTATTGAGAGATTTTAGTATCTAGTGTTTTTACTGAACCCTTTCAATCTTCAAAAATTTCCAAGCTGCATCAAGTACAAATTCAGATACAAAAAACTGACATAAAAAAGTGAATGAATCAAATCTTAAGTTCCTATTTACCTAGGAAAACTATGAAATAATTTAACATGAGTTTCATGAACATGAAGCACAGGCTAAGTACATCAGATTATGCGGATAGTATTGCCCTTCCTCTTCACAGAAATAAAACAAATGGCTACAGCAAGCCTTCTAACTGTAACTAATACCAAATTCAACAGGATTTTTGCATCAGCAGAACGTGAAAGATAGTTAAAGCACATAATCTGATGGTTTTACTGTTCCTTCTAGATGACATACACTTTACTATTTTGCTTCTTATTCATCTTCACAGTAGCAAAGTTCACAATAGGGACCACGGACTAGAACAACAATTCCACAAGCAAATGAGATCCAGATGACTTTCTCTAAGTGTTTCATAGCAGTTTATAATATGCTGCAAGATTTGTTTTTATCTGCATCATCACACACAGAGGGAAAAAAAAAAAACTACAGCTGCTGATCACAGAAAACAAGACCAATTCTTAAAAGAATTAACATACTTTACACGGTATTTTTGTACTCCTTTCCCCAGTAGATAAATAACAGCAATACAGTCATATTTTACTGCCAACAAGACAGCAGCATAAGTGTTATCATAAAAATGTTGGCATCACACCCAAGATACTTGTGCTGGTTTTGGCTGAGGTAGAGTTAATTTTATTCATAGTACCTAGTATGGGGTTAAATTTTGGATTTGTGATGAAAACAGTTTTTGATAATACAGAGATATTCCAGTTGTTGCTAAGCAGTGCTTACACAGAGCCAAGGCCTTTTCTCCTTCTCACCCCACCCCACCAGCAAGCAAGCTTGGGGTGCACAAGAAGCTGAGGGGAGGCACAGCTGGGACAGCTGTCCCCAGGGATATTCCACACAATATAACATCATGGTCAGTATATAAAGCTGGAGGAAGAAGAAAGCAGGGGACATTCAGAGCAATAGCGTTTGTCTTCACAAGTAACTGTTAGGCATAAATCTGTTTATCTGTTGGTGACATGGACAGTGGGATCGAGTGCATCATCAGCAAGTTTGCCGATGACACCAAGTTGTGTGGTGTTGTGGACACACTGGAGGGAAGGGATGCCATCCAGAGGGATTTTGACAGGCTGGAGAGGTGGGCCTGTTAGAACCTCATGAAGTTCAACAAGGCCAAGTGCAAGGTCCTCCACATAATTCAGGGCAATGACAAGCACAAGTACAGGCTGGGCAGAGAATGGGTTGAGAGCAGCCCTGAGGGAAAGGACTTGGGAGTGCTGGTGGATGAGAAGCTCAACACAAGCTGGCAATGTGTGCTGGCAGCCCAGAAAGCCAACCGTGTCCTGGGCTCCATCGAAAGAAGTGTGACCAGCAGGTCAAGGGAGGGGATTCTGCCCCTCTACTCTGCTCTCATGAGACCCCTCCTGGAATACTGTGTTCAGCACTGGAGTCCCCAGCACAAGAAGGACATGAAGCTGCTGGAGCAAGTCCAGAGGAGGGACACGGAGATGATCCAAGGGCTGAAGCACATCTGCTATGAAGACAGGCTGAGAGAGTTGGGGCTGTTCAGCCTGGAGAAGAGAAGGCTCCAGGGTGATCTTCTAGCAGCCTTCCAGTATTTAAAGGGGGCCTACAGGAAAGCTGGAGAGGGGCTTTTTACAAGGGCATGTAGTCATAGGACAAGGGGCAATGGCTCTAAACTGAAAGAGGGGAGATTTAGACTGGATATAAGAAAAAAAAATTTCACTCTGAGGGTGGTGAGACACTAGAACAGGTTGCCCAGAGAAGTTGTAGATGCCCCATCCCTGGAAGTGTTCAAGGCCAGGTTGGACAAGGCTTTGGGCAACCTGATGTAGTGGAGGGTGTCCCTGCCCATGGCAGGGGGGTTGGAACTAGATGATCTTTGAGGTCTCTTCCAACCCTAACCATTCTATGATTCTATGATGGAGCCCTGTCTTCCTGGAGATGGCTGAACACCTGCCTGCACATGGGAAATAGTGAGTGAATTCCTTGTCTTGTTTCGCATGAATGCGTGGGTTTTGCTTTACCTATTTAACTGTCTTTATCTCAACCCACAAGTTCTCACTTTTACTCTTCTGATTCTCTCCTCCATCCCACCAGGAGGAGCCAGCAAGCAACTGTTTGGGGCTGAGTTGTCAGCTGGGGTTAAACCACAATACTACATCAACGGTTTATTCATTTATAACACAGAATTGACCATGGCAGAAGCTAGTCCTCCAGTTCTCAGATAATTGGGAAAGGGAAAACAACATGCAAATACATATTGATGAGACTGTAATTTGTCTTAGAAGAAACTGAAAAGCCTGCTTAAAGATTTAGAACAGTAGCTGAAGACTAGACAGTTTTCAAAAAGATTACTATAATGGAAGAAGTGGCTTTAGAGGCTAATTGTGCTGAAGAAGCTTCTTAACATGTCTAAAAAGAGAATTTTTTAGTGCCAGAAGTGTACCTTCAAAACAAGTAGAAGTAGCTGGTAAGTGGAAAAAAACTGACCACATCTAGTACAGCTCTATCATATGTACTTGAATTCATGCAACAACCATCTATCACAAAAAAGGCTTTTTGCAGGGAACTTAAAACAAAATCCCAGGTCAGTAGTTTTCCATGTCATCTACCTATGTTCCAAAGGTTGTTATTGCTGCTTTTCTCCCCCATTCACTTGCATGTGTGGTTTGTGTTCCATGTCAAATTTCAGTAAAGCCCTTAAGTGTACAAGTACTATTTAAGTATTGTGCTGAATCATGTCTTTAAAAGCTGCAATTAGGGATGAAAGGACAGGGTTACAATCCACAACTTGCATAACTAACCATAAAAACTAGATATCCTTAGATGTTGAGATCTGATGAAATACAATCAAGCCTGTAGAGAAGTAGAATTCACTCAAAACATGACTGTGTTTGATAGTTTACAAAATGAAATACTTTGTCCCATCTGACTCCTTGCTTGGTTCACAATGGTTTCACAATAGGAAAAAGAAAAAAAAGCAGAAGTCAACAATGAGTTGCTGGAGTAGGTAGAAAATCCTGAAAAGAATTCTTAGTGTGGCAGCAACGAGGAAGCAGCAAGGATTGAAGAGAAGAGGTAGAACCAGTGATGATTTCTTCTGGGTCTTTTGGGTTTAGTTGAGTTGTTCTGTTTTTTTGTGAGTTTTTTGGTTGTTTTGTTATGGTTTGGGTTTTTTTTATTATTATTTGAACACAAACTATCAAGAAAAGATTTAAAAAGAAAAAGAGACCTGATTTAAACTTATTGCCTTAGCTGTACATTAGGATGGCTATTTAATCAATGAGGTTTCAGTTGCATACTTGTGTAGTGTTTCTACTGTATTTTCCCCCTTAATATTTCTATTACTGTAATATTCTAAGGCACTAAACAGAGGATAGTCTTAGCATGCTGGCTAATGTACAAATGAGTAATGAGAGAAAGTTGCTACCCACAATAATCTACAACGTAAAAAAAGGGTAAAGAAGAGAGAAGACAGCATTCAGTAAGGTTCACACCAGCACCAGCTGAACCAGAAGGATGCAGGTCTTCTGATTCTTGGCCACATCTTATTTCAAGTATAAATAACTTCTCTCCATCAACACTAATATTCCTCCTGCATATTAGACACTTAAATTTTTTCTGTTCCAGAAACATATACAAGGCTAGTAATATCGAGCTGGTTTTACATTTTGCTGGAAATGAAAGCATCTTAATTATAATTGAATATTTACATGCATTTCAGTATGCAAATAGTCCTACTAGATGTGCCTCAAATACCGCATATGACAATGTTTTATAAAAGCTAGTCTGAGTAACTATCATAAGACACCTAACTGGTAGCAGTTGAACCAATCATAATATAAATCACAGAGAATGGCAAGACACAAGGGTTAGTTTAACAGTTGTTTCCTGTTTTAAATTCCATCTCAAATTTGATGGACATAGCGGGAAGCTCTAATAAGTTCTTGTGGCAGAACAGCCATTTCCAGAAATTACATAAAGAAATTTTAATGATCTCAAATTTTAAGACAAGTATAAACAGTTCTTTTGAAGGAAAAACATTAATAAGCAAGCCAGAAGAAATAAGGCTGAACAATTTAGGATCATCATGCAGAACTAAATAGCAAGTTGAGACTTTTATGATTTCGTCTTAAATTTTGGAAGAAAACTGATGAAAAGGCTAGAGAACTTCAACAACACAGTCAGCATTCAAGCATCCATGATAAGTTTTCCTGTTACGAAGCAATAATGGCAAAGCAGGCAGAGGCAAGAATGATTACAAGCCTGGCTGAACAGCTGTATCACTTCCAGTACCAGCATGGATCTGAAAAAGTTACCACCTACTTTGGCTATAAAGCCGAGCTAGTTTTACACAGAACTAGCTCAAGAGTATTAAGGCCATAATCCTCAAACTGTAACTGCTGTGGACTACATGCTGCGGAATCCTCCAGTTCTCATGCTCTATCTGAGCATAGCCAAGGCTTGTAAACTCCAAGGCACACAAGTTTCAATACGGCCTTGTGCTGCATCCCTCAGTTCTGTGGATTCTGGGAAGGTTCATTTGCTGGGGCACTGTGCCAGGTCTCTGCTGGCCCTGTACACTTGCTGCACCCATGCAGAACCCGAGCACTGCAACAATGCTTGTTTGGTTTTAGAGTAATTTTAGGTCCTGCATGGCTAATGCTTAGCTGAGGTCAATAAATCCTGCTAAAAACAAGGCAACTATTGCAGAGTCACTAAAGTGTTTCTGTACTATGTTCCTAGCATTGCCTAGGTTCTTCCCTTCCTTGGGGTATACACATTTTACTCACTGCATTTAAAATAAACGGATACAGAAGTATTTTCCAGTCTGGAGTCTTTACTTAAAGGAGAACAATAGTATTCCAACGCAAGTACAGGGTTAGACTGATGAAGGTGTCATCTTTCAGCTGAAGTCACAACTAATTAGCCCCAGCCATTTCACAGCCTGCCCTCAATGCCTAACAATTACTGCTGTTCAGCAACCTCCTTGTTCCTTACAGGAGGAGAAATCTGCACATGTAGCCACAGGCTACAACATACTACCTGCCTGAAAAATCAAGTGAAGGAAGAAGTTTAAAGAGCAGACTTCAACATCTTACTGAATTGAGTTTGGGGTTTTTTATTGTTTACAAATGGTGTCAGTAACTTCATCTGACATTGAGAAAATGTGTCTTCATTAAGACATTCATATCAGAAGTTTCTGCTAGAAAGAGAAACTTAACATGGTTTAATTTTTCATATCCAATATATAAAAAGTGTAAGAACTTTCTTTTTCAAGATTTTCCTGTCAGTTGTAGACATGAAAACATGAAGGATTAGTGTCCAAAGGGCCTAGGCAGAATTAGGCTCCATTAGTCTGTATCTATACAAGCATACCATAACATCTGCTCCAGATTTACACATCAGCAAAGCAAGATGATTATGCAAATACCAAGAATGTAAGTAATATATACACATTCAGGCAGCCTGAGGGAAATATTTCTCCAATAACTTCTGCTCTTCCATTAAAACAGTCTCCTTCAGGAACGTACCATGTAACAATAAAGCCACAAGCTTAAGTAGTATTGATTGTAATACAGTACATGAATAAGCAGCTCAACAGTTAACCACAAAGAACCAACAGTCTGAATTCCTAAATCAGCTTTGAGAAAAAAAGGTAGGTTTTCCACCATAAGTTTCTACTTATTCCATAATTCCTAATATTTATACAGGGAATAATAAGTAGTAACCATTTTTGAGATGCTTTCCAAAGTACTCAAAGCACTTAGAATATTTAAAACTATCACATCCACCAAGTCCCACATTAATATTTCAAGGAAAGGGAAGAGACACCATGTACCCAGATTTCCGGACAGCTAATTCAGACAAATCTAAATAGTTGCAGTTAGATGATCTTCTTTGAGGACCCTACATTTTAAAGTACCTACCACAAATCTGTATTTTACTACAAAAAGGAAAAAAAAAAACACCATCTTTTTTTGCATACTAGGTCATTTTTTCCAAACTCAAGTCAGAAAGCTCTGCATAAGAATTCAGGCACCAAACACACGCAATGAGCATTAGGTGCACAATTCCCCACCTGCATCCAGACACTGACCTTAGGATAAAAGCAAATTGCTCCTTTTAGTCCACCAAGTAATCTGGCTCACAGACTATCTTACACCAAAGCTTCTGCTAAAGCCCTCAAGTTTTAATGGAAGCTCATCAGGCTTGTCCTATACGGACTGTTTCAAAAATTCGTTCTAATTTTGAGCAGACATTCAGTATCATAGTATACATTTTAAGGTGACTACTCAGAGGTCATTGCAACTGTATACAATACATTTAATCAGGTTTCTAAAGACAAAGATGAAAACTACAAAAGCCCGTAATAGTTTTTGCAAAAAAAAAATTATTTCTCCAAGTTCCTACAGTTTATAGCTGTGTGTTGCCCAAACTGCTGAAACCTCTGCATGTTTCTAGCCCTAAATCTGGCTGTCATTCAGGGAGTAGGGAAAAGAGCAGGTCTCCCCTCCCAAGGGCTTAGCCCAGCAAGCACACTCTTAGCAATTTGTAATTTCACCAGTAAGACTGAAAGAAAGTGCACATGAAACATGTACAACTTCCTAGCTCTACTTAAGGAAGGATATTCCAAGTTTTATTCCCAAATATAACTAAGAAAAAGCGTAAAATCTTCACACTCAGATCAAAACCTGGGGCTTTCCTCAGCTGCCTCTGCAAAAGACACACTCAGCAGAGTGGCTCAAGCTGAAACACTCACAAGTAGAAGCTCATTGGCCTTTTTCCACAGAAAATCCGATCCTGAATTAACATCATTCTTGATCAGCAAGACACCAAAGTTAATGACTCTCCAGACAGGCTACAAAGTCCAAATCCTATTTTGGGTGAAGATAAGAGTATAGAACATAACGGGTTTTCAAATTTCAGGCAGAGGGTGGGTGAATGCCTTCTCTTGGTATTTGAAGTGTTATATACATTGCACTACAAAGAGACACATAACTGCAGTCTATTTGGAAAGGGATGGGTAAGAGTTTGGAGATGTTTACATCTATACAAGATCAAGTATACGGTCATAAATATTACACACTTGCGTAAGATGTCTCTAAAATTATTACTTGTTAAATCACATTAAGCAAGCTTTTCCATAAAAGTTGAAAAAGCCAAATGAGGAACACCAAGCACACTGAGTTTTAAGTCCATGTATGTTCCAACAGGCTCAATACTCAGATTTCACTATCTCTCAATTCAGAGTTCCCTGGTCTGCCCCGCAAGGTGCCCTGAATGGCCCCAGCAGGAAATCTACTGTGTAGGATTCAAACAGTGTTTTGACACACTAAAGAGTCACTTATTTCAGTTTTCTTTCCAAGTGATTTGACAGTACCTTTTCTGAGATACTGCCACATAACACCCAGTTGCACAGGGTATCCTCAGCAGGCTGGTAGCAGGGGCCAGATTTGTCTTTATTTCTCACCATCCTACTCTATTTTTAATTGGCGATAAATTAGTTTTCTCCAAGTCGATGTTGTTTTACCTGTGACATTAATTTCAAAGTGATCTCTGTCTTTATCTCCATCCACAGGCTTTTGTGTCTTACTTTCCCCTCGCCCTGTCCTGCTGAGGGAAGTGAAGTGAGAGAGCAGCTGGGTGGGCATCTGACAGCCAGCCAAGGTCAACCCACAACACCAACATAGGTACCTATGCTTAGTACCAGTTTTCTTGGAGTCAAACTTTCTGTATGACCTACCTGAACCAGTTATTAGCTACTTCCATCTGCTATATACATAGAACAACTTAAGATTTTGTTAATATCTTCCCACTGCAGAGAATAACAAGAGCAGAGCAATTTTGAATTGTAATGGACATCTAATTTTTAAATAATGCAATAGAAAGCATTATTCAAGGTTAGAGGCTACATTTTTACTTTATATAAATGGCTCAAAGTACCCATCATTTAACTTTTTATAGAAATTATAAGTATGCCTAATATATTTGGAAGAGCCACTTTAAATATATCTTTTCTTGAATTCCCTCTCCATTATGGAAATTATGTTGAACAGGCAGTTTAGACAAGCTAGCCGTGCCTAAATACTCATTTAGCTCCTTTTAGCTCAAACTGGTACAGAACTTTACGATAAGCACCAAGTCTTTCATTTCACACACACAAGTCTAGTCAGAGACCCATTTCATCTCTGTAATTACCATTTTTAATGGCACAGTAATCCTTTACACCAAGTGCTTTCTGGCCTTTACTCTGGCATAATCTGGCCAGTATTTTCCCCTGAGCATCCCTTGTGCTTGTAGGTGCACAAAACCACCATGTTCCCAAAGACAAAAGAGACAGGGAGGACATTGTAGACAGCTTGTACATACATGAAGCCTCAGAAAATGCTTGTGCAGAATGTTGCTGTAGTTAGAAAAGCCAAACTGCAAAAGGGGAATGAACTTGTGTCTACATGATGCGTGGAATTTGCAGGAGAAAAGGTGTGTGCCCACAACGTTTCCATCATTCATTAAATTTCTGCTTTGAAGCCAAGTTTCCTTCCGCTGCATTCCCAATGGTTTATTCCTTAATCTAGCAGGGCAATAGGAATAGAAATATCTTTGAGCTTCAAATGAACAGATAAACTTGTTTCCAATTAAATGTAAGAACTGTGTAATTTTTTCATAATATCAGTAACGTGACAGAAAATGGAAGAAGCACTTTTGGATGGCATGTGTCCAGCTTGTAACAACATTTAGTTCAGAGTAGGAGTTTTCTACCAATGGCCGTTTGCATTTCCAAAACAAGGATATCTGGCATAGTAAGAGCTTCCAGTGAGAATTAAAATCATTGCTCAAAGAAATGGATTCGAAATAATGATGTTTCAAGGCAATTCCTTATTAACCTTTTAGAAGTAGCTATGCATATACATGTTCCTGATACACACACATTCCTCCCAAACAGGTAAAAAAAAAGGGAAGATCAGCATAAGATCCTACAGTCTATTCCAAATCAAGATTCTAGAACTGTAGTGAAAACCTCCAAAAAAGTGTCAGTTGCAATAAGCGTTCAACATAGGAATTGTTATTGCATGGTTGTTTGGGGTTTTTCTTTTGTTCCTCCTTTTCAACCACTGTTTCTGTTTAGAATATCTTTCATTTTAAAATGACAGTTACATCATCAAGAGTGCAGTAGTGTGGCACATGTAGCTTAATCTTCTTTTTCAAATGAAACCTTAAGCCAAGGAAGGCCCTTCTGGTGTCTTGTCAGCCTTAACAAGTCTTCTCAATTTCTAGAGCATACCTTATAATTATTGATATTTCTTTGGAAAAAAAGGTTGAAGTTCCTCAGTTCTCATTCAGAACTTTGGTGGTTGTAAATAACCAAGAAGTTGACACACCAGTAGTTTGTGATATTTTTTTTTTTCATAAAACCTTTATTCAATTCTCTTCCCACATCAGATGAAGGTTCCTTTTACATTTTGATTTAGCTCAAGTGTTGTAAGAAACACTTGTCTTCAAGCTAAAATTCAATATATATATCTCATCAATTCTTCAAATCAAATTTCTTAATCCTTCTCAAGAACAATTTGTATTAATACGTTCATGTCCAACATTCATGTCTCCAGTTAGCCATGTTAGAGACTTCAACTCAATTTGCACTGGCCAATAATTAATTTGGCCTTTCCCCCCTCGCTGAAAATGCAGAAACTGTTTGGTCCAAAAGGACTGCAACATCCAAAAATATTTGAGATGGAATTACTACCCGAGGAGAAAAAGATAAAATTCACTTTCAGAGACTGAAACCAAGTACGTCAGAGAACACCCAACCAGATTTCTCGGAATGTGTCAATACGTTTCCCCTTGTGCAACGTTCAGAGCTGCTTTCAACTGCACATATTTTTTGAATGCTCAGCAATTGGCACATCACCCAAGGCCACTGACACGCAAATAAATACACAGCTCATCACCAATGTATCTCCGAAAACAGAAAAAAACTGTTTCATGAATTAGACAAGTGCCTTCTACACAGACAGCCAGTAAGCACAGACATGCTGTATTTTAAGTCTCACCATCATTCATTTGGGAGTACTAAAGCCATTTTGATAACAGTAACACTGTATTAAGTGAGAAAAATAAACATTTAAGAGGGCCAGAGAGGAATCATCATAGGCATAATGAACACGAACAACCATGTTATTTCCTGTGCTTCTAGGCTGATGCTGCAGACACACTCAGGTCTAGCAGGGTAGGCAGGACTGACCTTCTCTAGAGCTTCAGGAACAGCCTATTGTGCTTCTGATGATATATGGAAGAAGTACCTGTGTTTTTCAGAGGTTTTCTTCAGACTCCAACCACTGACTCAAGCTGCAGACTGATTCTAAGCAAGTTGAGTGGTTCTGTGCTTACGTACAGGTTCTTTACATCTGGTCTTATTTCTTTCTCATATTTCTGAGTTATTCTGAATTTGTGTATCACAGAAGCCTTATTATAAAAGGCAACCCTGGTAGTGATAGAATGAGTTCTGTCCCAACAGCTTTAACTTTTCCAGATTTCAGAGGCCATATTCTGCAGGAAGCAAAATGAAGACAATAATAAAATAAAAAAAATTAAGATGACCCACATGCTTTCTACTCTCAGTCCCCCACCCCGGTTTAAGGTTATTTTCCACAGCTCTTTAAGAATCAAAAGGACTCCAGTGCATATAAATACAGTTACACATTCCAAAAGGGATAGGCTACATTCACAAAGAATGCAAGAGAAAAGTGGTTTCTAAAAATACTCCTCTGGTTTCAAAATATGGCACAATGGAAAAATAAGAACCAGCACTGTCAGTATCACTCCCTATGAGGGAGTAGGGAGACAGAGGAAATATTTCACAACCATTAGAGAAGCTCATTACAGCCGGGGGTTGAGCTGTATTCCTGACTTCTCCTCTGCTCTCTTTTGTGGAACTATATTGAAAGTGACAGCCCTGTAGCTGCATTCTCTACAGCATGAAATTCACGTTTCACCTGATTTCAAACTAGATCTCTGCACTACGACACCCCATTACATAGCATCCCATCATGATTACAGGGCAAATGATAACTTATACTGCCTTGCAATCTCGTATACCATGATAGGTTTCCTTTACGCCTACCTCTCCTCCCAAGGTGAGCTGCTCACCTTTATTATTCAGTATAGGCCCAGGATAGCAAAACCACTTTCTAAACTTATTAACATACAGGTCCAGGTATGAGCTGGTACAAAGATCTGCTACTTAGAGGTCGTTAACAATTTCTCTTTGCAAGATTCCCTTCTTCCAGAGCTTCCAACCACCATGTTGCTAAAGTGACCCCAAACACCTGCTTCCAGATAGATTTTTCCATAAATTCACACAAATGTAGCACCAGCAGAAAGGAAGAGACCTGCGGTATGCCTGCCACTCTCCTTAGCTAGGGCTGTAACCATAGGCTAGAGGAGCCAGAGCTAGGTAGCCAACATGAACACAGGAAGACACGCAGTGGTCACTGCTGTGCCTGCACAGTAGACACATGTTGCAGAGCCCCTGCCTTTGTTGTACTGCGCTGTGTCACGTTCTGCAGACTCTTGAGTAGTACAGTGCCTGCAGTTCTTTCACTTACATGCCTGTTGCCTTCTCGGAATACCTCTTCCAGGCACCAATTTGGAATAACTTAGTATTCTCCTTGATCTCAGACTTTGGCTTTAGGAAAATAAAACTACCTAATGACTGCCTAGAACATGTTTCCCCATCAATAGCTTACCTGTAGTTTCCTGGAAGGCACTCTAGGTAGATGGTATTTTTGAAATATTTCTTTGTCTATTTTCTTGACTATCTCTTTTGATTTCATTTCACATGTGCAGTCAGCCAGAATATAATTGAGGAGTTAAACTAAGGTACATTGGGTATCTTCCTCCCTCTTCTCTAAATATATTCTGAATATGGAAGTAATACCCATTTCTTCCATGTTTATGGATTGTCTTTTGGAAAGTAAGAAGCCTGCTTTTGTACATAAATTTCATTTTTGAACTTTCAATTCAATTTAAGATCTATACTCTCATACACCTTCTCAAAAATTTGAGGTAAGAGAATAGCAGGTCCAATCCATGATCAGGCAGATCCAATCCATGATCAGAAAAAGATTAGCCAAAGTGATTAGCTTAAGGCTTCTCAAAACATGTGGAAACATGCAGGGAAGTCCCTTTTTATAACTCTATCCATGCCTAATCCTACAAACACAAGTAAATTTTGTCCTAAACAGTGAATCTACACAAAAGCCAAAAGAAATCCCACACTTCAGGTTTTTTTCCCCCTCCAGTAAAGCTTTATTCCCCCCATCCAGTCCCCACTAAGCTGTGCGGCAAAGAATACTACTGCCCAGCAGAAGGCAACTAAGTCGTGAGAATTTGAGATATCTAAAACATCTGCTGAAACAGTGCCTTACATTAGAGTGAGTCAGTGACTGAGTAAGATTCATATATGCTAACCCATCTGCAGGAAAGAAGAAGTAATTTTTCAACCAACCCTGTAGTCACACAGCTCAGATAGCCACTGTCAGAAAAAAATAAAAATATTTACCTAGAGAACTGAAGGAGGAGTTGAAATAGCATAGTAAATAGTTGCTCTGGATGAACCACAAAATTCAACATTAGCCATTGCCTGGGACCTAAGTGCACCCTTTCCTAGCTGTGAATAGCTGTTTGAAGAAGCAGGAAAACATTTATGCTTCCTTAACCCTTCTACTACTGCAGTAAACTCATGTAATGAGGAAAACAGTTACGAAGTCAGAGCATGCTGTGATTTTTAGCTATGACTGATGTTAGCTTAAGGGTAGAAGGACAATTGCACAGATATAATTTAGCATCTAAATTCAGGAAAGTTCATTCCTCTGTCCTGGAAAAAATCCTTATCTTGCCAGAGGGTGAGAGAAACAGGGGTAAAGTATCTGGAAGTAAGAAAACCCACCTACAGCAAGGTACTCCATCTCATAACAGCAGTGTGTTTTGTCAGTGAATTATGAAAAAGGCAGAAGAGAAAGTTTCCCTGAGGAAAGTAACTCCTTGCAAAAGCTTTCTTACAAATATCAGAAAAGGGGAAAAAACCTAACAACATTCTGAGGACTGACAATATGCAGACCACAGCTTCTTAATTTTGCCAAAGCAAATTTTAGATTAGAGCCATACAAATGCATCCTAATGAAGAGACATAAGGAGTAGTTCTCCCTGAAAAACAAAGTCTCTAAAGGGGCAACACAGTAGAGATATACAGTATAATGAAAAGCACAGAGAAAGTAGGTCAGGAACATCTATTCAACCTTTCTCATGAAATTACAAGCAGACAATGCAACTGAAAGGCTACTAAATTAAAGCTGGTAACAAAAAAAAACTTTCATATAGAAATTCTTGTTTGTACAGTAATTACTGTGTCTAATTACAGCAAGAAACAGAAGGCAAGTGTTTAGTAAAACTCCAAGAACAGGATATTTGCAAGGGTACCAACACCATTAGAAGCAATATTTTAAATATGAACTATTTTGAAAGGGCACAAACCCACAAGCTCTAGGTGATACTCATTACCCTAAAATCGAGAGGAGCCCTTCCCCACTGGCAGGTTCTGTGGCTCCCAAGCAGCTCTTTTCACACCTCCTACTGAAGCAGACCCTGGCTTCTTGGGAATGAATCACTTCTCCAATTAAAAATGTGGTTTCCGCATTGTTACAAGAAAGGCTACATGATCCATCTGCAAGATGATTTTCCTTTTTACAATTCAATTGTGTGCAAAAAAGAAAGAAGCTCATTTGTTTTTAAGCACAGCTGAAATATTGGTAGTTCTATTCCAACCCAATTTATTTACAGTTAGTAGTAGTATCAGTAGTGCAGAACTTGGTCGCATGCATATTTTACCTCAACTTCTTAATTCTCATTTCTTGTCAGCACACATAGGTAGAGAATTCGATTTTATTATTTCTTTGTGGTTATTTTGAAAGAAAAACATTTAATTAAAATTATTAAATTAGGGTGGTGGGGTGTTAGGTGTCACAATGAAAACTAGTAACTGACCATTCCATTTATTTTCATTTAATAGAAAACGTACATTAATCAAATACGCAGGTGTGGCAATCTAACTTGCCCTGTAGTTTCATTGACAGTCTTCTGAATTTTCAGGGAAGCTAAGAAACAGAATAAACCCGGTTGTACAAGTCAGTCCTAAACTTTCGGCCTTATACTCTTGATGTTTCGGACACAAATGCGCGAGCATTTAGTGTTTTCTACATGTTTACATTTGGAAGTGAAGCAGTCTGTCCAGGAAACACTGATGGATGATTAATTGCCCAGAGAATAAATTGTCCAGAGAAGTTGTGGATGCCCCCTCCCTGGAAGTGTTCAAGGCCAGGTTGGACAGAGCCTTGAGTAGCCTGATCTAGTTGAGAGGCGTCCCTGCCCATGACAGGGAGGTTGGATTAGATGATCTCTAAGGTCCCTTCCAGCCTATGCCATCCTATGATTTTATGATTAATTTCTTGAACTCCTGCTGAATCCTGCTTGATCCTTCCCCACTTTGGTTGATTTAAAGCAATTTACTGCTGTTCCAATATCCAAACCCTTAGCCCAGGAATAGGGCACAAAGGAGTTACAGCTAACAGTCTAAAACTGATCATAGACAACGCTTTACTTACCTGCAGGGAGTTAATAGGAAGGGATTGTCACATGAAAATAGTCAAGTTAAGCTCCTTGCATCAAACAGAACAAACTGAAACTCAGTTGAAAGATACTCGACTGCGCAGCAGAAATGTTGTAAAAGATGATGAATTACTTTGGGAGAGTTATGTGCTGAGCTTCATTTATTATACATTACACTAAGTTTGAAACAGTTATCATTTTCATAAAACCCAGAATTACATATTTCAAGTGACACAACTCAAAGTGTTCACTAGCAAAGTTTGAAATAAAACCTCAGCAGACTACCTCCCCAATACATTTTACCATACGTTATGCTGCAGTCCAGTTTGTATTAGATGCTGTTGTCATGGTTATCAGTCCCATCAGAATTCATAAGCGATTTTCTCATTTCCTATCTCCCCACACACCGTGAATAATACCAGCTATCTATTCCACAGAGTTCATCCCTTACATTTTTATTGCCTGGCTTGGTCTTGATCACCTTGCAAAGTGTTTTTGTATGTTTGTTTTTAAAACATTAAACATGCCCAATGTCATGAGAAGTAATGCACACTAGAAGAGCTGCATTCAAAAACAGACATTCAGGAAAAACTGTAGAGGAAGTAAAAAGGAAATTCTGCTCTCACTCAAAAGTTTCATCCCTGTGGATGCTGGCTCTGTAGTTTCTACAGCATAAATAGTATGAATAGCCCCACTGTTCCCAGGTCATCTAATCATCCAGGGAATTTACTATCCTGGAAAATATCATTGAGGATGTCTTTCATTATTGCAGAATTCAGAGTCTGAATTTGCTCAGTTTGCTATGGGGACTCTATGCACTTGGTAGAGAATTAGAACAATAAGGCTTCTAAAACATCTGACCACTGCTGTTTGGGGAATCATAGAAGTGCATAGGCTGGAAGGGACCTTAGAGATCATCTAATCCAACCTCCCTGTCATGGGCAGGGACGCCTCTCAACTAGATCAGGCTACTCAAGGCTCCATCCAACCGGGCCTTGAACACCTCCAGGGAGGGGGCATCCACAACCTCTCTGGGCAATTTATTCCAAAGTCTTACCACCCTCGTACTGAAGGATTTCTTCCTAAAATCTAATCTAAATCTGTTCTTCTTCAACTTAAACCCATTTCCCCTCACCCTATCAGTGGGCACTCTTGTAAAAAGTCCCTCCCCAGCCTTCCTATAGGTTCCTTTCAGGTATTGGAAGGCAGCTATTCAGTTCCCCTGAAGTCTTCTCTTTTCAAGGCTGAACAATCCGAGCTCCTGCAACCTGTCCTCGTAGCAGAGGTGCTCCAGTCCCTGGATCATCTTTGTGGCCCTCCTCTGAACACGCTCCAACAAATCTATGTCTCTCTTATGGTGGGGACACCAGAACTGGACACAGTATTCGAGGTGGGGTCTCACAAGAGCAGAGTAAAGGGGGAGAATCACCTCTCTTGACCTGCTGACCACACTTCTCTTGATACATCCCAGGATGCGGTTGGCCTTCTGGGCCGCATGAGCGCACTGCCAGCTCATGGTGAGCTTCTCATCTATAAACACACCCAAATCCTTCTCTTCAGGGCTACTCTCAACCCACTCTGTGCCCAGTTCGTATTTGTGCCCAGGACTGGCCCGACCCAGGTGAAGGACCTTGCATTTTGACTTGTTGAAGCTCATGCAGTTTGCACTGGCCCAATTCTCAAGCCTATCAAGGTCCCTCTGAATGGCATCTCTTCCCTCAAGTGAGTCCACAGCACCACACAACTTGGTGTCGTCCACAGACTTACTGAGGGCGCACTCAGTGCCGTCATCCATGTCGCTGACAAGGATGCCGAACAGCACTGGACCCAGAACAGACCCCTGAAGAACACCACTTGACACTGGTCTCCACTGGTAGACATTGAACCATTGACCACAACTCTTTGAGTGCGACCATCCAGCCAGTTCTTTATCCACCAAGTGGTCCATCTGTCAAATCCGTGTCTCTCCATTTTAGAGACAAGGATGTCATGTGGGATAGTGTCAAACACCTTGCACAAGTCCAGGAAAATGACTTCTGTTGCTTTACCCATGTCAACCAGTGCTGTAGCTTTGTTGTAGAAGGCCACTAAATTAGTCAGGCACGACTTGCCCCTAGTGAAGCCATGCTGGCTGTCACCAACCACTTGGTTATTTTTTATGTGCCTTAGTACAGCTACCAGGAGAATGTTCCATGATTTTACCTGGCACAGAGGCAAGGCTGACTGGTCTGTAGTTTCCCAGGTTGTCCTTGGTCCTTTTTTTTTTTTTTTTATAGATGGGGGTTATGTTCGCCCTTTTCCAACCTGTAGGAACCTTGCCACACTGCCAGGACCTCTCAGATACGATGGCTAGTGGCCTAGCAACTTCAGCCACCAGTTCCTTCAGGACCCGTGGATGTATCTCATCAGGTCCCATGGACTTGTGCACCTTCAGGTTCTCTAGGTGTTCCTGGACCTGATCTGCTCCTACCCTGGGTGGTTCTTCACTCTCCGAGACCCAGCCAACATCCTCTGTGATTTGGGTGGTGTGGTTCGAGTGGTTGCCAGTGAAGACTGAGGCAAAAAAGTTGACTATTTCAGCCTTCTCCACATCCTCAGTAACCAGGTCACCTGTATCCTTCTGGAGAGGCCCCACAATTCTCTCTTGTTTTTCTGTTTTCTCTCACATACCTATAAAGTCTTTTTCTGTTATTTCTAATATCACTGGCCAGATTTGACTCAGTCAGGGCCTTAGCTTTTCTAATCTGGTCTCTGAGTACACAAGCAACTTCCTTGTACTCATCCCAGGTTACCAGTCCCTACTTACATGCTTTGTGTATTACCCTTTTGTATTTGATTTTAGCCAGGAGTTCTTTGTTTATCCATATAGGTCCTCTGGTGGTTTTGCCTGATTTCTTCCTTTTAGGGATGCAATGCCTTTGAACTTGGAAGAGATGATCCTTGAAAGACAACCAGCAATCTTGGGCTCCCAGTCCCTCTAGGGCTTTATCCCATGGCACACTACCAAGGAGGTTCCTGAAGCAGCAAAAGTCAGCTCTTCTGAAATCAAGGGTTTCAAGCTTGCTGAGCTTCCCCCTCTTAGCTGCCCTTAGGATCTCAAACTCCACCATCTCATGGTCACTGCAGCCAAGGCTACACACAAGTTCAACATTACCTACCAGCCCTTCCCTATTCACAAGAACAAGGTCTAACATGGCACCTCCTCATTTGGTTCCTCTATCACTTGGATAAGGAAGTTATCGCTAATGCATTCCAAGAATCCCCTGGATTGCTTGTTCCCTGCCGTGTTGTTTTTCCAACTGATGTCAGGGTGGTTAAAATCCCCCATGAGGACCAGGGCTTGTGAACGAGCAGCAACTCCTATCTGCCTATGTAGGGCCTCATCCACTTGGTCCTCCTGATTGGGTGGTCTGTAGCACACCCCCACTGTAAAGTCTCCTACCCTTCCTTTCACCCTGGCCCACAGGCACTCGGTTCTATCGTCATCACTTGCCAGGTGGAGCTCCATGCATTCTAGCTGTTCGTTGACATAGAGGGCAACATCCCCTCCTCGTCTCCCCTACCTGTCCCTCCTGAACAGTTTGTACCCCTCTAGTCCAACACACCAATCGCAGGAGTCATTCAACCATGTCTCTGATGCCAATCAGGTCATAGCACTGCAGGCTCACAAGCATCTCCAGCTCCTCTTGTTTATTGCCCAAGCTGCGGGCATTCCTATAGAGACATTTGAGTGGGTCCCTGGGGAACATGAAATTCTTTCTCTAGCTCATTTGCAGCAGGGAGGAGTTTCTTTACCTTTTTTTTTGAGAGCATTTTGATAACTCCACATAGAGATCCTGGAATTAAATTTCACTCAACAGGATAAAAGAGCCCCTGAGCCTAAATCACATGAAAAGCACAACTGAAATCAGTTCTTTAAAACACATGCTACTACCCACAACTCCACATTCAGCCTATTCCACCTTCTCCTATACACCTCTACACAAAACACAGAAGCAGCTGCGATACGCTACTGCTAGAACTGCATGCAGAGAAAGGCACAGCAAGATGTCACTCGTATGGCTGTATACTGGATTTTGGTATTTTATACTTTGTATATGGAATACATATGGATTGTATGGAATGGAATCTATATGACCACTTGTAAATCAGACTTCCTTTTTAATCAATCAAAGCAAACAGGCCTTTCTATAAGGTGGTCTGCTTCATCTCCCAAGTAAATATCCTAATGTCCTCCCTACACTTGTCCTTAGTGATGAGTTTATGAAGGTAATTTGTTCATGCATCAAAGCCTTTAGATGATTATTTCCTCAAGCTGTACATTAAATCCAGACTTGAGTGGTCACACACTTCCTACCGAGCTTGGTCACAGCTCAGACACGACGGAAACAAGCTCAGTTCCTCCAGGGAACTGAAAGTAGCAGCCATAGTAATTGGGTAGAGTTAGGACATTCAGCTGCCCAACCTCTCTGAATTGTTATCAGCAATTAAAGGCATTTAGCAATTCCCTTGCTGGAATAATATTTCCAACTTGCAAGTGCAGTTTTGCTGGGTTTTTTTTCTGAGCTGGAAAAGAGTGAAATACTTGTGTATTTGAGAACGAGTATTTGAGGTGGCAACAAGCTTTACGTAATCCATCTCAACTTCCTGCTATTTTTTATTGTCTTTGATTTTTGGTCTTTCCTTGTATGCAGACTGTGTGAATGTAAAAGTAAACCTAAATTAAAATAGTTGTATGCTAAGTGATTGTTTAATCATGGATACATTTGAAAGAAGTGTTGAGCTTCAGTGTAAGCTTAGTGAGTGGCAAGGAAACGGAGTGAAGTTCATACAGAAATGAAGTCAATAAAGCAGTGCATGAGATGTGCTATTTTCAAAGAGTTGTAGTCTGCCAAGTCACTTTCACTTTTTAATTACGTTTGGCAGCTTTTAAAAAAGTGTATCCCAATTCATATACTGGAATGAAATCAGGTATTTAAAGTCTTTCCTTTTAGTGTTTCCTTTCATTCTTGATACCATTTTTCTTTGGATTATGATGTGGCAAAAGATTCAATGTTTTCCTCAACTTTTGCTCAGTGTCCTAGAAACTGCTCAGTGATAAAACCTGAAAATATCTTCTCTCGAGAACACCACCTGCCACAGCAATTCTTCAAAGATGACCGAGGGGTAATATTTCCCTTCATATACATGCTCAACTATCATCACCAGACAGTGTCTGATGTTACAAAGAGGACAACAGATCTCGAAGACCATACCATAAATGAAACCACACAATTTCTACAATTCGAAAAAGTCTTAATATATAACAATAATTCAGTGTATGTTACAAACCCAAGTAAACATTTACCCAAAAGGTAAGTTCAGCATTTGAAATTAAATCCTTCCTAGGAAGGAGACATTTTCAAAGGAAAAAATGAAACCTAAATGGTTAGGTATTGTGGCCTTTATTTACAAGTAGCATATGGAGATTCTTTGAAGTATGAAGCACAGGAAAATAATGCAGTGTGTTTTTTTCCTAATCTAATTTAAAAATTGCATACTGAAACTATATTAGGAATCCTACTAATACCAACCTACTGACATCCTGACCTATGTAACTCACTGAAAAACTAAAATTCTGCTGAAGATCATAAATTTCTAACAGAAATAAGGAAATAGCTCTGGACACAGTTAACTAAAGGTAAATTAAATTGTGAGTTTCCTTTACTGTTCTTATCACTTGACAATTATTGCTGCTCTATTTCAGACATGAATAGTCCAAGTATCAGTCTATCTAAATTTAGTCAAAACCTTTGACTTTTTTACAAAGTGTTATGGAATCATGATTCAATAATGGCTTTGTCCAAAGAGTAAAATTAGGAACAATCAAAAACAGAGGAAGTTTGTTAGACAGCTTCAGTATCATCGCCTGAAGTTATATAGTCTTTAAAATAATCTTCCATTCCATCCTTTATTTCATTCTGCTTTTCCTAGCAGAAGCAGGCTTAGAGAGTGGAGATACAACTTTTAACTGTATGTTTATAAATTCTACATGCTGCCTCATCCTATCTAGTGAAATTTCTTAACATTTATTAGCCCATCATACAACGACAATGAACTGTTCTCTCCCTCCTTGCTTTCTTCAGGCACAAGTGCCTGATTTCATAGTTTGCATAAAACGTGTTTGTTTTAACATGAATGAAGATTCAGTCACTGTGCAGACTTGGCAAACAGCTGTCAACTCTTTTGCTGAAATAGCTGGTTTGCCTTAGTGGAGCCAAGGAAAGTGAATATTGCCCAACCTTCCTCCACCACATGAAGAGGTACGGATCTGTCACTCAGCCAAATCACTGATACTATTAGAGTTAGATCAAATTCAGAGGTGTATGTTTTCCTAACTGTACCTCTTGTTGAGGACTCAGCAAAGAGACAGAAAAGAAAAAGCTATTGAGCAATGAGAAAATGGTCATCTACTTCCTCACATTTAAGGATACACCACAGAACAATGGAGACTAGCAGTGGAGTGAAGACTTTGACAAGGTCAGGAAGAATGTATTCAGCTAATAAATATAAACAGGTTTTACCTGTGATGTAAGTAGCCACATTAAGAACTTCCCCCGCTTTGATTCATCAAACATTGATCAAACAGCTTCAAATAAAAAAGAAAATCCCCAGTTCTACGCCAAGAAGCATCAATGTCCATGCTCAATCCTTTTAAAAAACAGAAAGCATTAGAGCCATAAATTTTTACCATGACAGGGTAAGTTTACTACAGGAGAAGCTCAAGTTAATGTAACTGTGCCCATATGTAGCAGCCAAGAGGTTGACCTCAATTAACTCTGCTACTTCAAAATATGTCTTCAGAAAAAAGAATTACCATGTAAATATAATGACTTCTTGTTACCAACATACAGCTGAGGTCTACTCATGGCAATCATTTCAATATTATAGACTCCCTAGGTAAACATTAATATGCTGTATTTTATGCAGTGATCTGCACTCTCTGTAAACACTTTTGACAGATGATAGCTCCTCCCTGCGAGTCAGGCTCCACAGCATCACAAGAAATCACCTCCTTATTCAAACCAAATAATTCGACTTCTGAGCAGAAGTGAAATTAAAGCATTACACTGGAGTGACTAAAGTATACTTAAAGCAGCTCTGTACTGAGAGTTAGTCACTCTTTTTTACTTCTTACATTATTCCCAATTATCTTATCCTCTAAAATGCATAAAAAACAGAGAAAGTCTTTGACTTAGCAGTTCATCTCCAAAGAATTACAACCAATCTTGGGAATACAACATATTTTACCAAGTCTAATTTGCTTTTTAACTATGATGCTAGCAACTTATCACATTTCATTTTTTCTTGAAGAGATGTTTTTTTCAGCTATTCCAAAAATAACCAGAGCACACCATGGATGTGAGCGCATACAGTTAAATCAACTTAATACCGGGATAAACTTTTTTTTACTTCTATATAGTAAAAACTGAAAAGAACAACAGAACTAACAGGTACCAAACACTATTTACTGTTTTGATTGTTTAGCAAGCACAGCTACTTTCACACACAATTACATTTCAAAATTTTGTTCTACACATTATTTATACTTTATCTCAACCATGACACCCTGTAACCTGGAAACACCCTTTTACACAAAAATATACAAATTAAGAGAGTTCAATTTATTACTTTCATCATTTAAGTATTTTAAAGGAGTAAAAAATATACATACACTACACATCAATTAATTGTCTGAGGCATCTTCAAATATTTCACAAGTGTAAGAACATAAATTTCTTCCTAGGCTTAACAAATGAGCATACGAAGAGGTTCAGTGATTTGCTGCATGTCATGAAACAAAACTGAGGAATACATAGAAATAGAACACAGTTTCTTTATTCCAGCCTAGGCCCTGTGTACTATTCCATAATTACTATAGCTAAAACTATACTGCAAGAGATTTGCAGCTGACAGCAGCCAGAAGGTAATTAAAGGACATAAATGAACAACGCAAACCCCACAGTTGAAGCCCTTAAAATACTTTTTTAATCCCTAACAAAATTTATTTGTGTTTTGTTAAAATTAAAGAGGCAACTAGAGATTTTGCCTCCATTAAATATTGAGACAAGAAGCCTGTGACTTTAAGGTTTAAATATTAATCATATATTATTTGATTCTGTACTTGGTCTACAGCTACCAGGAGCCTTAGAGCAACTATAAGCATCTCCCCTAAATCAGTCCTGTACAAACATTTTCTATTTTAAACGGGAAAGATTTCAAACCTTTCCAAAACCTGTGTGTTAAACACTGTATAGACACATGCACACCAACCCTTCCTTCCCGGGCCATTGTTTCAACTACAGTTATGTCCATCAGGATCCTGAGCCTTTTCCTCAGATCTGTCCTTTAGGAGCTCTGGGAATAGACATGTAGAGAAGTCATGCGGCTCTTCGCACATCACCCAGCACAGATGTAAGAACTCTAGAAGGAGTGAGCTGGACAGAGGACTCCTGAGAGCCAACTAACATCAGCTAAGCAGAATTGAAGGAAACATCTGTCCCATTGCATCTTCTGCACCATGATTCCTGGACTGCAGCATCTACTGAAGACATTATGGTAAGGATAATAAGAAATACTCCAACACAAAAAAATTAAAAATGTTTATAGCTATTGAAAGTGCCTGTTCCCTTCTGCATCCAATGCCACAAAGGAAAGCCTCTTTACTGTACTAACGTTATATTATTTGCTGAGTATGCCATCAGAAGAAAGTGCATTTAAATTTCTTACCTCAGCCACTAACAAATTTTGTCTTTATTTCCTTCTGTGTAATCAAGGATGTTCAGTGATACACCTGTCACCTTCCAAGGACATGCACAAAGCCTGAGGACAAGACTGTGGTGAGAGGTAAACACAGTACCCCTGTGTGCCTGATGACCACCTCTTAGGACCAAGCTCAGACAAACGTGACTTCAGAGAGGTTCTGTATCTCTGCTGTGGAAAATATCACCATGTGCCACAGACCAATATTTACAGTTTGGCAAACTCACCTACAATTGTAAAAGGCATTCATTTCTACATAATAATGTTAATGTTCAGCAATTACCTAAATATTTCCGTTGTGCTTCACATATCCTTCCACTTCACTATAAATTCAGTAGCTCATTACTGTAGCAAAGTTAGAATACCTGATTTGGAACACGTAAACTAAAGGTTCTTGGGTTAGCAAGTTCTCCTTAGTTTTATCCCTACAAATTCAGTTAAGAGATACACAAACCCCCCTCAAATAAACAGAGTCCATCACACGAAATGACCCAAGGAAATTCATTGTACCATGTTCAGCAGAGCATTCAATCTCATCCTAAAGGACTAGAGCTTTTCTTTTGCTATTCATTTCTATAACTTCAGGGAAAGCAGGTAGCAAAAGTCACCAGAGCAGAAAACTTTGTTCTATTAGAAAAGTACGACATAAATTCCATGTAGAAACATCATTACACAAACTTTCTCACTATAAAGATGCACACAAAAAGTGCTTAACCAAGAGGCTTAAGGTTACCTTCACATAGTTTATTTACCATTACTTTTGTTGCAGGTGAACCAGTTCAAGAGTGTACCTAAGACTACATAAGACACATCCATTTTCAAAATAATACAGTAGAAAGTTAACTTTCCATGGCAACTTGACAGTTGTGGGACACTTTGAGGGGTTTTATTTGTTTTTAACAGAAGGTAAAAAACATCACAATGCTGTCCCCAAGCTTAACTTTAACTTCAGAGTTGCTATATTAAGCCTTAAGGCAGAAGTTTGTGACAGAACTTCTTGTAGTTTCATCTTTAAAGTGATCAGTGTAAGGCTTACTGTAATCAGATAAGCTTAATCACTTAGTCCTCAGCTTAGTCTGATCTTAACGATATAGCTACAGCACATCACTCCTTAGTTACTTTTAATGAAGTGTCTTTAAAAAAAAAAAATCTGAAAGTAGTTACAGACATTCCAAAGCTTGAAAGTTCAGCTTGAAAAGTGTCATGAAGACATTCCACAATTAATACATTTCTTTTCAATCAGCATAGCATTAGTCATTTATCTTAGACAGAGAGTTCCTAGGTTTCAGCACTTGAAGCTATGAAAAGATTTATGGTCTAAATAGTACAGATTCTGAAGCAAACCTGTCAGAGTGACACTTCGAGAGTTACAAGTTAAAACACACATCTGTACAAACACATACTGACATGACACCCTTCTACAATTAAATGACTGGCCCAGTAGGCAAAGGAAAAGCAGTGGGTAGTGTCTGCCTGGACTTCAGTAAGGCCTTTGACACTGTCTCCTGTAAGACTGTCCCAAAGAAGCTGATAAAGTACAAGCAGACAGTGAGGTGGTTGAAAACTGGCTGAATGGCTGGGCCCAGAGGGTGGTAATCAGTGGCACAAAGTCTAGTTGGAGGCCTGGAACTAGTGGGGTACCCCAGGGGTCAATACTACATACAATCCTGTTCAACAAGGGCAGAGTGTACTCTCAGCAAGTTTGCTGACCATACAAAGGTGAGAGGAGTGCCTGGTATGCCAGAGGGTCATGCTGCCATCCAGAAGGACCTCAACAGGCTGAACAAATGAGCCGACAGGAACCCCATGAAGTTCAAAAAAGAGAAGTGCAAAGTCCTGCACCTGGAGAGGAACAGCTCCAGGCACCAGTATATGCTGGGGGCCAGCCAGCTGGAAAGCAGCTTGGCAGAAAAGGACCTGGGGGTCCTGGTGGACACGAAGTTGAACACGAGCCAGAGGTGTGCCCTTGTGAAAAAGCAGGTCAACTGTATCCTAGGCTGCATTAGGCAAAGTATTGCCAGCAGGTTGCGAGTGGTGACCCTTCCCCTCTACTCAGCACTGGGGGAGGTCTCACCAGGAACCCCAGACTGTATCCAGTTCTGGGCTCCCCAGTGCAAGAAACATGGTCATACTGAAGCATTCAATAAAGGGTCACAGAGATGATCAAGGGACTGCAATGAAAGTCCCTAAACAAAACTTGTGGCAACAAACATTGGCAAGCAAGGTGTGCTAACCCCATGTTTTAACAACCTTACATCATGAAATGCTTGTCAGTGTTCACTGAGCATAAAGCTTTATACGACACGCAGTCAAGGAAAGAAAAGAAAAAGGCCACTGAAGTCTAACCTATGCTTGCACTCCTTTGCAGGAAGTGACAGGGGAAAAATTAAGACAATAGAAATAGTAATGTTTCTTAAAGGATATCTTATATATTTGCTGGGGTAAGTCACTACTTTAAACACATAAGTTCTGCTATGACTCTGGAAAAGAAGAAAGCACACATCCTTCAAGAGTAGCTCAAAAATTTAGGACAGCTTTCACATTTCATGAAGAAAAGTTATAGATCATTACATTATGCACTGTCTACTGTAACAGAACAATTGTTCTCTGCAAAGAAATTGTAAAAAAATAGAGACTGGCATTTATTCCTCCATAAGATAAAGGCGCTGTTATATCTTACAGAAATATTGGCACAGATTAATAAACCCAGACAGGGAAGATCTCCAAGAGGCCTCATCTCTATCAGAGTTCCTATTTCTAAAATACAAAGGCTCTGCTTCGTTTTGTCAATCATTTGAATCACACAGGCACAAACAAATCCAGTACAAGAGAAATGACAGTACTATATGTACACAGACACAGCAAGGAATGCTAGACCCATTAGAAAAAATTCACATGTAGTTTTGAAAACTAGCACATAGTAGTTTATTCTGTGCATGGAGAGAAATGCAGGCACAGTTTAATTTTAAAAACAAATATCAAAGCTCTTTTTCCAGGAGTTTTAGAAGCGGTCATTAAAATTAACTAACAATCTACAGTATTTGTAGCTCTTTGTAGCTCTCAGTAATTATTTCTTTTCACTAGCCTCCTTTTACAAGTTAAAGTGGTTTTGATTAACATTACATTCATTAGTATCAAAAAAGCAATTTATACAGGAAAGACACTGTCTGCTAATTCGCTGCTAACCAGAGAAGCTGCCAATCATAAGTTATACAAAATGACTTGTCAAAGCAATATATCTACTTGCAGGAACACTCGTAAAGTCTTTCCAAAGATCTAGTTTTATCATATAAATATCAACATTTTTATCAAGAAAATTTCATACATTTGTTTTTACAGTAAAAAGCCAAGTTCTCCCCTTTCTCTAGTTTAGGTAAGGTCAAGTATCTTCAGTAGTATTACTTCAGATTCACAAGTCATTAATAAAGAACAAAATTCAGTCGGTTATGTCCGCTTCCAAATTCACTTAGACTAGCTGAAAACTGTAACAGCGTTTTGCACTATGTGAAACATGGAAAGGTGACTACTTATCAGAGCAAGCTGGCCCATGGGAAGTCTCGATTCCTTACATGCCAGACTGCCATGAGGCTTGACCAGGGTACTCTAACCTACTAAATTCCCACCTATCCTAGTATAATAATGTTCCAACATTTACATTGCATGACAAACCTCAGCCTACACACGTTTATTAGACTGCATAGTCAAGCATGCAGTGGAAGTTAATTTTAAACTAATTATACGTAGTTTATACAAGTGCTTTGACAGCATATCCAAAGCATTCCCAAGTTCAAGTATCAAGTTCTGTCACATTACAACTCCAATTGTTTGCTTTTCTAAAATTTCTCAGCAATTATCTGGCACAGCCTCAGGCCAGACTATCTGTGCTGACATTTGTCAATGGACAGAACTGCGGTAGCTCTCCAAGTATGCTTTACACCAATCCACTAATGTTTTGTGGATGCAGGTACAAGGAACTTGTATGCCTTAAACCAGCCACACATCTTACAAATATGTTGGGTGTGGATGAGTGTGGAGATCTCTAGACTGCAAAAGAGACCATTACTTTCGTTGCAATAGCACCTAAAGGCTCAGGATTCCAGCATGCTAGACACTAAATATATTTAACCATAGCTTTTAAGCCACTGCTATTGATGTCCTCTGGAAATGCTAAAAACTATTATATGAAAATAACGTGCTATATTTGAGTTAATAATTTGAAGCTTTTTCCATACTTTTTGAATCAAAAGATAATTCAAATGCTTTTCTTGGTACAAGCAGCTATTAGGAAGAACTGCCTTTGCAGCTGCTTTCCATCACCTTCCAAGTTGGTAGTGAGAGGGGCCCAAGGGAAGGCAGGCACATGTATTCCTCAGCACTTGGCAGGCAAGACAGACCAGACACAACAGGAGTATGTCTGCAGCAGACCTGAGCTCTTGTACACGCACCAGAGTGGTGACAGCATGTGAACAAAAAAAAACACCCAAAGAAGTTAGCAAAAAGAGTCCTGGACAGGCATCTGCCTGTTAATCATCAGTCTGTTTTCACTTCCCCTCCTGCAGCTCCTGACTGAGATGCTTCCACTTTCACAAGTCCAAGCTCCAACTTCCCAAATCAGTCCCGTCAACTTCTTGTCACTACCTCTCTCCGCAGTGACCCGCTGCAAGGCACGCAAGAGGAACTTGAAGAGGAGAGCTGGAAACAAGGACGTTTACTGGGGATTAACTGAGGAAGGGGTTACAAGAGGGCTGAGCACACCTGCTCAGCTCAGGTTGCAAAGGGCAACGGCAGCCCAGGACACCAGCAGCACAAAAAGTGCCTGCACAGAGAACAAACCAGAGCACCTGCATTCCAGTGCCAGCTGGACAGACTGAATGTTACTTCCCCTTGTGAAAAGGAGGAAATAACATCTCATCTCCACTGTTCAGTACTTTGACATAGCTAATGAAGAGGCTGCTGCTAAACGAATTGGGAGCATCACCTGCTGTCTATTGTTTATCTTCCCACATCCATTGGCCAGACTTTGACAATTGCCAGAGGCAGAGCTCCCCTATACTCCTCCACCAATCCTCCTTCCATTGCCTCCAGACCTCCTCTCAAATACTTCCCTTAACAGTTTCAAGCTCCCACTCCTAAACATCTACTCTCTGGCTTCACCTTACCAAAATCAGATTTTTTATCCACCACTTCTCCTTTCTGGTCTGTTCTCACTTTGTATCTCCAAACTATACGCAGAGTACAACTAACAAGTCATGAATGTAGTAACTAATGAAGTCTCAATGGAGATGAAACACCTGAACTTGAACAATGGTGGACTTCAAGGTCTCCTTTTATTTGATACATCAGTATCAGAAATAAGTGTTAAGTATAAGAAATAACTGTTGAGTGTTGCTCAAAACCACGAGCAACATATGTTTTCCTATAACTACAAGGTACATATCTAATTTTCCAGTCAACTGGTAGAACTAACAGGTTGTCCATATAAACCCTGAAGGAAACAGAGAATCCCAGTGCTAGCTGGAACATAGGATAGTGTTGAAACCCTAATAAACATAAGGAAAATGAGCAATTTAAAAAAAAATTGAACATTTAAGGCAAACTAGTAATCTTGTAAAAGCAGCTGTTTCTACAGAAGCTATGTACATGCTATAGCCCAAAAATTAAGTTTTCTAGACTTACTGTGCCAAATCTAAAAATAAATCAAAGTATTGTCAAAAAATATTCTGGTCTTGCTGAAAGTGTTAATCCCAACTCTGCATTACAGATACTACTGAAATCTTCGTATCAAGTAGAAATATCAAGAGCAAATAAAAGCATTTCAGAAATACCTTAAGGTAACACGACATTTTTTTGAAGAAACTCCAATTTTACCTTGTCCATTTCCCCTTCCCTTCTGCTTGCTCCTCTCTCCCAGCAGCTGACAAGCTTCTAGTCTGATTGACAGAAACAGGTAATCAGAGGTTGGTTTTGTTTAGATACTTCAGATCTGTCTGTCATGAAGTCTGCTTTTGATAACAAGGCCTTCCTGGTTCCAAACCTTAAAGACACTTAATAGTGACACATACACACAAAAAAGATTTGACAGTCTAACTACTTCTTTTGCAGCAAGTATTTTCAAACACCTCTCATCAGTCCCCATCCTTCCCCTCCCAATAAATTGCTGGCCATTCACACTGAATACAATTTGTCACAGCAAACTAATGCAATGAAGATTTATTCAGGCATTGAAGACTACTGGGCACAACAGCTTGAGAACCAAGACCATTCTCTCCAGACAACACAAAAATTATCAATAGCTCATGTATGGCATGTTCACATCATGTTTAATGTGGCATAACAAAGTCAACTGTCAAATCTTTAAGCCAGCATAAGTCTAAGTCTTTCTCCAGTGGCAATGTCTGGGGAATAGCAAAGAACATTGATCCTGCTTCTTCTTTCAATAACCTAACAAGGTAGGGCAAACGAACGGTCAGCTCTCAACCCAACTGTTACTACACCCAACTGCTTTTGACATTGATAGTATCTCTTATCCAAATGCACAAGACTGAAGAGGTTACAAAAAAATAAGACAAAACTATGCATTGTATGACAGAATTTCCAGTCATCTGCACTTATTTTGCGAAATAAGGCCCTAAATTTTAGCCACAAAAAAAAATAACTGGCCTTGATGTTGATTATTTACAAATTGGAAGCGAAATACTAATTTTTCCTCATCACTTTTTTAAACTCTTCCTAGCGGACACGTGTCAAAATCTATCCATGCTAAAGCCCAGATATCCTGAGCACACAGTCAGTCAAAAAGACAAAGTAAATAAATAAATCTCTAGAGAGCTTGGATGCTCTAACAGCACTCTTTAGGGTTTATCAAGAAAAGCTATTATTTGTTATCTTAATCCAGATATTACTACTTCAAATTTGCAGTGGCACATTGCCGGCATATAGCAATCCATTACTTGGTGACACAGTCTGTACACCATTGAACAAAAAAAATAATCTCCATTTGACACTAAAAACCATCTGACAGCATGTGATTTGCACAAGACGCTAACAGCAAAGGATTCAAAGTAGCAATGTTTTCCTCAACTAATTTTTATAATACACAATATTTTGCCACTTGGGAAATAGAAACTTTATAAACAAGACACATCACCAGAAATCTTCCTCTGTATCAGAGGATACTAAGCCAGACTTCTTTTCCCCCACCTAACTCTGAATGCTTGCATGTAACTAGCTTTAAAGAGAAAATTGCTTCCATGTGCACTGTTTAATTTCATTGTCTAATATCCTGAAAGCAGAATACTACACACTAGTTGGTAGTAGTTGGACTGTTTTGTATTTTGTTTCAGGAATTTTTTGTGGGTTTAAAAAAAACAACAAGATTTATCATCTTGTATTGCGAGCTTGTCCTGTGGTAGACTCTTTCCTTCCTCAGGAGAGGAAGAGAAAAAAAAATATGAGTGAAGGGATACTGGCTCTAAAGTACATCTTTGGCACCCAATAGATAAAAAAAACACAAATATTTACTGTAGAAGGCTTAAGAGTGGGAGCTCAAGTATATCACTTCATTAAATACATTGTCAAAATCAGTAACCTATTCTTAAAGAATTCTCAATGTTTCTGTTGAAGCCTCTCCAGCCTGCCAGCATAGAGGAAGTTAAGTTTATTGACAACTTACACTGTCTCACCTGAAACTGGGAGCCTCATGACAATCCTCCAGGATGTCGGAGGGAAACCTTGGGACCTCCAGACACTACAGGGGCAATCCAGCAAACTTCTAAACCTACATGGACCTCATGCAGGCCCCCCTACACATCTCACAGTAGAGTTCGCACAACTACGTCCTGATGCCAGATTCCATCCTCCTAACAGAACAGATACTTTTTCAAATGCTGGAACATGCAGGCATTCAACCTTCTTAACAGACTCTGTGCCTCACAGGCCAAAGTTCCCACTTCAGCATTGCCAAGTCACTGTAATCTGTCTAACAAGCAATAGAGCCAGCAAACAACATCGCACTTATCCAGCCAATATTGCAAGTATGTACATAGCTGACTATATTTAGATCAAATCCACAGCCAGTGCCTGCTCAGCCTACTTTCTTCTCCCGCCCAAGCAGCCAGCGGAAGACAGTCCAGGTAGTCAAGCCACCTTTTGAAAGATGCCATTTCTTGCAGATATTACAGAATGCAATGAAAGCAAACATCAAAATGAAAGTGAGTGTTCTTCAACCATCTGCGCAGCTTCTGCAGGATTCCCTCCTATTCGCTCAGACAGGCCAAGCCTATGAGAACACCAAATGAGAATATACATTAGTCTCCAGAGATAGACAGGTGGTAAGAAGCTGAACAGCTGACACCCTCTTTTACCATGAAGTGAGGGTGAGTTACACTCAGCAACCCTTATGCATGTGGATGGCAGTGCCAGGTACAGATGCATTCCGAGCAGCATGGTACCACCAGGCATTTGCAGGGACGTAATGTGGCTTCACACAACTGATGCCATGAGCACTCCCTGTAACATGGGTACTGTCAGGACAGGGTGGAAGTATGCCATGGACTCAAGAGTTTTTTAAATAGGTATGGCTTCTCCAGGGTAGTCTTCAGATGCAGTGGAAAAAACACAGGAGACATAACTTTTCTATCCACATGTTTAACGCATTTTTAAGAGTACAATATAAAAACAATCCATTGACATTCACTACCAGAAGTAATTTAAGATTTTTCTACTTTAAAATTTAGTGCCTTAATATCCATGTGCACCCAAATCAGTCATGGTTGTACCTGTTGACAAAAATGGGACAGAAACTTTAGAAAACAATAGTAGTGTTTAACAGCGAGAAATCACAGAACAGTCAACACTTTTTTTCTTTAGTTTTCATCAACCAACCACAGACGTCACTCCTGAACTATCTCAGCTATGTCAGAGGACACAAGTACACAGCTTTCAGTCAGCAGCATCAGCCTGCTTTTCAGCATGCTGCTTTACAAACCAGGCACTGAGGTCATGTAACTTGGACATAGTTGATATGCAGATCAGTAGCAGATGTGGGAATTTAACTCATTACTGGAGACTCCCCATTCAGTACTCCAATCACATCAGGCTATCAAGGGATTCATACTCTAAGGCATTTACCATTATGTCTACAAGACGGATTTATGATCTGTGTTTCATTTTTCCTCAATTTTTCACGTTGAAAAGATATGAACGGAGACAAAGAACTTAAGCTACATGTTTTGACAGTCTAAGGAATACCATCGCACCCCAGCATGTTAGTGCTACCTGTACATTTCCCACTGGGGATAACCACCCAACTCATGCAGAGCAGGAAAGCTAGAGCGTGACCGAGCAGAACTACACAGCTGCCACTATGTCCTACCATCCAAAGTGTATGAGCCAGGTTGGGGAAAACAAGCGTGGAGGTGCAGAAGCTGTCATCCTCTGCTGTTTTCCAACAAACCCATGCTTGAATGGCTAATGAAAATTCAAATGACTGCAAGAACTGCAAAGACCCCCAAGCAAGCTACAGCATAGACCTTACCCACATGATTTAATTTCTTTTGTAAAAAAGGCAATGCTGAAGCGCCAGAAAATGAACAAAACCTACATTTGCAAAGGGAATGGAAAAACAGAAGCAGGTGGTCAAGTAGCTAAGCTGGCAGAGCATTTGGACAGTAGCCGAATGGCCTGAATTCGGTCTTTAGTAAGGTCACCAGTGTCTCCCACAACACACACAGCTGTATAACTGGAAAACTTAAGTCATATTTGTGATAAGAAAACAGAAAGCACTTTCAAATACACATTTAAGATTACAGAATTGAACTACAGAAGAGATTAGGCATTTAAAACATTTTAAGGTTATCCTTTGTGGTTCATCAATAAAAAGGCCACTTCACAAATATTATAGGCATCCATCGTACTTCTGCTGTGTGCAGTTCATAACATAGGTCCAACTCTTACCACTCTCCGCGACAGCCCTTTGTGATGGTATTTTGAGCAGTACTAGTATGCATGTACTCACACACACTGTTTTCTAACTAAAAGTGCCTGCCAGCAGTCCCAGAACACTCATAAGCAGCAGCCTCAAAAAAAAGTCCTGCAGTGTGCAATCAACCTTAGTTCACCAAAAAAAAGAAATCACACTCATTCATCACTTTCTACACTTCTGAACAAATATGTACTCTTCACTTTATTTAATAAATGGTATTTTTGGTACACAAGTTCTACTAGCCTCTGCATTTCACTGAGGTGAAATGAGGTGGCACAAACAATACAGGGAATACTAATGTTTTGTAAAGCGAATGAAGCATTTCTTTTAAACCCAAGTGAAACGTCATTTAATCAAGATTGGTTTTGCCACTTGAAAGTTCACTAACAAATGAAATTCAAATTTGATTCCCATAAGCAACAGGACACTGACAGAATCTACTACCTTGGTGAAGCAGCATTAACAGCCACATCTTACAGATAACATCTGCAGTGTCTGCATCTTTCAACATCAACCACTGTCTCTGTCATCTGTAGGTTACATAAGCGACCGAATCCTCAAGTTGCCGCTAAGTACTGCCTATTCCTAGATACGGCAGTAGCACCTCGATGGCTAGAGCCTGTAACACAGCAAACAGCATTAGCCCATGAGCTCTCAGTTCAAGCACTCATCTTTGGTCACAAACACTGAGTCAAAAGTTTCCAAGCAGCCCTCTGAAAGTGAGAATTTTATGTTCAAGAACAGCTCAGAGAGCAGCAAGCCCTTACTCAGCACCACAAGACAAGGACTTTTGATTACTCCAAAGCTCATTAGCAACATTCAAGAATCTCTCAGAGTTGCTATCTAGCAAACTAAAACCCGCATGACCAACAAACTAAGATTTGAGCTTTTCTAGTCAGTTGTATTTATCCAAGATCCTTACCTAAAACTTCAAATAAAAAAGATATCATGAAAACTCAAGCTGGATCAAGCACTTTAAAATCTTGACACGGTCTCGTTCCTTAAGTGTGCTTTACTAAGATCCAATTAGCACACGAGTAGTGTTATATATCCTTTCCAAACCATAATACCTAACAGCACATTGTCCAGAAACAACTGCCCAGAAGATGTACTCCCCTCAGTGTCTTCATTCTGCAAGTTTTGCAGTAAACCTTAATTACAACTTGCCTACTGGACAGACAGGCAGCAAATGCCACAAAGAGGCCATCAGTAGAGCTTAAAGAAAGCTTCTCAAAGCTTCCTACACTTTCATTTTTGTTGTGCCTTTTGCTACAGCCACACCACCTTCTTTTTCCCCCATGCCTGAAAACCAGCCTTCCCCTTTGTCAGTTCACTAATAAACCCTTTTGCAAGTCCCACTTCATGACCTGATAAGGGCACATGGCAATTCTGACCTCTTTGCCCCTGCCGGTCACTTAACTTAGGGTCCATAATCCCTCATCCAGCCTCTTCTTCCCAAGCCCAGTACTGACCAAGCTCTAACTTCCTAGGCCCATCTCTGTGCAAGTCTCCCCTCACTTCCAACCAAAATTGCTGCAATGACCTGTGAGCTTCCATTTTTTCAAAAAAAAAAATACACCAAAACCCTCCAAAGAAACTGCAAATAAAAATACATACTTAACAGAAGAGTTTTCCATTCATCTTTTCAAGATTAACAAAGCAAATAGTTTCTAGGTAGAAACAATTGTTAATTAACCACAAAACAACTGCCATAGGGTCTTCATATACATCTCCACACAACTGTACAAATGAATTTATTTTTCATGTTATCAGAAAAATAAACTGCTTTAGCCTGAAACTAATGCTGTACAGAAAGTACAAAAAGGATCACATTATTTAAGAGAAGCAAATGGGTAATTTAGGTAGGGGGAAGGGTAGAAGTTTGATTCTAAATCATTATGGTAGGAGCTATTAGAAGAGCCAAGTGCCAGGAAAGCCTGCCAAGCACTATTCACCCACACACGCACGAGTGTATAATGCTGACTTGAAAAGAGCTCAATATGAGATTACAAAGTAAATTATATGAAATCCTGCTCCATCTCTAAGCTTGGAGAATTTCAGGTATGGTGTGCTGTTTATATGCTGCAACGTTTCATACTGGCAGTGTCAGAGTTCCAGCGCGACAACTGAAGCCACAGCATTCCTCTCGCCTCCCCAGGGCCTGCACGACATACCACAGGCTGCAGGAATGCCTTCACACACTCGTTAAGTCAACATCCACACAGAACACACAAGTTTCTTTTCAGATAGTTAGTAATAACTAATACTAGGAAAAAGTCACAGAATTTTATGGCTGAATATATACTGATGAATTTCTAGAGCTGAAGTCCTCTATAGAGGAAGAAAAATGACTGCAGGATGGGGTTGAGTATCCAACTTTTGGAACTAAAAAAAGCTAAGCCAGACCTGTGCAAACAGTTTTCCTATTAAATATAGATCTGAGGAGACCAAGCTATTCTTTTCCAAATCACTTACGTATTTTATCATTAAATTGTCTTATACAAGATATCACCCATAAAGCACTTCCCTTTCCAAACTGATATTGCAGATTTGTAAAAAAATAACAAAACACCAAGCAGAATGCATACAGATATGAAGTCTAAGTGTTATCTAAACTATCTTTGCAAAAGGCAACAGTAACATTGATGCCTGATAACAACTATCTGCCCTTAAAGTTTAAAGGTACTTCAAGGATTTAAGATTTCAGCAGCAAAAGTAAACATTGACATTTTCAGACAAGTTACATATTTTAAGATCATGCTGTGGAACTCTTCATAAACAGAATCCTGGATCTGAGCCATCCCCACGATTCAGACATATGATAGCTCTTTTTTTTTCTCCCTTTCACCTCACAGTTCATTGTGGTAGGGCTGAATAGCAGGGACACACAGATTTGAAACCCTGCGTGAAAACTGGTTAAAAACATTCAGCAATTGGAAGTGTGTCACAAGCAAGGTGACTGCCAACTTGAAGAAACTTGGAAAAAATAGATACACAGGTTATGTATCACATTCCAGTCCTATTCTCATACATTTCTATACATCAAGGACACCCAACACACACTCCCAGGGGGTGTTTTAGATAAAAAAATGCTTTGAACACAGTAAAAGTCAGTTCAGAACTACTCTAACTAAAAAGAGGGGAAGACATCCAAGAGAATGCCTCCAATATGATGAATATTATGTGTTCCCTTAGCTTTATAGCTACCATACCAGAGAAGTTGCAAGGACACTGCTTCACATTTAACGAACATTGAGAAGTCTGGTATCTCCATAGATCATAAGCAAATCAAAATTCCTCCTGTGCTAAACATGTTTGTCATGTGTCCAAAACTTATTTTGGTACAAAACAAATATCTCATAATTAACAAAAAGAGTGCTTTCTTTAAGTTTGAGTCCCAGTTTTTGGCCCTAAAGAAGTGACAGACAAATCAAATTAGCTGGGTGACAGAGGACAAGAGCCAGAAGAAGGGAACACAACTGTGGCTGTGCAGGATGCCCAGGCACTACACTGACGGCTTCTAGGAGGGCTATCAGAGACATCCACAGCAAAGGAGAAATGGGACAAGACTAGTAGAGATAGTTGGAAGGAAAAACTGCCAAGGCTTTTTCCTCAAAATTATCCCCCTGAACTATCCAACTGAAGAGGCAATGACAATGCTTAAGAGCCATCATTTTACAAGAAGCAGCAGTTCTCATTAATCTGAGGGTATTCAAGTTCTCATATCAAACACATTATTATATGTTATTATTAAATATGTATTTTGATTATAATCAGGCAGAAGTGGTTTTTTTTTCTTTCCCACATCACTATATTGAAAGGACTCTCTAAGTCTACCTCTTTCAAGTCTAGATGCAGCAAGAAGACACAGATCTCTCAAAAGGATAAGTATTACATATGTGCTTTTTTTACTTTGTAACTTACATCTCACTGAACTGCTGCTGTACACTTACTAGTTCTCAATTCTGTCTTTGTTCTTTTTCCAAAAGTTTTGCTCCATGGTGAAATTCGACAAATTTTACATCCACAGAACTGAAATTGCACCTTTAGAGTTTTTAGTTTCTAATCTTGTGACACTTGAACTTATTTTAACAGCCTGCTCAGAGTTGACAAGAATTGATCCCAACTTAATGTCCAAAATACATGCTTGGACTGTTCTGCTTGCTGCATGTGGAGACAGTTTGAGATAGCAAGGACAGGCAATTGCTTACCAAGCAGCCTCTAGAACAGGAAAGCACTTCCTGCCATGTCACTGAAAATGCTCAAATTAAGAATCATAGAATGGCATAGGCTGAAAGGGACCTTGGAGATCATCTAATCCAACTTCCCTGTCATGGGCAGGAACACCTCTCAACTAGATCAGGCTACTCAAGGCTCCGTCCAACCTGGCCTTGAACACCTCCAGGGAGGGGGCATCCACAACTTCCCTGGGCAATTTATTCCAAAGTCTTACCACCCTCGTACTGAAGAATTGCTTCCTAAGATATAATCTAAATCTGTTCTCCTTCAACTTAAACCCATTTCCCCTTGTCCTATCAGTGGACACTCTTGTAAAAAGTCCCTCCCCAGCCTTCCTGTAGGTTCCCTTCAGGTATTGGAAGGCTTTATCTGAACAGCACTAGCAAGCAGTAATAACTTAAAACTTGTAAAAGAGTTTTAGAGTTAATAGTGGATTCAGTAAACAGCACACTCATGAATCCAGACCAAACCGTTGGATGAGAAGACATACAACTGAACTACCTACTTCAGCTCATTATTTGTTCCTGCCCCATGAAGACAGGCACATATTCTTGTCAGGCCAACTAAATTTCTCCCATTAGGCTGTAGCTTTCTATTGCACCTCATCTGATGTGCCTGCGTGTCGGACCAAGCAAGGCAGCATCCTTTGGACCGGGGCTTACAGCTGTGCGGCACCAAGCCAGCCATCCTTTGCCAGCCCAGGGAGCCAGTGCCTTCAGAGCCACACATCCAGTAGGCTCACCCTGCACCCAGCTCCTGTTCAAAGCTGAAAAGCCCTGCCGCTTGGCAGCACCAGCATAGCACTGGCATGCTGCGGCTGCAAGGCACATGGAGCAAGTCACACAAAGAGCACTGGGGTCCTGCCATCTTTTGTACTCCCAGCTGCACCCTCCCTCGCCTCCCCCATGCTGGCACACATACTTTGGCAGATAATCTGAGCCCAGCTAGAGATGCTGATCCAGTAGAAATCCCTCACTGTCAAAAAAGTTTTAGTTTTCAGCCAGATCAGCTCTTCTTAACTGCTCATCACAGAAGCTGTTACAAGGGACCAAGGGGAAATCACATGGCGAGAGCTGGGACAGCCTGGACAGGGCTGTGCAGGTCTTCAGACAATTACATTCTGCTCTCCAAAGATTTTTTTTTCCCCCCTGCACTCATAATCAAGACAACACACTACGCAGTTTCCTGAATTATTTTAACATATGGTACTGTAGCTGTGCATATTCTTATCCTACACAAACTCCGTATTTTTTACATAAAGTCTGCTATTTGCAGTCTGCAGAGTGCTTTTGAGGTTTTGCATAAGGTACGTAAAAACATAAACGGCATTTTACAGAGTTCATTAAAAAGCCAAACATGACAGTTCTGCAAACAACATATCCACTTCACAGATTAACCAAAAGATTCTAACTTGCTAGTTTAAAGGAGTCCATTCAATGCTTATCAGCTAAATAAGTTTGTTCCAGACCTCTGCTTCCCTAAAAGCAAGCACCTCCCCATCAGCCCAGTCCCTTTCTATTTGGTCATTATTTTGCCAAGGAGCCCACAAGAGAGGCAAAGCACACTGATACAGACCGCAGATCTCAGCTGTACAGCCACACGTACGCCTCAGTTATGCTACTGTTAACCGGCTGCTCAAAGAGGGAGCCAGAGGCAATATTTACCAATATAAATTCAAACACATCTTTGTAAGAATCAGCACGAAAACCTATGTGATTTCTCCGTTACAGTTGTGCTTTTTCTGTTTAGTAGGTTACATTTTTCTGATTATATTGGGAAGAGGGAACCACATAATTTGTGCCTGTTTAATATGTCAACTAACCTCTGTACTTTCACAGCCATCTCTAAAACTAGTGTTATTTTTAAATATATCTATGAAATACACATTTTTAGAGGCATTGCTATTCAAGCCCCAGCCTATTCAGTAGAATGGAGCCTTTGCAGAAGTGAAACAAAGAAACTTTCCTTTGCACGCAAATACATTAAAACCCAACAATTTTCAGTCTTAGAGGCTTGCCAGTGAGTTCTCTGAATGTAAACAAGCATGACCACACTTAAGCCTGAAGATACATAAGCAACTGGATATGGTCTAACACTGAGCAGACAGCAGCAGCAAGACTGATGCCACTCACCTTCATGCTGTCAGGAAGCCAAGGCTTCTCATCAAGGGAACAAATCTTAAATACTACTTAAAGCACATGGTTACTCAGGTTGAGATAAAGCTATTATTTATATTAAAAAAAATAAAAGAAACAGAACAATAGTATTTTCTAGAAGCAATCACTGATAGCAGCTTAAAAAAAAAAATAACTCTGCTGGTGACTATGGAGTAAGTGATTTCCATATTTCCCCATCTCTGAAGTTGGACAGCCCTTTACCTCAGATTCCTCTGAATGTTTTTTACCACGTTACATCTCCAAATACAATCAAAGAAGATTAAAGTCCCAAACCAGTAATTGCCTCAGACATACATAACACCACACATTTTCCTGGGAAAAAAAAAAAAAACTTATTCTGATATTTTACCTCTTTTCAGTATCTTTTACTATGCCTTTTCAATTAATCAGAGGAAAAAAAATGTGGAAAGTCTTTGGATAATTAGATCATTAGAAAAAGTCTAACTTGTATGCAGAAGAAACAACAGACAAGTCTTTTGTCTTCTAATCTGATTTGCAAAAAAAAAAAACCCAATGTGTTTAAGGTACTGAATTTAGCCTTCTAGTTATGTAAGCAGCTAACTTCAAATGTTTGCTTTTATCACAGACATATTTTCCCCAAGACAAATGTAATGTCAAAATATGTGTGGGCAGATAGCTCGACCCTTACTTTACCTATTTAACCTGGCAAGCAATAGGAATAAGCCTATTTGTTCAACACAGCTGAGAACTCAGAACTGTATCTAGCCCAATGAGAAGAATTTCAGCTTTTGGGGTCTTTTGTTGTTCCAAGTGGAAGAAAGGATATGGTGAAGTAATATTATTTTGGCTTGAGTTATAATTAGCTATTCAATTTTTTCTGATATGAGTGGGTGGAGGAAGAGAAGTAAGTATAGCTACAGTAATGAACTCTGTGCAGGACCAACACATGGTCTCTTACACCAAAATAGAAGAACAAGGATCTTCTGTTTTCCACCTTAGGATTTCCTCTTTTTTGTCCAAAGTTTTACAGACCAAAAAAAGGAAGGAAGCTGGGGGCAGGGGAAGGTAGAGGAACAGGGAAGAGACAGATAAGTGAAGAATGTTTAAGAAGCTTCCGCTATTAACCATGAATAACACAGCAGCTCTGCCAGCTGTTGTCCACCAAATTGTTTCAAAAATACTATGATAACTAAAGAAGAAATCTGAGCATGTAAGAGGGGAGACAATGTTAACATCAGAAGGAGCAACTCTGAATCCAACCCAAAGGCAGAAACTGCAAGTCAAGCTCTGTATCACCATTGTTCTAACGGACCTAGTGTAGACATTCAGAAAGGAACCATGCAGCCTAGGAAAGAGTCATATTCCTTAAGTACAAAATATTAGCCAACTTTATTCCTTACAAAAACTACCACTTACAAAAAAATGAGTATTTACAACCTGTGACTTATCTCTATACCACTCAGTTTCAGGGAATATACCTCACAGTTGTACCTATGGAATCAGAAGTAACATTATGAATCACTGATGACATTTAAGTTTCCCAATGCTACTTTTCTCCCCCCAAAAAAATAAGACAGTACACTTAAAATCAAATAGTCATCTTCATACAAGGCTTTTCGTCAGAAAAATAAATATTCTGTATTTTACAGGTAACATTATCTACAAAAGCATGAATGCCACTTCATATAAATACAACCATTTCGTACTTATATAACGTCTACCGGGTATCTTCTCATCTTTAAACAAGCTGTTACCCATTGCTGTTTGTATAATACAATAATGAAATATACATTTTTTGCAGCTAACTTGCATTTAACTTACGTAACAAAAAGTATCAGAAGCACTGGTTCCTCACCCTCCAATATCTCATATATGCTTAGTTTACTATATTAAGGAGAACAGTTAAAGTAAGGCTTCGTGGAGTAATCATTTGCTTTTTGTACTGCAACCTGTAACTTTAGAGTTTCAGAAATGAATCGTTATCCTATTATAGGTGGTTAATGATTTGTGATAGTAAAAGAAAATGCCTTGTTTTAAAAACTAAACAGAATTCAGTAGCTTCTATTACAGAAGAATCCCATTGTACAGTTGGTACTCAGTTCTTACCCACAGCATATATAGATTCCTGTACACTCAAGGCAAATTATTCATGCAAATGTGTGAGTATACACCTTTATAGTTAAGAACTCATTTTGCATTCCTACATAAAAATCAGAAATTGTAACTTCAATGCAAACAACAATTAAAAAAAAAAAATCAAGAAATCAAGCTATTTGGCTTAAGACCAGCCACCACCTGCTTCCAGAGCCCTAAAAGGACACACACACACTTGAAATCAGTGACACAAAAGACAAAACTGAAATAAATTCAAGTTATTCCTCACACATCTTATTGCGAGTTCTGCTAACAACCCCATTTTAGGGTTTATTACCTCATCTACTATTCGTGGTTTTCTACGCACAACCTATCAAGAAAACAAAACTCAATGTACTAGAGAGCTGAGTAGATAGACTTTACTCACTTTCAGTTGTAATGATTTCAGCTGTTACTATTAACAAAGCAGATAAATAATTGCACAGGAATCTGAAAAAAAATACTGACTTGGTTGCTTAATTGGAGAAAGATGAAAGGTGCAATCAGTATCAGCAGGGGCTTTTTTCCCCTTATATTAGCTCTCCTTCAAGAACACATATTTTTTGCCTTATCCTATAATAAAACTAGTGGGTGTTTTTTTTTTTTTAATCCCACAAGACTGATTCGATTTTATCCTATTTTCTCACTCAAAACAACAAAAACCAGCAAGCGCAATGCATTATAAACTGCAAAAGCCAAGCTTCTTCCTTTGTCCCTATAGCACAGTTGATTTTCAGAACTGCACTGTTTGCAGCTCTGCCATCAGCCCTTGAGCATCTGGAAGTCAGATCAGCATTATTTTCAAACAAAGCATTTCAGGTGCCCCAGAATGCAGAGTTAACAAGTTATATCATCTTTAAACTATATAACTGGGAACATGCATTCTGAATAACCAGAAACATGCATTATGAAGAGAAACAGAAAGCAGCTATCACCTCAGCCTCTTATCATTGTAAAGATCTGAAAAACATATTCCTTTAAACATACAAAGGCAAACTAACAGCAAATCATTGTGGCATCCAAGTGTCTAAGTTGTTCATCATGAACTGCTTCTCTTAACAAGCTCCACTTGTGTTCGCAAGTACAGTTCCTAAATTGCATCTCTCAAAGCTGTCAGACAAGGTGCTTCCAACAGGCTTACATGAGAACGGAAATCTGGGAGGCAGCGTGGCAGACAAACAGGAGAAATAGCTTAACAAAGAGGTGCTGTTAATTAAGGATACATAAGCAGAAATAATCAGCTGACAAATACAGGATGGGAGAATGACTGTCTAGACAACAGTACTCCGGAAAAGGATCCAAAGGATTGATTAGCAGCTCCCGACTGAACATGAGTCAATGCAATACTACTGCAAGAGGAACAAACACGACATCAAGAATGATGAGCAGACACATTGCCTAGAGTACACATTAAAAGATTCTCCTGCTTTACCTGATAAAGCTTTCCTGTCCAGTTTTGACCATAGATCAATTGGTCAAAGATAACAACAACATCATCTACCAGGAAAGACTGAAATAACTGGAGCTGTTTTCAAGGAGACAGTCTTGGCAAGTCTTCATATAAACATAAGGATACATCCAAGATGAAAACTACTCCAGTGCTAAACACTTTCTAGTAGTAAGATTGCTAAGCATTGACTGCTTAAGTTGCAGATGCTCCATTATCAGCATTGTAAAGAACATGCTGGCAAACATCCTTCAGGAGTCATGGAGTTGACTCGGCCTTGAGAAAGTCATATAGTTTATATGGCATCCAACTATTATTACCCAGCTGGCTTGAATTGAAATTGAATGTAATTAACTAATTAACTAAGGTTGAGACCCTGCCTACAAAAGGCAGGCCATTTCCTCCTGGCTGCAGAAGATGCAACAGCATCCTTGGAGCCGAAGACCAGGCTGGTGAGCAACAAGTTTATACCTCTCAAAACTTGTTCTAAACATACTTTTTCCTATATTTCTATTGATCACCTCCGAACCTTTGTATTACATAAGGTTAGAGTCATTTAAAACAAATTAAGTGTAGACTACTGAAAAATATAAAGCAACATCTCCCTCCAGGAGGTTAGTCTGGATTCCAGACCACTGGGAAGGGGACAGTGGTAACTGCAAGGCATTCTGCCCAGCTCCTCACAAAAGGACAAACAGCAAGCAAAGGAGAAAAAGCTAAACAAAAGGTTACTCCATGATGTACACAGTTACATGCAGAAAAAATAAAACCACACACCAGTAACAAAAGAAATTCTAGACTCAAGGTGAAGCAAAACCTTTGCCTTTCAACCCTTCTGTGCAGAACCACCGATAGGCTTGAAAGCAATTTGAGGGGTTACCTAGTTTGTTGGCCTGTACCCTAACAGAATCAACTACAAATCCAGTAGCAAAAAACCCACCAAAGAAAGCCACCCACACACAACACTCCAAGTCTCTCAAAAATAAAGAAATGAAGCAACACACCTCCCAGGGGTGCAAACTCTCTGCTGAAAGCACCTTGTCTCAGTCACTGAATACATTCAAGTGTCACAAATGATCCAAGCAGTCAAAATGCTCTCCTCAGGATTTTCCCTGATCCCAAGACTCAAATTATGGAGAACTTTATAGACCGAAATCTACACAGGGAATTACACTCAGAAATGAACTGGAAACTATGCAACATGGTAGATAATGTGTTTACCTTGAACCAGGCTGTAAACGGGAAATTCTTATTTTTATTCTAAGGTTTCATTTCTGGGCTGCAGGTTAGGGAAGCAGAGATGCATCAAAGGCAGACACAAGGGCAAAAAGTTCCTGACACCTGCGTGGTAGGGGTAAAATAACTGACTATAGCTTCCTTGACATAGAAGTTAGTGACTCCATCACATGCTGTCTGAGCTCCCAGAAGCAATCACAGATTACATTAGCCTATGCTAGACAACAAACAAAAGCATTCTCCCTTTCGGCAGGGAAACCACATTCTCACCTTCACTCCTTATGTTATTTAATTCACCACTGTTCTGTCATCTTTTGACTAAATCAGACCCAGCTAGTAGGCACACAAATCCAACACTGAGAATGGTAGCAAAAAACTCTCAATAGAGCAAGAGAGGAAGAAGAAAAACAGTGTCATCAGTATAGAGCTAACCATGAAACATCAGCCTTCAAAAATCTTCCTCAGGGGCTCCAGATGCGTAGTCAACAAGAAAGATGAGATCTCTGAAGGGCACTATGTAAGAAGGTGTTAGTGAACCAACCAGCTCTAGGTTGTCCTTAGGAAAAGATAAAGACATTTAAAACATCGCATTGATACTAAAGACTCAAGAGTTTTGGACGCCGCTGTTAAAAATATATATATATTTTAAAATCTTGATTTAATCTTATTTTAAGGCAATTTCAGTACTTTATCAACACTCAAAACTAGTCTTATGACCAAAATAACTTGAAAATCTCAACTTTAATATTCTGCTCTTCAACAGAAGATACTCAGTGATTTTTATGTCCAAAAGCTGCAAGTGGAGATCATTTCATTTTTTAACAACACTGAAAGTTACTGCTTATATAGAAGACCAGGAAAATATCATCTTATCTGACTGACATCTTAAACTGATGTAAAAACCTCCATGACAATGTATTATGTGTCAAAAATATTCCCATAGTGAAGACCCACACATTCTCCATCTCTGATAGCTAAAACTCAGGGAGTATTTCATAAGATGAGAACAGGCTCCCATGACCCCACTGAAGTGAAGGGAGCACTGGTATCCTGCCAACTTCACTCAGTGCCCCACCATACCTCACCTTCACCTATTTGCACGTGACCAGCCCCACAGTCACAAGCTGTAACAAGAAAATAAAAATCATTCTCCAACTGTTCATTAGCCAAATAGGGCTCATGAACCCCTAAACACACTGTTTTGCCTTGCCTCACCCCTAAACAGTTGTTTAAGGCAGCTTGACAGAAGTTTTGGATATAGCTCATTATTAGGGGTCATATTAGTAAATTCCACGTAAAAACATGAGGCAAAATCAACACAGCAGAATGGAAGATATAGGACTGAAGGCTTCATTTGTACTCTTTGGGGATAGATGGAAGAGAAGCTGATTAAGTGTTTGTGTTGAACAAAACACATTAGAAGTCCAGCACAGTTATTGACAGAGATACAACATGACATTAACCACATCATAGTCTTTGCCTTTTTGTTGTTGAGCTACACAACCCAAGCTCATTTACAGTAATGTTAGCTTGCAGTCAAAAAAGCGATTACACCATGAAGATAAAGATGTCTTAGCTATCTTTCAAGAGGATTGCTAGCCAGACTAGTCTGGCTGCAACTCAGAAGAACAAGGCACAAGCCAATTGATTTGGCTTTTGTCTATGTGCTAGTCAATACTTCTCCTGCGATCAACTAATACATCCCTGTCTTCTTCTTCCTATAAACCTCAGCTTACAGCATAAAGTCATTTGATCCTTCTGTTTCTCTGTCTATAAAATAGGAGATGGCCACACTTCATACCCGCTTGGGAAGGCAGATTTATGGCTTAACCACATCAAAAATACCAAGGACTATTTAAACTTGTCACAGTTAAATTAGTATATTTTTCTCTATGGAATGACTTCAGGATCTGGAATACCACTCTGCTTATAAATTAAATTATGCATTCAGCAACTGTTTTTAATTATTCTCCTTAATCAATCATTCCATCCTAATCCAAAAAAATGCCTTCCTGAGAAATTCTGCGAGGCTTTGTGCTCAGTAGAAAAAGGTGAATTACCTACATTCCAGAAAGCACAACTGCATCCTTTCAGATTCAGGTAAATAAAAAAAATAATCAGATGGTACAGCAGAATGCAGATCTGGTGAGACAAAAAGAAAAACTGTTTCTCTATACTCAGGCTAACAGAACTTGTATCTTTACTCTACACAGCAGCTACAAAATAATTATGTAGACCTCCGATTTATGTATTACAGCTGAAAGTTGCCAGTTCGCACCAGTGAGAATCACCTCTGAAAGCTACACTTGCCAGTTTGCTGCCTGCAGAGCATCCACAGCTATGCAGCCTGAAATTACTAATCTAAACAAAGGGTTTGGTTATTGTTCTAAACAGCGTTGTTCTGTTAGGTTCTAACTTCACATAGAACACCACACAGCATTTAGGTAAGCCAACTCCCTTTGACATCTATCAGTTTTTGATACTATTAACAGCAAAAAAGCTTACCTCTCCTAACCTTACATCAGTATACTTTGTGATAAATACTCCACATAACTGACCACTGGATCCTTTGTTCGATGCCATCACTAGTTTGACACAACAGCTGAAGGTGTGATTCAGGACATAGGGAATTTCAAAGCGAAATACAGAAGTTTAACCTTGTGTTCCGAAAATAAAGACACCAAAACCCAGACAAAGCAAGCTTTCTTAGAACCAGAAATATTCCAATGCTTATTTCACCTTTAGCATCCTGAGGGATAATACATAACTGACAAAATCTATAGCCTTAGAAATAAATACACGTAACTGTAGTACAAAAGGTGTCACGCAAGTGTAAAAGTGTTCTTCATTATGGCAGTATGTGTGTCTACCAGGAAATGAACTGGCAGTATTCCTGCCAACTAGTAAATGAACTCACAGTAAAGCAACCTGCTCAGTAAAAAGCAATTAGATATTATCAGTGGCTAGCAGGCAGAAGTTTAAAAATTTGAAGAATAGAAGATTGTTACTTGTAGTAACTACCCCTCAAAGTGGGAATCAGCCAGGCTGTGCAAGTGAGCAATGGCCACCTGGTTACCAGCAACCCTTCAGTGCAACCAGGTGGCTGTTGCCTGGTTATTCATCCATTTTGGCATGTCACAGTAGAGATGTGCAGCACCCAGCATGTGCTGCAGAATTCCGCTTGAAAAATGCAGATGAGGTCTGATGTTGATGCAATCCCTGAGCTCTTTATACAAAGGATACATATATTTGGTACAACTAATCGGGATTCTCAAAGGGGTTTTATAATGCACTTATTTTACCAGGGCAGATAAACACATCAGTATTAAAAAAACTGTTCGGAAACACAATATATAAGTAGGTCTGCAGTGCAAAATGCAAGCTCGGTCTATGAAATTCACTTTACATGAAGTTTAAAGAATCATACAGGAAGATAAAACTCTTTCTCCTGCCTCCCCCACCACTGCCATAGAGCATAATAGCTTATACAATAATTGGGTGTGAAGATTTTGCAGACAGCACTCATCATGCAGGTGAGTGAGCACATTGCATGAAACACAGTCCAAGAGAAAGACCGAATTGCTTCAGGTCAGTATTTTAACATTTTGCAATGGTTGTACGAACTACGATATCACCCCCATCCTAGAGGTACAGAGGACCCAAACTGAACAGTGGCTTTTTGTTACTATCTTGAATAGCCTTTGGAAGGGAAATCACAGAAAACCATGGAATGAATCTAAATAAGAATAGGCATCTTTTTGTGACTATATTATATTTACAAAAATAAAAAGAATCTTTTGTAGCGGACTACATTTTCTGGTTGATCCAAAGGAAGCCTCACTATTGAGAAATCACAACTGTATCTCTTTAGCAGGCGTAATATTTCCGTAACACCAGCCTTCCTAAGTGGAGAAGAGCTGGACAGTGATCCATGTGTAAGTACCTGAAACGGTTTGCTAAACATAGATCTTATTTAAGAGATATCACTTTATTGTTTAACAACGAGGAGGCAGTTATTCAAATAAGGAGAACATTATTTCCTTATTATTATATGTTTAGCTGCTTATTTTCAGTATTAGAAAAGATGCTTCATCGTGATTTTTAACTCACAAATCAGGAAAAAAAATGCTTCAGTTGTGAAATAGCATACTATGCTCAAAAATAAAAACAAAACAAAAAAAAAAAACACAAGTAGACCGAGAGGAGGGCTGCAGCTTGAAATACTTGACTGCTAATATCCAGCATGCCATTCCAGGGAGTCCCAGAGTGGCTTTTAAGCCTCTGCCCATCCTTGTAAAGAAAGGCGGGTGGCAGGACTAATCAATATCTCGCAACCCAGCTGTGACCTGGCAAATAAAGAAGTCAAGAAAATAAATCCTCATCGATGATCTCTATAATTTAACGATCGGAGGACAGCAACATCTGGGCTCAACTCCAAATGGGACGGAGCGGCACCGCACGGGGCTGGCTCCCGCGCTCACGGCTCGCTGCTACACACACACACAAACACAAAGGAGGGCTCCGCGCTCCTCCTGCTTTTTCCGTAATATACACAACTCCGCGTCCAAAAGCGACGTAAACAGACTGAAAGCTGCTCCCTACGCTGGTAGGTCTGTATAACAGTTCAGCGGCATCTGTGTCAGAGCGGGCTATTGTCCGGGACGAGTCACCAGAGCTCACCGAGTACTGGCGGTTTTAAAAGGTGGTGTGGAAAAAGAAAAAAAAAAATATAATAATCGCAGTAAGTCTCCCTGACCACTTTGTAAGTGAAACCACCGGGCTTCAGAGCCCTGCACCAGGCAGAGTTGAATGAACAGGCAAGGAAGCGCGACTTCCACAAGCGACACTTTGTCCGCCCTCCACCGAAGCCGTGACAAAACCCCCGACGCGCGAACAATGCCCGCGGTCCCGCTCCTGCTTCTCCCCGGAGCGCCGCCGCCACCCCGGAGACCCTCTCCCCGCCAGGTCGCCGCCCCTAGCGATATTTTTTAAGGCTGCTTTGTTCCCCGTGAAACACCAGCCTTCCCACCCAGCGCCGGCGGGGAGAAGCCGAGCGCCCGCCTCGGAGGCGGGGGACCGGCCCCGCCGCCGGGCAGCTCCTGGAGGTGCCGGAGCCGCCGCTCGGGCAGCGGCCGCCCTTTGTTGCGCCCCCGGGGAGGAGACCGCTCCCCCACGCCCCCACGGGACCTCCGACCCTCACCGCGCAGAGAGGGCGACGCGGCCGCTCGCCCAGGCGGGGCGCTGCCTCCGCTCCCGCGGGAGGCGGCAGCAGCCCGCACCGGCCCCGCGGGGCGAGCCCGCTCCGCCGCGGGATGCGCTCCCCGCCGGCACCGCCGCTCCTCGCCCCCCGCGCTGCCCCGCTCGCCCTCGCTCGCTCACTCACCCACGCCGTACTTCTCGTGCTCCGTGGGTATCCACATGCTCGCGGTGTGCGTGCGCCCACCACCACTACCCCCCGCCGCCGGCCGGCAGCCCCTCCGCTGGGAGCCGCGGTAGCCGGCGAGCGCGTCCGCTGCCCGGCTGCTCCCGCCGCGCCTCAGCCGCGGCTGCCCGGCCCCGCCGGCGACTTCATTGTTCCGCCGGGCGGGCGGACCGACTGACTGAAACGCGCTCGCCGCCAACCGCTTATATGCCCCGTCCCGCTGCACGCCGGGGAACGTAGTGCCTCGGCGCGGCCGCGGCCGGGAGAGAGACTACGAGCCCCGGCTGGCCCCGCGCTCCCCGCCGGGGTGGGGCGGGGCGGGGCGGAGCTCGGCTCCCGGAGGCCGCCTCACGCCGGGGCGTGGGGAGCGGCGCGGCGGCGGCATGGCAGCGTCCGGCGGGAACGGAGAGCCGCCGGCGCGGGGAGGTGAGTGCGCTGCGGGGAGGCGCGGGGGACCCCCCCCCCCCCACCCCCCCCCACCCCCCCCCACCCCCCCCCCCCCACCCCCCCCCCACCCCCCCCCCCCCCACCCCCCCCCACCCCCCCCCCACCCCCCCCCACCCCCCCCCCCTCCTCTCCCCCCGCCCCGACACACGCTTCTCTTGGGGGCTCCGCACCCCTGGCTCGGCGCTGGCGGAGCGGCGGGACGGGGTCGGCTCCGCGGGGTGCGGAGCGGGGGACACGTGTGGGGCGGCCGGGAGCCGGCAGGGCCCGGCGCGGTGGGAGCCCCGCCGGCCGCCCGTCGGAGCGGGCTTCCGGGGAGAGCCCCGGGCCGCCCCGTCCCCGCCTCCCGGCGGTTACAAGGGGCGTAAGTTCTTCTGGTCGTGCTGGTGCCGTTCCTCCTAGCAAAGCCCCGAGTTTGGTACGTGAAGCTGAGGGGACTGTGAGGGGTTTCAACAGCGAGTTGGTGCCGGAGAGGAAGGTGGTGGTGCCGGCAGCGTGCCAGGGAGGTGGGACATCGAGCTGATAGCCTGGGTGGCTTTTTGACTTCCCACATAAATCCATATCTCAGCACATACATGCACAGGGAGAAAGAAAAGCAGGTGTTGTACAGCGAGGAGCACAAATGGACTATCGGAAGTGACAGCCAGGGATAAGTCAGGCATCTTAAGTGGCAGGAACAGTGAAGTCTCCAGCCTTGTTGAGAGGTCTGTATGTCTGTGCCCTTCTAGAAGCAGTTTAGCCAGAGCTCACCTTAGTTGAACTGCAGGAAATCCTCAGGCTGAACTGATCCTTGGGAGAGAAACGTGGGCACTGTAAGGCAGGAGCAAGAGCTTGGGTTACATCTTCTGGTCCTGGGGGAAGGCACAGACAGGAAAAAAGAGGAAAACTCGGGTGATATGGTGCTGCTCTGGCAGGCCTCACCAGGTACAGGTTGTCTCTAAGATGAGTATGTCTGGTTTTCAATGTGTTCTCCAATCAGTCATTACTCTGAATTGGTAACTAGAAGTTTTATGGGATGACTTGAGGTGAACAGAAAAATAAAAGAGTTTAACATTTAAGAGGGGAAAGTGGCTTTTTTTTTTTTTTCAGTCAACATTGGCTTTTAGTCTCTACCGTCAAGTCATGTTGAAGTTTTAAGTGGCTAATATTATGAAGGACACAACAGAAGGAAGTCCTGTGCAAGCAGAAAGTTTCAAACTTAAGAGTTAGAGCGGACTTACTCCACATCTATCCTTCTAGTTGTCAGACTTTGGTATTGAGTGATCTTTTAAGTGACCTTTGTGTTGTTTCTCTAGTATGTACTCTGCTTCTGTTCATAAAAGCAGTATCACTTTATTGATGCTACTAGTTAAAGCAGTACTCCTACTTTATTTATGTGTTGCAGTGTGTTGGTGTGAGCCTCTCTAACTTGAAAAGCCAAACTCTTCTAGAGCATTTCCACACTGGTGTAAGTGCACCCAGAGGCAAAGCTGTGCTGGTTTAGATGTTGAAAAGGACGTGCTCTTTTGTCTGTGCAAGTCTTCTGTGTGAAACCGTACATAGGTCTGTGGAGTACTACAGGCGATGAGGTTACCCTGAAGTTTTTCCAGGTAACTCTTGTGAAGACATTAGTACCAGCATGAAAAAAAGGTTGTACCACTGGAAGTCAGAGACCTGTGCTGGTTTTCTATTAGCAAGCTCAAACAATCATTGAAAGGATTAGTGAATTTTCAGCGTCTTTGCTTCTGAACTTGCTTTGCATCCCCTGGCAGATCCTTTGGAGTCTCTAGGTGACAAAATGTGTAAAAGTCACTATTGAAAATCAAAACAGTAAGTGCTAGGCTAAATTAAATTCCACCATAGCCTGTAGACTCCCACGTATAGCCAAGCTATCTCTGTCTCCATAAGAGAGAGCTGCCAACGTGCTGGCTGGAAGTCATGAAATTCTGCCACAGCCTTTTAATTGCTGTCCATCATGTTAACCATGACTGACTTCAGCATATTTGTATTAGGCTCAGAGCCCGTCTGTCTTCTTCCCTTGAACAAAGACAAGACTACCCAACAGCTGAAATAGCCTTTTCAAAATTATTTGTTTAGACTGCAGTCATTTAGGGTAAACAGATCTTATACTATAAATCACATTGTCTGTGGGCAAAAAAAAATACCTCACCCAAATATACTCTGCTTTCGTGAGACCTCACTTGGAGTACTGCGTTCAGCTCTGGGGTCCCCAACATAAGAAGGACATGGAGCTGCTGGAGCGGGTCCAGAGGAGGGCCATGAAGATGATCTAAGGGCTGGAGCACCTCTTCTATGAAGACAGGCTGAGAGAGTTGGGGTTGTTCAGCCTGGAGAAGAGAAGGCTCTGAGGTGATCTTATTGCAGCTTTCCAGTACCTGAAGGGGGCCTACTGGAAAGCTGGAGAGGGACTTTTTACAAGGGCGTGTAGTGATAGGACGAGGGGCAATGGCTTAAACTGAAAGAGGGGAGATTTCAATTAGATCTAAGGAAGAAGTTTTTTACAACGAGGGTGGTGAAACACTGGAACAGGTTGCCCAGGCGAGTTGTGGATCCCCCATCTCTGGAAGTGTTCAAGGTCAGGCTGGACAAGGCTTTGAGCAACCTGATGTAGTGGAAAGTGTCCCTGCCCATCGCAGAGTGGTTGGAACTAGATGATCTTCAAGGTCCCTTCCAACCGAAACCATTCTATGATTCTACAATTCTAATATTTGTTATTTCCCTGTCTCTGAGCAAAATCCTTATTCTTTCAGAGGCATATTTCAGTGTCATTTCTATGAGGCTATTCACTCTAGCAATATCTTCTGCTTGCATGTGCACCTGAGAAGCTGTTTCACTTCTTTGGAGACAGTATATAGGAAAATTAAATAAAATACTTTTCCCTTTCTTGCTGTTTCCTATTTCCTGGGAAGCCTGTGCTTGTATATTCTAATCCAGGACTGTGTTGCTCTATAGTTAGTTCCCTCCAGCAGCCTTCACCGAGTGGCTTGTAATAAACATATCACTGTCCACAGTACAATTTGTTCCGTCTACATTAATTAGCTACATATCAACATTTCTTACAGCATCTGTCAATGGATTTTGAAATGAGGTTTCTTCTGGAAGCGTGTCTTTCATAGCTTCATCAGCAGTCTGACAGTTATGGATTCCTACTCGGGGTCTTAATGTGCTCAAATGCTTTTTAATACCATGCTGCTGGAGCGTACCATGCCAGAGCACTGCAGGTTTTTTCTTATTCCTTCCACGTCTGTCTCTTGTGCCTCACTTTTAAGGGAATTTGGTTTACTGTGGAAAACTGAAGTTTGACTGGTCTTGCGCAAATCTACCTTTTTTCGTTGCTACCTAGAGGATACTTTAGTGAAAGTTGTTTTGTTCCTGATACTGTAAGCATCACTTCTTTAGCTCAACTCTAAGCTCCCTCCGTTAAGGATGCTATGAGAGCTGCTCAACCCAGTGGTCTCTGGGATCCGGCTTGGAGGGGGTGGTGTTGGGACGTTCTGGGGAGTGATATCTTGTCAGGCACATGGGGCCGGGGTAACTGTATCAGTGATACCATGTGAGGCTGAGATGGCCCAGGTAACAGCATCAGAAACACCGGATTTGGTTAAGCATCAGGCAGCTATCATCAAACTGGAGCAGTCAGTGAGCGGGAAGAGACCCTAACCTGGAAAGGGTTGGTGTTTGAGCCAGGGGCTGGGTAAGGGACCCAAGGTCCAGGAGTATTAAACAGACTTAGAGCCCACTTTGTGGCCTGTGAACATGGGGTTGATTGCAAATCTGAAGATGAATTGTCTTTTCCGTAGTGAATGTCAGATACAGGTCTCCTTCTAGTCACTGGCTGCTCCCTGGCTAGTCCAGTTTGAACCTTGCTCGCAAATTACACATACACACATATGCATACAAGGTTAAATTCACTAGGAAAACATAAACACGCCATGGTTCCTCTAGTTGCTGGTTCCTGGACATGCAGACCTTTTGACCAGCAGCCTCTTCTGCAGTTGCTGGCACTTAGACCTTGCAGCAGTATCACACATAGGACAGCGGGTGAATTACACAAAAAAAGTAGTTAAGAAAAGGATTTAGTAAGAAGAAAGGAAAGACTGTGGGGATCAGGTGCAGAGTTTGACCAGAGAAGTGTACCCATCAGCAGCCTGTTTAAATGCAGCTGGCCTTTTTTATTTCCCCAGCCTCCATATTCTGGTGTTTGTTCCCCCCTCTGATCCTTCCCTTTCTCTGCCTTTGGCCCCTCCTCTAAATTTTCCATAATACGATACACGTAATCCCACAAGCCCCTTCTGATATCCTCTAGCAAGTTTCACACAGTTCCACAAACACACTCAAATATAGCATAGTACATATGATAATCCCATTTCCCCTTCCTTATCAGTGATGAAATTCAGGTTGAATCCGTTCAAGGCTGGCTGAGTGGTTCCTTTAATGGCATTAGTTCCTATAGTGACCAAAGATAATTTATTGTCTCTGTTATTACCTGTCCATTAGTGTTTGTTTGTGTATAATCTAGCATTTTCCATGTTATTTGTCACTTCTTTTATACTGAAGAGTCCTTAACCAAATAAAGTAATGAATCAGATGCCCTCCAATCCCACACATCCTTATACTACCCCTCTTACCCAGATCAGCCCCCAGTGAACAGATTACTCCCTTCCTCTTTAAACACCTACAGCGTGCGTGGTTGTGAATAGGGAGCTGCTGGCTGCTCACTGCCATGGGTGGAAACCGCAGCAAGGTGACAGAGCAGCCGTTGCTCCAAGCATACAGCTGCCACTTCTTGCGTGTTCGTTCTGCAGAGTTCCTCGGACGTTAGCCTGATGGTCACCCAGCCCACCCATATCTGCCCGTTTCTGTTTGATGGTTTTAGAGGTTGGTAGCCTGCTCGGTATCCTTCCTTAAAGCCCCAGCCAGTTCCAAACGTTCACGCAGGTGGTTGCATCCTCAGTTGTTCCCCCACAGGGCGCTTCTACGTGTCTAGAGTACCACTAGTGATCCATTTATTGGGTTAAATCTGTGCGCTCAGTGGAGGATTTCAAGACCTGGGGCTTCCACTGTACCATAGATTTTGGAGTGGGAGAGAAGGGATTCCTTCTACCAGTAAGCATTATAAACTCTGTAGAGGATCTTGATTTGACATAGGTTAATCATTGTGAACTGAACAACTAGCAATTACACCTGGAGGATGGTTCACTAATTAATTCTGTAAGTTCGACGCAGTTTATTTTAATATGATTACAAGAATGAACCTCCTAAAACAGTATTATTTATAAATGTTTTAAGAGCATTTGTTATGATTTTTAATTAAAAATGCAATCTCGTAGTCATTTTAAACAGCTACCTGATAAGCAAGTGGATCTTGTGGAGGACTGGAAATTACTAAGTTACAGTTGGTAAAATAGCCTTTTATGTGCTTCTGTGTTTGAAGAGTAAAAAGGCAAAATCCTTTCATGTAATGTTACAATAAAATTTTAGTGGTTTTAGCCTTCCACAGCACATTTCTTAAAGAAAAAACTGATTATGGGAGAATATACAAGTGAAACTAATATGGATATTAATGGATTAATAGAATAAGTAATGGATTGTATTGCTTGGTAATACAGATCTGAACTGCCTGTGATCCTGCCATAACTTTACAAATAGTTGTGTTACAAACGTGCACTGTATGTTACCTGAAGACAAAGGGGTGTCCCCCACAATTCAGCACGAATACGTAGATGCCGTTAGCACAAGACACAAGGTATATTGTATTCTCCAAAAATACCCGATAAAGGCTTGCTGTTTAGTTTTCTATGAATTTGGAAAACTTCCATAGCTTAAGAAGAGAAGATGGATGGCCTTTATCTGTGTTAGATACTATTTAACTGTCTGCTAGTGGACATGGAGCTGCATTTAATTCCAGTAATCTAAGCCAATTCTTGCCTGCTCAGTAGCAGGTGAAGGCTTTGATACATGAACAAGCTGCCAAGTATCAGCTGCTCTGTAAACCGACTGGAGCTCTTTGAGGAGTAAGCTGCTTCAGGTGACCTGGGGAGCATGTGCCTGTGGACCACGAAACAGGTTAAACATGATAACTTGTTTGCATGTTAAAGCCTTTAAGTCGTTTGAAATCTCTGCTCAGGCCGTCTGTTACCTGGGGTGGAGTGACAGTGAGTGCTGGTTCATCAGTCTACAGATTCAGGAAATCCTTTAAACTGCCTCAGGATCAGCAATTGCCTGCTTCTTACCTGAAAGGCTTTCTCACTGCCTGAACAAATAATAGATGTGGACATGCTTTATTTAGATGTAGAGATGTGGAGCAGGGAGGTATTACAAGTTTTTTGAATGTTCCAAGTGGGCACAGATGCCAGGACAGTTTTTTATGCCTATGCAAACACCCTGTTTACTGTTTTGTTTTGTTTTGTTTTTATTGGGGAACGATGGTTCTCTGGATGAGCACCAGAACTCGTTGTAGCCAGTGATGTCTGCCATAAGGTGTGCCTCATAATTTGGTTATGGTATGGAGTCAGGAGTGCTGAACTGGAGTCTTTATTGATTTTTCAAAACATAATACATGTTGTGGCAATCAAATTGTAATTATGAAGTAAATGGAAAGGGCATTCTGTTTTGCTTGAGTTTATTCTCTGGTTATAAAGGATTTTAGATCGTCAGTGTACAGCAGTTAACTGTCAACTTGTAATGTTTTGGCACTATAGGGAATGGTGTAGTTGCAAGTCTGATCATTGATATCAAGGCCTGGTTTCCCAGCAGGTAATTCCATGTTCACTGCTTGTTTGCCACTCTATCCTAATATTTTGCTGTAGTAGACCTGTAAATGAGGAATTGTAGTAGATGTTTTGTCAGTGGCTTCAGTGGTCCAAAACTTTCGGACAGAGAACCTGTCTGTTCTTAGTAATATATTTCAACTGGGTTTCTTGAACTTTCCCTCGTGTTTTCACCGGACTCTCTATTCCAAATGGTCTTTTTTCCACTTTCCTGTATTTTTCTTTGATTTTTATGACTGGCAGATAGGGACCAGTGTGAAATGGCATAGCTGCTTCTGGTTGATTATTGCTCATTGAGATGTCCTCCTCTCATTTGTCATCAGTGACTGTTGTCAAGGAGTAGCTACTCCTGTTTCTTGCCCCATGTAGTAGGAGCAAGTTAAAAGCATTCTCTTTATCCCTCTGGTATAGACGCTTCATAACTGGCAATGCCATTTGTTTCAACCTCACAAGCCGCTATGGTATGGTGTGGCTCTCTGCACATGAACAAAGCATGAGGCACAGTAGATAGAGACGATCAGTGTCGCGGTCCCTGCAACTATGTTGCACGGTTTGGCATTTTTGCTTTGGATTACGTGTAGTCAGCCTTCCCACACCAAACAGCCTCCACGTGCAGGTATTTCACAGCTGTATGAAGCAGTGCTCCTTGGTTTAGACCCAGATGTCTCTGCTAGGGGTTGGGATGCTTTTCGTACTTATCTGGACTCTAGGCGAATCTGGTTCACGTGCGCCAAAACTTCCCTCTAAACCCAGCCAATGTGCAAAGCAGCTGGAGGGTGATCAGGGACTGCAGGACTTGTGTGGGTCAGAGCTGTGCTGAGAGGTGCAAGGAGAGGGACAGGGCTGGTGGATAGCGCAGGGAAGCGTGGCACAGCATCCCGCGGATTCAGGACCGCTGCCAAGGTTTGTAGCACGTGCCCCAGGTCAGCCCCTGCAGTCTCGCGGTCGGAGAGCACGAGACTCACAATATGAAAACAGGGATAGTTACGAAACAAATGCATGCAATAATAAGTGATGCTGCTGTCACCAGAGCATTTTGCTAGCATTTGTCTTGACCAGTGTGCCAGCACTGGATTTTATTGTGACTCAGTAACGCATGAATAAATCAGATAGAGCTTTTTTTCTCTGATGGCTGGTATGTAACAGAAAACATCCTGCTTGAGGTTTTAATTTGATTTTCTCTTGTATGGGATGAAAACATGCAGCCTGTGTTATTAGTGTACTAATTTAATGTTCAGGAGTCTGCATGTATTTATACAGTTAGCAAAATGTTATCTGAAAAACATAAACAACTTATATCACTAATTCTAACATTCTAATTCTGTTTCTTGAGGAAATTATCTTCAATTATTTTACCATCCATGTCCATGAGCTACATTAGCAGTATAAGTTACTAGGTGTATATGGTGCTTAAGAAGTAAAGATCTGTGTCATATGTTTAATGAATGTGTAAAGGACAAGAGAAATAAGTCCCATATTACAAAAATATTTATTTCGAACTCGGGGACAAAGTCAGAATATGCTCACAGAAATTTGACATAGCCTGCTGTGGGATGTCCCTTTGATCTGTAAGACATTAGTATTTGAGTTCTGCCTTGAAAATACTTTCCTCTGAAATTAATTTTCAAAAACTTATTTGTAAAGAGTATAAATAGTGGATTATTTGAAATACAATCAAAGCTTTGTTTTCCTGAGCTAAGATATCAATTAGGCTGAACTATGTTGATCCACATCACTGCACGCTATAATGAACTGTCCTTTTCAGCCATTGTTTTTCCAGTTTGAATACCAATTCAGGGAGGTTTGATTCTAAAAGTAGAAACAACTTATTTTGCTACTCTCTGTCTGGAAAAGCTCCAGTTCACTGAGAAAGCAGCAACAGACCACAGAGCTTCTAACACCCCAGGGCCTCTTCCTCATACTGATTCTTCATTAAGTACAAAATTCAGTTAAATGATTCAGACTCAAAGGCTTTCTGAGTATCAGGAAGCTCTGTCAGAATACCTGATAGAGATTTCAACCTGTTCTGTTGATGTGAAACCCACATACATGCATACATGAGGATGCCGGAAACGTGACTTCTCAGGATGCACTTTGAGGTTAGTTCTAATTTATATGAGTCTGCAAAAAGTTATAGTGACATAAAATGAACATTTCACACTATTTTTAGTTGTTTTTCTCAAGTAGTTGCCTTTCTCAAGGAATGTCTACCAGTGGAAAAGAGTTAGAAACCCTGTGATGCAAACATTTTAGTCAGGAGCATGGTAAAAATTCCTGTCATAATGGCATGGGGGTGTCTCACAGGACTGGCTAAAGCAGGCTTTAGATTTTTAGAGGAAAATCACACAGCCTTTCCTTTAGCTGCAGAATGTAAAGCAATAATCTAAAAAGACCACTAGCCAATCCTTTTGACACCACGAGGATAAACATGCTTGAGAATTGAATCCTGTTAGAGGAAAAGGGCAGGTGACAAGAGAAAAGATAAGGAAAGTCCTTGTAATAAAGAATAAGTGATCTCTACTAGCTAATGATAACAAGAAGTAGCGAGTAAACTGATTTACACATTTAACGTAGCAATGCTGGCATAAGAAATACTAGGCTTAGTACAGTAGTTGTTAAAGGCACAGCAAAGATAAATCATAGCAATGAATATGTAATACTGTCCTTATTAAACACACTGTTAAGACCTCTTCTTTGTGGAAGAGCTAAGGTCACGGTCACAGTAAATGGAAATTAAGACGGGCGTATTTCCAGCTTGCTGGTCTTTGCAGAGGAGGGAGCACAACAGTGGCAGTGGGAACATACACAAGTACTAAATTCGCATACACATCTTTACTTCTGACACTTTCCAGTGCATATTTTTAAAAGTTTTAAAATGACAGTCTTTATCAGCTTGGCACAAAAATGTACTCCTTTTTTTCAAAGTAGTTAGTTTGCATGTGAAAATAGCTGAAATTTAGTCTTTACACCTCAGGTTTAAAACAGTATTGTTTATGCTTTAGTATGATGCCTTTGATATGTCTTTGTATTAAAAAGCAAGTTAAAAAGAAAACAGCTACTAATTTTTATGAATTAGATTTGGGTGATAAGAAGAACCTAAATGATCCCTTCTCTCCTTCCATTTCAAATTCTTGTGTTGGATATTCTCTTCCTCTTGTTTGTAACTAAACATTCTGAGTTTCAGGCTACATAATTACTTTGTTAATCTTTCCAGATAATAGGGGAAGAGTTAATAATTGCTTTTTAATCCCTGATTTTAGTACATAATATGGATCTCAGCTTTCCATGCCTACCATGTTACATGATCATACTAAACAGTAAGAGGTCAGTATTGTTTACTTCAAAACTATCTTTTTTTGCTAAAACATCCTATTATCCTGAAAATCAGTATAACAATTCATGCAAGCCTAAGTGATTCATAAATATCAATTTTTAGAATTAAACATTGAAGTACAGTGAAAATGTCAAGGAAGACCACTGAGTATTGAGTACCACTTCAGAGTCATCTTTATTTGCTTTATTGATTTTTCTATTCTGTTTGCACAAATAAGTGTTTGCAGAACTAACCACAGAGATTGCAAGGAAAACTGCATCCAGAGCCAAAATTCAGGAAAAGAAAAGCTTTGGGAAGATTGTACGACAAAGGCAAAGATAAACAAGTGTTCTTGGAAGGAGAGAGCTGGGGGATGAAGGAAGACCGATGGCTGGGTTTTGGGTAGTGGACAGGGAATGAAGGGAGGGGTAGAAGGAAATGAAAATTAAGTTTTGTGGAAAATTGCATAAAGTACTTAAACTGAACTTGGTTTCCTGACTCCTGTGATACCCATGAGGAGATTTGAGTGCTGAACATGGTCAAAGGAGTAAGACTCTGGTAAGGGCATCCTCAAGGAGTGGGTAGAGTGGGGTCAGAAAGGAGGGTGGAGCCACAGGCATGGAAGACTGGTGTACTGGAACGTGAGAACATGTTTTGGCCATGGGAGTAATTAATAACTGTGTACCCGTCACAGTGCAGATCACAGGGAATAGGCATTATCTGTCCTGTGAGCCCAGAGCAGCACCCATAGCTGAAGAGACCAACATGAGTATATCCTAAGGCACCTCCAAAGGAATTGGTACGAATATATTGACTGCCAAAAGTGGATGAGAGTGGATGTATTAAGACTTAGGAGATATTTTGAAAATGTTGCTAAAATCAAGGAAATAACCTGTTGTAAGTAGAGTCCAAACTAGAGCCTTCACTGTTTAATGAAACAGCAAAGCAGAAGTTCTACTAATCATCACATGGGTTGTCAGTTGTGGGAATTACTGTTGCTGTGCATTTTTTAATTCCAACTTTTGGACAGGGAGGGTAGGGAAAAAAAATGGGTAAGCATGCATTCATTTAGTAATTAGGGTAAGACATGTTTTCCTAGTTTGGCTAAGAGTAGGAATTTTCTTTTTATTTCGAGTATGACACAGATACTCCCACAATGCTACCATTTCACCCCTTAGGTGTTCTGTAAACAGAAATGGTGCTACTTTTGCTTAACAACAGTCATAAGAAATCAAAGTACATCTAAAGAGTGTAGTAAAATTATTCAAAATTTCATTCTGAAGTAAATAAATATCGTTTCATGTTTGTGACCAAGATATCACACCCTGCATTTAGTTACTCTAAGGTAAGTCCATGCCGTTTACCCAGGAATGAGGTGTTTTGTGGCTCTGAGCTTGCACAGAGCATTATGTTAAATATTTATAAATTGCATATTAACTTCAGCACTTAAATATTGTTCTGAATACTTATTGGGGTCACTTTCATTAGTGTGTGTGTGTGCATGTGTGTCCCTCTCAACGTGAGAACAGTGGGTTTGCTCTGGTCTTTATTTTTATTGAAGAAGGGGTTTGTCTGGGCTCAAGCAGAAGGACGACAAGCAGTGGCATATATCTGCTGGTGAACTGGGCAGTAATGTAGTCTATTATTTAAACATGATCTTATTCGCAAGCACGTTGGTTTTGTTTTATTAAAATTCCAACACTTCACATTTTTATTAATCACTTTCCCACTCCTTCTATTCACTTGTACTCTGATGCCTGTGCTCCGGTACCCATAGCAACACTTGTTAATGCTAATGAAACTGCAACATCCTAAGCTCCCCGACAGAGCAGCCCTGTTAAATATGGCTATTAAGCACAGTTGTATTTCTGTTAGTTCCAGCTCCCAGCAGACACCTGCTCTATAGAAACTCTGTCCTGAGATACCAGGATTTGGTAACTCACAGCTTTTCTTAAAGCTGTCATTTCACTGGAGTAAAATTCTCATATTCCCAGGCAGTGGATGCTACAGAATATGTACAGATTCTGTAAAACTGACAAGGTTTAGCTGTAGGATTAAGTACTCTTTTGAAGTGCTCATTTGCATTCAATTAAAAAGCAGGCAGGGTTGAGACTGACTGATCTTGGAGGAAGCTACAGGATGTGTTGTCTCCTACAGCACGTGGACATTTTAACTAAATATCATTCATGGTGTGTTAACAAGCAGAAGTAATAACTAAATAATTCCTCATGAGCTCAGACTCAATTCAACTTAATAGAAATACTTGAGCGCTTTAATATATAGAGGTAGGGTATGGTTATGTACATTGATTCCTCTTTTACAAAAGGAACATATTTGCACGTAGTATTGGTGAGGATGATGACAGGGTGTTTTATTTCCATTATTCTGAGTTTTAGTTTTGAATACTGTTTATTTGGCAAGTCATTAGTCATCCATTTTTTATACTCTAGAAAACAAAGGAAAAATCCTGTAATCAGTATAAAATCTCTTCCAAGAATATGACCACAAATTAGGGAATGCTGCTGTGCCAACAAATAGATGCTGCAGTGCCAAGGCTGCAAAACAGGGAAGCTGTCATGGGTGTATTTCCAGTGTCAAGCCAGTGCTTCTCGATACTCTTTTTCATTATAGCTCAAAAAACCTTAAAATACAACAAAGCTTTAAAACTACTCATTTCCTGAAGAGTTTTAAATGCAGCACTGTTTCGTGTAGGAATCCAGCTTGGTTCCCTGATGAACCGTATCTGGCCATTTGGTCATTTTGATAACTACGTGGTTTTGCCATGTAATCAGTGCGAGCTTGGGGGAGGGTGCTCAGCCTTTCTGTTTTCCAGTCGGCATCTGTTATTGTTAACGTAGAGTGCCAGGTTTGCTAGGTGTCTTTTGTTTTCCTGTCGTTCTTTCTCCCCTTTGTTCTTTCTCCCCTTTGTTCTTTACGTGTCTAAAATCCTCAGTCTTTTACTGGCAGTTTAGATTCCTTTATTTGCTTGTATGTCTTTGTTGTGTTAATTTTTGGTTTAGGATCATTTCAGGTTCTTGTGCTAATCTCCTCATAATATTAACCAGCTGTATTAATGAGATAATAAACCAGACTTGTTGGTAATGAATTGATTCATTCAACTACTGCATTTAATTAGAAAGATACTTAACATTCCAGCAGATGTTCTTATTTTCTTTCATTATCCTTGTGTTACCAACAGTGGGCTTATAAATATATACTGTGCTTGTCTATATTTACACAATGTGCTCTTCAATCTGAAGTCGTCTTGTTGTGCCATAAACTGCAAAAAATGACATGAAACCTGTAAATATGTGTCTTAAGCCAATTTGTATGAATTCTTCTTTTCATCATTTCATTTCTCAGACTACGTGCAGTCTTGAATTTTCAGAGTATTCTTCATCTGGTAATAAAATGCTTAATCTTTTAAAAATGAGTTAGATTTCTTCTTCCCTAGTTAAAAACCCTTGTCTTTGGACTTACATTATCTCCTTTCCTTCTGGCCTCGTGACTCTCATTCCTTTTTATCTAGTAGCAAAGCTTCAAAAAGAAGGGTACGAGTGCTCCTCTCCTGAGCATTCCCTGCAGACTAATTTCAGGAGTTCCACCCTGAGCTTGCTGGTTGCCTGCAGGAGGGCTCTGCTTCTGCTTGAGCTCTGGCGCTTGAGTCACTGTGCAGGTCCCACCCCAGGGCCAAGCTGTGAGAGTTAGGAGTTGCAGCACTGACGTTATTGCGTTGATCTGAACCCCAGTACCTCCACTTTCCCGTTAGAGAATGTCGTTTATGCAGCAGTGTTCAACTTGTCCCCAGATCTAGTCGGAGCACACAGTTCAGATGTGCAACTGGGAAGAATGGAGCACAACAGCTCTTACTGCATTTGATGCGTTGTGTATGCCTGTGCTGACAACCGTAGGTTTTGTGAACCGAATCCAGTGCCGGATGTCCTTGTTAGGAAGCACAGTGATAAAATCTTACTGTTTTCTTTTCCTTTGTGTGTAATGCTTTTGAAGGAACCTTGCACACTTTGTAAGGCATGCTTGTGGTAAAATTACATGGAACAGCTGAGGCCGTTAAGCTGAGAAGAGAGGAGGAAGCTGAGATGAGAAGAGGAAGGTCCTGTTTCATCTTGATGCTTCTCGCCATGCACTCCGTAGTTTGTTCTTGCACTTAGTGGACTCTTTTGTGAGCATTTTCAACATTATTGAGCAAAAAAAAAGAAAGAAGTGAGTAGTTCTATCTAGTGAAAGAGTTGAATTGGCTCATCAAAGGATTTGGCAAGCACAGGAGCCAGCACAAGCAGAAGGGCAATAGTAGATGGTTAGGAGCAGTAGGATAAGGTGGAGAAAGAAGGAGTAACAAAACATCCCTTCTCTTCTTGGTGGCAGCAAGCTCTTACACCGGCTAAACCATCTCCTAGAACTTTACCTTTCACAACTCACTTTCAAAAGCCAGAATCTTTTCTTCCTTTTCTTTCTCATACTCACGTCTATTGTATTGGCCATAAAATTACACGGCATATTGCTTTGTGATAATTGCATGTGTGATTGTGCAGGTAGAGTACATTGCCTGTGCTGCTAAAGTCTGTATTATAACTGTGTGGGTGTAACGTTTACTTAATGTGCAAACTAACAGTTCGGAGTTGAGAACAATTGCATTTGAATCTAAAAATGTTCCAGTAAGGAAAATGAATCCGTTTTGAGCCTGTTGCTTCATTAGCTGTGAAGATTAACTAGTCTATATTATAACAGCACTTAAAATAAACAAAGCTATATAGTTTCTATAACAGGCAGCCTTTTTTTCGTTTTCTTTTGTCACTGTTGTAATGGTGTGTAGAGTTCCTGTGCAGGGATCAGGATTCCCTTGCACTAGGTATCCTATGGGTGCTGATAACAAAAAATAATGCTTATTCTAGTTTTGAAAGTAATTTATGTAATCCGAATCATTGTCAAATGTCTTCAAAGTGTTCATTTTTTTTCCCTCTGAAGAACTGGGTATGCTTCTTAGTCTTTGTTTTCAAAGAATACATTCTTCTAGTCTCTTCTTTCTACTAATCTACGGGTTTTAGCTCTGAATTAGCTGTAAAAGACCACAATTTTATCTGTCCTGTTAAAGGTTGAACAACATGGTGTCAGCTGTCAATTCTGTGAATGAGAGAGGGATTTTCTTAGTTCCTGAGTTTGGTGGGCTTTGAAATATCTGTTTGCATAACAGTCGTGCTGTTTTTCCATTAGTCAGAGGAGGAAAACTCAGTGGTGACAGGGTGATTTGGCAGAAACTTAATGGATGGATTTTACAGGACTCCGTTCTCACAGGGAGCTAGGTCCTGTGCTGTTCACCACAGACACAAATAGAAAGGGGGTTAGGTGATAAATTTTGCAGTTAATACACTTTTTTTTTTTCCAAGTGGAAAGCAGGAGGGCCGACTGAGGCATTGCAGAAGAATCTCATGGTATTTCAGTGAACTGGACCAAAAAAAGTGCTATTCAATGTTGAAAAATGCACAGTAACACACATGGGAGTGAACATAAAGAGTCTGTCCGCTGTCTTGCACATTAGCACCTGATTCACAACTTCTCTGAGCCTTTGAAACCACTGAATATAATTCGGTGGTTAATTCAATGATCCTAAAAGCAAGCAAAATGCTTGGAATAAAAAAGAAATAGAGAAGAGATGGAGGAAGAAACACTCATTTAGAAATCCATTTTCTTCCACACTTGGGGCGTTTTCAAACCACCCGCCACCTCAGCAAATGAAGAAGAGTAGAGCAGACCTAGCCAAGAGCAGAACAAGGGCAACAAGGAATGAAGGGCGGTTAGGAGAATGTGAAATATCACTACAGGTTTTTGTAGGTGTTAAAGACTGAGAATTTCAAACAAAGTACAGAAGCAAATCCATGGAAAAAAGAAAGCCATAAAATGCTGTTAAACTGATGTACAAGTACAGCCTGTGTCTTAAACTCTGCACCCTCAGATTTCTGGAAGACTATGCTATTTGTGTAATTACTGTTTGTTTACCCTATTTTTATACATTTCTCTAGGTACTTGCTTCTTGCCTCTGTCAACCAGGGCACTTGCACTAAGCAGATGTTTAATCTAACTCTGTGAATTCTTTCTTGTGGTGGTAGATTTTAAGAGAAAAGCTTGCTTCCCTTCCCTCATTTTCAAGTGCCTCTGCATGTGGGAGTCCTGGTGCAGTCTGAGAACTCGATCTGAGTGTTTTTATTTCCCCATTAGCCCTTAGCTGTGCTTTAGTTAACAGCTTTTCTTCAGTACCTGTGGCCACTCCACTCCAAATATAGCATCAAAATTAGCTGCTTTTGCAGAGATTTCAATAATATGCTTATCTTTTTTGTACTATTTTGACGTTTGTGTTATGTTTTAGTCCATTAAGTGCTACGCTGAAGGCTGAACATCTTTGTTCAGCTCTGTGCATTTCTTCTCTTGTTCAGCGTTTTTTGCAGCAGATGAGTACAAAGATATTTTCATGGATTCTTTTTTCCCCTCACCTCCTCCTTTAAATGCCTTTGAAATAAATTGCATAAGCTTCTGCAATTACCACACTGGTCCAGTAGTCTATATTTAAAGTTCTTCTCTTTTAGTATTAGCTGCTCTCTTTGAGCAGCAAAAAAAATCTTCACCTTAGTTTTTTCCTTTCTGCAACTCACCACTACAATCGAAGATTAACAGCTCTGTTCTCTCTCAACTCAAACAATTGATATTCCTGAGTACTCATGCTAAGTAGCTGTATCGGCTCCTTGTCTGTTGAGTAGCAGTTCCTGCCATGCACACCTATCTTTTGAATGTTGGTTTGTTGAGGCAGAAAGGCACTTGTTTATTTTGAGTTGTAAATGTTTAAATAGGTCATTGCTAGAGACCTAAACCAAAAATGAACAAAAAGCAGTGTCGCTGCTTACTGTACACAGCCGAACTGGCTGGCAAGAGTATTTTCTTAGTTCTCTGGCCATCAGTGAGATTCAGCTATTGCAAAGGAAATTCACTTGCTCTATTTTTCTCTCTAAATGTGTTTTAATGATTCTTCGTGCTACAAACCAGTCCTGACTGTAAGAATGCACAAACCTAGAGTGATGCGGGTAACATCAGTTTTGCTTGGGAGAGCTGACCCTTTCATGAGGATTGCTCTAGCATTTACAGTAGCAACTGCTGTTCTTATAGTAGGAAAAAATGGAACAATTTATACAATGCCAGTTTAATAAAGAGATGTCTGGGGGAAGGGAATGGACTGCAGTGCAGATAAAACTATGAGAGGAAAAATGTAACATTGTCAACAGCAGTGGTATTGCTCCAGGTAATGCCACGTTCTGTGCACTGTCATCTCTCCACACTGTTTGGTTTTATGGGATAAACTGAGTTCAGTGTAACCTGACTATCCATCTTCAGCCAAGTCACTGCCTTTCCGGGAAGTTTTATTTTTCAAACGTCATTAAGTAGAAGCCTTAACAGTTGCATAGGGCAGATAACGTTGTTCCAGGAGCACCTTGGAACTGACAAAGCTGTTATTTCCTATGGTTTTGTACCCTTTCCCACTTGTGGCTCCCAGTAGCTCCGGCTTTCCCTCCATCCCCTGCTGCACCCTCACTGGGCAGCCGTCAGCACACGCTGTGCCTGCTCTGGAGCAGCTGTACCAGTGTCGGTGCTGGCTGGCCAGCTGCTGCTGAACAACAGCATGTGCGATGGATGGCAGGGTCCCGTTCCCTTCTCTGTGCCTCTTCCTTTACCTTGACTTGAAATTTGTCACAGAACTTTTAGGAACTTCCCACATCCATTTCTGAGACTGAAGACTCTGAAGGTGGGGAGCACTGTTCCATTAGCTTATTTTCTCAGGGAAAGAAAAGCTACATGGTTATGATTTTAAAATTTATTTTTCAAATTTTCCATGTGGACAAGTTATCAGATTATCAGATTTAGTGTGCTTGCCAATGTATAATTCACACATGTGAATTTTGTGAGGCAAAAATTGTCATATATTGATTCTTCTATCTGATAAATACTGTGCACAGGTTGCCCAGGGAGGTCATGGAATCTCCATCCTTGGAGATACTCAAAAGCCAATGGGACATGATCCTGGGAAACTGGCTCTAGGTGGCCCTGCTTGAGCAGGGAGATTGGACCAGTTGACCTCCAGAGGTCCCTTGCAACCCCAACCATTCTGTGATACTGTGAAATTTCATTTCTTTCCAGAGGTGTTCGTGTCACTACAGGGATCCAGAGACATAGAGTTTGTCCTCCTGCTGCACAAGTTAACTTCATTTCACAAGAGTCAAGGAGACCCATGATGTTTTCTTTTTAGTTTTCGTCCTTGGAGTGCAGGAGCTATTGGGGAACTTTTTCTGTTTGCTTTTGTGCTACTTTCGCTATTCAAAATTAATGTAGCTAGAATTCAAGATACATATGGAAATTAGTATTTTTCTTCCAAGGTAAAACTTACTGAAGTCCAAGATATGATCTGTTTGGAAAATGAACACCATGGTTTATTTCCAGACAAGTGGAATTTAGTTAGGCTAATGGGGCTAGCCCTTGAAATCTGTGGGTCACACAGTGCTTCTTAATGAATTACACTAATTTAAACCAATGGAAGTGCTTATGAATTTACACTGCTATTGTTTAAATAGTGGGGGAAAATATACCTTGGGTCAGTCTGCTTGTTTGCAATACTACTGTAGGACTGTGCAGTCCACCCACGTGTTGAACTACAAACACCGACGAACCTGGAGAACATCAACTGGTGGCACAGCTCTGTCTGCTGTCATTTGGGCAACCTGTGTCTGACTAGTGCAGCATAGTACAAACACATACAGCTCTACAAGAGCCAGGAAGTGATAGAAGTATTGTGCAATAAATAAAAGTATAATTAGGGGAAGTCAATATACAAAACAGTTTGTGCTATACAGTTTAAAGCCTTCCTCATAGTATGAGGAACGTAGCTTCATTCATAGCAACAGGTAGACTAGGTAATGAGAGGAACAAAAGTAGGTTTCTCATCATAAAACTTCCTTTAGTAATAAGTAGAGCACTTGTGTCTGTTTGACTTGGTGTCACTGGGAAGTTTCAGTTGGAGCAGATGCTTGAGAACTGTCCTGTGCTAACCTCCCACCATCCTTCTTGGAAAAAATGCAGTCAACTTACTTTCCAGCACTTTGTCACTGGAGTGATCCATGCAACAAAACTGGGACCCAACAAAATAGGTTTTACACATACCGCCTAAAAGTACTCCAAGTGATGTATATTTATTCACTTAGTCAAAAATAATTTTTATTTATTTTAGATACTGAGTGTATTTTGGAACCTCTGTCTCTGCCAGAAAGTCCAGGTGGTGTTGCTGCTGTAGAAAGCTCTCCCCATGTGCCTTGTATTTTCTGCGAAGAATGCTGTCTCTTAGCAGAACAAAACCAGCTTCTGAAGCACATGATTATTGAACACAAGCTCGTCATAGCAGATGTGAAACTGGTTGCAGATTTTAGAAGGTAAGGTTTATATTGTTTAAAATGAGTGTTCACATGCGCAGATATTATAGAAGGCTTCAGAAAACTAGAGATTGTCTTTTAAAAATACTTAAAAAAGCAGTGGGGTGTTGTGGGAGGATTTTTATTACTTTTTTGATGAGCTTTTTGCTGCTGGATTGTAAGGTTGATTCCCGTTCCCCTCCCACTCCCCGGCCCCCGATGTTGCTGGGACCAGGGTACTCTGTATTAGAATACAGGATAATTCCTCTGTTAAACATTCTTTCACATATCCTAGGGACTTCTCAGGTCCTATCACTAATCAACAAGTTGTGTATAAACTAGAAAGCTTTTTATTTCATAAAGCGCATTCTAGAGATCAACTCCTCTCAGTTTTGAGTTTTATTCATATAGGACAAGACTATTTCTACCACTGTACAATGTCCTAAAGCTGTTTATTGTAAACAGAAGCTGCTCATTACAGCATCTCTCGCATTCTGGGATGAAATTCAGTTCCTGTATTTTAAGGATGCCAGTATTTCCCCACAGAAATCACATTTAATCCTTAGCTATACTTTATGATACTGTGATCTACATACAACTGTGACTCCTTCTACAGCTGTGTCATTGATCATCTCAGCAAGGTCACGTTTGGCTTTCTCTCTCTCAGCTTCCCCCAGTAGCTGGCGTGGCCCCAGCTGGCTTGTAACTTCAGAGACTAGGCGTTTGCTTGGCATTTTGCTTTCACACCCAGCAACGTATGGGCCAGGCATTAGGCTAGACAGTACCTGCCAGTTTGTAGATAGTTCTGTTATCTAGTGGTTAAATGTTAGCTGAATAATTTCTCAACTAAAAGGAGTTTTCTGGTAGGTCTTCTGTGATTGGTTACTCAGCCAATGCCTGTAACTTGTGTCTATGGAGATGCAAAAAAAAAATGAAATATTAAGATGAAATTTAGGAAGAGAAATGTGAGCCATATAAATCCTTATTCAGATGTATGAGCTTAACATTGCTTAGTATTGAAAACTGTTGCTTGTTTTTGTTTAGTTTTATGCTGAAGGCAGGCAGAACAAGAATGCAATGTTCTTTGGAGATAATGCTAGTTTTCTCATATAAGTAAAGGGATCAGAGCTGCTCAGTCATGGACCACCAGTTTAAGTGTGCTTGGGGGATTATTCTGTGTTAATAGAAATGTACTTTAAAATCACCTTTTCAAGAAAATGTCCATTTAGATTCTTTTTGCTGCTAATGCAATTGGAAGGTAGCCAAATCTTACAGAAAGTGGCCCCAGGATGTGAAATGAGGGAGTTATTACTCTGAAGTGTGCCTTCTCGTATTTGCTGAACTTAATGTCAGTAAAATAGTTTAATGTTATGCACAAAAAAAGAAATTATAATCTGAGGTGTTAAACTCAAGTGTGGAAAATACAGGGAAACAACTGTAAAAACGTAGGTTTTTTTTATACTTAGCAGTGACTTACAATCAGTCTTAGGAATACATTTCTTGAAAGAACTACAAGAAGCGGAGAATCCAGAGAAGAGCAATGCTAATGGAAAACTCTTTTTTTTTTTTTTTTTTTTAAACTTGGAAGAATAATGATAAGTTGGCATTAGGGCAAGGGGAAGAGATAAGGAGAATAAGCTTCTACTGCATGACTGGACATGATCACTCATGGACACAGATCACTGATTCTCCCTGGAAGCATGACAAGGCATTGGCTTTATTTGATCGTTGATTATTTGGGTTAAGTCTTATGATATGAAATCCCTTAACAGTAAGCTTCATGGCACAGATGGTTATGGTTAGGTGAGTTTGTCTGAACGATGTTCATTTATTTCAGTGCAGGGGACAGAATAAATGGCATCTTGGAATCCATTCATTTACACATGTATGTCCTAAAAACTTGAGGATGACTTGTTCTGGAAGAATTGCCATTCTGTGTAGCAGCCAGACAGTTTCATTGTGCATTATAAACAGTGGAGTAGGCAGGAGGACAACAAAACGCTCACCTCTCACTTACTGACATCTGATGATGCCTCTGAATGAGCTTCAGCCATGCATGCTGGCTTCACTGTGCTGAGCTGTCTGCTGTACCAGAGGTTAATCCTCTCCGTGTCAGAGTTAGCAGAAACAAATATCTGCTGATTCCTTGGCTGCTGCAGGTGAAGTCCTCATACAGTAAGCTAGGTGGTAAATAGAGGTTGTATGAACCACCGTGGGATGTGATAGCTATGGCAAGTAAACTTTTAGATCGCACAAGTATTAAAAGCTTTAACTATTTAGAAATGGCCTTACAATAATGATATCCGATTTTTTTATAATTCTTTTCCTAGTTGATGGCATGTCATTAGGAAGCTGCCATTCAATAGTTAGCCTTTACCTTACTGACTCTCACTTGATTCATATCATGCACATGAGCCATGAGTATAAATATAAGCATGCACTTAAGTGTTTTAAGATTTTATTTTTTTTTCATAATAAGATTCTGAATAATTAGCACAAGGATTGCTTGGTTCCCTTCATCATATAATTGAAGGTGATGATTTCTTCTTGGTTAGACAGCTTCTGGTTCAGTGGGAACCTAATGTCAGTTGAGATCTGTTAATGCTGCTATAAAACAATGACAGTACAAGATTGTTTATAAACTGTAGTTGATGCGTTAAGCCTTCAAGATGTGTTTAGGGCTTTCCTTATTCAGTCTTCTCTCTCAGCCCCAGGTGTTTGGGGACTTCATTTTTCTGTTTTTCTAGTTGTCTGCCAAGCTACAGCTTTCACTGTAACTCCACAGGAGACCTGCCAAAACCTCACTTTTGACAAGTTGGTGTTTTTACTGAGTTTCAGATTCCTGCCTGTATCTTGCAGAACACAAAGCACAATATTTTGGGAATTTGAGAGTACTCTGTAGTGTATCTTTTCAGTAAAGATGCATCTGAGTGGCACTTCTGTCTGAAGATGTGAATAGGTCACAGTGTTTATGTAAAGCTTAATGCAAATCTGTCTTACTGAGTTTTCCACTTTGACAGGATGCTTAAACCCAGTTTTAATGAAGCTGAATGAATTTAATGAATTGGAAAACTAAATTAAAGGAATTAAAAACAGAGACAGGAATTTTTAAAAAAAAAACAAACCACAAAACTCTTAAGGATTTAGAGGATGGAAAAAGCAAGAGCCGATCAACTGTTTATTAAACGTTTTTTGATGTTTCCTTTTTCACTACTCATGTCCCCCTTATTATTAAAGATACGTCTTGTACTGGAAGAAGAGATTTGCAGAACAGCCCATCACAGACTTTTGTAGTGTGATAAGAACAAATTCAGAAGCTCCATTAGGTAAGTATGCTGTTTGCTTACTCTCTGTTGGCCGGATCATGTGGTAATTTCTGGCGTACACTGCTGCTTTGATCAGCCAAGTGTGAAGTAGTCCGACACTAGGTCAGAAAACCAGAAGTAATGTTTAACTCTTAACCACGTTTTTAGACTTACCTTTTCTGAGGATTGGAACATGTGCTTCAGCGCTGTGCCGAGTGAGGATGAGCTCAATACATGTGTAAGTGTGCTGTCGAATTAGGGCCAGTTAGCAGAGCTGCTTACATCACGGCTGTGGAAACTTTGGTACCCACTGCTTAAATAATTGGTGCCAGTCCTTCCAGAAACGTGGAGAACATTCCCAGTGAGCTGTCTTTTCCAACTTCACCCTGTCCACCACCCCCACTGATGCTGCTAACTCTTCCTGGACACCAGGGCCACAATCACCCTTCCGTTCTTCTGCCACAGTGCTTATTGCCCTTGTATTGTTTATTGTATTAGGAGACAATATGTTCATGGTAGGAGTACAAAGACTACCGTTTTGTGGGCTCCACAAGACCAAAGACCATACTTCACAGTTCTGCTGCATTGACACAGTGGAACATTCCATCATAAGGTCAGTGATGACTGTGCGAAGGAAGCGTTTTTCTCAGAAGTAGCTGATGCCTTTCTTTGGCTTCTCCTTTTCTAACAGGAAAATATAGTTTACCTAAAAGCAGATAAGAGAACTTTAGGTCTTCCTTGCATCTTGAATTCTCAATGGAGAACTTAAAAGAGAGGAAGAAATGTATGTTGTCAGTGTCGGAGGTGGGTGGAAGGTGAAAACTGAGTACAAAATGGATGGAAATAAATTGTTTTAATTATTCAAATTAATTTTAAGAAAAATAGTCCTAGAAAACATGAAAATCACTCCAAAGACCATAATTGCATTTCTCTTATATATGTATGTTTTGCTTCTGAAATTTTAACGTGTACCACTCAGTTTGAAAACTGCACATCAAGTGCCTGAATGCCAGAGCTTGCCAAAATTATAAACCATCAATAGCCCTTCCAGAGGACAACGGGAATACTTCTTTGTTTGTTTGTTAGCAGATTTGTTCATTTTAATGGCTGTCTCCTTCAAATTTGATAGCTCAGAAATCAGGGGATGTTTTCTTCGAACAGGCTTCTGTATGAAAAAATGGGAAAGGCAGACGTCTTACAAGTTTAAAATGTAAAAGACATAATAATGGTCACTTCAGTTCACCAACTACATAACCCTTTGATTAAAAAATGAGTGACTTTCAAATTTAAAATATTTTTGTAAGTGTTTTTATATTTTCTTACATGCTGAGTAATTTTAAGGTAATTCATTTGAATAAGATTTGTTTTATTATTAAATTGAATATGAACATAAATAGTTTTTACTAGTTCGTAAGCATGAAATGTGGGTAAAGCACAGAAGTAGAAATGTGAAGTAGGCAAGTCTTGATGTGTGTTAGTAAACAGTTGTGCACATCAGCTGATGGAACAAGATCTGATGGTAAAAGTTAATACCATCGGTCAGGGTAAGAGGACAGTATACCAAATTATGATAACTGCTGAAAACTGGCAATTACTTAGGGAAATAACTGAAAATCTCACATGCAAGATAAAACTGAAAGTGATTTCATGTTTCTTTCATGCTGACTTTATGCTGTGACCAATATAAATGATTAAAATTGCTTTATGTCTTCAGAAGAACCATCGTAAAAAAGAATAAAGCTGATAGAGGGGAAAACCTATGCAAGACTTTTGTCTTTGTACTGCAATATAAATGATGTAAAGGTCTTGTAAATATGTATATACAAATATGTAAGCATGTCTCATTAAATTATGAAATTAAAGTAACTGACTTTTATAGATTAAAAAACACATTCTCACATTCTTAACGCATTCCAATGTCTAGCAAATTCTGAGCCAGAAATATTCAAAGCAGCTGCCACTTCCCATTCCTTACCAACACTTCCTAATCTCTTAACAGAAGAACAGGACAATTATTTTCTTCTATGTGATGCTTTACCAGAAGACAGATTACTTAGAGAACAGCTTCAGCAAAAGAGATTGGTAAGAAATTACTGTTGTTTCATTTTTTGAGGTAAACAATTCCATAGTGTAATATATGGTAATTTATTGGGCGTTTTAAAGTGAGAGCATTTTTTGCTACACTGCAAAATTCTGATTTTTTACAGATTTTTTTTAAGCTTATTTCCCTAGCTGCTGCACAAACATATACGAACTCTTTGTTTATAGATTTTTCCTTGGAATAAATTTACAGGTTGTGTGTCAGTATTCCACACGAGTGGAAAATACACCCAGAGCGCTGAAAAAGGCTGAGTGTGCTGAACGTTTTTCTTCCTGCAAGAAGCTGCAATACATTGACACACTTTTGTGTAATAATATACATGTAGGGAACTTAGCAAAATAAAACTCAGTATGTGACACTGTGAAAAGGGAAGGTGATACTTATTTACAAAACCTTCAAGCAAGTTGGTTTTATGCATTCTCACTCTCTTACCCAGATTTCATTAATTCACACTCGCATACTCACGAGCTCCACAGTGCCTGAGTGCAGGAAGTCTGGCCAGTATTGTTTCCGTGAGATGCAAAGGACAAGAAATGCCAGCTGCGGAGGCCTCACGAACCCCTCTGGTTCTTCTTGCTTGGTGATAGCAACCTAGTACTTTGGACAGACCTCTCATGTCTTTTAGGAGTTGTCAGTTCTGAATGGGTGATGCTGCACCCTAAACTCTTGCTGACTTCAGCTTCCATGAGTCTTAGTCCATATTGCTGACCACTGAGGTTTTTCTGTTTTGCTTTGTTTTCTTGTTTGAAGTACGTATCTTTATTCTGTTTTTCCTGTTGGGCTAATTAAAAAAATAGTGTTATGTGATACATAGCGGCCTTGTTGTCAATCTCCTCGTGTTAGGATGCAGAGTCTTCTGCTGACAAGTTGTCTGTACTGTGAGGTGTTAGAGTGCAGGCCTTTTGGTCTTGATATAATATGTTCCTCAGTTTACTACTGGCAGCTCTGTCCTGGGAATTGTCAATACAGGCCTTTTAACCCTTTGTTATGCTGTTTCTTCTGGTGCCTTACCTTATTGGTAAGGTACCAACCGTGTGTTTAATTGCAAGTCTATACATACGCAGCGTGCAACTAAAGACTCCTTAAATCATAAGCATTGAGAATGAAGGAAATGCTTACAAAACCCAAATTCTGTTCCTCAGGAAAATTTGGATTGGCAGGCAAAGTCCATTTGGTCCAACTACCCTGTGCATACTGTTACAATTTGGTGGCTAGAGTAATGTTCTGCAGCTCGAGGCACATGATTAACGAATCCCCAGAACCTGTGGAGTACGTACAAGTCTTATACAGCTCTGTATAGAATCCCAGCTCCTGCAAAGGAGAATTGTGCTAGTTCCTCCACTGAGGATTTCCCATGGAGCTGGAGTTGCCTCAGCTGAAATCTTCATTCCTGTGTAGGTCTGTTGGATTGTCATGGACAGAGAAAAAAGCAGCTGATGCACTTATGCATAACATGCTACTCTTACAATTCATCCTAAAGAAAGCCATCCTGGATCAGTAAAAGGTTTGTCTAGATCAGTATCTTATCCTTGTCAACAGCAAAGCGTCTATGGTATTTGCCCTCTTCTGATCTGGTGATGATTCTTTCTCAAAATATTCTCTGAGTCCCCAGCAATTGGCAGCTCAAGAATTTCTTAATTCAGCAACAATCGTATCTGGGTTTATTAACACAGTAGATTTTTCTTTCCTGAGCCTCAAACTCTGAACCCATGCAAACTTCCAGTATCCCCAGGTTCCTGCAGCAGTGTTTTGCACAGCTTAACTACACACTGGGAGAGAGCCATCTTTTTGGCCCTCACACCTGGCTGGTTTTGTATTAGAAGAGGTGGTGAACAATTTGTCCTTTATCTTATCCAAACCATTCATGATTTGTCTCCTGGTTTATCTACCTTACGTTATGTCTTTCATTAGTCATGTGTTCAGTGCACCCTCATGGCAAAGGCAGCCAACAGCATCCTGGGCTGCATTAGGAAGAAAAAGGTTGCCAGCAGGTCAAGGAAGGTGATGCTTCCTCTCTACTCAGCACTAGTGAAACCACATCTGGAGTGCTGGGTCAAGTGCTGGGCTCCCCAGTACAAGAAAGATACAGACTTACTTGAGCAAGTCCAGTGCAGGGTCACAAAAATGATTAAGGGACTGCAACATCCTTCATACAAGGAGAGGGTGAGAGAGCTTGGACTGTTAAGCCTGGAAGACAAGGCTCAGGGGGGATCTTATCAATGTGTAGAAGTACTTGATGGGAATGAAGAAGGAGTAGACAGATTCTTCTCAGTAGTGCCCCCCAACAGGACAAGGGGCAATGGGCATGAATTAAAAATCAGGAAATTACCTCTGAAAACATGAAAACAATTTTTTTACTGTGAGGGTGGTCAAACACCAGAACAAGTTGCCCAGAGAGATTGTAGAGTCTTCATCTGTGAAGGTATTGCAAACACAACTGGACACAGACCCGAGTAACCAGCTCTAGGTGACCCTGCTTGGGCACGGGAGTTGGACTAGTTGCTCTCAAGAGGCCCTTTGCAACCTCAGTGATTTGAGGTTGTGGATGCTGTCTGTTTGGTGGTTCTTCATTGTTCATCATTGTTGCATACCTTTTCTAGTTTCCTATAATCCATTTGAGGTTATGAAAGGTATCTTGAATATTGTATGTGGGCATCCAGTATCATAATGAATTTCACTTCCCTAGCAAATATCAAGTTGTTTGTGGCTTTGAGGAAGGAAAGAGGATCATGATTGAGCATGCGGCTAATGTTTTCATAGAACTGTCTATTGTAGTAGCAACTCCTGGATGCCACACATTGAACTGCACTTTTTTTTTCTTTTAAAGGGCAATTATTTCTGGTTTTGTGGTGGTTTGTGCTATGCAGTCCTATTCCAACTAGGCCTTCTCTCCACTGCTAGTGTCAAGGGAGTGCAAAATCTGTTGTCAAGTGACCCACCTCATCTCCTCTGCAAATAGACGTTTCCTCAAATTCAGAAAAGACTACAGGATTTAACCCAAAGCAAGTGCTAGTTTTGTTTAGAGAGTAATTAAGTTAAAAAAGAAAGAGGTATGTATTCTTATTATAGTATGAAATAGCCTTTGCCATTAACGCTGTTTTAAATATAAGTATTGTATTGTCATTTTTTACAGAATTTTTGTGGAATCAAGCTGCAGCCGTAGTTGGGGCTAATAGAGTCACCGCTTTAGCTACAGCAATAAAGTCTGTTTAGTTTTTCACTTCCTTTTGCTGCAATCTGAGTGTTGACTTGCAAGTTAAATAGTTATTTTGCTTTGCAAAGTCTTTTACCTCCAGACAAGTCCAGCAATTAAGAGTGAGCTGGCAAATGGGCTCATGCGAGTTGCGCAGAATAAAGACCAGAACGATACAACTTTTGGTGATTTTTCTGCAGCCTTTGAATCCTAACTGCTGTCTCCAACAGCAAACTGAAACAAGGGCAAATGTTGTCTTTAAAATATGCTAACTGAAACATTTCATTTTGCAGTTTTGAAACTCTGGTTTAGGAATATTTCAGGCTGTATTGCAGCAGGGGAGCTAGCCAAGGTGGATGTCATGCAGAGACATTATGGTGACTGTGATGTATTGAGAGAGGCCAAGGAATGAGCCTGAACTGGGTTAGAGAGCACAGCTTGCTGAAATAGCCAGCAAGGCTACATAATACAAAACAGATACGTTCTTTTGGAAAAACAGTCTTGACAAAGAGTTCGTGGTTGTGAAGCAGTACCAGGCAAGGAAGTCCTAGCAGCAAAACTCGAGATACTATAGTGTCAGTATAAGTCACTTCGGTTTATCAGTAAGATTTTTCTAAAAAAGATAAAAAACAAACCTATTTCTTGAAAATACACACTTCTTATCACAGCATTGACCTTGTCTTGCTGTCATCTTTGCAGCTATTCTCCTGTCATGTGACTGATAGTTTGAGGTGAAGAGGCTGCTGTTCCTCCCAGTAGATAGACCCTGAAGAGGAGTCTTCACCAAAACTTGAAGAGAGACACAGGGATGTTTAGACTCTTCACCTATACCGGTTTCCCAGTATAAGCTGTTTGTATGATCCTCAGTTTGTCTCAAGCTTAAGCTGAGACAAAATTCAAGAAGTTGAAGCTATGCACTGAAAGGGATCAAGTTGCTAGCCTGATTTAGTGTAATGCATCAGAAAGTGTTTACAGAATAGCTAATAATATTAGCATGTTAATACCTACATCTGAAATTCTGTAGGTCCTTCTTTCCCTATGTTCAGTATTTAACTGCTTTTCTAAAGCGCTCTGGAACCTTGCCCATGCTCCATGGGCTTTTGAAGACTTGTCACACTCTAATGGTCAGAAATCATTTTAACTAATTCCATAATGACTCTTGGGTAAATTCTGTCAGATTTGAATACGTGTAACTTCCAACTTCTAACCCTTTCTTACCCTTTCCTGCTCTTGATTCTTTGTTTCTTTTATTTTAAATGCATTTCATTAATGATTTTGACATAATTAACCTTTCGTGCAAAGACTGAAGCCCTGAATATTACAGGCTTTTTTACATGTGCTTGATCTCTTCCTACATTAAGTAATGGATCTCAGCTTTTCTTTGCCATTTATTTCTAACGTTTTTGGGGTGGGGAGAGAGGTGTTTTTTTGCTGGTTTGTTTTACTACGTTAATTTGTCTCCATCTTCTTTTGCTTGTCTTAGTTCAAAAAGCTTCACCTATCTCCCACTTCAGCTTGGCAGCCTGTAGTACCTGTCAACTGTAATTTCAACCCTCTTTTTCTTCTCATACATCTTCACAAAGTTACTTAGGTTTCATCATATCATGAAACTTTTCCTCCCTTTTTTAATTAACTCATCTTCCTGAACAAGATGTAAGAATGTCTTCTACATCAGTGTCACAGTACCCTTCAAAACCTGAGTCATCTGTCTGTCATTGCTTACAGCCTCTTCAAGTGTAGGTTCTAGCCTATATCACTTCAGCAGCTGAGTCAGCTCAAGAAGAGTTGAGAAGAGAGGAAGAACCTGAGAGCAAGCGAGACAGAGAACTAGGGAACAATCCCTTACAGCCATCCCAGTTAGTCATTCCCATTGTTCATTTTGAACCCAAGCTCTGCAGACTAGGCTGGAATCTAGGGTAAGATACAGAAAAAAAAAACCAAAAACATTTTCCTTATTCGTAGGAGGCAAATTGCCATACAAAACACGAGTCAGGAGAATGCACTTCAGGTTTCACATTAAGTTTATAACACTTGTATTACAATCCTGAGACTTTTGCCAATTGATTATAATGCCAGTTAAGTTATAGTTCAGTTTTTGTACTCATTCAGTTTGCCTAGGATCTGTGATTCAGCAGGTTGTCCAGTGTGTTTTCCTTCTTAAACCCTTTCTCCACCACCGCCACCATCTTCTTCCCAAATTCCTGTTTTTTCTAGTTGGTCACAACTCTTATTTCTCTCTCGTTTTTTTGTTGCTGTCCTTTCAAACCTAGTTGAAAGTCTCCCCACTTAGCTGAGAAGCTGATGTCCTAAGATGCTTTTTTCCTTCTTTTTCAGGGGGCTCATTGATGGCCTTTGTTTCCCAGCCATATGAAGATATCCTTAAATGGTTCCTATTGTTTCACTGTTTCCATAGCTATATCTTCCTCTCTGGAACAGATCTATGCCTGTGCCTCAAACTCAACTGAAAACTCCTTTTCCTACTTCATTCTTATTCACAGAGTTCTGTGGTAACATCTTATCTGAATATCTAGTAAAAAGTCAGGAATGCCCGGCTGGGTGATCAGCCTGTACCAGACGAAGGGGAGTTCTCTCAGTTTCATCTCCAGATAGGCAAAATTTCTTAGATGATAGCATATTACTGCCCCATTGCTTTCCTCTCTTCTGTGCCTCAAAAGTGGGTCTCTAATACCATCATCCTTCATTCACTGGTGACTAGTCTTTGACATGCCAGTCTGTCTGTCTAGCCAGTGGGACTCTGTTCATGATGATCCTGAACTATGTATGAATTTTCATATTCACTGGATGAGAGGGAAAAGTGTACGAAGTAGTCAGCAAACACATATATGTTGGATATGTTGTGACAGCTGGCTTCAAAGATCTTGAGTGTTTTCCGGACTGGATGTCCTATCCTGACAAAGTCTTTGTATTTCTACACACCTTTCAACTAAGCTTCTTCCATGAAGGGCTTCTCCAGCAGGCATCTCTGATAATATTGAAGAAAAGACACTCTTCTTGACATTGGAGAAGACATGATAATGATTACAGATTTGGAAGCTGTTTTTTTTCTGCACCCAAGAGACAAGAGAGTGCTGTTTGAAGTGAGAAAGCTGAATATAGCGATCAGTAAGGAGAGAAGCTGAATATAGAAGTTAGGAGACAAGTTATCAATATACAGATAAGATTGCAAGTCTTTAGAGAGACATGAAGTTTCTGATACCATGACTCTTTATAAATATTTTTCCTGTTTAACAGCTACCAGCACAATCTAAAGCTCTTCAGTCAATCTTTGAGGAAGCTGTAGAGGCAAAAACAAATGTAATTGTCTTACTCCAGAAGTAGCTTATCCTAACGGTGTATATAACTGTCAAACAATGTGCTTGGCAGTTTTTAGAGACAGTAGTGCCTCTCAGGTGTCACCAATCCTCATCTTTGTCTCAGTGTACTGTGCTGGTTTGTTTTATTGCCGGTAAAGTGTATAAGCAGCTTCCTGTTGTGATCTGTCAGCATGATTTTTTTAGTTGTTTTGTTTTTAAACCAGAGTCTGTTTCACTTGCTTCCTTTGCCTACAGCAATCAGTAGCTTCTGTGAGCACTCAGCAGGGAAATGTAACTCTTATTTAAATTGGAAGAAACTACAACTAAAGATACACACTGTGTTTGAGAGATCACCTAGGAGAGCTTGATAAAATACATATTCTTGTTGTGAAGTCTCTATCTTGTATTACTTAGATCCAAATTCACACCCACATCGCTATCCACATTGCTATCTCTGGTAGTAACCTTATTTCCCAAGCAGACACTCTGATTTCAGTAGTATTAATGAGTCTGTTGTCACAGCAGAAGGAATGTGGCCTGTGATAATGCACTCTTCACAACAGTGTGACTGAGTGCTCAGATGTTTGGGTACTTCATGCAGTGATGTTTGTGATGTTTCCTCTTCAAAGGAACATCTTTAGGCAAACTACCTCCCTGGAAGGGTATAGCACTATTTATAAAAAGCTTTCATTGGAGCTTCTCTTAAATGATCATTTGTATAACATACTGTCTTTCTAGTGTCTTGCCTAGTGAGGATGAGGACAAAGGACAAGAACTGGCAAGGCAGATGCCAACAAGAACCCCAAACTATGAAATACTCATGCTCCAATCCAGCTGGTACTGAAACACAATAGTTAAAGTCGAGACTACTTGTATGCTTGCCTCTTTGGAATAAAGACTTCAGACTTTGCCTTGTCAGATCTTATGGCAGTAATTTTATTTTTTTATTGGTCCTGAACATCTTAAAAAGCAGATACATACTGCTGTTAGCTCTGTTTTACAGACTGGACTGCAGAATCCATCCTCCACTGCACAAGCAGGTTCCTGGACTGGGGAATGATAAGTTCAGGTCTCACTGCAGTCACAAATTCACTGCATGATCTTGTCCCAAACTGCATAGTGCAATCTACCTCCATCTTAGAGCCAGAAAAGTACTTTCTGCCTTAATTTCTTATCTGTCAGAGGTGCTGTGGTTATAAAAGAAACAGGGTTTGGAGAAAGAAGTCTGTTGGGCTTTTTTGTCAGACCAACTGATGTAGTTGAAAAAAAGGCAAAATTTTGACCACCAATTTTTTCTTTAGGTTGGAATCAAAAGCAGCAAAACTTGTGCTGAGTACTGTTGTGAATGGTTGATTATGTCAGTGATCTAAGCTGGGCATTCAAATAGCTACGTAAATAATTTATGAGGGCCTTGTTAATTAAGGAGTTTATGGTTTAAAAAAAAAAAAAAACAAAAGCAGTGGTCTGACAGCAATAAAGAGAGATAACTTAGCACCTGGGATACAGTGTCTGCTAGAGGGAAGGGTAGCAGAAATTACAATCAGAAAAGTCTAATATACCATAAAACCAACTGTCCTGAGTCCATAGCTTTTGGTATTTGATGGAGTTAGTTTTTAGTCTTGCCTTTTGAAGGCATTTTGTATGTCTTGAATGTCTCTTGAGCTATAGACCACAAAGTAGTTGTTTAGGGAGAAGTGTTTACTTGCTTACCGCCTCCTAGGAGAAACTCTGAACTCCTCACAACATCAAACTGAGCATCATGAATGTGTGGGGCATTTTTATAGGTTCCAAGTTACAAATTGTCACACAAATTATCAAAATTCTTTATATTCACTGTTTAGTGTACTTGTATATTTAAAGATGATCATCCTGGTATAAACACTTTTTTAGTGTTTTGAATAGCCTTTGCTGCCTATGCTTAATTCTTTTATTCATTATGAAAACAGAAAAATAATATATGTACTTTTTCCTCAAGTGACTTTGCCCTCTCATTCTCTGGTACTTTAATATGACACAGTATTCTAAAAAACTTTTGGAAAATCTTCATGTCTGAAATGTTTTTGGTGTTTTTGTCTTAGTATCAACCATGAATTAATGCCAACAGCCCCACAAATTCAAACGATTGGGAAACTGGTGCAGGTATTAAAGTAAGTTACTCATTGCCTGCCTCATAGCTTCAGTTTAAGTTTGACTTTCATTACTAGCTGAAAGTCTCCACTCAGGAAAATCTCAAAAAAGTTTTATGCAAGTTATTGTAATTGCCGTTCTCCCGTCAGAGTCCTAACAATGAAATGGAGGTTGGAAATGTCTGTAGGGAAGAAGAGTAGACCTCTTGCTTTCGCTGCACTTGACTTGCACCAGTGCCTCTAATTCCTCACCCGTGCAAGTACCAGATTTTCTTTCTGGCTTGGAAGGTTCGCTCTAGCAATGAATGATGCCACATTTGATAAAAGGAGTGTCTACCTGTCGTGGGTTAGGTTGAACCGCCCCCCCACACACACAGCTGGTCACTCCCCCTCCCCCACCCCCAGGAATGAGGGAGAGAATTAAAGGATAAACGTGAAACCCGTGGGTTGAGATAAGAGTGATTTAATACAATGTAGGTGCTCACCACCCCCTCATATGCGAAGCCCGTCTCGTCCCGAAACTGCAATCCCGGACGAACGCGAGGCCCCGAAATAGAGAGGGGCAGAGAGGGAGAGATAGTACTCTGAGAGTGGGAGTACTGGGAGAGAGAGAGGAAAGAAAAAAAAGAAAGAAAAGCAATAGAGCGAAAAACACAGCAAGCGCAAAAGAGCAAAAGCGGCAAAAGCCAAAGCGCAAAAGCCAAAGCGCAAAAGCCCTTCTGTCCGGCTGACCCTCACTTTTATACAGGGCATGACGCTGCATGATATGGAATACTAATTGGCCAGTTTGGCCCTCAATCTTAAGTTCACCACAAATCACAAGGGGAATCGTGTCCCCCTTGTCCCAGCTATGCTCCCCCTTATCCCGCTGTGCTTCTGCACTTCGGCACACTGAAAAGTCCTTGGAGTCTCACGTCCAACCACAAACATCAACTTGCTATCAGCATTCTTCTCAGAGCGAGCCTCTGAGTAAAACCAAAACACGGAGCTCTTCTAGCTGTTAAAAAAAGAAGAGCTAACACTGTCCCAGCTAAAACTGGAACACTACCTTTAAAATATTTTTTTAAACTCTCTTGAGTAAATTGATAAAGCAACAATGCTGGGTTAGTGCTGGTGTAGGGGCAAATGGGAAGGGTGAGAGAGCAGAGTAGGAGAACCACCATTTGTCTGGAGAATGCGGTACACTTCTCCTTCCTCCTCAGGCATAACTGGGAGCAGCAACTCTCCAGGGCTCCAATAAGCAATTTGTGTGAGGTGGGAATCTGGAGTCAGGCAGCCAAATACTGCAGAATGTGTTTTTTTTTCCCTCCTAGTAGAGTACAATTAGGAAGCTACATTGGAATATCATTAATGGGAGGGTGAGGGTGTTTACTTTGCTATCTTAATGTTTCAGTTGTACATGGTATCTTTTAATTTCCTTTTAGCTTGTTTCTAGTGTGTTTATTCAAAGTATGTAAACTCTGCGCAGACACCTTCAAATTCAAGGTTAGCCAAACCGCACCAGACGTGCTGCTGAGCAGAGAGGGGTGACAGCTACGAGGAGCAGAGAAAGCCCCAGTTCTTACTGACGTGCCGTGGGATGTTCACTGCCCGTGTGGAGCAGACAGATACTGGTACTTAATTGCATCTCTGCTGAAGGGCTCTCAAAAGATGCGTTACGCTCCATTTGTCTCTTTCGGGAGTCAGCCCTGAAAAACAGGAATTTATATTTCTGTTAGCTGACGTTTCATATAACACAGCAGGACGTGAGCAGAGGCGGCCTGGAATTTGAGTAGGCACTGCTGAGCATGAATCCAACGCAAAATGTACACCTTGTAGTACATAAACAAAAAAAATGAAGCCCCAGGATCTGTGTTTTTAGGGTAACCAACTCTTAGCCGATGTGCAGCAGCTACAGCTCTCAGATTGTGCGGTGGAATATGGGCCCTAGAAGGTTTTGGTTTCTTTCCTTTCTTTTTTCTTTTCTTTTTCTTTCTTTTCTGCCTTCTGTGGAACTTGCCTAACAGGCGTAGCTGAGTGTAAATTTAGATGTAGACTATGGGCAAATTCAAGCCTCAATCCACACAGAAGAGTCACTAAAGAGGTAGGTGAGAAACACAAAGCTCCACTGTTGCAGGCTCTAAGGAGATAAAGAGATTGAGAAAATCCCCTAAGAAATTCAGTCAGGATCCCGAATGTCGGAAAGCAGACAGCAGCATCTCTGCATTGCACAGAAAATAAATCCTTTACCAGTTATCAGTACTTAAAACAGGGCAGTGTACTGCCAGGCTGAAAATATGCTAAGTTTTAATCCAAACACCAGTTCTCCCGTGTCCCAGATGATTATGGCGTTTCCATCTGAAGTGTATAGTAACTCCACAGCGTAACTCTACAGTATAAATACACTGCTACTGTTACAGCATCAGAAGCAGTCACCTGCTGCACGATTTTGTAGTTGTTAGGAAAATTGGGGTCAAGTGTTGTTAAGTGTCTAGCCTAGTCTATTGCTCTAAATTAAACTGGACCAGTGTTAACAGGACCAGTGTTAAAGGCAATCAACTTCTCCTTTTCCATGGGTTTACTATGTGCCATAGCTCCTTGCAGAAACTGCCAGGGTTCTTTTCATCAGTCCCGTATTATGAAAAAGTCTTCTAGATTGCTTGTGATTAAACACGTAAAATTGAGTTTATCGTTCCATGGGCTGTTATGTGGTTACCCACAAACCTGCTCACTGATACCAGAAGTAAATGTGAACCTAAGTAGAAACAATAAATGATATGTTATATACAGAATCCTTTAAATAGCTGTGTAAAATCTCACTGTGGATTGTATTTCTTTCCATACACCATGTATAATGCTAGGAGAATTTTAATGGAATTTGACTGGAGCACATACTGCCTTTGAAAAAACTTCTAATTTTTGTGAGAATCCACCCTCAAAACATACTAATGTCTGGTTTGTGTCAGCGGCATGTTTTAATTTTGTATGTCGATTGTTGCCAGTAAGCATGAAGAGGTATAATAAGCTTATGTGATGAAATGACTGTTATTTTTTATCTGAATAACTGTATCTGTTTCTTTTCATAGAGAGAAATTCTAGAACAGCAACAGCAAGAGAGATACGACACAAGTTTTCATAGTATGTGTATGTTCTGTGATCAAGAATTCACAGGAAACAGGTTTGTTTATTGACTTGTGTGCTTTTGTTATATTTTTTCGTATCTGCTCAGTGTCTTTGTATGGTTTTAATGTCATTGAACCAGTTAGTGCCTAATGGTAGGACTCAGAAAATAAAATTCATTTTAATGTGTAGTTTAAGCGTTTCTTTCACCTGCAGTGTCATTTTAAATAGACTCCTTCCCACTTCTTAATCTTTTATTTATTCCAGTACAACTTTTTATACTGCACAGCAAGCCGGAGTTGGGAACTGAACCATTTTAAAGAGAAGACAGTTTTTCGGCAGTTGTTTTAGTGGCAAAGAGAGCTGTTTAAGCCAATATGGCTGTTAAAAAAATATTTCTATCCAGTTACACATTTTCCTGTTTAAACCTCACCAAACCAATGTCAATTTGAAGACTGAATGAAAACAAGGAGAGGAAAATTAGAGTGAGAACGGAGTGCTTTGCGGTCAAGTGGGAGTGGGAGTTGCGTTCAAGTGCTTGCTCCAGTGAAAATGTGGTTTTACACAGTACGTTTGGAGAGACTTATCCCTGAATGTCTGTTTGCATGGGTAGTTCTGCTACTCTGGAAAGGTTGAAGAACCTGGGGTCATGTCCCTGCAGGTCATCCCAATGTTGTGTGAGTGTCTTGTTCTCTATACTGCCCGATGTAATGAAGTTCACTTAATTTAGCCCCCAAGAACTTCATCTTCTACTTACTCTGGGGTCTCACAGAACATGTGATTTGAAATCGTGCCTGGACTGTGATAAAAGCAAGGGTCAGCAGTGTTAACATTTGGATGTTTCTTTATTCCCCAAATGCAGTTGAGGCATATAGAGATGTTAGGCACCTAAGGAATTAACCAGTATACCTCTGTTAGAAAAATTACTTACTTAAATATCCATTAGGTTTGTTCATGCATATTCCTGAGTGCTGTTTATGTTGCTAGTGGTGTGAAGCAATATTGATGTGAAAGCATATCACACCCAAGAATTTCTGCTTTGTTAATCAGCATAGAAAAACTGACAAATGACTTTTGAGAATGTTTCCCAAGATGGTTGTTTGAAACATGTGATTTGCTTATCCAAGTTATTAAATGAGCCTTGTTAACAGTGAGGGTCAAAATAAACTATTGTAATTTTTGTTTAAAGGATTATATTTCATGCATGCGGATTAAGTAGTTGAAATGTTACTGAATGTTCAGCAGTGCTGAAATTGAAAACTTCCTATTTAAATAAAATCACATTCTTTTTTTCTACAGTGGCAGAAACACTATTATTGTTTATTTAATGTTGGGTTTTATGCATTTTTAGAGCAATTGGTATATTTCGAGTCACTAATTGAATAATTCTTATATCTATTCAAAGATGTGTAACATTCTTTTTGGGTCTTTTGTAGATCTGTCCTTCTCAATCATATGGCAAGAGAGCATGCTTTTAACATTGGGCTGCCAGATAACATTGTGAATTGCTATGAGTTTTTGGCTGTATTACAGGAGAAGCTCGACAAGTAAGTAGTTTTTTGTTTGTATTTTAATGGATTTAGGTCATATTTCTTTTAACCTTGGAAATAAGTTGGGTTAAAATTAATTCAACATTCATGGTTAGTTGAGAAGAAACAAAGAGAGGATGTAAGTTTATTGTGAGTGCTCTTAGAAGGCTTTATGTTGACTTATTGAAAGCTAATTCATAACAATTCATAGTAGTGTAACAATTCGTAGTATGTGTTTGCTGGAACAATGAGAGTGCCACGCAGTGCTTCAGTTGTTACGCGTTGCAGAGTTTCCTTTGACATCAGTAACAGCACATCCCTCTTTCTCACAACTGTTAAATGTTCTTGATTCTCATCATAACAATCTTTCTTTTTGCTAAACATCTCTTTAATCACTGAATACAGGCTTCTTATGCCAATCTTCTTTTGCCTCTCCTATGTATCAATAACATGGGAACTTTGGTCTCTCCCTTCTTTACTGCTTACAAGACTACATCTCAGAGCAGAAGGGCAAAGACAATGTATGTGTTGCCTCAGAAACATATAAACCAAAGATGGCTGAAGAAGTTAAAAAGGGAATCTGGGAGAAGAACTTGGGTAGCAAAGAGCAAGAAACTCTTCATTTTGAGTTTCCTTTGCAAGTATCTAAGTGCCCTTTATTAATTTCATAAATGGGGCAATAAGAAGTATGCCACAAATACAAATTTGGCTTTAGCAGAAAATGTACTTCCGTAAGAGTGAAACTGTAGCTTTAACAAGTTTATTAGATTTTCTTACAATCTATAATGAAAGACTAGGAGAAATTTGCCTAAATCTTAGGCTTACTTATGAAAAGCCACAGAAGACTGGGATTTGTGAAAACTAGGATATGTAAATTCGATTAGATATCCTTCCAAGTAAATTTAGAATCCATTGGTTTGTACCTCTGAAAAGAAAATAAAAAGAAATTCAAAGGACGGAAAAGCCATCAGCGCTCTCTAATTTAGTCTTTGGCCTGACAGTGAATATGCAGTCACAATAGATGTAGGTTAACTTCCTCCAGAAATGAAGATGTATTAAGAATGCCTTTCGTCTTATCATTGGTGTTGCCTAATGCACTGAGCTACCTTGCTCACTGTAAAATTGCAGCTTTACTATTTATCAGTAGGACCTGAGGATTTTGTTTACATGGAGGTTTCTCAAAGCCAATCCTTTCTGTAGTTAATACACATGCTGAAATTGCTTTCAAAGTCGTGAAAGTCCATTCCTCCTGCTAGTAAGAAGAAACTTAATATTAAATTTCTTCTTATTAAGAGGAGAAAAACATTATTTCAGGCAAATATCATGACTACATTGTGTATGCTGAGGAAAAGCATTACAGGTTCTTCCTGGGAATGCCTTTCACAACTAGAGCAAACGCTTTACTGTTAGCAGGTGGAATAAAGCAGATATTAAAATTTATAGATGTATTCCACCATTGGACCTATGATTCACTGACAAGGCAATACTTAGCCTTTGAGGCTGCAAGCACAAGGAGAACTCAAAACTTCCTTAGCAGTAAGCCTAAATGTTACAACAGTTCTTTGGAAGGCAAAAAGATACTGAGAATACTGAATTGCTGCTCAAGCAAGAGCTGAGGGGAATCTGGATGCACGTTTACTGAAGAACTATGGGGGTTTTCAGGGTATAGGTACAGACCTTCTAGGCACAATATTAATGGGTTTTGTGGGGGCAAATGCTTGAGTAAGAAAATAATTTTCTACTTCAGTATCTATATCTTAAACCTTGGGGAAATCACAGAAAGGCCTGACCCAGGCACTGTTAAAATTCTTTCTGACTGTACAATCAAGAATACTTTCATCTGTGAGTAAAGAAAAAAAAAAAAAAAAGTGATCATTTTAATTCAGAGCCACCACATTTTTTTAATATCTGTGGTTTTAGTGTGTTAAAGTGCTGTCTTTTTTCTCCCTCCATTCAATTTTTTTTCCTGCTAACCAGCATCTCCAATACAAAGATATAAGGCCACTGTTACAAAGTTTTTATTGCATGAGAAATTACTTTCTAGGGGTTTTCCCCATCGCCCTGCAGAGATAATTTTTCAACCAGCCTAAGAAGCTTCTCCATCTTGGTAGGATATGTAAACCTCCACTTACAAGAAAAATGTTTGACACCTTGGCTGACTAGAGGCTCAAGATCTAAGTCCATTAAACAAGGATGTTCCTGTAAGCTCAGGGCTCTGCTGTGTCTCTGCCAGAAAAAAATGACCATCATCTATCTCAGGGAGAATCATAGAATCATAGAATGGTTAGGGTGGGAAGGGACCTTAAAGATCATCTAGTTCCAACCCCCCTGCCATGGGCAGGGAAACCCTCCACTACACCAGGTTGCCCAAAGCCTCGTCTAACCTGGCCTTGAACACTCACCCATTTAGGCTGAAAGGCAGGTTACTGTCCTCATAGTCCACTGTCTGAATCAAGAGACTTGACTTAATGCTTTATAGGCTCAACTTTCAGATGTCGGTCGATACTACAGTGGAGAGAACAATTATTTTATAGCGCTCATAATAGAGAATTTAAGACAGCATGTATACTTCTGTTTTGTTTGAATTGCTCTGGGATACATACTGTGGTAATATTCTCATTTCTTAATGAATGTTTTTACCTTGTCAAGTAATGTGTATGTATATAATAATTCATGTCTATATATGCATGTGTATACATGCACATTAATTATTATGTGTGTGTGTGTATGAGTTTATTTACTAAATTTGATCTATCAGGATTTCAAAACCCATTGATCACACTGGCAAACTGTTGAGTAAGAAGTATAAAACTTTCTGTTTAACGAATTTAAATCGTTTGAAAATATTGGTAGCACGTTCAAAGTTTGGATTTTTTCACTCTAAATTACAAAGAAATGGTTCCTGGTGGATCATATGCCAGTCTCAGTGCATGCTGAGTTAAGAGTTCACATGTTGACCAATCCAATGGACCTCCCATCTCTTGGTAGGACAATTTTGAGTTATCAGACTTTTGTCCCACTTTGCATATGGGGCAAACAGTAAACTATGTAATCATCTATATTTTCATTTTATCTCATTTTTGTCATCTCTATGTTTGATTGACTCTACTGTGATCCAAGATTATCTTGTACTTGTGGGGTTTTTTTATATAAACTTTCCTTTTCATTCAGCTTACTCTCACATTCTTAGGATTAATCTTACCGTATGTATCTCCAGCTAATTTGAGGATATTATCTTGTACTATTTTCATTTTAACATATTGACCTGTTTGCCTTTTTGTCTTAGTTTGCAGTGTTTATACTGTGAAAAAGTCTTCAGAGACAAAAACACACTAAAAGATCACATGAGAAAGAAGCAGCATCGCAGAATCAATGCCAAAAACAAAGAATACGACAAATTTTATATCATTAATTACTTGGTAAGTGGTTCTGTGAATAATTAGTGAATTACTAAAGAGATCCAGACAATTTCTTGTTAAAAGTGAGTAATTCCAAACCAGCAATTAGTACAAAGGTCAAAAATCAAGTGAAGGACTCTTAAGAAATATGCTCATTTATGGTATGATATTCTGGGTAATTGTTAAACTAAGGAATAGTAAACATTTGTTGTTGAGAGTTGATTTTGAGAGATGCAAAAATTCATCTTGAAGAGATGCTAATCATCATGTCATTAGTGCTCAGTCTCTGCTTTAATAACCAGAAGGGAAAATGAGATAGAGTAATGAAGTAAATGGAGGTCTAACTTGAATGCTATTGGCTTTGAGCTTGTTTTCTACAATCCTTAAGCTGGAAGTGCTCTTTGGAGTATAAATTAAATGTAAAGAGGAGGAAAATGAAAGACACGTAGATGAAACAAAAAATAAGTGTTTGTTTTTAGCCTCCAGATAGGTGTATGTTGCTAGGTATTAATATTTTTTATCTCAGACCTTTGAGAGTGTGTATGCATGTGTGTGTAACAGATCTTCACTTGCTGTCTTCAACTCATGAATATAGGAGCTGCTTCAAAAGCTGCTACAGTCTGTGCCAGAAGTAACTATATTTCAGCTGAACTAGTCTTTGTGCCTTCTGCTTGTGTTAATATCCAGGTTATAAATAGGCATCCTTGACTGTTTTACCTACTCTTTCCCTTTAATTTCTCTCACTGGGTTTTATTCTAAGAACAAAGAGTTGTATGTTTAATGCTCTGCCAAGTCCCTTCTACCCAAGATGGAGTGAATTCCCTCTGTGATCCCGTATATTTTCCTTCCAAAGATCAATGATCTGAGGCCTGTATTTTCTTTTCTAGATATTCAAATATCACTGTATTAAGAACTGACCTGTACTAGCTGCACAGCGGTGAAAAAGTTGTGAAGTTCTGCAGGGTAAATGTTCTCAGCTTCTCAACAGAACTAAGCGTTCACTTCTTACTTAGAAATTAACAGACTTGAATTTAATGTTGTAATTGCTTCAGGCTATTTTAATAGTTCTGTTCTACTCTGCCAGTCCTGCAGGTAATCTCATATTTTCAGAACTTGGCATCCTCTTTAAACTATCTTTTGTCTCTTGTTTGCATTCATTGTTCAGATTTGAATTTGTCCCAGCTTTGATCAGGATACGGAGCTAGATGACTGCCCAGAAGCACAGAGAACCATCTGATACTCCTTCAGAAATTTGAGAGATGTGCAGGGAAGTCATAATATCAATGCAGACACAGTGGCTGCAGAGCCTGCAGGGCTATGATCCTTTTGGCATCACAGGGGCATGGTAGGATGACTGCTATGGCTGGAGTGTCAGAATGGAAGGATACAGGCTCTTCGGGAAGAGCAGGCAGGGGAGACGAGAAGGACGTGTTGCCCTCTATGTCGATGATCAGCTGGAGTGCATGGAGCTCCACCTGGGGATAGATGAGGAGCTGACCAAGAGCTTATGAGTCAGGATTAAAGGGAGGGCAGGGACAGATGACATTATAGTAGGGATCTGCTACAGACCACCTGACCAGGAAGACTGAGTGGATGAGGCGCTCTTTAGACAGATGAGCAGCCTCATGTTCCCAGCCCCTGGTCCTCATGGGAAATTTCAGCCACGCCCATATCTGTTGGGACAACACAGCAGGCCACAAGCAATCCAGGAGGTTCCTGAAATGCATTGATGATAACTTCCTTCTCCAAGCAATAGAGCAAGCAATGAGAAGACATGCTCTGCTGTACCTTGTTCTCACCAACAAGGAGGGGCTGATGGGGAATGTGAAGCTCAAGGGCAACCTTGGTTGCAGTGACCATGAAATGGTGGAGTTCAAGATCCTTAGGGCAACGACGATAGCACACAGCAAGTTCACTGCCCTGGACTTCAGGAGAGCAGACTTCGGGCTCTTCAGGGATTTGCTTGGTAAAATACCATGGGATAAAGCCCTGGAAGGAAGAGGGGCCCAAGAAAGCTGGTTAATATTCAAGCATCACCTCCTCCAAGCTCAGGAGTGATGCATCCCAGCAAAGAAGAAATTGGGCAGAAACACCAGGAGGCCTGCACGGATGAACATGGAGCTCCTGGACAAACTCGGGCATAAAAGGGAAGCCTGCAGAGGATGGGAGCAAGGACAGGTAGCTTGGGAGGAATACAGAGAAATTATCCAAGCAACCAGGGATCAGGTTAGGAAAATTAAAGCCCTGATATAATTAAATCTGGCCGGGGACATCAAGGGCAACAAGAAAAACTTATATAGGTTTGTCAGTGATAAAAGGAAGACTAGGGAAAATGTGGACCCTCTCTGGAAGAAAATGGGAGACCTGGCTACTCGGGATATGGAGAAGGCTGAGTTACTCAATGACTTTTTTGCCTCAGTCTTCACTGAAAAGTGCTCTAGCGGCACTGTCCACCTCGCAGAAGGCAAAGGCAGGGACTGTGAGAATGAAGAACCGCCCACTGTAGGAGAAGATCAGGTTTGAGACCATCTAAGAAACCTGAAAGTGGACAAGTCCATGGGACCTGATGAGGTGCATCCGCGGGTCCTGAAGGAACTGGCGGATGAAATTGCTAAGCCGCTATCCATGATATCTGAGAAGTGGTGGCAGTACGGTGAAGATCCCACCAACTGGAAAAGGGGAAACATAGCTCCCATCTTTAAAAAGGGAAAAAAGGAAGACCCAGGGAACTACAGCAACTCAGTCTCACCTCTGTGCCCATCAAGTTCATGGAGCAGATGCTCCTGGCAACTATGCTAAGGCACATGGGAAATAAGGAGGTGACTGGTGACAGCCAACATGGCTTCACTAAGGGCAAATCGTGCCTGACAAATTTCATGGCTTTCTATGATGGGGTTACGCGTTTCATTAATGTGAAATTTTTAGAATAGTTTCTAAATAGCAGAAAGTGCTTTCAAAATAGCCTTTGGTAAACCCTTTACTTTTGCACAAAGGAGAAGAAGATTAAAGGGAGAATCTTTAATTTGTTCACTGGGAGTTCAGTAGATTGGCCTTTATGTACAAGGAGAAATAATATTATTCTCTACTGCACATATGTAGTCTACAGTAGGTTATACTAATGTGATAGGATTCTTTTCTTCAAGCTGAGTCTGTATTCAGTGAATTCTAGATGGTATGCAAGGTCTGCTTTCTGTAATGACTTGATGTAGTGATTTTACTTCCTCTCATGCAGCACTTCACAATTTACTACAGGAAAATTTTTATTGTCTACTATCAAGCTTTACTGACTTCTCAATGTGTCTTAAAGATCTGTGCTTCACATTGCTCTAGATGTCCAGGAGAATTACACAATTTCACAGACACAGGCACGGATTAGATATCTTATCTGAAATGACAGATGTGTTGTTTCAAAATTTACTACTGAATTCATCTTGACCTAAAGATGTAGGGATACAGTTTATCTGTTTTTCTGTATGCTTTCACAGAAAAGTCTGTATTTTGAGAATGTAACGAAGGTATTTCTATATGCCAGTTTGATTGAGTTTGTTTTCATCATAAAGAGACTATAAGGCTAACTAGGTGTCTAATGATAAATATCAGTATTATCACAGTCTTACCCACTTTACTTTTAGGATGTGCACCATAAAGCTTTTCTATCAGCAACTGGATCTTAAGTTATTTAAATGGATAGTTCTTTAGTACAACCATCTTACAGGCACTATTGTCCTTTTTCACATTTTCCATTACATATTATCTTCACCAAGCACTGCATAAAATAGTCTTATTAAGCTGGAACTGGCAGTTTCCTTTATTTTGTGGCTTTCGTACGGAGCAATTTTAAGGGCTTTTTGTTCAGATGTCCTGAGAATGTCTCCTGAATTGCCTCATGATCTTCTGGCCAGTTCTTGTGTTTTTAAGCTGATGGCAGAGCTCCCGTTGATTTCATTTAAAGCAGTAGGCTTGCCTGCCTTCTTCCTTTCCCTTCATTCTGCCTTTGGCTTCACTTGTGTTTTTCCTGCAGTTGTGAGAATGTTTTCATAATGTAGGTTACATTTTATATCTGTGCGTTGGTAATTCCCTCCCCTAAATTTCCAATTTGGCATAGCAATGAGTAATATAAGAGCAAATTCCTTTGTAAATATTTTGATATTCAGAGACTTCCTATGACTTCTGTCATGACCTACAAGCTGCTTGATTTATCTACCCTCATATTATTCACATGTTCTGTTGCTCACAGGTTAGTGTTAAGAGAAGAGTATATTACACACGATCTTCAGTAGGAGTGGAAGCTTTTTTCGTCATGTGCATATATAGTAGTGTCGTGGTTTAACCCCAGTCGGCAACTAAGCACTACCCAGCTACTTGCTAACTTTCCCTCCAATGGGATGGGGGAGAGAGTCAGAAGAGTGAAAGTGAGAAAACTCAGGGGTTGAGGTAGACAGTGTAATAGGTAAAGCTAAAGCCACGCATGCAGGCAAAGTCCTTTGCTCCTTCCCATGGGCAGGCAGGTGTTCAGCCATCTCCAGGAAAGCAGGGCTCCATCATGCCTAACGGTTACTGGGGAAGACAATCACCATCACTCTGAATGTCCTCCCCTTCCTTCTTTTTTCTCCAGCTTTATATGCTGACCATGATGTCATGTGGTGTGGAATATCCCTTTGGTCAGTTGGGGTCAGCTGTCCCAGCTGTGTCCCCTTCCAATTTCTTGCGCACCCCCAGCCTACTCACTAGTGAGGCGGGATGAGAAGCAGAAAAGGCTTTGACTCTTGTAAGCACTGCTCAGCAATAACAAAAACATCCCTGTGTTATCAAAACTGTTCCCAGCACAAATCCAAAACACAGCCCCATAGTAGTGACTGTGAAGAAAATTAACTCTGTCCCAGCCAAAACCAACACAAATAGATTTCTTTCATAAGCAAGTATCAGAAGTTTATTATTAGATAGTTACATTAAATGAGAGTGGGAGTTTTGCAATTATGCAAATGACTTTAAAATTAGTGGAGTCACTTCCCCAGTGGATTTGGAGGTCTTTTGTCAGTATTGTGTAAGTATGGAAGATGATATCAATACTATTCAGAAAGTGTTGAAGTGTAAATCGAAAAAGACGAACTGATAGTAGAGGGTGAAGAACTGAGCAGCAATGCATCTACGATACATATGTTGGTTACCTTATGTTGTGGTTTTAGGCCGATCCGGCAACTGAACTCCACGCAGCCGCTCTCTCACTCCAGTAAAGTGGAGAGGAGAAAAATATAATAAAAGGACTGAGGGTTGAGACAAGAACAGAGGGAGCACCCACCAACCATGGTCCCGGGCAAAACAGACTCAGCTTTCTTAAAGCAAAACAATTTATTAACAGTTACTTAAAAGAATAAAGACAAGCAAAACCAGTTACTTAAAAGGATAAAAAGAAAACAAGGCCAGATCTTAAAAACAACACCTCTCCACCCCCCTTTCCTTTTCTTCCCAGCTCTAACTCCTCCCCCCAGCAGCGCAGGGGGACAAGGAATGGGGGAGTGCAGGTCAGTTCATTCCATGTTGTTACTACTGCTCCTCTCTTAAAGGAGAAGGAGTCCTTACACCATTTTCCCTTGCTCCAGTGGATCCCCTACTCAAGAGGAAAATCCACAAACTTCTCCAGCGTGAGTCCTACCCGCAGGATGCAATCTTTCCCCATCGGATTGTTCCAGTGCGGGCTTTACCAGTCTTGGATTCTTAGGGAGTTTTCGCCACTCGCTCTGGCATGGGTTATCATATAGACTCTAAATGTGTCTCTATACAGACTCTAAATGTGTCTCTACCTGTGCCCATGCTTCACGACTGTCCTCAGGCTCAGGCATCTCCTCTAAACAAAACACCTCCCCACTGACGGGGATCATCCCACGGACTCTAGATGCGTACCATCCTCAGGCCCAGGCATCTCTTCTCTGATGTGGGTTCTCCACGGGCTGCGAGGGGGTCTCTGCTCCACCAAAGACTGTCTTGGCTGCAGGGGATCCACCTGCCATCTCACCACCGGTTGCAGGGAAACTCAGCTCTGGCACACCTCCTCCCATTCCATCTTCACTGACCTGGTGTCTGTGTGGCCGTTTCTCTCAGATCTCAGTCCTCTCTGGGTGAACTCGGCCCGGTGGGCACCCCAGGAGTGGGGCTCTCCCTGAGTTCCCCAACCAGCTTCGCCGCCACCATCTTCAGTGGGTGTCACCGACCTGGCACGGGCCGCTGCCCAGCTGGGAGCCGGGGAGAAGGGGCAGCGCCCCCCTCCCCTCTCCTCACTCGTGGGCAAAGGCACACCTTTCCGGTTCCTTTGTCCCAATGTAAATAGGGCAATTCGCAGAGGCGCCAATTGGCTCAAACCCCAAGGGGGATGGGAATCCGATCTGGTGGGCAGCTCCTGCCACCAGAACCTCCGCCCCCACATCAAACCATGACACCTTATTTTTATTTTCTCCAAAAAAATAATTTTCTTGTTTCTGTGCCTATGTTAGCCTATGGCCTCATGATTCACCTTACACAAAGAGTCAAGTGAAAATGGGGAGGGAAGGACTTTTTAGTCTGTGGTGCCTGCTGGATGCCATAAAAGAGCAGAAGACACTATGAAAACTCTCTTATTTTCAACTGTGGTGGTTTAGCCCAGCCGGCAGCTAAGCTACCAGGAGGTGGCTTGCTTGCCTCTCCCGCTCTGTGGGGTGGAGAGGAGAAAAATGTAGCAAAAGGCCCGAGGGTGGCGATAGGAGGGAGCACCGACCAACCCTGGCCCCGGGCAAAACAGACTCAACTTGGGGACAAATCAATTTAATTCATTAACATTTACTTGAAAGGATAACAAGAAACAAAGGCAGACCTTAAAACACCTTCCCCCCACCCCTCCCTTCTTCCTGGCGCTACCTCCTTCCCCCAGCAGCACAGGCGGATGGGGATGGGGGAGAGGGTTGCCGGTTTTTTCCTAAGATGTTGTTTCTGCTGCTCCTTCCTTAAAGGGGGAGGACTCCTCACACTCTTTTCCCTTCTTCCAATTCATCCTCTCTTCATGGGACAGTCCACAGACTTCTCCAACATGAATCCTTCCCACAGGATGCAATCATAGAATCATAGAATCGTTAGGGCTGGAAGGGACCTTCAAAGGTCATCTAGTCCAACCCCCCTGCAAGGAACAGGGATATCTCCAACTAGATCAGGTTGCTCAGGGCCTCATCCAACCGGGCCTTGAACGTCTCCAGGGATGGAGCATCCACCACCTCTCTGGGCAACCTGTTCCAGTGTTCTACAACTCTCATGGTAAAAAATTTTTTCCTAATATCCAACCTGAACCTACCTCCCTCTATTTTAAAACCATTACCCCTTGTCCTATCACAACTGGCCCTCCTGAACAGCCTCTCCCCATCTTTCTTGTAGGTCCCCTTGAGGTACTGGAAGACCGCTATAAGGTCACCCCGGAGCCTCCTCTTCTCCAGGCTGAACAGCCCCAACTCTTTCAGCCTGTCCTCATAGGAAAGGTGCTCCAGCCCTCTTATCATCTTTGTGGCCCTCCTCTGGACCCTCTCCAACTGGTCCATGTCCTTCTTATGTTGGGGACTCCAGAACTGGACGCAATACTCCCAAGTGAGGTCTCACGAGGGCAGAGTAGAGGGGGAGAATCACCTCCCTCGACCTGCTGGCCACGCTCCTCTTGATGCAGCCCAGGACGCGGTTGGCCTTCTGGGCCGCAAGAGCACATTGCCGGCTCATATTGAGCTTCTCGTCCACCAGTACTCCCAAGTCCTTCTCCTCAGGGCTGCTCACGATCCATTCTCCGCCCAGTCTGTATTTGTGCCTGGGATTGCCATGACCCAGATGTAGGACCTTGCACTTGGCCTGGTTAAACTTCATGAGGTTGGTACGGGCCCACCTCTCCAGCCTGTCGAGGTCCCTCTGGATGGCATCCCTCCCTTCCAGCGTGTCAATGGCACCACACAGCTTGGTGTCATCGGAGAACTTGCTGAGGGTGCACTCCATGCCACTGTCCACGTCACCGACAAAGATGTTGAAGAGGGCCGGGCCCAACACGGACCCCTGAGGGACGCCACTCGTGACCAGTCTCCACATGGACATCGAGCCGTTGACCACTACTCTCTGAGTACGGCCATTGAGCCAATTCCTTATCCACCGAGTGGTCCATCCATCAAACCCATGCCTCTCTAGTTTAGAGAGAAGAATGTCGTGCGGGACAGTGTCAAAAGCTTTGCACAAGTCCAGGTAGATGACATCCGTTGGTCGACTCTTGTCCACCGATGTTGTCACCCCATCATAAAAGGCCACCAAGTTGGTCAGGCACGATCTGCCTTTGGTGAAGCCATGTTGGCTGTCACCCACCACCTCCTTGCTCTCCATGTGCCTTAGCATGGTTCCCAGGAGAATCTGCTCCATGACCTTGCCAGGCACAGAGGAGAGGCTGACCGGCCTGTACCTAATCCTTACCCATCAGATCGCTCCAGCATGGGCTTTTCCCACAAAGTCACGACTTCTTAGGGTGCAGCCACCCCCTCTGGCATGGAGTCCTTCACGGGCTTCAGATGCCTCTCCGCCTCGTCGTCAGTCTCCAGCAGCATGGGGTCTTTCCCGCTGAGGCAATCTACAACCTCCCTTAGGTACAGGCATCTCTGCTCCAGCGTGGGGTTCTCCATGGGCTGTGGGTGGATCTCTGTTCCACTGTTAATCTCTATGGGCTGCAGGGGGGCCGCCTGCCATCTCACCACGGGCTGCAGAGGAATCTCAGCTCTGGCACACCTCTTCCTGCTTCATCTTCACTGACCTTGGTGTCTGTGTGGCCATTTCTCTCAGATCTTAGTCCTCTCTCTGCTGCAGCTGCGCCAGGCCTGACCAGCCCGACAAACCTCGGCAGTCCCAGCAGGACATACTCCACCCAGCAGGAGCCCCAGGAGCACAGCACTTCGGTGGTCTCCAAGCCGCACCACTGTGGCCATCTCCAGTTGAGTGGTGGCAGCCTGGCACGGGCAGCCAGCCAGCTGCCCAGTCAGGGCACCAGCCCCCCTCTCTTCAGTGTAGGTCCAGCCCCATTCGGGCTCCTTCATCCCCTTCTTAAATAGGGCATTCACAGAAGCACTGATCGGCTCATCCCTGGCCTGAGAGGATGGGAGGGTGCAACCTGGCCAGAGGCCGGTGTGACGGATTTTAGAGCCAGAGAAGCTTTTTGCAGCTACTTAAAGGGGCCATCTCTGCAGCCTCTCCCCTGCTACCAAAATCCCAGCACATCAGCCCAAGGAACAGAGGCAAATCCAGACTAACAGGACCTTTCTGTGTTCACCTGATTGTTACCAGCAGCACTTTAAGTACAGAGTATGCTTTGTAGTAAGCACAGATGTTTATTTTCAAATTGAATAATGGTATGTATTTGTAGTAACGTAACATCGCTATAATGAATGCACTTATGACTATGCTAGACAGCTGAAAATGATGCCTGTAACTTACTAGAAAACTTGTTTTATAAACCCTTTACTGGGGGCTGGGGGGATGTTTTATGTAGGTTACAATTTATTTTTAGCCTGTTTTGATTTAAGCAGGATATATTTTGTAAAATAATGAAGGAACACCCTTCATCAGTTTGTGATAGTTGAAGACTTAATAAAATCTCCCAAGTGAGGGAACACTTCATGTTAAAATTCATCCAATGCCTATTAACTAATGTTGAGGTAAGACCATCTCTTCTATGTAATAAAGCATCTCTAAGTTCTGCAGCAATATAAAACAGTTCAGATAATCGCAGTAAGGCAGGTGAGGAGAAAGGTGAAAGGAAATTTGCAGGGGAAAGCAGCATCTGTTTGGAGTTTCTGAGTTCCGCGGGCCTGGAACTACATTTGCATGTAGTTCAGTAACTGCTCTTTTGGGAAAACTGCTTGAGATAGCAGCTGCTGTTTCTAGTTTCTCCCATCTCAGCACTTCTTCTCAAGTTGGGGTATGTTGCCTCAGTGAAGCACGCAGACCTTCTCCCTGTAGAACCCTTAAAACTGTGCTCAAGCTGAGAAGATAAATGGTCTGTGAGTCAATTCATCTCTGTGCATTTAGACTTCATTTTGGAAGAGGAAATCAAACCACACACATTTGCATGCCCTCCTCACATTTCTATAGGATCCTTCTCTTTGTGAGGTACACAGGAAGTATTTTTTTAAAAAAGTTGGATTTCTTTGGATATGTAGCAGGGCTTGCAGGTTTTTTAATTATGCGTTTTCTACTGTTTGAACTATTAACAGTGTCAAGTCTAGTTTTTCCTCTGATTTTGTGAGGAATTTTTGGGGAATCTCTAAAGATTTTTGCTGGGAGCTCTTGCGTCTTGGATGAAAGAGCAAGAGAAGTTGAATACTTAACAAAGGCACCCTTGGTCCCAGATGCCCACCAAGCTGTAGAACTGAAAAAGTGTTTTAAAAAAAGAAAAATTAAAAAAATTGAAAGAGCTTAAAGAACGTTCTGAAGAACTCTTTCCCACCCAATTGCTCAGTTTCAGTCTCTCGGCACTTTCATCACAGGGTCCCTAGTTATCCATTTGCTGTGTAATTTTCCAGTGATACAAGACCTGATTAGCTTTTTCCTTTTTCCTTTTCCTCTGAATATAAATAGATGAGGGAAACAGAGACCTCTTACAAGATCCTCCTTTGCCTTTTTCACAGAAACACCGTAAAGAAACAGCAACACTAACAAAGCTTGTGCATGGTTTTCTCCTTTCACCCTTAATTAAAAGGTGAAGCTTAATGTTGGCTGCTGTTTTGAACATACTCTTTTGTGCACATATACTTCAGGCTGGTAAGGGGAAAAATTGTGAGCGTTCGTCTTCATTTTGCAGTGGTTGTGAGCCACTATCCTCTCATTAAGGTGTTAACATCGGCAGCCGTAGGGAACTGGTGTGCAGCTGGGAGAACATGTGGTGAGAGGTGTTAATGGCTTCATGTTATCTCACAGTAATGGTGACATTAATGAGTCTCCCCTGTAACTCTGAGAGTTTACACACTACCATGTAGCATCACTGACTTAATTACTGGATTTTCATTTTGTAATATATGGTGACATTACGTTTAGAGCTGTCTAGAGACGTTTGTTTATCATTTACCCAATAGACACTAACAGCTTTGAAAATTCTCATTAAATTGTTAAATGATGGATATCTTTTCCTTCTTCTTCCAAACAACCATAAAGGTATTAATACTTGCTACTAAGGATGTTATTAAATATATGTATCAGAAGGAATATCTGAATGAAAGAATGGTCTTTTTACTAGCTGCTTTTTTTTTTAATGGAGACAAGATCGTCAACTATGGTCTTTGTGAGTCCTTCACAGCTGTCAGAAATATGAGTTCAAAAATACTATTTTGATTACTAGTTAGTTTGCTCTGGTTTATTGTTAATGGCAGGAAAAATCAGAGGAAAGAAAAACACTAGCTAAAGATCACTGCTGGTATTTCAGTAGAGCACTTCAGCTTTTCGTTGCCTGTTATTTTTATCACAGTCATGCTGAGAGTGCTTGCCATTGTGCTGAATGCTGCACAAATGTATTGTGATATACTTTATGCTGAAGATCTTTAAGATATAAATAAACAACAGAAAAAGTAAAAGGAAGAACAGAACGCCATGAATAGGTGTGCTTACATTCACATCCGAGAAGGGGATGGACGAGAAACTAGAGTCTAGCTCGGAGATCTATGCCCTGGCTCATGCTGCCTTTCTGGAGTACTCTCTAGCTAGATTTACACCGTGTGTTTTTACTAACGTAACCTTGTACAAGGTGCAAGCGCTGACTGGTGTAGCTAGCCAACTAAAGTCTCAGGTGTGGTAGCTGCATTGTGTAAGCAGCATATGCTGTGTGAAGAGCAAGGTAGGCAGATTGGATTGAGCAAGTGTGATGGCAAACTCGAGACTGTTAACAGACCCACCTCGAGAACATCTTGATAGTGTTGCAACACTTTAGCTTTACACAGAGCTCCGATGCTTTTCTTGAGAGCTTTGTGCCAAATCATCTTCTTTCCGGACATAGAGTGGGGAATGCCCCATTGAAAGACAAAACAAATTGTTATTGTAGAAATTATTACTAAAGCAGTGTTGTATGACTATCTTTAACTCACAGAAATACCACAGTGACTGAAAATAAGATGTTGATTGTGACTTCCCAGATATTCATCCAGTTGATATATAAAACGTGATGTGAATCAGGAAGTGTTTTTTCTTTTCTTTTTTTCTCCCCAGGAATTTGGAAAGTCGTGGGAAGAAGTGCAATCAGAGGATGACCGGGAATTACTAGATAACCTAGAAGAGTAAGAGTTACCTATATGCCCATTGTAAAGACTTGCAAGACCATTATCATTGAAAGCAGTTAAGGGAAAATGCTGTTCATAGTTAGTACACAGTTAAAATTCGTTTAAGCCAGTCAAATCAAATTGTTCTCATCAAAGACGCTTCTCCACAACGAGGGCTGTAAATTTCATATTTCAACCATAAGCCTATTTTTCGTTTGTGTATAGCTCAAACGAGCCTTTTAGATTTGTTATGATGTAGGCAATACATTTTTTACTTTTTTACTAAAAAACGGTTGAATTGTTTTTGTTCAAATTTAAAAATCAACAGTAAGCATTAAAAATGTCTGCATGAGAAAGAAATTGTATGAAAAGTCTGATAAAAAGGTAACAATTAGAGATTAAAGCAGGATTTTGAGGGAAACTTCTCAGTGGTGCTGATTGAGGGCAACATCTGCCTCTCCTCTGTGGTTGTCTGTGGTCCAGCCCATTAGATAGATAGCTGCAGAGGTGGCTTCCTTGGCTGTAGAGAATTGAATAAGCAGGAAGTGATTTGTGGTTATCTGGGCCCCTGACCTTCCTGGTTCTGTCTGTGACTTGAGCTTAATTTTACTTGGTTAAACCTGGTTGCAATAATACTTCTATCTCTCCACGGTATTGTGGATCTAAGTGGATGTGTTGGTGAAGTATTTATTCTCTGTGTGCCTGTCTAAATATAGCATGAATGTCTCTTTCAATAATAATAATATTTGATAAGTAAATAACACTTAGAGTGAACTTTGCCTCCTGATTCTGTCTTTGGCTGATATATTGAAAGATTAGAAAGGTATAAAAGAATTTTAAAGGACCTTATAAAAATAAACTCTGAATGTGATATTTAATGACTTGCTAAACTGGATAGAAGCTGAAGTTAAGATCCTGTTTGTCAGTGCAGGCAAATTCAAGCAGGACTTACTCCCTGTCTACACAGGAGTTACACAACAGTAACTGCTCAGTTATTCTTGAATTTGTAGGGTTTTTTAGATGTAAACCAGATTCTGATTATATATCCAGCTATAAATCCACACTGTCTCTTCCACCCCTTTAAAAATATTCTGTTTCTCTGGATTGACTTTTGGTGCTGAGTGCAGAATCTGAAGTGCCCTTTCACAAAATGTCTCTTCTTTTTTCCATAATTAAATGAATCTTTTCGACTCTTAATGATAAGAGACTGGTCTGACTGGGAAGAGCATCCTGTGTGTGCAGTTTGCCTGTTCTGTGAACAACAAGCGGACACCACAGAAAAACTGTATCTTCACATGCAGGTAAGACTTGTTTTAAATATCAGTTCTTTCATCACTTTCAAATTAAAAAGTAAGATTGTAGCAGTTTTGCTAAGATCAAATCAGCTGCTGCATTAGAATGCCCTCTTTAGTGCAGAACTGCAGTACTGCATCCATCTCCAGCATCTGTTCTCTAAAATATGCCGTGGAGTCAAGTTTTCACGTTGAGAATACAACTGTCTATTACTTGTGAGCATACAGACTGGTACAGACACTAAAGATGTAGCATCTTTAATATTATAATGACTTGATGATTTAGTACATTCAATGGTTAGCATCTGTGTTTCAGTTGTAATAAACTTAACAGGAGCTTTGCAGTTTAACAGAATACTAGAGTTTCTGATGAAACAAAACTTTTGGGGATTTGTTTCATGTATTAGTGTTTGCATGTCTTTATGAGTATGTTTCTGTCAGTCTGTGAAAAGCTGAGCTGTTTTTAACTCAGAATAGTAGAAGTAGTGGAAATAAGACATTTTATTCTTTCCTTTTTCTCCTCCAGAAATCACATGGATTTGACTTTCCTAAAATGAAGTCAGAGCATGGTGAGTAAGAGATGCTGTAATTGTCAGCATTTGCGACTAGTGTGGAGAAAACCACATCATAAGAATACTGGAAAACAACTGTATCAATTTGATTTTTGTTCAGACATTTAACTTTTATGGAAACTCTTTCTGCCAGCTTACAAAAGAACGCCAAGAACACTTTATTTTTCTGGAACTGTTGTTAGTGCCAAAGATGTGTGCTGTTTTCTTTAAAACCATTGGATCCTTTTGCAGATCAGCTTCTACAAATATCCACTCTATGAGTCCCAAGTGTGGCTGCTGCAGCCCTGGAAGAATAATAATAATTATTATTATTGTTGTTACGCCTGTTAAGACTTACTTGCAACTTAGAAGGCTATACTCTAAGCTGTGTTTGGCCAACTTTTGCTTCCTGCTGTAGACTGAGAGGAAGCAAGGTGTTTGCAATTTTTACATTAAAAGAAGGGCTAGTTTCCCTGCAGCTGGTAAAAAGTATTTGTTCAGTGAATTTGCTAAGTTACAGCATTCAGGCAGTGCTGGTCTTCAGTAAACCCTTGTCAGTCTTGATGCTTAATCCAAGAAGGCATTTATAAATTAAGTGTCGTGTTCCTCAAGCACTTGTTCGCTACCGTCATTCCAGGTCTGAACTTCTATCAGCAAGTAAAGCTAGTGAACTTCATCAGAAGAGAAATCCATCATCGTCGTTGTTACAACTGCCAGGAGAAATTTCAGTCTAAAGGAGGATTGATAAGTCATATGGAAGAGACCAAACACATTACATTCCTGCCAGCCAGGTCTACGTGGGATCAACCACAGTAAGGGCACACATGTTTCTTCCAGCATTTCTACTGTTACTTGATAATGTCTGTAAAACAGTATGTTGAAACTTCTGGGTTTTGCCAGTGCAACAGTGCCCTGAGCTCCCCTGCTCTACTGGCCCAGATAAAATAATACATGGTCTCAAAACTACTCAGAATTATAAATCCCTGTGCTATCTGAAGCTAAAATGAACATGTGATACTGCTCTTCTAGTTGCATCCAGGAGGCACTATCCCCACAAATTGTGTCTGCACTGTCAAGTTAGCATACTAGAGAAGTTTATTGTTGCAAAATTTTCTTTTGCCTGTATTTGCAGTTGTGCAGTGAACAGTGAAAGACATACGTGGTGCACTACGTGGTGCACTCAGAGCACTTTCCCTCCTGGTGGAACCAAGATTAAATCTGTTCACCTAAGTGACCTGTCTAATGCCCGTTTGTAGGCACAAGATTCTTCCAGCCGTTAGCTCTCTACACAGATGCAGATCGTGCCTGGGATGGGTGTCTGGCACATATTTCATTGCTAGTAAAGGTACGCTCTGGGCATATGGTTCTAGAACCAAACCAAACCACTTCTTTTGCATGCCTAATATAGATACATGCATAATGTCTGTCTAACTTCAGGCATCATTGGTTGTTTACCTTTGGTTTTCTCCAGAGCAAATAGAGAGTGTAACATAACATTGATTCAGATTCTAAGTCATCAGTCTGGGGGATGATGCCATAGGTGGTAAGGCACAGGGAGTGTTCTAACTGAAACATCTCAGTTCAGCATTTGTTGTGAGACAAACTGGGATCTGTAGCCTTAGCTGTGACAACATACAGTGGAGAAACACAGGGAAGGACCTGTCTGTTGCCAGCTCTTCTGTATGACTTTCCTAAGATGTATATGCCACTTCATTTTTTGGGTGTGCTGTTTACTGTCATTCAGACAACCAGACTTTCTCGTTTTTCCTGTTTTAAAATCTAGTCTCATAAAATATGCTCAACCTCTTTCAAACAAAATATGTGACTATCTAGTAATTGCGCCTTGTTGCTTTCAGGTACTACTTTCCTACCTATGAAAATGACACACTCCTGTGTACGCTGTCAGACAGTGAAGATCTGATAACTGATGATCAAAGTGAGGATGTCCCCGTTATAAGCGAAGATGTATCCAATCTAGAAGCTCTCAAACAGAGCAGTGTTTTAAACCAGCTCCTGCATGAAGAGAATAAGAGTCAGGAGAAATTCTGACCTTGAATTACAGTTACTGATCTTTGGGTGTTTCTTCTGCAAGACAAAAAGAAATGCATTCTTTCACTAATATTGGAATACAGTTTAACTCATAGATGTTATCACTGGGCAAACATATGGAAGTGAATGCCAAATAAAATTTAAGTGTAAAATTTTTGGTTTCAATTCCTTTAAATTCTAGCTTTATTTTAAAATTAAATGCTGGATTTTCTGCTTGTCTCTCCAAATAGTTTTAGTATTATTTACAAATAAGATTTTGCCTCTTTTTTTTTTATTTTTTTCTTAATAAATCAGAATCAGAGTTCTATTTTAAGGCCAGCTTGTGTAAGGCACGAACAATTGAGACAGCATGTCTTGATATATGAGCCAATGAGTGAATCTTCTGTTATTGCTGTTAGAGAGCATACAGAAAAGAGCCTGAATTTTATTCTTGGTCTGTTACGTAAAGCAAATTTTGCTATTTTTAACCTTAGACCTTCTTCAAAGTGAAAACAGATCTATATATCTCTATTATTCATCATCAATATGTAAGATATATGGTGCCTGTTCTGAAAACTGGCTCAGAACCATCAGTAAAGCTCTGCCTGGCTCATGGGTATCTGACTGCATGGAAAGCTGCCAATCCAAAGCCTAAAAAAGCATAGGAACAATTGCAATCTTGGTTACATCAAAGATCCAAAGAATTTAAAGTAGACTTCTGGTATGGTCATGATCTGAGATGCAAATAAATGATTTAGGGGACTGCAGACACATAAATCCAAATTAAATCCTCAAAATCTCAGTTCAGCTGTCCATTGAAGTTACCATATTTCCTTTAATATTGAAGTTTAAAATTCCCAAAGTAACAGAAAGCCTTCAGCATGTCCAGAAAGCACCTCAGTCATAGGGCAAAGCAGCTCAGAGCATAGGTCCTGCTAGGATGATCCAGACTAGGTATTCCTGCCTCTCTTTCTCCTCTGAAATCTTAAGAAGTAGTTCCAAAGTTCAGGTTTGGCTTTCCATAGTATGTATGACTGCTTTCAAAACTAGCAGCACATTCTTTTTTCTTTTTTAGGTCAATGTTAGAGCACTTGCTCAAAGTACGGAGTCTTGACTCAGTGCCCTTCCTTGCCTGAGAAGATTCAAAGCCATAGCTTTGCCTTTGCACAGCCCTCTTTACCTGAAATAGATCGCTATGAATAAGAGTTGTTGTTTGTCATTATACTGTGATTGAGAATTATATTGCAGTCCCTGGGAGCAGGGGTTAAAGTTTGGTCTTCACCTGTGTTCTGCTAAGCTTCGATGTCCAGCCTAATTCACCCTGCAATATATTTGCATCAGTTTCTTTTAATTTGCATTGAACTTGCTTTCTCCTGGCACCACCCATCACCCACTAGCACCTCTCTTTGCACGCTTTCTTATTTTCTCTTTGACCCAGGTGCTCTTGAGATAAGTTAGAACAACAGGATGCTGAAAACGTACTGAAGAAGACAGATCAGCCACTTAACTGCACAGTGAAACAGAGACAGAAGCAGTATCTGACTCTGTCAAGTGGAAATGGGATAGAAGTGGTTCAGCAGGTCCTGAGAATACAGACAAAAGAAGGGGGCAAATGTAGTCGTATGTCTGCATTGCCTTTCATTAAACTGATACAAAAATTTAGGAGGAACAACTCCAATACTTTTGAGCTAGAACATCTGACCATCTTAAATAAGCTATTGTCTGCACTTCTTGCATTTGTACATTTCTTAATTTCACGCAGTAATTGCAACACTCTTGCCGTTGATTAGTTTTTTTCTCTCTTAAGTAATTTTCTTCCCAAGCAGTTTTCTTCCTAAATTAGAAATTGATTCCAGTCTTTGCTTTTCAGTCGGATTCTTAGCTGAGGTGGGAGTGAGAGTTGATGGACTTTACATTAATGATAAGTGTCTTAAGCAATGGAAAAAATCAGCAAGAGAACTATGGCTAAATCAGCAGCACATGAATGTGTTTTATGGCGAGCTTATCTCAGAAGGGCACATTAAGGGAAAGATAAAATTTTATTGATATGTCATAAACTGAAATGGCAAAACGTTTCCTAATCATGAGGAATGTGATGCTGAGTCACTTGAATCCCTACAAAATGAAATCAAGAATGTTAATATCAGCAATATGGAATGACTGCTGTTCCTGGTTCTAACAGAAATTTGAAACAGCAATTCATCAGTGTAGAATTAAGAGAATATCTGAAGAGAGAAATTGTGTAAATAATATGGATTGGTTGTCTTTTGTGAGAAAAGAGGAAAAGGTACTTAGGAAAAATTTATTAGCAGTGTATAACTGTTCACTGAAAATACAAGGAACATGAGGAGTCAGATCAGGGTTGACCTTGTCACTTCAAATACGGACAGCAAGCAACAAAGTAGGTTTAAAGTCTCCATAGGTTCATAGAGAGAGTTGGGTACAGTTTCTAGAGTTAAAATTGAGCATCTTCATTTAGCACAACGATGCTTCTAATTGACGTTTTGCTGGAGCATACTGTATTTGTTTGTATAGTGGCCAAAATTTTCCCTAGACACTCTTGTCCTCTATCTAAAGCAAAGTCAACGTCAGTGTCTGTTTTAAAACTGAAGTTCTCTTTTGCCCCTAGTAGGGGACAGAGTTACGACTGCATACAATGTATAAGCTCAGCTATTTTATGAGCAAATATGTTCTAACGAGCATTTTTGGAAGCATTACAACAAAAATGGTGTTGCCATAAGTTATGGAATGAACAGGGTTGGGGTTGGCAAATGCTTTGGAAAGAGTCAGATCAGGAGAATGAGTGATGCTAATTGGCATGCAAAAAACTACACTAGTTTAAGTCCAACGCACATTTCTTACCATAATATTTCTTCTTAGCCTACATCTTGACTCCTTTTACACACTCACTTTGCTTTATCTAGCAACCCTTGTTCAGAAGGACCTGGGTAAAAGGAGGAAAAAGGCTTGTGTCCTGGTGAGCAGCGATTCCTCCTGCCCTTTTTACAAATACCTTAATTATGTCTTTGATACTCCTCCACACACAATTTATTCTGACAATTCTGTGCAGACTTAATCTGACTTAACGAGTTAATGGTCGTTGATTTTCATTTAAGACGCTCGCTGTTTTCAGTTTCTGTATTACATCTGTCTGGCATGCTGAGAGAGAGCTGTAAGTGGCTGCTCTCGGCTGGCTACATGGTAACCGATGTGCAAAACACCAAAGTCAGTCCCTGAAAAGTCTCTCTGCTATTGTCATCTCTCAGTGCCATCACTGCTTCTGAATTCTGGTTAGATCCCTACTTGTGAGAGGGATGTTTGGTACAGTATCTCTCTCTCCCATTTTACAGAGTGATTGGCCCAAGTCTGACACAAGAAACTGAACTGTGAACAGAAGTACAGTCACTTTCTTCGAAGGTTGCCAGTCTCCATGCTCGAATTCAAGTCCAGAGTGGACGCTGGACATAGTTCTTGGTAACATCTACCATCCGGTGCCATTGAACAGCAGCAATTTCACAGCTTTGCTTATGACTTCGTGCTGTATTAAATGGTCTTGTATTATTTGCATTTTACTTATGTAATATACTTTGTAAATTTTACATATACAAAGGCAAAAGGGAATCAAAAATCCCTGGAGAAAAGCTGTGTTTCACAGAGGCAACACAAAAAATACTTTATTTTCCCCCGGAGTTTCTGTTAAGTCATAGTGCTTTCTGGGTCTTAGTTACAATAGAACGACTGAGGTGTCTATGGTCAAATTGTGCCCTCATCTATCTGTGCCAGGTACATCAAACTTGGTCAGGTAACAACTGCCAGATGGAAGAGGTGATTTGTAACCCTGGAATGAATTACTGCTTCCATGTAATAGTCATTAGAATCAGCTGCTGTAGAAATACTACAGGCAGCAGCGGTTACATGAAGAACCTAGTTCACGTAAAATTAATTCCTTTTCTCCATGAGCACTGAACGTGCTGTTCTCCCCCACGTTTGGGTTTGTTTTTTTTTTTTGTATTGTAAGTTTTCTGCCACTAAGTCACACTTAATTTGACTTCTTCCACCAGTGAAAATTTTAGTTGCTTCTTGAATTTCCTGTCACAGCTTTTCCCAGACTCTTGCTCGTGAAGATATAGATAAGGTAACTATTCTAGAAATTACCATGTAATCCCTTAGTTGAACGCACATTTGGTATTTTACATTCCTGATTAATTCACTCTCTCCATAGGAAGAGCAGGGAAATGTAGGATATTTACAACGAAAAATACATCAGTCATCTTTGCATAAATGTAGATAGAAATAAAAGCATTTTCTTCCACAAGTGCTCCTTGGAACACAATTCTTTCCATCTGATTTACCATCCTGAGGCTGTGAAGCTGCCTGTGCGTAGATTACATTTGAGTCTAATGTCTAAGCTTCCATTATAATCAATAAATGTTGTCTACGGGTCCCAGAGTCATTCAGCTCACCCTAAAGTAAGCACCTAAAACTTTATTCAGTTCCTTGTTCATAGACATGTAGTGTCACCTGAGATGCTTGAGAATATTGTGGTCTCCAGCTGCTGCTCCTGAAGAATGCTGATCTCTCAAAGGTCTTGTGTCAGTTCTGTCAACTGTGTATGAGCATTTCTGATACCATGGAGCATCTTAGATGATATTGAGGCATATCTAAGTCAAAGCAGCTAAATTCAGCACCTTTGGCTTGTACCTAAATATCTCTTTTAGGCTGCAATAACTGTAATGGAAACTTAGACACCTAGGTAACATCTGTTCACCTGCATCTGGACTCCTAAATTTAGTTATATTAATTTAGAGCTGAATTCTACCCTACTATTATGGAATTAATTTGATGTGATGGTAGATTATCTACATGGATGAGATAATTTGCCTTCTGGAATGGAGAACTAGCTTTGGTAGCACATTGGAAAAAACTAGTCATTTAGCCTCTGCTGCTCTGTTCTCGCAACAGCTATAGGGACAGGAGGACAATTGGTTACCTTTTGGCACATATGGTCACAGGTTAAATAATAGTCATGGACCTAAGTAGAGAAACGGTTAAATGTAGCAAAAGTACCCCACAAGACATATATTATATATGTGCTTCCCTGATTCAAAGAATCTCAATTATAATCTGCTGTTGAGTAGATGCATGTTAAACAGGAGTAGTCAACAAGCTGGGCAAGTTCTGCAGATAGGTTGTGATGTCTTTGTTCTTTCTGTCCGTGAACTATTATTGTGTCTGTATTTTTGTCTGGAAAGACCCTCTGGAGGCTGAATATGGATGAAAAAGATGGTAACAGAAGTCCATAGGCCACATTGAGGAGTATGGCTAAAGCTTGACTATCCCACTCCTACCTTTCTAACCGCATCCCAGGTTTTTCATTCATATCTCAAAATTTTTTTGGCTTATAAGCATTTTGGGTCAAGAACTATCTTTTTTCTTTTTTAAAATTTTATTTTGAGTATTTAGTATGCATGGCTTAACCAATTTGAGACCAGCAAGCACTATTACAATGCAAAGTAATGGCGTTGTAATGACAACCCAAAAAAAAGAGCTGTGGTTCATGGTGATTAATTTAACTTGGCTCTTGACATAAATTATAACAGTCTTTGTACCAACTCATCACAGAAGAAAGCATTAGATAGCACTTAAAATGGAACGTATCCCCTTGGGGTGCTTTTGCAAAGGAAAGAGTTTGTAGCTCTGGACGAAATTAGGACTGAAAAGACAACGACAAAATGTGTCCCTTCCTCTGGCAGCTCCTACCTTTCAGTACCGGCATAAACCAGGAAACCAGAACACTGCAAGGACTTGAGCGTGAATTCAAACTAGAGGGGCTGCTGCTAGGTGTGAAACCTAAGCCAGATACTAGTCATTGCTAACTATTATTTGAAGATGTACAGGCTGGTGGTTGTTTTTACAAATTGTGTATCTGACTATACTGCAAAGAAAGTACAAGGAGTACAAGGAGCCTTATCGCATCACGGGAAGGAAAAATATGTTGGTCTCTATCTGCACTCACTGCTCCGGCGTGCCCACGCGCAGTCAGACTTTTATCACTCCTGCGGCGTTTCTCTCGCGGGTATCCTGGGTGGAATCATTACTCAGATAAGAGGCAATCAGAAACTCCTGCTCTTCCCTTTAGCACTACGAGGAGCCCGGGAAGTGCCAGTGGCAGCTCTCTGGTATTATTGCTAAGCACCTCAACACCGGTAAGGTGCAAATGTGATTCTTTATATAAAGAAATGCTTGTATCACATCACATCACATCACACGAGGATGTAGTGAAATCCCTCAGGATGATTACAGGCAGACTTTTGGCGTCACCTCCAGCCACAGCTTCGTTGGGTGTTAAGAGACATTTTTTCTTTCTCTGCTTTCTGGAAATATCAGAACAATATAGAAATGAATAATGCAGGAACTGCTGATTGCTCATTAGAGAGTCTGTCTTTGTAAACTGCTTGCCACAGCTTTACAGAGCTGAGCACTGTTTGACCTTTAGGTGTTTTTAGCTTTAAACTTCCAATTGTATTGTGGTCGGTTTGTTACTTTCTGATCCATATTTGTCTTCACATCATTTACAGAAATATTACTGGGAATCTTCACAAATATTTGACTGATTTTAATAAACTACCTGATATTTTTGTTTGAATCCAGATGAAATAAAGAGCAAATAAGCAAGGATGGAGCTTAGCACTTGTGAAGAAAGATCATGAATGTGTGACAATGCTGGCCTGCTGTATTTTTACAGACAGTGACTTACCATGCATCCTTCAACAAATATTATTACTTCCCTGTGCTTCAGTTTCCTAAACAGCAAGATTGTGATTATATGATAATAACTACCAGGGAAAAAAAGGCACATACAGGATAGGATTCCAATGTATACATGCTGCTTATCTGCATTAGTCAGGTTTTCATATTTAAAATATTTATTTTAAAAGGGGACTAGATCACAGTCAAAATTGTTACTCACTCAAGAAGAAGAAACTTAATTTTGGGAGTACATTCCCATAAGGAAACAAAAGTTAAACATTTTGAAAATTACAGCTTTTAAAAAGAAGGGTCAACTTCTTAATCAGGTTTTCAGAATATGTCTGATTTGCCATCACTTGAGATTTTTAAGTAGATAATGATTATTGTGTAAAAGATCCTGTGCTTTCAGTCACATTGCAAGTTTTCCAAGTGTTCAGTTGCATGCTAAGGAAGACTGATTTTCTGTAAGAAAAAAATCGCTGCATAACCTAGAGTAGCCGTGGTCCACACAGATTAAAGAAGATTCTCATGCTAGTCTCTTCTAGCCTTAAAAGCTATAAACCTATGAGTTTGCTGAGATTAAAAAAAAATACAAAATATTGTGCATCCTTTAATTCGTTTAATTGTTCCTTTGGTTTGTGGACAGTCTCTAATTAAAATCATAGCTCTCTTAAGAACTTTTCAAGTGTGGGTTTAATATTTTCCTCATAAAGTATATATATACATGTGAGGTAGATACGATTTCTCAGGATTCCCTTAAGCTTGTCTTATTGCTTGTACCTTGCTTTTATTTCAGCATAGGAAAGTTTCTGAGTAAGACAAGACCTTTTTGCTCTATTATAGCTGAGAGTTGGATGAGATTCTCCTCTCAAAAGTTACTGCAATGGTACCTTTGTTCATATTCTCATTTTAACCAGAGGCCTGAGTTTTCTAACTTGCACTGAGCCGCTCAGACAAACAGACTGCATTTCAGGTAAGCAATCTGTGAAAGGGCTGATCATTTAGTAATGCTGATGCTGTTTCTGTAGACATAAAGTATGAAAAAAACTTAGTGCCTCATTCTTAATTTCTTTCTTTTTTTTTTTTTCACGGAAAACAATGGAGATCTTTTGGGCTTTATGCTGATTAAAAATAGTACAGTCATAGAGTCTGTCCTCCCTTGTTCCCACTGTTTTATTCCTCATCTCTTTCCTCTGCCACCATCCCTCCCATTACCCCCTGGCCACCTCCTGCTCCTTGGTCAGGTCTACCTTGCAGGCTGACAAGGAGTCATCCGCAGAGTAAGCTCAGACTCTGGTTCTCCTCCCATGGGATAACAAAGTCCAATAAGACTGTAGTGGCAGCTGAAAGCTGACCTGAAAAGAAATAAAGGGTTTTAGGGCTAAGAGAAGGCAATCTGTAAAAATAATGCCCCAAGTACTACCTTAAAATGAAAGAGAAAATTGGATCTGCAGAAATCACAGGAGGGATGGGGGACTGTCTCGGAACATCGAGTGGGAACTTACACTGTCTTCTAGAGTGACAGTAATGGCTGGAAGGAAAAATAATAAGATGACAAGACTACTACCAAGTATTTTCTATTAGAATAAAAATATTAAGCTCCAAATATCAGGGCAACGCTGGCCAAAAATAGAGCTGAGAAAACCAAAGCCTCAAACTGTCACCTAGGTGGAAATGGCAATTGCACATGAAGCTGTGTAACTGAGTGAGGTATCAGTGTATCATCTGTAAGCTAGACTAGGTATTATTTCAAGTAGCCAAGGGTTTAATAGAGCTTAGTACATGTGCAGGATGTCTCCCATGCAAACTCAGGGCTTTGCAGACGCAGGAGAAGTAAAAGGCAAGAACATGTTTTCTGCATGTACATGGCACGATCCATGTAAAAATCAGTAGTTATGGGATCTTGCAAAAAAGCTTTTATAAATCAGTAGTGATAAAGTATGTACTAATCTATTGGACATAACAATATTTGAGCATAATATAAACAGATGACTGGTGTCATCTGTTGTGCAGGCTGTGAATTAATGTTCTGGTGGGTACAAAATAGTAAAGGGAATCTGTCTTGATTTTTGTCTAATTTCAAAGAACCAGTTAGTATTCTGTCCTTTTGGTTACAGAGTTTTTTATCTTTTCCTCCACGTGTTTGGAGTGGTCACTGCTTGCTCTGCTATTTTATAACATGTTTAACTCCTTGCCCCTCTGAATTTGGATAGCAATTAAAAAGGTCTTAGCTTAGACATATGGTGATAAGGCAGCCATCTGTTTAAAAAGTGGTCCAATAAATCTCATGTTCAGTCGTTGACTTAAAATACCCTTTAGCTTTAGCTCCTTTCATTCTATTAATTTGTTTTATTAATGATTTTTAATTTACATTATTTTTGTCTCACATTACGTTGAAAATAGGAGGCTTAGAGCCTGTAAGCTGAAATTAGAAAAAAGGCAGACCGTGTAATGGTGGTACATCTTGAGATGAAGGATTTCCAAAAATGTCAAAGGCATTTTTTTCCCCAGAATGCAATAAATTCATTTTTTTCCCCAGAATAATCAGAAACTATGCAAAAATCTGATTTTTTTTTAATTTATTTTATGAAATTAATTTTTCAGGAATAGGAGACATTGAGAATACTTAGCACACAGAAAGTATTCAAAGGCGTATTTACAAAGTAGGTGTAACTTGTTTACTCTTGAATATGAAGAAAGACAGAACACCAGAGGTAGAACTACACTGCCCTAATGACCCCTTCCTGGAGATTTTCTTTCCCCTTCTACCCTCCAATGAATCCTGATGTCTCAAACCTCCTGTAAGGTTTCAAGGGTCCTTGATTCCCCCTGATTTCAATAGGAGTTGCCAGGAGGAGGCAGCTCACAGATTCAGCCACCAAATGAGTTCACTCCTGGTGCTGACTGCTGCAGCCAGTAAATATGGTAAGTCACGCCGTAATACGTTTTTCTAGTGAGCAGCACTTGTTTTTATGACAAAGAGCCACGTAAGTGCTTGCAAAGGCAGCGAGGAAGGGAAAGGCACTGCTTCATTTTCTCCCCTCCCTTCTCCAGCATCTGGGTGACACCACTTCTCCCATCCTCCAGCTGTCCTGCAGCCAAATGCCCTTTCATCTCATGGCAACTTGCCCTGGGCGAAACTCTCCTTTTCCTGTGGTGACAGGAGGTTATGGCCTCCCCTTCGTCTAAGGAGAGCCAGAAGAGTGAGAAACCCTCCTGACTCCTCCTCCCAGGAATATATTGTTTATACTCACCCTTCTCCACTTTGTGGTGGAGCACAGAATTTTGTCCCTGCCTCGGCAGGTCACTTAGGGGGTTGCAGGCAGATGGTTCATGCCCCAATTTCCTTAATCCCTCCTCCCCTTGAGGGCAATAGCTAATATGCCAGCTAAAACCACAACTAGATCACTATTTACTGCATTTCCTTTTCCCACTGCCTGCTAATTTGGAAGTTGATAGGTGTCCACATATTAATTTTCAGTGAAATCTCTGAATTTTCTGGCTAAATCCAAGTAAGGACTTGGGTGCTTTAAAATTAAGTAGAACAGTCCCAGTTCTCATGACTGGTTTCCCCCCCAAGTGACTCCTTGTCTGTGGATTTTGCACTGTTCTCCGAAGCAGGGATCACTCCTCTGGGCTGATCGTCCTCAGCATGGGGCTATAGACCTGCACATGTGTTGGAGCCATGTTCTTGCACTGGCCTTTTTCTCCTGTGGCAAAACATCCGTGAGACTGAAAAATGTTTAAGACGAGTCTGCCTGAGCCGCAAACACTTGAAACTGTTTTAGGTGGAGGAAGAGACCCCCGCTGAGAGACCCACCTGAAAGTTCCACCTGAGAGGGGGTGGAAAGACCCACCTGAGAGACCCCGGGAGTCCAGACCCCCGCTCCTGCGCAACTGTATTAACTAGGCTCCTACATGGCAATTCCGCCCACAGCGTGAGAGCAAGCACTGAACACCTTTCAGTAATTTAAAACTAGATGAAAACGACTTCCAGGGGAGTCTGTGGGCTGCATAGCTTACCTAGAAGAAATTTCTGCAGCCTTCATTCAGGCAACTACCGCCTGGTGAGCAAAGGGCTTTTGGACACAAACTTCCTTGTCCCTTTCTGCTGGCTCCCCAAGTCCTGTGCTGACTGGTCTGGGCTTCATTTTAGGATGCTTGTTCCTGTGGACCAGAGAGGGAATGCAAGTACTAACTTAGGGCTCTGTATTTCATGTCAAAGGCAGGTATGTAAGAGTTGCTACAGCGTCTGAGCTACTCGTAAAGGCAGCAGCAGTTCTTACTCATGCGTAGAGCCATCCTGAGCAAAAGAAGGGTGGGTCAGCGAGGAGAAGCTGCGGCACCAAGCAGTGACCAAAGCTGACTTGCTTTAGCACTGGCTTGGTTACGGCACTACACTACTACAGCACGATAATAAGTGACAATCTGGGGCTCGAGGCAGCTCTCTCGTGTCAATACTGTTTAACTTCCTCAAGTCTTGCAGGTAATTGCTACAAAAGTAAAAAGCACACGTGCCATAACAACTGCCACAAGTTTGTCATTATTCGATTAACAAACTGCAGAGGTCCCTCCTGTCCTTTTCTACATGGTGTTTGTGTTTCTCTTTGAAATTGGTTTTGTCACCCGTGACAGACTGCAAACTACCTAATGTTTAGAAAGTTGACTGCTTTGGGGTCTGCATCCATTACTGTCATTTAGCACATTGGAAGAAACGTAGAAACAACTGCTGCTTCCACACGGCGTGCTACAAACTTCCTGTGAAAAGATCAGTTGTGATGTTTTGACAGCGAACACTGCTCAGCGTGCAAGGCCTCTGAAATCAGCCACTTAATATACTGGAGTCAGTGGACAAACTACAAATAGGTGCCTGCTTTCTCAAAACGTTGAATAATTTAAGCTCACAAATGTGCTTTCACTAATCTTTGGAGAGGATAAAAATGAGTTTATGTCCATTAGGGGGAAAGAGAAAGTTCCACCCGAGAGGCAAAACAGCCATCACTGAAGTAGAAAGACCAAAGTGTGCCAACTTCCTGGGATTACACAGGAGTAGTACAGAGCAGGAATATTCAACTCTATTTTTTCAGGAGGCTCAGGACCCTCAGAAGCTCGTGGCCTGTGTAGGGTGACACACGCAGGATACAAATTTGCTTTTGGTCGCTTTGGAAGCAGCCCCTGGAGCGCCTAGTTGGAAACCACAAGTTTAGGACTTCCAGAAGAAAGGAAAGGAGTAAGTCTGTCCCAGTCATAGTTAGTGGGAGTGAGCAGGCTTTATGAAAAGATAACATTCTGTCACATAAAAGTAATGTATAAACTACAGTAGGTAGATATCTGACCTCCAAGTCTGATCTGAAAAGACTGAGAGGGCTGTGGGGCTGAAAGCCCCTGTACCCAGCTGCGCAGTGCTTCATCTCATCATTGCTGCTGCATGGCCATTGTCTTTTTAATGAAGTAGACGTTCACAGAGATACCAATCTGGATCACTGAACTCAAATCATTCCTCAAGCAATTCAGTCCAGTAGTATTAAAGAAGAACTCAAGTGATTTTGAATCATTGATACATGTGACAATCTTTTATTCATTATTTTCAGTACGTTATTGATTGTATCTTTTGCTCATTTGCTCAAATGGAGTTCAATTGTGTTTAGGAGCTGAAAGTTTGTGCCGTCTGACAGTTGGCTTGGAGGCATCTCCTGGCCTCCAGGAGATTAGCTTCAGAACCTTAGTCACTGTGCACGTTTGCTGGGTTTTCAGTGATTGGCCAAAATCCAAAAGGTAAGACATGGAATCTGAACCTGTGAATCCATGTCAGTGTTCTTCATCCCACACTGATAAGCAACCCCATATGGTGAAGAGTTGTGGGTGTCATGTCCTTAAGGAAGAGATAGGATCTCTGGACACCAGAACCTGCCATGGTGGTTTCTTCAGGCAACAATGAGTGCAGAGACAGCATATAGGTGTTCATCACAAGTGCGGGCTTATTTGAGAGGGGAGCATTTAGAGTTTGTACCATCAGCCAAGCTCCTTTTTGTGTCAAGTATTTTTATATTTTGTAACTAATTTCCGAAGAATAAATTCTTGTCTCTCTGACCCTGTCCAAAATGTTTTCTTAAAAGAAATCAGTTGATTTTGGGGTTTGAGAGTGCTTTTAACAAATATTTTTATTTTTACTCAGGTTCACATGCATTATTATCTGCTGGTAGTTCTTTCTCCTTCAACAGCCTCATAGACCATTCATCTTATTTTTGTGAGGACACATGTCAGACAGTCTCTCCACAACTTGAGCATAAAGCAATTTAATGCAGGTTATACAATCTAAGAAGAGCATACAAGGCTGAGCTGCTACATTTACTGTTCTGCCTAACACTGACGAGGCCTCTTAAGATAAGGGAGTTGAAAATTTCTTATGATATTTGTGCCTTTTCATTAGAAAGGCAGTTTGTTCCAGCCTCAGAAGCTTGCCACCCACAACTTCTATGTTAGCACTTGGGGTTTGTAGTGAAAGGAGTTGGAGGAAAAGAGAAGACATAAATGCAGTTGCATTAGATAAAACTGCCAGAAGAAGTGCACAAACAGTCTAACACAATGTTATAGAATAACATTCTTGTCTTTGCTGGCCAGTTTACAGAAAAATGCTGAAATAGAGTTCCTGGTCCAGCATAGAATCATAGAATCATAGAATTGTAGAATCATAGAATCATAGAATGGCATAGGCTGGAAGGGGCCTTAGAAATCGTCTAATCCAACCTCCCTGTCATGGGCAGGGACGCCTCTCAACTAGATCAGGCTACTCAAGGCTCCATCCAACCTGGCCTTGAACACCTCCAGGGAGGGGGCATCCACAACTTCTCTGGGCAATTTATTCCAAAGTCTTAACCACCCTCGTACTGAAGAATTTCTTCCTAAAATCTAATCTAAATCTGTTCTCCTTCAACTTAAACCCATTTCCCCTTGTCCTATCAGTGGACACTCTTGTAAAAAGTCCCTCCTCAGCCTTCCTGTAGGTTCCCTTCAGGTATTGGAAGGCAGCTATTAGGTCGCCCCGAAGCCTTCACTTTTCAAGGCTGAACAATCCCAGCTCCCGCAACCTGTCCTCATAGCAGAAGTGCTCCAGCTCCTGGATCATCTTTGTGGCCCTAGATCATCTTTGTGGCCCTAGATCATAGTGTCTTCGTTTATCAGATGACTTTCCTTCCTGCATTGAGGCAATTTGGCAAACATGTTTTCTTGCAGAGCAAATTTTGGGAGTTTCAAAAATACTAAATCTATTTATCAGTCTAATCTACTGATACCTTTCTAAAGAGCCTTTTTGTATAAACAGTGTTCAGCAGTCTCTTTTAATTCAAAGAGGCTTATCCTCTCCTAATCAGGTTTTCCATATGTACAACTTGGCAGGTACTTTATGTCAAGGGATAAATTAACCAACAAACATAAAGTAATAAGTTCTCTTCTCTAGAGAGCTCACTGAATGTATCTCTAGTGTCGGAAAAGAAGATTAATTACAGCCTTTTTTTTTCTATGCTTGAAGGTGAAAAAGCTGAATTCATTAATAGGACTGTTTGTTTGTGAAGAAAAAAGTACTGAGGAAAAGACTACATTAAAAAAGAAAAGGATTTTTTCTATTTAGTTCTGCATATTAACTTCCCAGTATACTTCTTTCTTTTGCAAGTGTCCTGTGACTCCATGTCAATGTTCTTCATCCCACACTGATAAGCACCCTCATAAACTGAAGAATTTTGTTATAGATGTCATGTCCTTAAGCAAGAGACAGGATCTCTGGAGACTGGAGCCCAAAAGTGCCCTACGTGTAGGAGCAGTGATTGCCCAAATTCCCTGCTTCAGGTACAGAAAGATGTAAGTCGATCAGATGGAGGTGTTAAAAACTAGATAGGAACTCATTTTGCATTTGATTCCTAAATCCTTGGTTTATAGGTTATTTTCTTGGACTATGTAGGATGATTACTTAATGATTCAGTAGGCTCTCATTAAAAAAAATATTTAGAAGTCTTGACATTACATTAGCCAATACAAACAACATTATTACGTTCTTGCTGCTGCATCCTTCTCCTTCTCCCCTGTTGCATCTTAATCCTAGTTAGGTCCTGGGCTCTGAGCATCAGGAGTACATCCATATGTATTTGTGGAGTGCCAAAATATCACGAGTACCTTTTCTGCTTTGACTTGGGTTCTGGTGTAACATAAAAAATGAATGATAATATTAGCTCCCAGCTCCTTCTTTCGAGGATTGGGTAGGTGCATTCTTTCATCCTCCATGGGCAGTTATCATCAATTTATAATTAGGCTCAGCTACTTCACTGTAGGATTCTTCACAGTTTTCCAGCTGGCATGTAAACAATACTTTCTTAATATTCGCAGAAACCACGTCTTTCCCTCCCTGAAGTATTTCATTAATGTATTACTCTCATGTTTTCTACGATAGCCCAATTCTACACTTTTACGTTTAGAGAAGTTGTTGGATTCACCTAGAGCAGACTCGAAGGATAGTGTAATTGCCATGTGAAGGTCTTACCATTACATGCTGAAGTCTTAAAATTGGTAAAAATTCATGATTTCCAGTACTCTTACTTGGGTGAACGTGAACGGTGAGCCAGCTGTGCTAGCTGTGAGCATGAAAGATGTTTTTAAGCATTACACTGCATTTTTTGAGCTCCTTGGATGAAATATGCTAAAATACTCAAATATACTGGCAGTAAAGTGATATGCACCGTAGGTATATGGTAGCCAGCTTTGGGCAAGAAGGAAAGATACTGTGCACTATTGTGCAAGAATCCCAGGTGAACCTTACCGGATCAGGCAGCACGTGTGTGCTGTTTCTGCTCGCTGTGTATCTATTTGCAGTAATTGTTTTTAGGATATTTAGGATGTTATACTGAAAACCTTTTCCTATTTCCAACACACATCATATGCATTCACATGGGACCACGCTCTGCTGTTGCTACTAACTGGATGCTGAATAGTATCTTCCTTTTCCAAACAGAGATCTTGCTCAAAGGGAGCAAAGGAATTTGAATGCAAACCCATAGTTAATCAGTGGGAATGAGGAATTATTTCTTACTATGTCTCCACAATTTTGACCTCAGTGAAACGTACAGTCTTATACGTAACTTCATTATATGTGCAAGGAAAGACTTTGCTGCTTTCCAATAACTGTGCTATTCTACTAGGAGAGCTGTGAAAACATGGCTGTATTTGTAGGCTTTTTAGACAAATGTTTTCTCTGACTTGCCCTGGGTCTACTTTGAGTTTAATTTGGCAACATTTCCAATTCAAACCTAATGAGGGTACATGTGTCTGGCATGAGGCAATTCTGTAGAGGAGCACCAAGCTGCCTTCATGTAAGAGCTATAGGGTATGGTATTATGCCTTGTAGACATTCCTCAAGCTGTGCCAATTTTTGCCTGGTGCCTGCACATTACAAAGACTGTGTGGATTATAACTGGGTTAGCAGTTAAAGAGATTCTCATGTTAGCGATAGGGCAAGGTAAAGTCTGCTGGATGTTTGTGCCAACTAAACAACCTCGCTCTAAATCCTCATTCACAGTAAGGCAGTGTGCTGGGGTTGTTCCAAAATAACCCCTCTGCTCTCACTGCCTTCAGAGAGGGAGGCAGAGGGTAAACCTTAACTCGCCAAGTCCTTTACGAATCAATCATATAGTAATCCTATTTTGCAGCTTGTTATGGTTGGAAACATAGTCGTTAATACACAGACATGAGAAAATACCCTGACATCTGCCCAGGGCTGCACTCAAAAGTTCATATACAACAGCAGGGCAGAGTTAAATGCTCGATTACTGTGAATACTCTAAAATCTGCCGTTTCTAGCCATCGGACATGCAAGTTAGGTGCACCACACAGCCTTTTGCAGACTGCTGTTTTCAAGTCAGACGCTGCAAGGTCAGAAGCAAGTCAGGGAAACAAGTGAGGCAAGGGGCAGCCTGGATGACTGCTTGTGAAACCCTTCTGTTGGAAACAGGCTCTGCGCCAGATTTCGCTTTTCTATGATGTTTTCCTTTCAGGTTTGGGTCCACTGTCTACCTCTGCCTATTTGAAGATTTTTTTGCTTTGAACATTGCGTTCTTGCTTCACAGGGAAGCAGAGCATGGGAGCACCAGCAAAAAAAACACATTTCTAGCTCCAGCATCCAGAGTTCTGGCCTCTCACTTCATTTGCTTCAGGCTCCTCACACACATTCAAACCCCTTACAAGCCCAGTCATTGCTGGCAGCAGTGGGTTTGCCAGTTCCCACTTTCTCTGAGCATTAGAGGTATTATAAGGGCATCACCTACTTCTGCAAGAGAGGGAGATTACTTGGAAACCTATGTAGAAATTACAACCTAATTTCCTTAAAAAGATGGAGAGGCTTTTTTTTTTTTTTCAAAAAAAACTCAAACAAACAGGATTCCAGCTTGATAATGCCTAAGAAACCTCTGAAACTCTTGCTGAGCTGGTTGAAATACATGAGCCTAAATTAGATTCTCTGCAGGCAGTTACAGAAACTTGAATCTGGAATATTGATCAGTTAAGAAGCATGGCTGTTGAAAATACATGGTGATATATAGCCACATTTCACAGTCTAACCTTGCCCATGTGTGCTTCAGGTAACGGACCACAACAGTCAAGTGCCTGCATTAGTATTTGATGGAGGTACATTTTTTTCTTTAACATTATTATCTTTTTCCTGCAACTGACGTGCCCCATTTGGAGGGCTGTATCGTGTCTTAGGCTTCACATCCACACTGGGAAAAGAAAAGGGAATCAAAATCTTTCCTAAGCCAAATCCCTCTCTGGAGTGCATCAGACCATCACACCAGCTGTCCCTCCCTGTGCCGCTGCCCAGCCCAGCCAGGTCTGCCTGGCGCTGCTGTCCATCACCAGCAACTTTCGGAGCCAGCTCTTGCCTCTCGCCGCGCCGAAGGCTGGGCACCATCCCAGTCTCTGTCAGGGGCATCTCCCTGTGGAACACAAGCCTTGCCCAGGGCTTGTCTGTTAGGCCAAGCCTAACCTTGAATCTTCCCTTTTTTTTCTCCAGGATGAGAGGAGCCTGGTGCTCCCCAGCGAGCACCGTGGAAGATGCACCATCTGCTATCAGTTCTTCTGGAGCAGAGGTTGTGTGCTAAGTTGCTCATGTTTTCAGGTATCTGGTATTTCAATAAGACTGTACACCTTTCATAGCAGGAAGCACGTGTGTTTCTTTGAGACGAGTGTGTGTTTTGTAGTGCGTTTTCAGAAGTCTAGTGGAAGATAGTGCAACTGCCACGGGATGGGTGGTGGGTGCAAACCCAAGATCTCCCAGCAGAGCCAGCAGTCTCAGAAGAGTTTCCTAGTGTGCCATGGCTGAGTACTGATGGCACAAATATCTGCTGCCAGGAAGAGTCCAGCAAGTCTGTACTACTTCTCTGAAAACTCTTAAGTGCAGCATAAACTTCCTGCAAAACAGAGGATTGCTACTTTTTTCACTTTCAGAGAGGAATCGAAGCACAGTGAACCCAAGGAAAGAATCACAAGGGGTGGCTGAGCACGCATCTGCCTTTTTAGGTATTTAAACTCATCATTTAACTCCTCAAACTCACCTTTCAGGAGCCATTTAATCTCAGACACAGCCGTGTCACTGTAGCAAAATAATAACCCAGAACAGGTTCTTGTTAGAGGATTCAGCAGGCACATAGAAGTGTGTTGATTTTATCATATAATATTTTAAATAATAGTTGCTAGTAAATTTGTGTGGTATTATCATAGAATCGTAGAATGGTTAGGGTTGGAAGGGACCTTAAAGATCATCTAATTCCAATCCCCCCCTGCATATTCCCTCTGTGTATCTTCTCACCAGCATAACACAAGGACTAGATGCAAGCTGGTAATTCCAGTTTGTGGCAATTGTGACATGACAAAAATTATTTTGCTTGCACAGGAGAAAATGAAGTATTTCAGAAAAATTTTATTTGGGTCAATCAGACATATTTTGTTCTCGCCTTTTAATCTTGAAGTTGAAATTGAATGAACAACAGTAAAGACAGAAATTGGCAATCTTTTATTGAAAACTTTGCTTGCTGTCCATTTAAAAAAAAATAATGGGCCATTAATGGGCCAGTTTGCATTTCAGTTGAGAATTGGTAACTGGTTTACTTACTGAAATGCACTACTATTTAAAAAAAAGACAAGAGAAAGACAAAATAATCTACGGAAAATTAGGATGTTGTCAAAACAAGACCTTTCTCTGTAGAACTTCTGGGCCTAAGCTAGTCTGCTTTCTCAGCAGAAGAATATAGTGCTGGAAAGTTTGTGAATAGCGAAGGAGATGAGCCTAACAGAGCACACGTCTGTCATGGGTTTTCTGATTAATACTGTAAGATGGGTGGAAGATTGAGCAGCTGACTTACACACAGCCCAGGATCCCTCTGGGGACAGGAGAGCTTTGTGGAGACAGAGATGAGGAGGAGAATGTGCTTCTTGGTGGCCACAGCAGAGCCACTGCCCCGGCAGCCTGGGCAATTAGAAGTCAAATCTTAAAGACTTAAGGCTGCACATGCGAGGCGGCGCATGTAGCAACCTTCTGAAGGTGCCACAATCGAGGCTGCTGCTAAATTCTCCATGCAACAGAAGAAATCTCTTTGGAAATTTGGTGGCAAAGTACATCATACACAACCAAACTGCTCAAATCCTAAAATAAGCGCAACATAACCACAGAGACTCAGGGACAGTAGCTCTGCTTTAGGTGTATTAAACCAATGGTCCTTTTCTCAGGCTACAGCAAGGGAGAAGCAGATTCTCATCTCAGTTCGTTGGTACAAACTTCTGGAGGCAGGACAGTGAGAGCTGGTTTAAAACATGGCTGTGTGTCTGCAGGGGTGGTTTCAAATAATTTTCCCTTCTGGTGAACGAATACAAAAATGCTCTAATAATCCACTTCATTATCTTTAACAATCTGGTTCCTGTGTGTTTTGCCCTTCTAGGTGTCTAGTTTCTTTGTAAAATTAGATATTTTAACCCTCATCATAGACACACAGGTCACACAAACAACTGATCGTAGTTTTCATGTCTGCGGCATCATTTCTTTACCATGGGTAGTGCTAATAGAATAAACTGAGAGATCTTAATTTCTCTGTTTCTCTGCTGATGCAAATGTTACCCTGTGCTGGACAGGATGTTTGAGAAATCTTAAAATCAAAGAAAAAATCTAATCCTCCATGTAAACCACTGTCACTTGAATGACTTTGCTGCCCAAACTGTGATGCTGATGGAAACCCAGAGCAGAATTCAGACTGGTGTTAAATATGCGCAACTCAATCCTTCTGCTCTGCCAAGTCATCAAAAGAGGAACACACAGACAGACAAAATGATTCATGCAGGAAATCCAGAATACTGCAGAATTCATCGCTCTGCTGTGACAAGCTCATTTTAGTTTCATGTGGTTTATTTCCAATGCAAATATCTTTCAAGAGAAGACACCGTATCCGTGTTTTACCTAGGTTACTTGGAATGTAGCACGAGTGACGTGCCTTGACACAGGCAAGGATAAGCAAATACAGCACAGCATTTCATCAATTCAGGGATTCTGCGTTACAAATCTTCAGGTTGCAGATGTCAGTGCTGCAGACACCATTTACACAGGACTTAAGTTTAAGTTAATGAAGCATCTCCCTGAAGGACTACCTGAAGGCTGGAGTCAAAGGTTAAGCAGTGCAAAAAGAAGAATTTCTTATAAACAATCACAGAAAAAAATATACAGCAAAACAAAAAGAAGAACAGAAAGAGGTAGAATATTTCAGCTTGGTACCTCTTTTGGGTTTTGACTAGCCCTGATAATTCGTATTGTTCCTTCAGTCACTCTCCACTGTTACTGGCCTGAAAGTCTCCTTTGCAAAGTCCCTTTGCCGGGGATGCAGGCAAAACCCGGCGGTAACAGAAAGCCAAATAACACAAAGCATAGCCCATCCTTCTCAGTCCACAGCCATCTTCCCGGCCTCTTGATGGTCTCACCACGGTAGTGTCGTCTCCTGCGTGCGCCCATCTGAGGGGTCCCATGTGCCCTGCTGCTGGGGGGCTGTCAGGCTCGGTCTCCTGCGAGCGGCCAGCCTGTCGACCCAGCGGGGCAGGACCCACGGGTGCTGACACAGAGCACTCTGCTGCTCTACTCCACGGTCCCCTCTGCGAGCACAGCGTGACCTGACTTGCTGCTGTCTGGAAATGCTGGAAGGTATCTGTCAGTTCACCCTTTTCTCTCAGCTAATCAACACATTTCTCATAGAATCATAGGTTGGAATGGACCATAAAGATCATCTAGTTCCAACTTCCCTGCCATGGGCAGGCACACCTTCCACTAGATCACGTTGCTCAAAGCCTCACCCAACCTGGCCTTCAACACTTCCAGGGATGGGCACCCGTTATTTCCCATGTCATCTATTCTGATGTCCAAATTTCCCTGCCTGACTAGACTGAGCCTCAGTCTGCTGCTTGGTCCAGGAAAGGACCAGGGAGCATCCAGACACCCTGTGGATGGAGCTGGGTGAGGGTGCCTGCTCAGAGGGGGAAGAGTCACATCATGCAGCCAGGGAGCTCACAGGGCAAGGGATGGAAGGACAAAAGCCACCTCGTCCTTTTTTCCTCCCCTCCTGTACGGGTAAGGAGAGAAACCATTCCACTCCTGAAGGACCCCAAGGGCAGGTTTCCTTCGGTGCTCTCCGAGCCTGCGCTGGGCTGTAGCCTACTTCAAAAAAACGGTATCTGTTTGCAAGGTGTTGAAAAGCAACACAGGTAACAGAGAAAATGTAACTGCGCCTCAAACCTGGCATGTGCCAGCATCTGCATCTCATCTCGAAATTCAACGCAGTGTGATCACAGAACGAGTAAGCTGCGAGACACAGATAGCCTTTCTGGAGGGCACAGCTGTGGGTGCTGGGTCGAAAACTGAGGGGACGAGGGAAGCACCCTCTCGCATGGGTACAGCCACCCTGGGTGCCAGCTCCCGGCTGCTGGTCTGCCCTCTCCCCGCTGACCAAAAGGGAGCTCGACACCAGTGTAGGCAGGAATGCTTCAGCGTTACAGTAAAGGACAAGGCGACGTGAACTCCTATGGCACTAACATGAGTTTCACAAAATTCTGCTCATTTCCAAATGCTGCACTCTTGGAGATGAAAAAAAACTCACCACCAGCCTCAGTTTTTTGTAAGGGTAATTTTACACACAGTGCTGAGGAACAAAGGAAGGAAAACATAACCTGGACGCACCTGAACAGGACAGAAATTAAGCACAGATTAACAGAAAAGAGAATGGATTTTAAGTAGTGTTTTAATCCACTCCTACTCCACGACTACATCTTTTGAAGGGCTGGTTTGACAGCTCTGGACATAAAAGGCACAACGCTTTTTAGAAACAGTACAAAGGCTTTTAAAAGGCTTTCAGAGCCTTTTAATCCTACTTTTGTGTTCTGACAATCTTCCTCAATTAAATAATTCCTCAGCATCAAGGATGCCCTCGGCATTGACGAGAGCTCTCTATGCCACTTCTCCTTCCCAGAACCACCACAGTCTTGCCCACATCTTCGGGGGGGTTTCTCTGCCGAATCCCATGGATTTGCTCAGCAGGGCAGAGGTGTGAGCAACAGGCTTGGCTTTTGTTTGGTTTAGCTTTTTCAGGCATCAGAACACCCTAGAGATAATTTTTCCCATAGATTTTGGCCTCCTGACTCCTTCTACCTTTCAGTATCTGTTTGGATGATACTCACTGGTGTTTCTCACCATCACTGCTACTCACACCTGCACTATCCACAATCAATTGGATAAAAAAACTTCCTAATACTGCCAACACAGAAGTCCCTCACAGTTATTTTCTAAAAGGCTTTTGTTTCCCTCTTTTAGTCCCGCAGCAAATTTTGCTGACTGTAGTCTGCGTTGCATGGTAGGGAAAAAAACAGTAGGAAAGATCGGTGACCCCAGGAGATACAGGGGAGACAACAGTAACTCTTCTATATGGCTTCTTTCTGCTTCAGGCAGTGCACAGCGACTGGGCAAACGGGCAGCTGAACATAAGTTAGAGGAGAAAAGGAAGCCAGATTGCAAAAATAAAGGCAGTTTCTCCTTGGGGATGAACTCGTATCTGAAGAAATGAACTCTCACTTCCTTGTCCTTTGCCTTCTGCTTGTTGTTACCAATGTTGTCACACAGAAGTCAGGAAGGAAACAGAATGGAACAATTTTAGGGAGATAATGTTATTTGCAAATGTCTGAGAGTGCTAGTAGGAATCACTCCTTCTCTGTTAAGAGTTTTTTAACAATATCTTCTTAGCATAACCTAAAAATGAAGGATATTATCTGAGGAAGGTTGGGTTCCTTCTGGTTGTTCAACAGTAGCAATAGCTTACTCATCTCAGAGCAGTCATTTAACTAGGACTGACTTCACACGAAGGAGACGCATTTCAGCTACCTTCGAAACCAGCCCTAAAGCCACAGACTTAGGATCAAATTCTCTTTGCTCAAGACTCGGTTCCTACAGCTTGCTTTGGCTATGATGGTACCTGCATGGCTGCACCCTACCGCTGGCTCCCCAAGCCCCTCTGCGGGCGTGAGCAGAGACGGAAATGGGCTGTACAAGGGCAGGGCTGAACTTCAGCATCTGTAAACAACCCAGATGCACTAGCTGCTGGCAAAACTCTTCCTCCTCCAAACAAAGGAACCTTTGTGAAAAAGCACCGTCTCACAGCTGTGAGAGAAGCCCCAGGTGGGTAGTTATCTACAACTCCTCATAAGTCACATCTGCCTGGCAAAAAGTGGTGCTTTACGAGAGTTTCTGCAGCCCCCTCCCTGCAGAGTCCCAGGGGAACCCACAGGACCATCTCCCCTAGATGTGGGGCAGCACCGTGCAGCCTTCAGGGATCAGCACCCGCCAGGGCCGCCGCAGCGTGTGTGCGAGCCAAGCTGCCATCGCTGCTGCAGGGCTTTCTGCTTGCCTCAGAAATCAACAGTGTTCCTCTTAAAAATACAAGCCCCAAATTCCTGGTATTTCTGCATATACCTGAAGGGGATTTATAGGCAGTTTTAGCCTTCAGAGTTTTTTCAGTTTAAAGAATCTGGCTGTGCCAAGCAGGTTATAGCGTGACCACAAACAGAGATCAGTGCTTTGGTTTACAGTAGAGGTTTTCTTTGCTTTTCAGCGGACCTGTGTCATTTCACAACAGCCAAAGACCCTGCTCCACAGCACCCTGTAATGCAAATTACAAACAAGGGGCTGCAGCTCCACTAATTTTCAGGCAGCCGTGTTAGCCGAGCTGGAAGATTGAAACGGCAAGCCATGAGTGAAATTAGTGTGCTGTGTTAGAGGAAAAGCATAAAGGTTGACTGCAAGTGCCTTGTATAAGTAAGACACTATCCCATCTCTCCTGCTTAGCAATTCTTTTTCTTTATACTCTATTTACGCTATATTAACTATTGATAAGAGATCACTTTAAATCTCCTTTGCAGTCAGCATGCATACATCTCATCTGAAGACTCACAGCTATTTGTTGAGGCTCCATAGCCATGAAAACACATTGTGGGTAGTTGTTACTGTGAGAGTTTTGACTGAACAGGTAAAAAAGTATTTGTTTTAAGTGCCTTTACAAAAAAAGCCGTTTTTCCATCTACCCTCTCTTATTTATGCACAATCCAATTTCATTTAGGTAAAAATGCTAACATGTGCTCGAAGAGTAGATGTTAAGCTGGGGAGAACTGACTGAATTTCATGTTTTGGAACCGGAAAATTACTTTTTTTGCCCATAGAAAGAGACAACATGTGCACTGTGTCTGCGAGGAGCAGCGTGCAGTGTGGTGCTGCACCCTGTTGGTCTGCTGCCTTATTGAAGCCCAAATGCATTCTCGGTACAATGCAAGGCCATTTCTTTTATATTAAACCTTTCTTTCAGCCAAGCTGTCTCCAAATGCAACGTGGAGACAAGCGGGAAGGAAAGAGAAAGAAACTTATGTCCTCGCAGATAGAGCGTGACCTACAAAGGTGAGAAGAAAAAGTTGGATTAGAAAAGCAGCCAAGATAGAAGTGTTCTCTCTCACTAGTTAGTGGGTGGAAGCAACAGAAAAAAATAATGAACAAGCAAGCAAAAGGGAAGAAGGTTTTCATGCCACTTGTACAGAAGCAAGAGAAATGTTTTTAATCATTGGAAAAGGTTGTCTTAAAAGAGTGGCTCACACGGTTCGGATGTCTACAGAAGAGCGAGTTCAGGAGAACCTGAACAACATTTTGGGAACTCAGTGCCAAAACTCCAGTTCCAGAGAAGATGATGAAGAAGTGGTCTGATTCAGTCCTACTGCCCTGAGCACGTGGCTGCTGAATTCACTTCAACTCAGAAAGACGACATCGGAGTGGCATCCTTGCAAAGGGGGAAGAACAGGCTTCCTGGGAGGGGGACCAAGGCGAAGGACATGAGTGCCTTGAGGGGCTGGTAGGCTGTAGAAGACGGTGCGTATATGGGGTGAGAATGCCATCGTGAAGAGGGAAGCAGGATCAGATTGATCCCACATCCCACAAAACAAGGCAGGCAGAGAAATCCAGAGGCAGCGCCTCGGTTAGGGCACTTCTCTGCAGAGGAGCTTTGCCAGTGCACCCCGCTGATCGTTTGGTCATATGCTCTTATGTCATTAATGAGACTTTACAGCTGAGTGAGGAAACAGTGCACGCTCGTCAGGCAGCCTTTGCCCAAGCAGTGTGTAAAGACAAACTCATCCTGCTGGAGCCTCTGATTCAGTGATTGCACAAGACCGTAACTTCACGTACATCGTTGACCTTAACAACTCTTTCACAAACAGACCCACTGGTTACCTGTGTTGGGCCGCTGCCTGCTTGGTGGGGACCTCACAGTCATCACAGAGATCAGCCAGTGGTTGTTATGTCCTTGCTTGCTCCCACGCTGCCACCCACCCTCCCCACCTACAGAGAATTATCAGAGATCCTGGTCCTGCCTGGCCTTTGCTTTAATCAGCTGTGGCCTGAATGACTTACCCTGAGGCTAAATAGGATAGAAATAAATGCCAAAGACAAACAGCTAGCTCTAGTCTCTTCCAGACTAGCACCTTAAGGGAATGGCTTTTAAGATGTCTGTTTGGTGCAACCACAGTCTTTTAATAGTTGTTGACAGGGGTAGTTTAAATCTGCTGCATTATAATAGTATCAGAAAGGACGTGGAGATGGAATTTTTATTTTGTTCTCCTAAGATGCAAGTTTCAGTGACTCTTTGTCTGATGACTGACTCAGAATTTAACCTAGGATGCAGTGAAAGCTGTACGTGCCTGAGCATCCAAGTGCCAACTTCTCACCAAGCGTGCAATTTGCAGTGATCTGCTGTGACTTAGTTCATGCATGAGATGAAACCAAAGATCAACTGCTACAAAAAAAGAAGGAATGTGGTGGAATGGGATGGGGTGGGATGGGATAAGGGGATATCCACCACTCAAATGGCATTGATACTGATGCCTAAGCAGGGCTTTCAGGTATCACAGGGCAGCTTTTCCCACAGCTAACATGGTAAACCATTGAGGTACACGTCTGGGGGTCACTGAGGTTGTAATTGATGGAGTCAGGAGCCCTTTTCAGCTTCTGTATTAATCACAGCCCTTTTCCTGAGATTTGCCTTGCTTACAAACCCGTTTTTAACTTACATACGTATCAACAGCCTCCAGGGCTTTCTCTCACACCCACACCGCTCCTCTGCCTGTGGCCTTTCCTCCCTTCCTCCGCCACTGTGCACTTGTCCCTCTATCTGGCATGGGTGCCCAGGGACACCCTGCTGGGGCTCAGCTTTTCTTTGGGTGTTGCATTTTGGGTTGGGCTCCTACTGGTACAACTCTTCTCCTGTAGCAGACCTGGCTGCTGCTCTCCACGCCTTTGAACGCAAAGGAGCCCTCAGTCCGAGCGGCTGTACGGAGTTTAAGCCAGCCAGGAAGCGTGTTTCATGTCAACAGCTGGGATCTGCTGTTCTCCAAAGGCTGACGGAGCTCAGCACGTGCATGCAGGCAGGAGCCATGCTCCAAACACTGCATGTTTAATTACTAATTTCTATGAGAAACCTCGGCATTTTCTTGCTCCCATTTTCTCTGGCACTTGCATGTAGCCCACAGCAGGACATGGCTTTGCCCCAGCAGCCACTTGTCACACAGTGAAAGACAGAGTTGCCACCACCTTGGACAAGAGGTGAGGAGATGAGAGCCAAACATCCACCCCAGCTCCAGTTCATAGAATCATAGAATCATAGAATCATAGAATCATCTGGTTGGAAGAGACCTTCAAGATCAACAAGTCCAACCATTCACCCTGCACTGTCAGGGTCCCTAAACCATATTGCTCAATACCAAATCTACATGGTTTTTCAACACCTCCAGGGATGGGGACTCCACCACCTCCCTGGGCAGCCTGTTCCAACTTCACAACCCTCTCTGTAAAGAAATTTTTCCTGATATCTAACCTAAATTTCCCCTGGTGCATCTTGAGGCCATTCGCTCTCATCCTGTCATTCATAAAGTGGGAGAAGAGACCGACCCCCATCTCCCTACAACATCCTTTCAGGTAATTGTAGAGAGCGATAAGGTCCCATGCACCCGGGGACAGCGACTCACTTGGGAACATTACAGGCGATACACAAAGCAAGCCAGCACAGCAGTGAGGCCACAGATGTTTGCTCAGCCTTCAGAATCAACCCATCTATGTCTGCAGAGGGTGGAAAGCAAAATCGGTGGGAGGTAGAGCAACCGATGGTGGGATCAGCCTACCTTAGTGGGATAGGAGGGCACCACAGCCGCTCAGGGAAGCGGGAAGGCACAGTTCAAGCTGCAGCCCCAGATATAAAGCACCCCAACAGCCTGCCAGCCAAAGCAGCGCTGGCTGAAAGCCACTGGATACCACAGGACTTGACATGTGCCGTGAGCAGATGGACAGGCGTATGAGGAGAGCGAGTAGCAAGGTGGCCATACCATAGCAGTGCTCTCACACCAGCCTGATACAAATCTCCACTGCACAACACTTCTTCCTTTCCCTGAGGACATGGTCCATTGGATCACTAGATTTGCAAAGTGGCAGAAAGATGAAGGGAGCCCATCCTCCTGGTCCATACCCCAGGGGCTGCTCCAGGACCCTCCTCCTTCTGCCTGCACCCAGCTAGTAGCAGCTGGCCTCGCAGCTGGGTGCAGAAAGCAGAAGCAGCCATCGCTGCCAAACCCAACCCAGAGCAACCAGCACCATTTCCAAGCGCGCTCCCCTTGGTTTTCACCATCCTCACCTTCGTGTCTCTCTGCTGCCTGCAACCCTGCTCTCCGGGGCAGGCAGGCTGCCTGTGTTCAGCCTGCCTTGGGAAAGTTAAGCACGCTTGGAAAGTTTCTTGAGAAGTCCCTCTTGTCTGCAGTCAGCAAAGGGAAAGTCAACTCTCCCCACCCTCTGTAATTAGCAGCCAGATACGATTTCACATCTTCGGGAACTACGAGGCAGCTGAAGGCAGAGCATCACTACCCTGCTGGGGTCTTGCGTAGGAGATGGGAGTTTCCTCGGGGGGGTTTCAGGTAACCCCGGGGCAGCTTTGGCATTCACAGTCTGTTTTGAGGGATGACTTTACAAGGGCCAACACCAACTCATGCCACGCAGTTACACGCTGAGCCCTTGGCCCCTTTCTTGTGTGTTATCTATTTCTGTCCCCTGCCAAACATCACATTTATTGGGTTCAAACTAAGGGTAACAGCAGGTGTCCAAAGTGTGTATAATCAGCAACTTCTTCTGGGAAACTTCTGGGAAACTCTCCAGCTCCAGTTCGCTTCTGCTTTAGCAGGTGCTAAACCTCAGCGATGTTCTCCGTCACCTGAGGGGTAGATTACGAGCAGAACCAAACAACAGTTGTGGGGTTTGAGGAGCAGTTTAACTCATAAGGAGCGGGCAAGACCTTCAACATAGAAACATGGGAGTGGAAACGGTGATCTGGCATCATAGCTCTTGCCTACTCATTTTGAAAAAGACAAGAGAAAATTTAATTTTCATTTGATTACCCACCTGAGGCAGGCAAACGTGATGTATATCCTGCAGGACCGGGGTCATAAATATTGCCATATTTCAAACTTACTAACAGATAGCTTACTGCTATCTGTTTTCAATGTTTTTTCATTTATTAATCTTGGTTAGATATTTAATATTATCTTTTCTTCCTGTGTGAGCTAACCTCCATCTTTCTGCTCCCCTCATGACATGCACGAATACCAATCACTTATCCTACTGTTCAAACTAACAAGGAAGAAAACATAACTATATTAAGCTGATTCATTATTTCATGATGTCCCTCATCCCTGCCCTCGGCACTGAATATCAAGGCAAGGTTTCGACCACTCCATCTTGCTTCAGACCACCCCAGAGATGTTATTAGCACATGATCAACACAACCACTCTCGCTTTATTATTTCATTATAACTCTTCATGCCGTGGCAGTGCAGCCAGCCAGCGGGTGACCTCCTGTGATTAGCTTGCAGATTTGCAGGGAAATCTGGAGAAACCCTGGTGCCTTTAAGAATTCAGATTTTGTTTCCCCACACCAAATTCCCCATGCACCTGATGGTGCTGGTAGACTTGACGAGCTGTGTGACCTGCAGACCTGACAGGGGACCATGTGTTTTTTGGGGAACCAGTGCAGCTTTGCTGAGGATTTGTCACTCGTATGGCCGAGAGAGGCACGCTCTCTCCTTGGAGTGCTGGCCCAAATCTCCATGACAACAGATTTGGGATGGAGATGTGGCATATCAGGTGTCAGAAGGTCACAGCAGCAAAAAAACAATGTATGGGGAGAGCAGCTGAAGAAGAGGTCAAGGGGCAACTTGCAGCACCTTCAATCACCCTGAAGTTTGAGTTCACTGGCTCCATGAGCTGGGGCTTGTAAAACAACTTTGTGAGAAGCGATTGCTGTAGAGAATGAATCCGGTTAAATCCTGTGTATTTCTATCTGTTATTACTTTTTTATTACTGTAATGGAGAATACAGAGCGCAAAAATACATTTCTTGTCCCATGGACCTCGTGATCTAAATTCGGGATGAAGAAGCCTGGTAGACAGACAAAAGGCGACGGTACTGAGTCCAGCTCCTTAGGATCCATTTTCCAACATAATTCATTTTTAGCTCAGTTTTCTAAGGAATTGGAGCTGTGTTGAGGAGAGGAGAGGAGAGGAGAGGAGAGGAGAGGAGAGGAGAGGAGAGGAGAGGAGAGGAGAGGAGAGGAGAGGAGAGGAGAGGAGAGGAGAGGAGAGGAGAGGAGAGAAGAGGAGAGGAGAGGAGAGGAGAGGAGAGGAGAGGAGAGGAGAGGAGAGGAGAGGGTAGCTCAGCTGTCTTCCGCTGCAAGAGGCATTGCTCCGCTGCGTGAACAGCACGTGGACACTGGAAAGCCGAGCAGCAACCATGTAGCTCTGAACCCACCTGAGCATATGTTGCCTCTTGAGCTGCCAAAAATATAGAGGCATGAGAGGAAGATGAAGCACTGCAGTGAGGGATTAGTGAAAACATGATGTACAGCTGAAGGAAACGAGGGAAAGAGTAAGGGAGATGGAGGAGATATTGGCCAGTACTAGGTGAGAATGGAGACACACATGATGAGGAGGTGACCGGGATGATCACACATAGGGGAACGTGTGAAATGATCCGTGGAGATCCAGATTCTGTCCACGGAACAACTGCTCAGAAACAGCTTTTGTGCATGTGATAGAACTGGGTACCTGGGAAAGCTGCTGGGCTGAAAAACACGGCAAGCGGGTCCCTGATTTAGGCAGAGGAGAGGCACGACAGAGTCAACAGCAGATCAACATGTGCCCTGCTGGTAAGAAATACCTCCAAGGAAAGGTGAGCCCGCCGTTCATCGAGCCTCTCAATCTCCCTCCTGGGGTCAATGATAAAACTGCTGAGCGGTGTAACTGCAGTGGAAGCATTTTGGAAAGGGTGGTGAGCCCCACCTGCAGAGCTGCCACACCCGAGTACGTGTGCTTCCAGCTTTCCTCTGGCTCCACGGGCACAAACAGAGCTCACTGAAATGCTTCATTCAGGCTGTGATCCCCCAGCAAATGCTCCCGGGCGTCTGCTTCTGCCGAAGATAAGGGGAGTTTTCCCACAGGTATGTCTGCCACATATAGCAGTTATGAAAAGACAAATAAACCATAAATATTTTATAGTGTCTTCTGTGCACCTTTGTTCTCACCCATTCGACAAGAAAGCAGTAAGTCTGATGTCCGTTGCTGTAAGCCTTGAATCACACCAGACAGTCCCTGCTCATCCTGCTGTTCCCCGTGAATTCCTCATTAGGCCACGCTTGTCAATAACGAGCGCTAATTCTTTTGCTTTTACACACCTTCTTAATGCGAAACGTGAATGAGGAAAGCCAAAAGAACAGCAAAGAGAAGTGCATCTTTGGTTAGCTTATTCTGAACAGCAGTGCTATCATATACAAAGTAAGTCCAAATTCTGATCACGGTAATTCTTGAGCAATTTCATGAGAGCCAGTTCTATTTCACATGAGGAATTGATAGTGGGATTAAAAAATAGAGAATGACAGGTAAAAATTACTTAGTTCATTGCATGGGGTAGAGATTCATACAGAACAATTTATTCAAGACTATTACTTTATTCCACCATGCAAGAAAAATAGCTCTGCCTAAGGTTAGGTTTTACATTTCTGGGTTTTGCATTCATTTTGGTATGCAAAATGCTTGTCGAGCATAAACAACTATGCTCCAGAGAGTGCCGTGTGCTGCCAAATCATTTATTATCCCCAGATGATTTAATCTGATCATACGGAAACCATGCTGAACTCCAGAAACCTGGATGCCATACGGGCAGGCTGCCAGCCAGGGTAAACCAAAGACATTCTGTCCTTGGGATGGGAAAGGTACACAGTTGGCATGAGCTCTTAAAAAAAAAAAAAAAAAGAAAAAGAAAATCAGCATCAGGAAGTATCTTGGCCAAGAGGAACTTGGCAGAGCAGTATTGTAGCTTTGCTGAGGGACTGTGTATGCCCATTGAGACGGTAACATCTGTGGAGGAAGGGCAGAGCGCGCGGGTACAATGCAGTTTTATGGCAGCAATGCTTAGTCAGGGAAAGGGGCTCCGAAGGGAGCCGAGGCAGCCAGCTGGCTGGCTGATGAATGGAGTAACGATTGTGGAAGAGATCAAAAAGCTAACGAGTGCTCCATCATCCCCCATAACGGCAGCAGTATGAATTTCTGAGGATTAGTGAAGCTTGCAGTTGAAGTATATAGGTGTGATTTCAGGAAATATTGATCGCTTTTTGGATTCTTAAATTGTTAAAAATTAATTTGAGCTCATGGGCAAGCCAATGCAATGACAAAACACCAAATAATCTGAAATTCAACATGAATGAATGGCATACAGACAGAATACCGTGCTTTTGTTCACAAAATGAGGTCAGAAATTCAACATATTTGATACTGGTATGATGGATTCCCACTGGATTCAGCTGTGCACCTCATGGAATTGCTCTCTGTGCAGAGCACAACAAAGGCTATTTTTTGTGCTGAAATGTGGTGTGGTGTGCTGCAAAAATACCTCCTAAAGATATTTGTTTATTTTTGCTCAGGTTACTGCATTTTTTATTTTACCTTTACTGAACTCGAGGAAATGTATTCATTTTTCTTTCGCTTACCACAGTTACTGAACCGCAGTAACTACAGGGACATCATCAGCTGATCAGTTCCAAAAAGGAAATTCAAGTAATTTCTAACCCTGCACCTCTCCTTGAACTTCCCTGGGTAATTTCCATTGTTTCACATTTACCTGCTTAAAAACGAAAATGTTCTTTTTTTTCTCTACTCTGAAAGAGCCATACAAACAGTGGGGAAATGACTTCGGAAAAGCCATAAAATTGATTGCAGAGCCGCTATATCAAATGTCATCCAAACACAGAGAAATACATTTTTTTTTCTTGTGTTTCCTACTATCATCATGGATGTTACATCAGTACTACAACAACGGGCGAGGCAGTTCCAGGGAGCGTTGCAATTTTCAGCTGGCAATGGTCCTTCTGGTGTGTATTACCATTTAAGACGCTTTTCTGGCATCTAACAGCTGCCTCCAGGAAGATTTATATGCTATTTTAGTTTGTTGAATTTCTCTTCACTGTTAATGTGTCTTTGTTATTGCCAGGTGGAATTCATTAACTGCACCAGAAGATGGCAGCAATGGAAACCACTTTCGTACCCTCCATTCACAAATTATGTTTCACGCTGAGCCGCAATTAGCGACAGGATGATATCAGTCAACGTTTAAAAATTGCTTTAAAAAAACACAAGAAAATTGTTTTACAAGCAGCAGTCTTCACAGTTGCAGACACAGAAAGATGTTAAAAAGGATGTGAAACATGGAAGGAACTATGTGCTCCCAGGATTTGAAGGTCATTTTTCCAACACCTCAATTTACAAAGATAAGGGATAGAGATGTCAAAATCGTCGAAAGGCATGACTTTCCCAGGCTACCGTGACTGAAGGAGTCTAAAGTTGCCTTAATTGATTTGATCGTCATGGCATGCAACAAAAACCTTTTGACTCTGGAGCAGAGGAGGACTGGAAAGATTCTTCAGAGAAATCATAAAGATCAGAAATGTGTTTCAGGGCTGCTGGAGCTTGACTTGTGTCACTGATTCGGTGAGAAGAGGCAATAGGAGAAAGCTGTTTATTTAACTGTTTTTATAAAACATGTGAAGGAACACATAGAGCCAGGCAGAGCGTTTCCTTAGGAGGAATGAGTGTTTACACAGGCAAATTAACATACATATTTCCCACAGGACACAAGCATTATTAGACCTGTTATGAGCTTTGTCAGCAACCGCTGTGGAAAAAAAGAATCTTATTTACCCTTCTAAATACGGACAAGTCTTCAGGGCAATACAGCTGCTAAACTTATTGACACAGGCACTTGTGCTACAGCCAGGATTTATCATGCATGACAAAGGCAAAGCAATCTCAGATTCAGTTACAAGCTTTTGCTCCCAGAATATTATTTATTTTATTTATTTATTGCCCAGAACAATGGGGGAAATGAGCTTCCTGGCCAGGGTTGGTGTTGGTGTTCCACCGAGCAGACAGGGAGGTGAAGCCGAGGGCTGAGGTGAAGCCGTGGTGCCACACCGGGCTCTGCAGGGCAAAGATGGCATATGATACATCCGTGGCTTTCACCACAGCTGGGGCAACCCTGGGCACATGTTCCCAGGAAAGGTTAGGAGGCAAAGGTTGCTGGTTATGTGCTCTCCTGAAAAGGAATTTGAGTGGTGAGAAAAGACACAGCCCCTCGTCACGTTTCTTGTTGAATTTGGGGATGGAAGTTGTCATGCTGTCTTTGTGAATGAACAGGAACTCCCCTCCTGGAGAAACATCTGCCTTCATCATCTATGTATCCTCATAGAAAAGTCTGTAACACCTAAAGCTTTGGCTAATTGCTTGTTTTAATGAGATATATAACAAAGTAAATCATGTTTATGGAAGTAAATCTGTCCTGTGTCACACTCTCTTCATTAGTGAGAAATTAGGTGTGACTACTGGAAACAAATGTCTCCTGTGCAAACCAGGCCAGTGATTATTTTGATGTAAAGCATCCTGATCTAAAAGAAGTGAAGATCAAAAGAAGCCTCCTTTAGTTATACAAAAACCTGTAATTATGAGGTTAGTTAATTCACAGAACAAAAGATCGCAACCTCTGGGTTTGTTCATAGTTTAATATATTCTGTGTCTGAAAGCATATGAAGAAAATGGACTTCTGCACCTCTAATTGTTCCTGTGGTTAATCTGTATGAAATGCGCCTTCTCTTAAAACCTCTAATGTAATTATGTCCTATTACTACTTGTGTCAAAAATTTTATTACAAGCTACAGTGAGTATTCATCCTACCTTGGTCTAAAATAGCCTAATATGTAAATCTGTCTCTCTTCCTTATTTCTAGCTACTCAGCTGCATCAAAAGGCAGCCAGACTAAATTTTCAGCATGTTCTTCTACTGCTCCTGAGATGTTTTCAAATAAAAAATGGAAGGGATGGTACACACAGCACTACAGGTATGTTGTTAATCTATAGGGTACGCCTCATTCCTCCAGCCCTATTTATATAACATACAAATAGACCGGAGAGATTTTAAGATATTTTAATAATCTTCGGTACAATCATGAATAGACAAATTCTGTGACACAAGAAGAGGGAAACAGTGTCTAACTGTCCTCCGAGCAGATCTTCTTTATGCTGGCAAAAAGGACACACAGCAGTGTGCTATCACACAGAAGCATGGAGGTCCTGGGCAGCCACATCGAAGAGGAACCTGCCCTGGGTCTTTTTGCTCTGTAGGCCTGTGAGCTCCATCCCTCTCCCTGCCATAGGCTGGGTGCTGGCTGCCTTTTCCAGTTGCAGCACAGAGCTTTACTGTAAGCCTCCTTTAAAATAGGGACACCCTCTGAAATGCCTGAATTTAGATGCAGATGTATTATTCAGGCTGGAACAGTGATTAACTCTCACTGGTGTCACCAGACAAAGGGGAGTTTTCTCTAGATTTAATAGTGGAATCTAAAAAAAACAAAAAAAAACCCCACACAAATGCAAAACAACTGTCATGGTTTAACCCAGCTGCAACCAAACACCATGCAGCTGCTCACTCACCCTACCCACCCCCGGAGAATGGGGAAGGGAATTAAAGGGGAAAAAGGAAGGAGGCTCGTGGGTTAAGATAATAAAAATTTAATAATAATTTAATAAATAAACTAATTTAAAAATTAATAATTATAATAATATATGATAGTATATAAACAGACAACAATATATACAAGCAAGTGATGCACAGTGTAATTGCTCACCACCTGGTGACCAACGCCCGTCCTGTCTCAGCAAGTGTTCCTGAAACAAAGAACTCCTGAAACTGCAATCCTGGATGAGCAAGAGGCCTGAAAAGAGAGTGAGAGAGAGACAGAATTCCAAGAGTATGAGAGAGATCAAACTTCCCGGTCAACCCACCTATATACTGGGCATGACACTGCATGATGTGGAATACTCCATTGGCCAATTCAGCCCTCAGTCCTAAAATCTGAGTTCAAATTGTAAGGGGAGTTGTGGACCCTTTGTCCCGGCCATGTTCCCCCCAGCCTGTTGTGCTCCTGCACACCAGCAAAACACAGGAAGCTGAAAGGTCCTTGACGTCTCAGCACCAACTATAAACATCAGTGCACTATCAACATTCTTTGTATAATGAATCCCAGACTAAATTCAAAACACAGAGCTATTCCAGCTACTAAAAAAAAAAAAGCAAACTGTCTCGCTTGAAACCAGGACAACAACCCAAAAGAATTATCTTGCCCTCCCTTGTCGCTTGACCAAACCAGAGCTCTCACAACCACAGCAGCCATTTCTTATGCAATACAATACAGTGAAGTATTATCTTATCTTGCAATATCTTATCCATTATCACCTTGCTCATACTGTTTTCTGTCCTGACCCCGCTGACTCTGACCTAGAAATAGCGGCAGACTAGTTGAGTGGAGCTGCCAGATGTCAGAAGACCCCTCACCAGGCCCAATCCTGACCCCTGCCCACATGCAGGCTGATGTCCCAAACTGGCCTTGGCCCATCCCCATCCCCATGGAGGTGCCTGATGGCTGGTGCTGCCAAAAAGGCAGTGATGGACTGTACAAGGCTTTGGTGCTGACTTCTTGGAGATGAGGATTTGCCTTCTAATGACGTTACTGGAAGGTGTGGCGAGGTGCTGGCATCAGTCTGACGAGTTTGGGATGCTGACCTCAAGGCAGAGGAATGTTGCCTGTGCTACACGCTGTGATTATCGCCTCCAATGGGCCAGCTCACGAGGCACTGCGCCTGTGGACATTTCCACTGCGTCTCTGCTACAACATTCATGACAGCTCCCATTAGACGTGCATTTATGGGGCATTTTGAACCCCCTCAGGGACGTGGGGGCAATCCCTCCCATGCTGCTGCCTGCAGGGACAGCCAGCAGAGGTGACGGTGTGGAGGCCACAGGGGAATCCCCGAGTCTGCAGACATGCCATCTGTTTAAGAGATGCCCTGTCCATGATGTCCCCCTGTGCATGACGAGGATCCGGCAGGCAGTATTTTCCAGCTTCCATGGAAGCTTTTCCATTTATATCTCCAGCTTCTGCGAGAAAATGAGCTGCCAGAGATGGGACATCTCCCACGTGGAGTCCTACACATCAAAACACTCATTACGAAACTGACACAGGGCCACATATTTCCTTCTCTTCTTCTTCTTTTTAATAGTTTCTTCTTCCTCTTTCTTTCTTAAGACCCTTTTACTGGCAATACTCAAATTAAAATTCTGCTTTTCTTAAACAACCTGCAAAAATTGCTCGCATGCCATAGGGAAACCTTGAAAGATCAGAGAGGGCAGGTGCCCAGGAAGACTGAGAGTTTGTACCGCTGCATCCGCGGGACTGAAATAAGCCTGAGAGCGGGAGAGAGCCGTGGCAGCTGCGGAGGCGTGTGTGTTGGGCTGGGGAGGTCTGTGTGTTGGGCTGGGGAGGTGTGTGTGTTGGGATGGGGAGGTCTGTGCTGATCACTAACCTGGACGACGGTGACAGAGCCAGGACAGGCAGCGCAAGCTACTGACGTGGCAAAAGCCTTGTGGCTTGTCACATGTCACTGAGTAGCTGGTTGTGAAAGCCACTGTTTAAACAAACTGTTGTGTATGTTTCCATGCCAGTACCTGTCTGCCTGGATTCTTATTTTCAACGTGCAGCTCTTCAGCATATTTGAATGAGTCATTATTTTTAGCCAGCATCGACGACAACTGGAAAATCTAGATATTATTGCCCTGCACATCCCCTGTACTCCATAGATCGCACAGGAGTTTTCTATATGGGTTGCAACCTATTTCTGCACTGTCCACATCCTCTTTTCTCTATTTTCATCCGAGAGCATTCTTGTTCTGCCAGCAAGGGCTCTCTGGTTCCGTATGTTTCTCCCGTCGGTGCAAAAGCACCTCTGTGTAGTTGCATATTGAGGCAATGGTGAGTACTTAGCACAAGCAATTCAATTCTGATAATTTTGTACATCACTGCTTGAAACGGTAACACAGCTTTTGCATCCAGGAGTAAGTCCTCACCTTTGGGAGCTGAAGCCAGGGCCTACAAAAACCTTTATATCCATATCTGCTTATTTATGTTTGCCTGTAATAGGGTAACTGTACAACATTGCATTCAATCATTTCCAAAGCATTGGAGGTATGTTATAGACATTCTTGGGCAGAAACTGCCTGATTTCGAGGCCAGTCAACCAGAGAGCAGTGGTTGGAGCCTCTACTTAGCATGTCCAGCATCTCCAACAACAGTCAGAACTGTCCACCTCTCAGAAAACAAAATTATAAAATCTTCCAGCATTGCAAAGATCTCAGCTCTTCTCAGCATAAGTCCAAAATGTTTGATTAAGTCTGTGAAAGAGAAGGGGAGAAGGCTGAGAGAGAGGGGAATCATAGTGGCCATGGTGAGGGAAAAGGAAATGGGGGACACTGAACCCCTTGAGGGAGGAAAAGTGTAGCCAGATACAGGTGATGCAGGAGCCCTGGAGTGAGGGAGAATTTGAAGATGGTGAATAGAGAGAGACGGGAAGGGGGCACACAGTCACCCTGTGGCAAAGAGGAAGGCAGGAATGCAGAAGTATCTGGGATGTGCCAGGAGTTTGACCTTGAGGTACCACAAGGTGTACAGCCTGGTATTTCCTTGCTTTGATTTAGGTAGAACAAAAGCCACGTGGCTATTGGCTCTCTTAATGCCACAGCAAAAGACTGACTTTCCCTTCTTCGGAAATGACCTCTGCCACTCCTCTCCCTGTCTTGCTCAACCAGCTCTCCATAAGCCAGCAGCTGAAACAATCTTTCCCCTCCAACAATTAACCACTCTTTGTATTTCCAATTTTTGGTGTAAAGAGGAGTATGAAGTCTGCGTATTATTCGGACTGTGGAGCATGGGCTTTGGCGAGTCCCACCAGCTTCGGTGTGACTTGCAGTGAGAAACCACCTTTCAAATAAGCAGCAATCAAGCAGCAATCAAATAATCATTTTTCAAATAAGCAGCAGTTTCCACTGACGGAATGGAAACAGGGCTGCAATTACATGACAGCTGATAACAGCTTTATTGTTACGCTTCCCTCCATTTTGAGAACAAATTTATCATTAAGAAATGACATCAATGTTCACTATTTGGGCAGCCTGGCAAACACATAAGCAACAAGTGGGTGACTATTCAACACAAAATGCGGGCTTCCAACAAGAATTTCTTGTTCTTGGGAGCAAGCAGCCTAATGCTGCCACTAATGATCAGGACACCAGAAACAAGGGGGTGTTAATGAAATTTAAAATTGCCATGTAAAGTAGGAGATGATGTCTTTGTAAAGGAGGTTTTAAATATTGCCTAGAAGAACTGACCATGAGGTCTACACTGACAGAAATAACGTAAAATGTAATGATCGATGGTGAAAGATCAGGGACTTCAGGACTAACATGAATTTTGGGTCTAAACTATGGAGTTAATGAACTGTAAATTGTGGTAAGTTAAGGAAATACAGTACCGTATTCAGGCCTGTTTGAAGTAAACCTGATGGCAAACTATTTCAGACAGGATATTTCCAATTGACAGAGAAGTAGGAAAGCTATCAATGACAGTGATGAGACTTCATCTGGAATACTGGTTATCTATGTTCAAGAAAGATAAATTTCCACGGGAACTAGTGCAGAGAAAGACTTCAAGACTGGTCAGGAGATGAAAACCAACTTCATTAAAGCCCAGATTCGTGCTGCCCAGCTTCAGGTACTTCACAAAAACACATAAACTGGGAGCACAGTCACCAGGGACTCCCATAGTCAACGGAAAGAGATGGGCATCTCCAGTCATTCAGCCTACCTAAGTTCTGACTTGGCTCCTAAATTAGATGTTTTATTTAAATACTTTAAGCTACATAGGAAGGATATTGCCCTAGGGAATTTGCATGACACTTTCAAAAAAAAAAAGGCTGAGAAAGGAACCAGCTGCTCTCAGAAGCGTAAACACCACAGAAGAGGTGAAGGTCAGGTTTATCAGCAGGACAAACTGATAAGTGCTGAGCATGAATAAATTGTTCTGATAAACAGAAGGTTGATCTTTGGAAACAGCCTTCCATATGTAGATGGGGGAATAAGAAACTTGGCTAAAATTAAGTTGCAGCTGGATTACTTCATTTTAAGAGGTTATGTGATATACATACCTGGAAGGGCAAATATTTGGACTGGCAGATACAAAAAGGTCCATTCTGATCCTTTGTGCTATGCTGTTTTATTTGGATTTTTTGTTACTGAATGCAAACGAGACTAATCCTTTACATCTGAATAAAAATGGACATCTTGCAAAATGATGTGTGTTTCGGTAAAGAATTAATGGAAGGTGCTGCTGCCTTATCTGCATCAAGGGGATGGGCAGCAAGATCTATTTCCTGGGAGCAGAATTACTCAAGAGGAAAACAACCAGGAACGGCTATAGTGCTGAGCGTCTGAGCTACCCTTGTGTTGTGTATCTGAGCAAATTGAGCAAAATCCTTGTGTTGCCCAAGGCAAGGGAGACCCACTCTCCTAAGCAATGGGCAAACGCAGGGCTAGGTGCTATTCAGAGCAGAAATACTACAAACATGCTTCCAGTTGGCACATGGGGCATGTGTAGTCGAGTATACAACTGATGGCAAGTTAGGCCAAGGGAACGTCCTTCCACTTCATGACTGTTGCAGTGAGGGAAAATCATTGCCCACTGGCCAGCCCCACGTGCCAGTCTGAAGTGCTTCTTGGGACATGCAGTTAAAAGTGTCCCAGCGAATACAAACATGGACTATCAATTGCAGCTGTGTATCGCCAAACGAGGCGGCAGAGCACAACCAAGAGCCTGGCAAACAGCTAGAAAAGGACATGGAAATGTGAGCATGGAGGCGTTTGGGCCAAAGCATTGGCAGAAATGAGATTTGGAGTATCGTCTGTGGCTATTTAATCCTTCCTCATTCTCAGTGCAATGAGCCTCTATACGCTCCAAAATAATGGGGCAGAAAGAGAAATATTTGATTCCCCTTCCGCTGACACTGACTATTGGCTAACCAGTTGGGTTAATAGTGTTATAATTCAATATAAACATGTTTGCTAAGGGGAACAAGATGTGTACTCCTGATTTTTGTATCACATGCTAGGAGAAAGGGGAAAGGCTGTGTCACAGAAGTCATTAAGAATTTTAGGTTTAAACTTGAGCCTGGATCTAAAAACAAAACAACAAAAAAAATTCATTTCAGAACAGCAGAAAAACACTCATTTTCCTCGGTAATACTTAGCATCAACTTAGTGGTTGATATTAGGAAACCTAAAACTTTGCAAAACAGGCAGAGACCAAGTGAAGCAAGACACAAACTAGCAACATACAAGGCCGTAAGAGGCAGGAAATACTTGCTTTTACAACACAGTTTTACAACAGCACCGATGTTCATTACTCAAAGTTGTTTGTTCACTAAAGTCCCGCAAGAGATGATAAACTAGAGACAAATCCAGTCCTATGTATTTTTTTGTTAAAAATATTTGTTCACCTTTATTCTAGCAAAATCTTACTAGCTATTGCAAAACATTTGTAAGGGCTTTACATTTGACAGAGTCTTATCTTTCTTTTCCCATGGGGGCACAGTTGCTCTGTAACATTGTTATTGTCAGGGATAATGTTTGTGGTCAGTTGCTATTGACTGCGACAGTCGAAGTTCAGGTGGCCAAATTTAGACATGAAATTAATAATGGCATATGTACCACAGAGCTTAAGCATGCATTGTTTCTTCATGACTGAGCAGGAAAAATTCTTACTGAGGTCCAAGAAAGTTTGGCATGAAGTCATACATATGGAGTGAAGGATCTGCCTTAAGAAAAAGAGTTATCAGCATAATATGGATAAAATCAGCCAAAATATCTGGAGTAGGAATGTAGCGGAACCCCCCTCCTTTAGAAAGTCAGGGTAGTGTGTGAATGAGGATGTGCACAGCTGCATAAAACACACAGTGTTTGATAATGTTCACATATATCATACTGCAGAAATTGCTAATTTAAAGAAGATTGTGAATTCAAAAAAGCATAAGCCATCTTTATTTTATGTGCAGAGTGCAACATATGCCTCTAGCACCATATATATAATATAAACACCACCAGGGCTGTGAGAGGATGGTATCTGTGACCATTAACCGCTTAGCTGATTCACGCGGTCATGCCTGTCTCAGTAGGCAGGCTTGCTAAATCCATCCGCTCACCATAAATAATTCAACTTCTTTCCTGATTGCGTTCTTTTCCCTTCAAAACGTCCTCTGCAAGTCCATACGCACAGGGCTGTCGAAATTTGGGAAAAGAGTACGGGCTGCTTTTGCATCACCTTACAGCTCTGGACTTCAGCCAGCTGCAGACATCAGGAGCTTCCTTCAGAGTCTGAAGTTACCCCTTCAGCTAAGGCCAAAACTCTCTCAGGCTCTAATAATAGTTACTCCAATAGTGAGCCTGCTGCTACATTTAATTTTATTCTGGACTTGGGGTTCTTGGATATATGACCACAACTGGCCAGGCTTCCAAAATATAAACAGGAAGACAGGAGGTAAATGATGTAAGAAAACTGAAAGGACCTCCAACCTGGATGCTGTACAACTTTCGCTGCAATGTAATATCCCTGGAATATTATAGCAAGAACTGTTCAGCCCTCCAATATGTGTTCCAGTATTCAAAGGGAAAAAACCTGCAGCTCTCGGCTTTCCTTTTCTGTATTTATATTTGAATTTTGAATCTTACTGTTGTCCATTAAAAACTGATGTCACTTGAGATTGCCAGCTCAGAAACGTCATAATCACTCTGAAAGAACTGATCAGATACATCTCACAGGTTTGCCTGGAACTACATGCGTCCACCTGAGCACCTTTCCAGTGAAGATCTGAGATGAACTTTCCCTTCCAAGTCTGTCTTTCTCCCCAGACACAAGACCAGGTGCCCTACCCATGTGAAGGAAATGAATGAGTTGTCTTTGCCTACAGAGTTGAGCAAGTCCCAACCAAGTACACCACCGTAGCAACTGCAGCCAGAACGGAGGGGGCTGTGGCTGCCATTTTTTAAGGGCAGATTTATTTTGGGCAGTGAGGCTATACATCGATGCTGACAGCATCTGGAGCATTAAGTGTGCTACAGTGAGGATCGTGGCACTGGTAACAGGTTCACACTCTGAAGGCTTGCCAGTCCTGGTAGGTCACTAGAAACACAGGCATTTCACAGTGTTCATCCAGGGGCGGCCTTAGCTCGGCCCATCTTCCAGCTTTGGACTCTTTTCTTGGTTCCAAGATCTTTTATGATTGTAAGAAAGCTGAACGTGGAATACAAGGCAACCAGCACAAGCCTGGGATTCCCTTCTGTGCCTGCAGAGAGTTGTATTCTAAGGAACCGCAGAAAGAAAAAAAGAAAATCCAGAGAATTTTTTCTGCAGATAACAGAAGCATCGTGTTAAAAGAGGAAGAAAATACGCCCATAAGAATCAAGGGTCCCTGTGGCTCCCTCATTTCTCACTTCTTTACAGCATTTAATGGTGTAAACAGAGTGCGTCTGGTCATGCCTCCAATAATTCATAATGATGATGGCTTAAATGTCTTTAAAATAGACTCTGGCATACAAATACTTACTAAGCCACATATACTGACTCAGCCACATATGTACATCCCTCAGTCGGGCTGAAGCTCTTCACGAGACCTTTTCTTGAGGCCTTTGCCAGCATTAAGCTGCCTGTGCTTGAAGGCAGCTCTGCCATGGTGCAGCCGAATGGCCCTGGATCAGACTGCTGTGTGAGGAAGAGCTGCAAAAAGCAAGGGCCGCTTCATTTTCCTCAGGAGCTGCGCTTACACTGAAGCCCTCTCCCTCGGCCCTTGCCTGAGCTAAGTTACAGACACGCATGTGCCGGGCCATGTACACGCTGGTCCCACCTGGGCTGATCTCGGACCCTCCCTGTCACTTGGGGCTTGTCTGACAATGACCAGACTGGTGGCTGGCTGGTCCTGGTTATTGCCACTGAACCCGATCCTGACCCTGACTCACTGGCTGGACTTTCTAGCTTGACCTCAGACCTCCTTGTCACTACTGTCATTTGGATTGTCACTGGCGATCTGTACCCTTAGCTGAAACTCCTAACCACCACCAGACCCGCTTTGTTCTTCTTCAGGTGCTGTGGAGCAGCTCCTGCTTGGTAGTGAAGTCACTGCCATGCCGCCTTACTGTTACCTTCCGCTCCCAGCTCGCCTTGCCACTTCATAAAACGCGTTTCTCCAAAGGATGCCACCTCTCACCTACTGCTGGGATCACTGGTGCCAGTGGGACTGTGACAACCCTGGTATCAGTAGCTCCAGCACAAGCCAGACAATAGGTATACAGATTGTCGACACCACGTGACTCTCCTTTTAGCCAAAGATTTTTGTTAGAACGCAGTTTTGGGCCAGCCTACTGGCGCCATGTGCTCCTGACAACAGGATAAATCAGGATAGTGGGCAACAAGTCAGCAATCAAGACAAGGAGTCTGTTCTGTCACAGACAGACGGCAAAACTAACGAGTGATACATAATCCCTCTTGTGCGATCTCACTGAACTGTTGGTCAGATAACCAGGGAATCGTGGAAACCTGGAGATGGCACACTGCAAAAGTGGAAGTAAAACTCGAAGTGGGCACATACCCAAAGTAGTCACGAATTCTTCGGTTTTGTCACTTTTTGTAATTTATTTTGGTTGTCCGAGTCTGGCAACACCTCCATGTACCTTAGCAGTTGCTTTTCCCTACCCAGTTGCAACATTTTCTTCTTCCCCTCCCCAGGGCTTTACCTCCACCTGTCCTGGTGGGACCATCTTCAAACATACAGGGGCTATGACACTTTTCTTCACGCCTGCCCACTACGGGACACCTGGATTACCATGTGCACATGCACAGCTCAGTTATGTTGTTCAGACTCTCCGTCACACCTGCCAGGAGTTCGGTATTAAACCGAATCCTCGCCGGCAGCCTCAGACACTTTTGTGAGACGGGGCTATCAGCATGAAGGTGACCACTTCAGTTAAGTCTAGGCCAGCCAGTCTGCACCTCCATGATTAATGTATACATTAAGGGGGCTAGCTCACAGGGAATCATTAGGACATGGCTGACCTCACTAAAACGGTATTGCCATCCTGCATCTAAAATACTCCCACCATACAAGTTTGCTCGTCTGCTATTAGGTGTTGCAGCTTCTCCAGCACTGCTCTCTTGTTCTAATATTCCGTGTAGCCAAGGGCACAGTTATGCCTTCTGTACTTAACTGCAACTCCTCCGCCTACTTACCTGGAAGGCTGTCCTCTGCTCTGACATTTCATCCTGAAAAACTGGTGCCTCTGAGACACTCTTGTATTGTCCTTTAATATGCACTGATTTTTCTCTCTTTTCTGCTCATCTCAGATAGGATGCTAAGGAACTGGCTAGACCTTTTCAGGAATATGACTTTCCCATGCCCAAGGAATTGTTCACCAGGAGGCCCACGCTGCACAGCAATGCAAAGCATTGGGCTCTACCAGCGTCCACAGGTATCACAACTTACCGCTATCACTTTATAGAAGCAAACGCCAACATTTCCTTATTCAACATGCACAAACAGGCCACTAAAACCCATTTCCTTTATTTTTCATGTAGCGTTTCTGTAGAATTGTTGTGAAAGCTTACCTTTCTGGAAGTCAGTGTAAACATATTTTCTATGCAAAGGAATTCAAATAGTGTAATTGTGTCTTATGCAACTTTTCAGCGTGTTCTGCAAAATTGTCTTCCCTCTCTCAAATACTGCAACACTGCTAGGCCCACCAGTGAGATTTACAAACATTCACATTTCAGAAATACTATAAACTAATCTCTTTTTGGTGGATAGGAATGCTACCCTGTTTTTCTTTATTTGAAGTTCAGCAGAACACAGAAAAAAAAACCCAACCCAATTTTAGATTAAATATAGAACCATATAGACTTACAAGTCTTTAAATTGCAAGAGGTAATTGACAGAAATGTGGTAACAGAAACCATCTTTGTGCGTGGAAGAAAATCTGTGTTGAAGAAGCAAGCTATCTACGCTGTTATCTTCCCGTTTTTAAACGACAGGCGCACAGGCGAACCCTTCCGGCACTTCCCTCGAGCCGAACGCTGCGACCAGCGCCGAAGACTGGCAGTAGCACTCCATACTATGGACAAAACCGAGCTAACGTTTTCCACTGCCAGCGACGAACGCGGCACCCGGCACGGTTCAAGACCCGCACGCACAGATCCGCGGGGGCGCGGCCGCCGTGCTCCTCCCTGGCCCGCACGGGCTGCCCGGTGTTGGTCGCTCCCCGCCCTTCGCGGCCTCAGATGCCCCCTGCGCGGCGCCGCCACCCCCCCCGCTTCCACCCGCGGGAGCGGCGGCGGTCGCTGCCGCAGGCCGCCCCTCCGCACAGACCGGCGCTTCCTCCTCCGCCTCCCCGCCGCCCGCCCCGCCCCGGCCCGGCCCGCCGGCGCGGTGTTTTCAGGCGCCCTGAGGAGGTCCCGTCGATGAGGAGCGCCAGGGCGGGGACGCGGCCAGTCCGCCAGCCCTCCGCCCCTCGCCGCCTCCCAGCGGCGTGGCGCGGCGCACGGTGCGGGCTCCGGCGGCCGCTACGGGCCCCCGGCGCCGGCGGGGCGGGGCGGGGCGGGGGGGGTGCCAGGCCGGGCCGCCGCCGCCGCCTCACCCCCCGGCCGCGGGCCGTCGGCCAAGCCCGCCGCTCCCGGCGTGCGCTGCGGCGTGGCGCGCGAAGCGCCGATGACGTCCCGGATCCACCGCTGGGTAGCAGCGCGCCCGCGTCAGAGGCTCACGCGACTGAGTCACCCGCTCGCCACCGCAGCTCTCCGCCATTGGCCGCGGCAACGGCTCGTCGCTAGGCCCCGCCCCCGCAGCCCGGCGGGCTATAAAAGCGGAGCCGGCGCCCCTTCCGCGCCTTTCGCCCCGGGTGTCTGAGAGGAGAAAGATGCATCGACTCCGCTCACGGGCCTCCACGGGGATTTCTGCCTTCGCCGCCGGTTCGTCCTCCGCCTGCTTTCGCCAATCACCTCCGCTGCCCCGGCCCGGGAAGTCGACCTCGCAGAGGCGTTGGAGTAAAAAGCGATCCTGCTCTTCCATCGGCTGATTGTCGCTGATTCCCGGGCGGGGGGGAGCAGAGAGACCGAGACCCGGAGAGGGGCCGCGGGAGACGAGCCGAGCGCCGCTGCGACCATGCCCAAGCCTAAGAAGCGGGGGAGCAACCACCAGCGCGGAGCCAGTAAGCGCGGCCGGGCCGGCGGGGGGGCCGGAGCGGGCGGCCTGGCACGGCGCAGAGTTCACCGGACGTTCCCCGTGGCCGCCCGAGCCGCTGGGGCGGGGCGGCCTCCGCCGGCCAGAGAGGCCGCGGCCAGTCTGGCCGCCTGTGCCCCGTCTCCCTGCGGGGCTAGTGGCAAAGCGGCAGGACGGAGAGATGCGGCTGCGGAGCTCCCCCGCTGGGCGGGATTGAGCCGGAGCCGGGGCTGGAGCCAGTCGCAGGCCGGGCGGCGCCGCCGCCGGGCTGACGGGAGCCGGCCCCGAAACCGCCACCTCACGCCGTGTGTGCGCATGCGCCCGGGGAGGCGGCGGGCGGCGGCCGTGCCTGGCGCCGCCGCCGGCGACGGGCAGCGCCCTGAGGGCAGCTGCCGGCCCCGCCGGAGGCCTCCTGGCCGCCGCGGTCGCGGGTGCCGCCCGGCCGGCCGTAGGGCAGCGCGAGGGGGCGGGCCCGCGGGGTGCCCGGAGCAGCGTCGAAGCCGCTGGGGCGCGTCCCCGGCGTGAGGAGCCGCCGGTGCCCGCGCTGCTGCGCCCCGCCGGCGTGGGCCCTGCCGGGGCGGGCGGCTGCTGCGGTCGCTCCGGGGTCTCTGGTGGCTGGCGTGGCTGTATGTCAGCGCACGGTGCTCCCGAAGGCTGCAGTGCCTTTAAAAAAACCTTCTTAGCCGAAAAGAGGATATTCTAAAATAAACAGTGTTGATGCAGATCCAGAATGGGTGTGGCTGAGGCGCTGATGCCTGGGCAGAACGGAGGTTTTGTGGGGTGGTGAGAAATTTCACTTCAGGCTACTATAGCTGTGAACGGTCTGTCTCTCAGTATCAAACATTTAGTAAGGAAGTGAGCAATTCACTGGGTCTTTCTGCAGCTGCTTTTATTTTAGTTTGAGAAGGGCTGGCAGTCGTTCTTGCCGCTTCTCCCATTGAACTTCTCTGCTCGACATGACTAAAAGCAAGAACATGGCTGTGCCGGATCTCTGAGCTTCTGAGTTTCTTAGTCTGTGCATTGGCTAATTTTTGTCCTTTGTAACTGCAGGAAACATCAGGGGTTATGGTCCGTGGTACAAGTAGATGATTTACAGCTAAGAGCTGCAAAACCTCTAGAGTGTGAATTTAACTTTTGGAAAGCAGTTGGACAGTAATCAACTCAGGGTTGATTCTGCCTAGCTAAAAATGCTTTTTGGTTGTCTTGGTAGTCAGGAAGCCTGCCTGAAGCTGGCGAGTGCTGTGTGCTGCCTTCTGAAATAACTTAAATTCAATTGCACAACAAAAAAATAGATGGAAGAGCAGAATTGAGTTCTGTACGTGACGTTTAGGAGCTGTTGGAGGAATAGCAGTGAAACTATTATTTTGTTAATCAGCTTTAGTAGACACAAGTTAAGGGCTAGGATAGGACAGCAATAGAAATCGCAGTATTATCAGGTCAAAGTTCTCCAACTCTTAATGTGGTAGCAAGAAGATACAGGTATGAAAAATTGTAGAGATGAGCAATGGTTAAAATAATACTGCTTTCTTCAAAAAGACTGAAGTTACTGAACTGAGGCCTTCTTGATCCTGAGAGGGAAAACTTTTTTCCCCGTTGAAGCATTTGATGTTCTGGCTTTGTAGTTCAGTATTAAAACAGGGTTGGACGTTGCTGATGCTGCACATACCATACTTAATCCCGTAAACCCTGCATTGAACTGGGTAATGTATGTTTGTCTAAATGTATATATACTTATTCTGGCTTGAAGTCTCTCAAAATTGAAAAATAACGATTGTATGGCAATTTTCATTAGGTTGCTTGTTCTAATAGTTAAATTAATACAGAGCTATTTTTAAAGCACAGTCACAGGAAATTGCATTAACTTGAAGTTAGTTGTGGAAAGATCCTAAAGCTGGAGTTAAGAATTCTGCCAATACTTTGAAAACTAGGTGAGCTCTTCCCCACCATTGAGGAATGGTCTTTGAGAATAGAGCCAAAAAGTCTTCAGAACAGGTAGGAGTAAAGGATCTAGCGGAGGTAGGAAATGTACTTTCTGTGTCTGGGTCAGGGAGAGTGAATCTGCTGGGAGGGTTAAATTCTACTTCTGGTGTTCAGATCTTCCTTTTCCATGTGAAGAATGACCAGACTATTGTATTCATCTTTCCTTAAGGTGGTCAGCCCAGAAACGTGCAGCCTTTTAGTGATGAAGATGCTTCAATTGAAACCATGAGCCACTGCAGTGGCTTCAGTGATCCTGCTAGCTTCACAGAGGATGGTATGTTCTTTCATTTATATCCATTAATCTTTTTAAAAATTTAAAACCTGAGTTGACGTAAGAGTTTAAGTACTAGACTGTAAGTAGCGAAATAATGATGTTCTGTTAAACACTATATGATTGTTAATCTAATGACTATTGTTTGGTAAGAATATACTGCAGGTTTCATGAGCCTCTCATGAAACTACTAGACTTCTTTCTATTAGAATTATATAATGTGAACTTTTGGAGACAATAAGAAACTTAAGATGCATTATAAGACATTGATTTTCATAATACATAGTTAAGGTGTTAAGAACTGCAGATGAGTTTGAGAAGAGTCATGTTTGCCTGCTTCAAACTAGATTTGTGCTTTGCCTCCTCTACTGTCTCTGCAATCTGGGCTGCTCTAATGTTGTTTTGTTGGGAGGAAGGGACCTGAAAGCCTGCTACAGGAGAATATAAGGCAGGGAGCTTTCCCTGTGAATACTTGCTACTCTTAACTGAGCTGCTGTTGCAGAGACATCTGAAGTGATGCCAGGCAGGACAGGCTGCCTAGACAGGACTCGCTGCATCAGCAGTGAACACTCACTGTACTGGGGGGTAGATGTAGTGGACTGGATGAAAATATGTTGCTGACAGGATTGGCTGATGGGCATCAGCTGTAGCAAATATATGTGAGATCTGATTAGCTCCCTCATTCATTCCTGGCCCATGTAAGAAGCAGGCATAGGAACAGCCCAGATGTATCAATAGATCAATTTTTGTAAAAGTACTCTAAGGTGCAGTTTGATGTAGCAGGCTTGACACTACGCTGTTGCTGTAACGCTGAACAAGTCTGTAGCTATTGTCTATGTTAAACTGCTTTCTTACTAGTATTAAAAATGTTACGTGTTAGATCCTCCTGTGTCTGCTAATAAAATGTATGTCAGTAGGACTAAATTATTTACTCTGGATTAGGTCCTGAAGTTGATGAAGAAGCCACTCAAGAAGACTTAGAATACAAATTGAAAGGATTTATTGATCTTACCTTGGACAAGAGGTATAGTATGCTTTGAAGAAAGGCATTCGTACATTGTTTACTGATTTCCCCTGATACAATAAGGGAAATACCCATCAAACTTTTTTATATGGTTACTGAAATTACAGTTATTTCATACTGTGGAGGACTTGCTTTTCTTTTGGATCCAAAAAGACCTTTCTCCCTCCACCAAGTTTTTGGATAAGTGAGAGTCAGGCTTTCCTTTCCTAATAGCTTGAAGTTGAGTGACTTTGTTTCTATCCTGGTGTACTATTGTGAACTCTATCTCCAACCTAAGTTTCTCTGTCCTTGAGGAAGGAGGCAATTCATAGCATTTCATACTTTAAGGTATTTCTGTGGGTTACTCTTCTGTTGAGCACAGACAAATACAAACTATGGTAAAAAACAAAGGTTGTGTGTGCTGATTTCAAGAGGTCTTCCTTCTCTCTTTTCTAACAGTGCAAAGACAAGACAAGCTGCTCTTGAAAGTCTGAAAAGTGCTTTTTCTTCTAAAATACTGTATGAATTTATCATGGAAAGGAGAATGACGCTAACTGATAGCATCGAACGCTGCATAAAGAAAGGTAAAATATGCTTGCTATTAGAAAGCAACAATCCATGTGAAATAGCTCGTTGTTTAAAAGGAATTAAGACTGTGAGGCTTCTCTCGTGCTTTACAGAGTGCTTAATTTAGCTATGTTAACAACATTCCTTTTTTGAATTTTAGATGTCATATTTTAACTGACCTAGAAAACTTACTGAAATTGTTCTGTCTGTTGGTTTCTGAATTTCCACTTGCAAGTTTTCAGGCTATTATCTTTAAAGGAGGAAGGAAGCAATTCACAAGATGACTTATCATCATTGTATGTTAATCTCTAGGTAAGAGTGACGAACAGTGTGCAGCTGCCGGACTGGCATGTCTTCTGTGTGTGCAGATGGGGTCAGGAATTGAAAGTGAAGAGATTTTTAAGACCCTTGGTCCAGTTCTGAAGAAGATTGTCTGTGATGGAACAGCCAGTGTCCAAGCCAGACAGGCTGTAAGTATAAAATGTTTATTTGCCAGGCAGGGACAGAGGGCAGTTTTTAACCAGCTCACTATTGTGTAATCCAGAACTAAAGGTTACTCCACTAGTGTAAACTTGTAATGTTGACATATGCTCTGAATAATGCATAGCAATTTTCACTGGCTTAAAAAGTTCCATCTAAAGGTTGAAGGTCATTCTTTTCTTCAACCTGGAAACTTCTTTAAAGACCTGTTACATCTTGTACTTTTAAGTGTCTTAACTCACCATGTTGCAGTCTCCTTACTGCAGTTCTGAGGGCTGATGTTGAAGTCCTGCAGAAAAAAATGCAAGTTTCCCACTGACTGATGTATCCTTCCTTTATTAATTTTAACTTCTTTAACAGCAGAAGAATGTTACTTACACAAATATATTGATATATGATAAAAATACATATAGCAGATATAGAACTACATACTTGATACATTTGTACTACCTACCAAAAGTATCTTCAGTTTTTCATCCAGTCATATATACATTGGCAGTATACTTGAAATATTGGCTGAAGACAGTCTAAAGCTCTTGCTGAGATTTTTTTTTTTAAACTTTGGAGTTTTAACTAATATTCTCCAACTTGCCTTTATCATTACATAGCTGGCAACTTCTCCTATTGTACTCAAGCTGTGTTACAATAGATACTGTCAGCTGGAAAAGGAGGTAGTAGTATTTTAGCAGAAGTTGTTTCTACAAACAAATAAAAGCTATTTAAATTTGTCCTGTTTAAGTTCAGCTTGGAGTCCTGTATGGTTATTGCAAACATCACTTTCAAACATTTTTTTCTTACTCTTTGTAAGAGGAGATGGAGTAGAATATGGAGGATAGGGAAGGGATGTGTAGAACCTCATAGGAAAAGCTGGGAATTTCTAAGAAAGGCTTTTAAAGTCCAGTGTTTTCATGCCAGTTAATTGTAATAGTGAGCAGAGAGGGGAAAATATTTCCCACAGCTGTGAATAAATATCATATGTCAATTACTACTTATTAGCATAACTTCTGCTAGTGAATCTTGGTGGGATTTAAAATAGCTGGGTGAAAGGCGTGCTACGTGCAGCTTTTTGGAAGGGCTTTGTAAGCTATATTAAATAATGCAGCATCAAAAGTGAAGGCTCGTGAGTTGTATATGTTGTAAAGTCATCCTGAGAGTAAATGGGAACTCAGAGCTAACTGTTACAAAGTAGCCGAATTACAGTGTTGAAGACTTCTACTCTGCTGAGGTCTTAATTTCAAGTTTTTAGTACTCCAGATGTTAAATTTCAAAGTTTTTTTTCAACAGTAAGGTTAAAGTCAAATACTGATGCTTTTTTCTTTTGTATCTAGTGTGCAACCTGCTTAGGGATCTGCTGTTTCATTGTCACTGATGACATTACGGTGAGAATAAAATAATACTTTTGTTTTTGAATAAATTGACAATATGAAAATGTGTGAATCTTAAGCCACTTTCATGATCGTTTTTCCCCTGTTCAGGAGCTGTACTCTACTATGGAATGCCTGGAAAACATCTTCACAAAGGCCTATCAACGGGATAGAGACACTAATGGTGTATCAAGTACCCATAATACTGTGCTTCACATCAGTGCTCTCTTAGCATGGACGCTGTTGTTGACCATTTGTCCAATGAATGAAGTGAAGAAGAAAATTGAAACGTAAGTATCTTGGAAAACAAAATTTGTAATCACTGTTTTTTATATGCTATGAAGCAACGTCAACAAAACTTACATCTTGATGAAATGTGACTTACTCCTTAGGCACTTGCATAAACTTCCAAGTCTGCTGTCTTGTGATGATCTCAACATGAGAATAGCTGCTGGAGAAACACTAGCCCTTCTGTTTGAACTGGCACGCGAAACTGATGCTGTAAGTAGATGTCAGCAGCTAAATTTTCTTGCATTGAGATAAGACAAATTATTTAACCCGTGTTGCATAGCACTCTGGATCTCAACAAGTGCCAGATAATTCACTGGGTTACGTTCCTTGCAGTGAGTCTGCCTCAGTCTAATTGGGTATAGCAATGATTCACAGCAATTTAGCTGTCATTTTTACACCAACTTCCGTATTGCAAAACAGAACCAGTATAACAAAACACATCAAACAGTACTTACCAGCAACTAGAAATGTGATGTGTGAGCTTTTAAAATCTAAATCCAACACCAGCTTTAAAAAAATGTTAAAAATCCCTAGAGAGATTCCAGGGTAGAACAGCATCATTTACTGTTGTGGGAACGCTCATTAGATACTTGGTGTTTGCAGACAAGTTCCAGTGATTTCCAGCCTGCACATTTCTGCTCTCACAGCTAAAAATCTATCCCTCAGGAGAAACCATGTTGACTTCTAGTATTGTTTTTTCAGTATCCTTATTTAGGTACCTTGAGGAGAATAGCTAGTATTGCACGATGGTTTCCCAGCATTTGTGACTATTTTAGTCAGTTGGGAACTAGTCAGTCAAATTAAGGAGAGAGATTTTGAAAGAGTTAGCACAGATTTTGCACAGATACCAGTATTGCTATGTTTGGTGAGATTTCTTGAGGTTTGCTTCTAAGTTGGATGAGGTGCAGGCTTCTCAGTATTACCTCATACACAGCTAAACTTGCCTTTACATTCTCTGATATGCTTTAATAGTTTTTGAACTGTTTTCTTGACACTGAAGAAAACAAGTCTTTGCTTTGCCAGAGCACTGTCCATAGTGAAAGGATAACTCCAATTGAGTCAGGATAGATGAGACACGTATAACTAATAAACACTGCATAATCTGAAACAATTTGAGATTTCTGTGTATTGCAAACAGTAGGGATTTGAGTCTCTTAGCTGTGGAAGCCAACTTGAAAGAAAAGAAAGCAAGACTGATTCTTGATCCTTTATTTGATCAGACTGACTGCAAGTAACTAAAATCTTAAAATATGTTAACAAACAAGACTATATTCACTAAAATCTTCTGTTCCATTGAGGAAACTCCTCTTTAATCATTACAAATTGTTCTCTTTGGATCCTTCACAGTCAGTGCAGATTAAAAATGCTTACTGTGTTTTGCCTTTTCCCCGTTTCTTTCAAAAAACATGCAGTAGACTGTCTAGCCAGTTGACGTAAGAACATGTTCAGATAAGATACTTGTTTTTACATAAGTGGCTTACTAATCCAGGTAAACTGACACTGAATCAGTAAATGGAGGGGAGAAGATATTTCCTGTTAAACAGTTACATGTTAGTTTACTTGGAGTGCATCTTCTGTTAAGCATTTTCTTTAAAACAACTGCTTTCTAGTTTTCCACGCCATACAAGATTTATGACTAAATATTCCTTCCTGTCAGTCTAATGGTGTCTCACAATCCATCTCCAGCAGCATGAATTCTGTGCTAATAAACTGAAAGTGCCCTCAGCTCGTCAACAGGAGCGGCAGCCAGGTTCAGCAGATCAGTTAGGCATTGAGTCCCTTGGAATTATGGAGCAGAACAGATCGACAGGTATATACTCGCACTGAAGGAGCTGTACGGTTTCATGTGGCTCTGACTGCCAGAATAGAATTTGATAGTGTCCCACTTGGTAAACTGGATGCTGTGACTTCATTCTTACTGGTTTAAATGCTGCAAATGGAACCACAGGAAGTCAGTACCATTAGTCTCTTTAAATAACAAAGTAACAGTTTGTAGAGGCCTAAATGTCTGAATTTGTAGAAATCTGTGTTTGCAGGGTAAGAAATTAAGGCCAGAAACAGATATTCTTTTTTTTTTCTTTTTGGACTAGGATTTCTTTTATGAAGATATGGAACTTCTAACAGAGAAACTAAGAGCTCTGGCTACAGATGGGAACAAGCACCGAGCCAAGGTAGATAAAAGAAAGCAGCGATCTGTCTTCAGAGATGTTCTGCGAGCTGTTGAGGTGATTCTTTTGTCTTACTTTGAATGTCTGGATTGTAACTATGTAGCATATAGTTTAATGAAAATAGGTTTATTGTTAAATGGAATTACTGTTTCAGTGAAAGCAACAGGGAAAATAATACTTTAAATGACATTGCAAATTCTGATCACTTACATGAAATATAACTGCTTTTTAGGAATGTAGAACAAAGTCAAACTTCATTTATTTTGCTCCAAACTTGACTTCCATATTGAAGAATATTTTTTTTCTTTAAGGAAGGCTAAACATTGCACTGTAAATACTAAATTATTTTTATTTTATACCATGAGCAGATTTTTTTTATACCAGACTTTGTAGGATATCCAAATTGATGTCCTGAATTCTGTGAAAAAGTTTATAGTAAAATCTCTTTAACTGCTGTGCACATTAACTAAGTTGCTCTTTGTTTAATGAGGTACATTTCCAAATGGCACCTCTGTCAGTGGCCAAAGAAGTGTTTGTGTATGGGGGGAGTTATTGTCCCAATTGTGCTGTAATCTTCCGGTTTTCCATATCCGGATCAAAAGAACAATACACAAAGCAGGACTCTGAAAATATTTGGTTAGTGACATAACTTCTGAATAAAGCCTCTAAGACAAATGTCAAACTTCCATTACTTGAATGGATTATTTGTTATCTTACACCTTTCAAACTAGATCTTTTTACTTGTCAGATAATTACTTTTTATGTTGCTGTATGGGTAAAACCAACTAAATATTAGTTGACATTCAGAACACTTAAACATCTCGGAAGCTAAGGAGAAGGCTTTGAAGTGATTTGAAGTCACCTTTGAGATTCTGCCTGTAGAAGAATCTGAGTCACTTACTAGCACTTGTTATTTTCCATTGTCACAAATGTAGCTCACTGCTCTTGAAAGGTGGGCACTAAATGAGGCTTACAAACTGACTGAAAGGTGACTCCTGAACTCAGAACTGTTTTTCTGGAGACAAGTCCAATTCATAAGGTCATTTTAAAGATGAAAGTGAAGTGTTCTTTTTTACATGTCAGCTTCAAGTCTTACATGAGACTTAACTTTAGGTGTGCATCAGTTTATGAACAAATACTATCTTTAGTGTATGCCTGTTACGTTATTTAGAAGGTTTTGGTGTGCCAAATTCATTAATGAAAATGAAATTACTTGAGATATATACAATTCCTAATCCAACAGACTGTTTAAATGAAAATTATGTATGTTGTTTCCCTTAATTTTGGATAGGAGCGTGACTTTCCTGCAGAGATGGTGAAGTTTGGACCTGAGCGCATGTATATTGACTGCTGGGTTAAAAAACAAACTTACGATACCTTCAAGGAGATCCTGGGGTCAGGGATGCAGTATCATTTGCAGGTGAGCTCTGTTTGATACATGCTCAGACTGATCCCTGTCTGGCTGCTTTGTAGTAATTCAGTCTGAATTACAAAATCACTTGTAGAACTTGGTGAAACGATGATGGGATTTGCATTAGAAGTGTTAAAAGACAGCGGTTACAAAATTAACCACAGTGAGCTAGAGCTATCTGAGTGAGCTGCCTCTGAGTTGCAGCCTGAGTGTGTTGGACTTCTCCAAGACTTCTCCAAGAAGTGAGAGACTCAAGAACTCCCAAACTGCTGTGATAATCATGCGGTTAAAAATCTTCAGTGTCAGTTGCATTTCTGCGTGACTGAGGGAGCCCAGGAATGTAGCAGCTTTTTCAAATTTTTCGAATACTACTTTTACAGTCAGATATTTTAAAATTGGTGTGTTGTGAAACCATAGGGGTCTATGTTCAGCTGCCTAATCTTGTGTGGAGGATATAACAGAACAGTGTCTAATTTGCTGGGACAAAAAAGTCAATGGAGAGTAGTTGTCTTCTCAAGAGGGCAGTTTTAGTTCTTAGCCTTATTCTGATTAAAGGAAGAAGTGTTCCCTGGTTTAATTACAAAAGATACTAAGATTTGTGTCAAATTGCTGCTATTTATTACTGGAATACTTCATATTAACAGTAGTCATTTTTGGACACTTGATAATCAGAGAAGGAACTGATCACTTGATGTTTCTTGTTTAGTCAAATGACTTTCTTCGGAATGTGTTTGAGCTTGGTCCACCAGTGATGCTAGATGCTGCAACTCTTAAAACAATGAAGATATCCCGTTTTGAAAGGGTAGGTTATTGCACCTTAATGTGTTTTCTTTACTTCATACACTAATACATTTCTCCTGAATTAAATGGTATTCAAAACATGCACTTTAGAAGCTGTCATCTTTAAACTTCAGTCCTAACAGTGTCCCATATTGTCCTGAATGAAACCAAACCTTGCTTCTGTGTGTCTTTTGAGCTCATATTTTACATTTTCCACTGGGTGCGTGTCTGCTACTGTTTTTCTTCCAAAAGGATCTGAAAGTTGAGTTGGTTGGTGATTGGTACCAGAATCATGCTCCATACATGTGGAACTTGGGCTCTTACGAGAGCTTTAGGTTTTTGGGTAGGGACATACAGGAAACCATAGAAAGTGACAGCATCCCAAACTCTCCAGTGTGAAACGGACACTAGGAGGATGACTGTTCTGTTGGTTGCTCGTACACAGGGTGAATATTTTCTCAATCTTTGGAATGGATGCTACCAAATTTAATCTGGAGGGCAAACTTAATCTGCAGTGTGTCTATATGATGATCAAGAATGACTGGCTTCCAGAATGGCTCCTAGCTCAACCTTTCTTACACATTTCAAATTTCCTTTAAATGTGTATATAGTAAAATGAATCAGCCTTTGGTGCAAAGATATAAATGATCTTTAAGGTCCCTTCCAACTCAAACCATTCTATGATCACAGACTCACAGAATGTTAGGGATTGGAAGGGACCCCAAAGGATCATCTAGTAAATTTCAGAAGGCCTACCAATTTACTTCAAAGATTAATAAAAAAATAGTTTCAACTGTTTCTTAACATTAAAAAAACAACTCTAAAGGTCTTAAGCGTTTTGAACATCTGTGATTAATTTCTCCTTTTCTTTTGTAGCACTTGTACAACTCTGCAGCATTCAAGGCTCGGACAAAGGCTAGAAGTAAATGTCGTGATAAAAGAGCAGATGTGGGGGAGTTTTTCTAGATCTCCTTTTCCATGGGGTTCAATTTTAAGTATTTCATATTAAAATAGATTTGTAACCTTTAAATGAATTTTTTAAATTTCTCTAGTCAGTTTGCACTGGTGCATAGCAATGTTGTGTAAAAACTGTAAATATAATGCATGTTGTTGCTTAGTTGCATATACACTGTATATAGATAGATGTAAGATGGGGTGCAGGGATACGTTATAACACTTGCTGCAAAGGTGAATATATTGTAACTGAACTATTAAATGGGGTGGATAATTGTAGTCAAATACTGTGTGTCAGATTGGATTCCTTTATATAAAGGTAAATTAAATGAGTTCATTGACCAGGTGTTTTGGTAGGAATGTGCTAATATGAAAATATGTACTTGTTTGTGTGGAGTTATTTTAGTAACTTTTTAAACTCTTTAGTGGCAAGTGGACAAAGAAATTTCTACATAGTATGACTTCATCCTGAAGGAGACTATGAAGTTCAATTACCTTCACTTACAGTGAAGTAGTGAATGACAAATACTTGCCTCCATGTAAAATAAAAACAAGATTCTTAGGTTCTGAAATTGGATGTTTAATTTTGGAAATAAAGATGTTCCTCACTGCATGCTTTCTGTGTAGAAGTGATTACTCCATGAATGAAGAGCTGGAACGCTAGCAAAACCTAAAGACTGAAACAGAGGGTATTTTTTTTTCTTCTGCTGATTCAAACATGTGGTTGAGTTAGTCCCAGTGCTGTAGTAGATGCTACATGAAACTCTACCTTGCTGTTTTTAGACAATGTATCTTGTTATATATGGTCTGCACAACAGTGTACTGTTGATGTGTCATCACTTCTGTAATGGTCAAATATTTTCTAGTTTGAGTACTGCAAAACACCTTGTGCCTTATCTTAGAGGAGCTGTTCCAGCTGTCCTTTTTTGCCATGTTGAAAACTACTCCCCTACTCTCAGTTTCTGGCTCTAGAGGACTAAAATGTGCCAGTAACTGAGAAATGTCTGTCTTAGAAACCTCTCCCATCATCCCTGTAATAAAGACACTAGAATCTAGATAGCTGGAGCTTCTGAACCAGAAGATCTATAAATACAAGTGTTAGAGGAAATATTCTTAAAACTGTAAGCCAAGTTATCAGCAGAATATGTAAACCTCACACTCCAAAAAACACCACCCCACCCTCTGAAGACTACTGCTTGCTCTGATAAAGGAGAGTTTGTTTTGGGTAGTTTTTGTTGGTGTGGTTTTTTTGAGTTTCAGATGATGGCAGAACCTATTCCAGGAAATCCATACATGCAAAGTAGAGTTGTACCTTCTAACTTAGATTTTTTTTTTTTTTCCTCAAGTAATGCATTATGTAAGAACTTGTTTGGTTTATGAAACTCATTACTGAGCCTATAACAAGGCCTTCCACTGCATATGCTGGTACTGGCATATGCTGTTAGTGTTTGTCACGCAAGAGCAGAAGAAACTTCTGATCCTTGAACTAGGTGAAGCTGTCTACCTGTGTTTGCCCAGCCCAAGATTTTGCTTTGCTTGAGCTAAGCTGTTCCTACAAGCTTGCTGGTCTCTCCCATGGCTTCTGGGTGATCACCTCTGGCATGCTTTCCTAGTGTAAAGTAGCACTTTTGATAGCTTCCTGTCCTCCTAGTATTTTGCAAATTTGCTTTCTGCAGACCGTCCTGGCAGGTTGCTAAGCACGTGGTTGCCCTTTCCCCCATTGTACTAGTTGCCAACTGCAGAGACCAGGATGGATTCCAAGGCTGTCTGAGGGGAGACGGGCTGTTTTGCTGCCCTGCAGAGATCTAATGGATTTGTAGACCTTTTTAAGCTTAGAACCAGAGAGGCCTGGGTCCTTGTCTTGCAGTTAGGATGGCGTCAGGGAACTTTCAGGGATAGAGATGAGGATTTCTCTTCTGGCTTGCACATCCTTGTTTGGAAGGAGGACTTCTAGGAAACCGCTGAAGAAAGGGAGTAAGCTGCTTGTATCTGCGTTACTGGCCCGGCTACTCAAGGCAGGCCAGTGGCAGAGCTTCTCAGCTTGGGGTAGAAACTATGAGTCAGAAGATATATCCACTCTGTTTCCTCAAATAAAAATATATCTATTGTCAGTTCAGAGGGGTTCAAAATTTTAGATGTACAGAATAGCTTCAGAAAGGACTTGTTGTTTTGAGCCATGGTCCCTTCGTGTAAGCGTCAGCTGCGTGTCCTTACAGCGTGCTCTAACATTAACTTCTGCAACATCAGCAACAAAAAGCTAGTGATCAAAAGAACTATCTGTGAAGGAGCCATTACCAGTACTCGCAAACACTTCATTGGAATTTATTTTTTAAACAACTAAGGATGCTGGATAAATTTGTCCATCCCATAATACTGCCCCACTTGAATTTGCAAGGTGTGTGGGAGAAGGAATAAATTACTCTGTTTTTTCTAGTTTATTCCTTTAAAGTACTTGCAGCTGCAACACTGTAGATATGACGACTCTGCATAGCAAACTGGTTACTCATAGTTACAGTTTTGTAGATATGACTCTTCTGCATAGCAAATGAGTTTTAAAAAGGCATCATAAACCAAAAGGTCAGTGAAATACTGATCATCAGTAGCAAACCTCGTTCTCCATGATAGAATATTACTGTAACGATCCCGATATAATGAAAAGCTGTGTATGTGCTGATTTCTTTTTAAAAAGATCAATATTGTGGAGCCGGTACACTTAGCCAAGATGAACTCTAAATATAGATTGAAAGGGACGGTCTGTTTCATAGCTGCCTTCATGGGTCCTGCAGGAGTTGACAGGTTCCTATGGGTCTAAAAGTAGACAGAGGAGTTTTCTTCGGGTGATTTTCACTGGCTGATTTCTTCTATACTGGCACACTACCTGAACGTGGTTATGTTGTAAGTACATTTAATTCTCGTGGGTTTTATTTCCTTTTAGACTTGATTGTTTTCCTTTTTTTCTGTGAAAGATTTTCAGTGTGTTCTCACACTATGTTCTAATTTTACCACAACAACTTAATGAGAAATTTAAAAATTGCTTGGGGGAAAAAAAATCTGTAAGCAAAGTACAAGATAGAGTGACTCCAAAACCCCCAATGTTTAGATTAGTTTGTTGGGAAAATAATAATACTTTTGACCAGTGACACTGATGCCTGTATCCTCTCTCCTTTGTTTGGCATGTCAATGGAATCAAACAAATGTAATACAGACTTTGTTGAATTAATAATGGTTATCTTCGCTGCAGTTACATGCACGGTGAGGAAATTGGCTTTAAATTATTGATAATGACTGCAGAAACACATAATTCATAATATTAATGAATCAAAGGTACTCACATTTATTACAGCTCAAGTTGTTCAGAAGAGTCTTCCCTGAAGTTGCAGGGAGGTACTAATCAAAATACTCAAGAGAAACAGCTGCTCTTCAGAAGCTAAAAATAACCAAAAGCCTCTGTGCATGAGGTGGTAGCTTCTAGCACACCGTTGTTGAAACACAGGGCTCCGTACTGACTGCAGTTGGCCACGGATGTGCTTGTGGGGAGAGAGCAGAGCCAGTGCTGGTGAGGACGTGGCTCGTGGAGCGTGCTGCCTGGCACCACGCAACGTTCCGGAGGAAGGAGAGCGGCTGCAGCCACCTGTCCTGAAATTACTGCTGCACTCTGAACGATGGCATGCTGCGTAAGGGTAACCACTACTATGCCAGCTTTTCTGCCTTATCTTTGTATTTTGTAGCAACAATTCTGAACAGAGAAGAAATAAGTTGCAATCTTTTCTTATACTGTATTAAATAGAAATATGAAAGTACACATGTAGGCCAGTCAATCCCCACTATCAGGAGAAAAAGCCTCTTTGTCAGGAGTGATTGAAGCACTTAGTCTTTAGACTTATTGAGGCTTGATGAATGTCTACCTGGCTGTGTGCTCAGATTTGGGAAAATTGCGACAATCTTCTGCAGCTGGTCTGATGAGGGCAAGAATGGATCTTTTCTGTAAACACTTAGGCCTATGTTCCTCAAACTTCAACTTTTCAATTTAACTAAGTGCTAGGTTAGGAATTTGGTCACAGTGTGTTCTCCATTGCTTAGAGAGGGAGAGTGGGAGAGGCATGTCAAGAGGGCAATGCAACCCACTTAGGATTCAGAAACCATCCTTAGGTGCTTAACATTCTCTATCAACAGGAGGTTTATGTCCCACGAAGTGCTGAGTTATATTTGGCAGGTAAAATGGAACTTGAGAGCTTTGATAAAATACTAAATGGGTAAGATATATTCGACTTCAAGTCTCAACAAGTCTCCATGAGCTCTCCCCTCACACGCACTAGCAAAGGAAAGGTACCTTTAGACTGCAAAAAGACTTATCTTAGAATAATAGGAACATTACCTGGAGGTACGTATTTTTCTTAAATAATTAGAGGGAGTTTTCAGCAACCAGGGTAGTCTAAGATGCCTAATTAGAGCAATCTGCATCTCTTTATGACTAGAACTGTAGTTTGTTTCTAGAAGACATTTTCTGAATCACTGTAGCATAAAGAAAATGAAAAGACTGTTAAAGAATACTGTGCAATTCATAGAACGGCCTGCTTAGGTAGCGCTTCTTTTCTATATATAATATTCCTTCATAACTGTATTTATATAAACAATCATTCAATGAGTTCATGCAGCCCGGACTCTGCAGAGAAACTGATTTTGCTGATTGGGCCCCATCCAGTGCTTTTTTTAAGGCGAGGAACAACTTTCTGTTGTCCAAAACTAGTATCTATGTGAAGCAGAACCAGAGTAGAAGACTAATTTTTGCCCCATTTTTCACAAATAATTACTTCACAGTGATGTTTCAAGGTGCATAAGCAGACTCATGTTCTTGATGCTCCTTCCTACATCTGTAACCTGCTTTCTCTGTCTTATCCTTGAAGCATTTGATGCTGAATGAGGAGTTGAGTGACATCCTTCCTCGTGGTGTTAATGAAATGTTGTACTCGGCACTGGTGAGGCCACACTTAGAATATTGTGTCCAGTTTTGGGCCTCTCGCTTTAAGAGAGATATTGAGCTCCTGGAGCGGGTCCAAAGAAGGGCGACTAAACTGGTCAAGGGGCTGGAAAATAAAACTTATGGGGAGTGGCTGAGGAAGTTGGGGCTGTTCAGCCTGGAGAAGAGGAGGCTGAGGGGAGACCTGATTACGGCCTACAAATATTTGAGAAGGGATGGTGGGGAGGTAGGGGAAGGGCTCTTTACATTAGTGTTGGGTGACAGAACAAGAGGAAATGGGTATAAGCTTAGTCAGGGCAGATTCAGGTTGGATGTGAGAAAGTATTTCTTCTCTGAAAGGGTTGTCAGCCAGTGGAATAGGCTGCCCAGGGAGGTGGTTGAGTCCCCATCCCTGGATGTGTTTAAGAATAGGGTGGATGAACTACTTAGGGATATGGTTTAATGGGAGATTAGGGACGGTTGGACTGGATGATCTGTAAGGTCCTTTCCAACCTAGAAAATCTATGAAATCTATGAAAGTTTAGCTTTCACTGGGGTTAGGATATCACCCTTCATCTTATCAAGTCATGCCATTCAGAGGGACCTTGACAGGCTTGAGAGGTGGGCCCATGCCAACCTCATGAAGTTCAACAAGGCCAAGTGCAAGGTCCTGCACATGGGTAGGGACAATCCCAAGCACAAGTACAGGCTGGGCAGAGAATGGATTGAGAGCAGCCCTGAGGAAAAGGACTTGGGAGTGCTGGTTGATGAGAAGCTCGACATGAGCCAGCAATGTGCGCTGGCAGCCCAGAAAGCCAACCGTATCCTGGGCTGCATCAGAAGTGTGGCCAGCAGGTCGAGGAAGGGGATTCTGCCCCTCTGCTCTCATGAGACCCCACCTGCAGTACCGTGTTCAGCTCTGGGGCCCCCAACATAAGAAGGACATGGGGCTGTTGGAGCGGGTCCAGAGGAGGGCCACGGAGATGATCCAAGGGCTGGAGCACCTCTGCTATGAAGACAGGCTGAGAGAGTTGGGTCTGTTCAAGCCTGGAGAAGAGAAGGCTCTGGGGAGACCTTCTAGCAGCTTTCCAGTACCTGAAGGGGGCCTACAAGAAAGCTGGAGAGAGACTTTTTACAAAGGCGTGTAGTGATAGGACAAGGGGCAATGGCTTTAATCTGAAAGACGGGAGATTTCAATTAGATCTAAGGAATAAATTTTTTACATTGAGGGTGGTAAAATACTGGAACAGGTTGCCCAGAGGAGTTGCGGATGTCCCATCCCTGGAGGTGTTCAAGGCCAGGTTGGATGAGGCTTTGAGCAAGCTGATGTAGTGGAAGGTGTCCCTGCCCATGGCAGGGGATTTGTAACTAGATGATTTTTAAGATCCCTTCCAACCCAAACCATTCTATGATTCTATAAAGCATCTACCAAGTCAAAAGGGTTATACAACTAAATAACTAATGTTCAAATCTGTGCCAGAGCCAGTTAAATAGATTTCCTTCTCTCTTTCTGCACACATACAGACACATACATATACACACACATACAGGTAGGTATACATACACATGTGCATAAACACTGTAGAAATGAAATTTTATACGCATCAAAGATCTCCAAGAATAAACAAATACTGTGTACTGCATTACCCTTGCCTTCACGACATAGTGTTAGTCCTTCAAATCCCCTGATTTTAAGAGCTGTTAAGGCTCAGCATTTCCTTAGATCAGGACAACAACCATTATTAACCATTACCAGTTATTTCTTGTATCCATATTTTAATTTACCTTCTCTGTTATTATTTATTTTAGATACAATGGAGAGGCCTTCATTGGAAATTAACCTGCCTGATACTCATGAAGAAGGAAAACTTTATGTAGTTGATTCCTTAAACAACCTAAACAAACTAAATGTCTGTCCAGATGGATCCCAACATGCCCTAGGTGCGTAAATATATGAGGTTTTCTAGATATACCATAGACAATCAAAAAAAAGTTATGTATGACCTTTGAAAAGACTGACCACATTGTGTTGCACTGATGCCAACAGTCCAATAGGCTGATATGTATATGTTAAGCTCTATACAGAAAAGTATAAGAAAAAGACTGAAAATGGCATAATTTAGATCAGATTAATGGTTTAGCTGCTCCTGCTGAGTATTTCATTTATTAGGTTCTTGGAAATCCTTGCATTTGACTAGGGACTCACTGTCAAGCCTGAATTTGTCTTCCATTTCCATGAGGTGATCCCTTGCAGGATAATTTCTCTAGTAATGCTCCATATACACCTACTACATAAATAGCATCATAACTCTTCACAAGCACTAAAATTCACATGTGGCAATAGAAACACCAAAGAATTACTGTTCATTCTTTTAAGACACATCTCCTAGGGACTTAAACCAGTTATCTGAAACATCCCACGAGACTTTAAAGCATTTTAATTTGCAGACTCTCTTTACTTAGAGTTTCAAATATGGGCTTTCACACTTCTACTGGTTTTATGAAGCTTTTATCTTTGATTTGCTCATGGCAACAAGAATATTTTCACCCAGTGATAGCTACAATATACTTGAGCTCTTTGTGTCCTGAAAACATCGGAGTTCTTCAGCAGCTTTCCACATGCCAGTATGTGAATCTGCTTTTAGTTCCTTTACTATAAAGGCAAATTTAACTGAAGAAAAGTTATAGAAAACCAGCTACTTTTAAATGAGTTTCAAATGGCCATAACTTAGTCATGCTTCTAGATACAGGACTTAAAATGCCTTTCCATTACTTCTGTTTTGGAGTCCTGTAACTTTTCCTAATGCAACTAACTAAAGTGGTGCTGGTTTCTAGATTTAACACAAAGATGTTAGATGTAAGCTATTTAATTTTCATGTGCATATTATCTTAATATTGTCACTTCTACAAGTGCAAAATGAGACAATGGATAAATAGGTTTTAATATCATAGAATCATAGAATGGTTTGGGTTGGAAGGGACTTTCAAGATCATCTAGTTACAAATCCCCTGCCATGGGCAGGGACACCTTCCACTACACCAGGTTGCTAAAAGCCTCATCCAACCTGGCCTTGAATACTTCCAGGGATGGGGCATCCTCAACTTCTCTGGGCAACCTGTGTCAGTGTTTCACCACTCTCATTGTAAAACATTTCTTCCTTAGATCTAATTGAAATCTCCCCTCTTTCAGTTTAAATCCATTGCCCCTTGTCCTATCACTACACGCCTTTGTAAAAAGTCCCTCTCCAGCCTTCTGCAGGCCCCCTTCAGGTACTGGAAAGCTGCTAGAAGGTCTCCCCAGAGCCTTCTCTTCTCCAGGCTTGAACAACCCCAACTCTCTCAGCCTGTCTTCACAGCAGAGGTGCTCCAGCCCTTGGATCATCTCCGTGGCCCTCCTCTGGACCTGCTCCAACAGCCCCATGTCCTTCTTATGTTGGGGGCCCCAGAGCTGAACGCAGTACTGCAGGTGGGGTCTCACGAATAGAGTAGTGGTGCAGAATCCCCTTCCTCGACCTGTGCTGGCCACACTTCTTTGGATGCAGCCCAGGATGCGGTTGGCTTTCTGGGCTGCCAGCGCACATTGCTGGCTCATGTCGAGCTTCTCATCAACCAGCACTCCCAAGTCCTTTTCCTCAGGGCTGCTCTCAATCCATTCTCTGCCCAGCCTGTACTTGTGCTTGGGATTGCCCCGACCCATGTGCAGGACCTTGCACTTGGCCTTGTTGAACTTCATGAGGTTCGCAGAGGCCCACCTCTCAAGCCTGTCAAGGTCCCTCTGGGTGGCATCCCTTCCCTCCAGCTTGGTGTTGTCAGCAAACTTGCCAAGTCAAAGAAACTCTTTGCAGTGTGGCTGTCCTGCTTTCTTTTGTAATTTTTATTGGACAGTATTGTTTACCTTCCAGGTAAATATACAGGGTTCTGTGGAATAATCACATGCACAGTCTTCCCTACATTTCAGCAGTAAATAAAGGTAACCTAATACGTATTTTATCCATCAATTTGTAAAGTGCTTTGGCTCCTTCTTGGATTATTCTTTTTAACATAAATATTTTAATTTTTAAATAAACTTTGGGATTTTGTAGGTGTCTTATCCCATTGGTTAAATACATAAAATGAATTTTTCACAGTGCTTAGCTGCCCTATTCAGCAGCACAAAATTCTGGTTCTCTTGCCAGAAAATTAGTGAGATCTGTGGAGTATTTTCCAATTTCTGATAAATACTAAATTCTTGTGAACGATCTATTAATGCTACAGTAGATGCCTAATTTGGTTTAAAAAATGATGTTTCAAGAGTGTTGCAGTACGTGGCATTGCTTTTGTTCAGTAACTTCATATGACCTGGTATAATCAAACACACAGCAACCATGTTAAAAGCTATTTAACATGTATATACCTTTTGTTTGCTTTGGTAGCAGCCACGCAGCAGTTTCTTTATGTTTTAGATGACAAAAGGGTCCCACTGTTTGCAGCTTGGCAAGAATCTGTGTTCACTGATTCCTCACAACACTGCAGACTGGCATGCTCAGCTGTCTGAAATAGTAAGAAGCATTCATTAGGCAGAGCAAGCACAGACCGCTTTTTAGACCGCTATTGATAGCTTAGTATGCTTGAGAGACAGCAGTAGCAGGTCCTCCCCATCCTTATTACTCTGATTATAAAATAATATTGGTACAAGCATCTAGTATATGATGCATTTGTTATGAATGCTAAGGGAATAAAAATAAAACCCCAAACTCCAAATATTTTAAGATTTCAGCACACCCACAGGGAGGAGCGTGTTAAATGCAGTAGAGAAAAGCAGAGATATTCCCAGAGATCTTCTCCTAGCTCAGTGACTTGCTCAGGCCCAGGTTCACTATTAATGTGCTGCAATGGCATATGCAGCCTTCCCTCAGCTTTATCACTACAGGCTCAGTTGCAAAGACTTCGGAGATTTCTACCAGCTAAAACAAGAATATGATGTAGAAATATCTTTTTCACAGATGTACACGCTACTCTTCAGAACGGCAACACAGCAATTATAGGAGGAGAAATTACAATAATTTACATGTAATTTTAGCATATATGAGACTGACACCAAAATGAAATTGTATTAGCCCCTGCTTCCCCCAAAACATGAAATAAACTCAAACCTTAGTAAGTAGTTAAAGTAGTATGGAAACTTGGGATTAAACAAACCTGACTCAAGTATGAATATTTTTTAATTTTCACATGACTTTTCTCATGGTGTTCGCTTGACTTTACCTGTTATCTTTAGGGCTTTTTGCCACCTCTCATTTGATCACAACTGTTTCTATGAGAGAAACTACTCACTTTCCCTATATGCAACACATTCAATTTTTGCCCATTCAATTTTTTACAATTTGGGAGGATATGTACCTCTTTTTTTTTGTTGGAATGAAACCAACAAAATCTAAAGAAGAACAACATTAAAAACATTTATTTTAAGATAAAAGTTCAAGACCTACATTAATCCTATCTGACAACAGGAGTTTAACTGAGATGCTTAATTTGGGAAATTAATCGTCCCAGGGACAATCCTATCATCAAACTGAAAAAGATGCAAATCTAGAGGATTAATGCGTAGGATGAATTTGTACCTAGTTTTCAGTATGAGTTTTTTTCTCTTCCCTTTTGAAATCTTGAGTCCATTCAGGCCCTTAGAAAGTCTCTGATGAAAACATCATTGCGACCTTTGTACATGTAAAATTAAGCTGTAAAACTCTGAACTGTAAACCAGGTCAACTTCAAAAAACCAGTATATTTCAACAACAGAAATAGTTTCATTGAACATGTTCCAACAGCTATAACAGATGTATTAGTTTTTATACTTCCAAATTCAAGCTGAGCTCATAAAGTTTTCTTCCCTTCTCATGCAGTATCACAGGAAATAAAATCTGTTGGCCATAATTATGACATATCCTGCATCATTTCATGGAGCCAGAAGCATTTTGTCATGTTTATCCTCCCAGCTTTAACAAACTTTTTCACCAAATGATTTGTCATCTCGTAACAGATGAGGAAGAAACCACTGCTGGTACTGGAGAAAACGCGGCAGGGAGCAACATAAGAAACCAGTGTTTGTTCTTCGTCACCTTTATTCTTACTTTGATCATCAGTTTGGCACTTGTTTCATTTGTAATATTCTTAATAAGTAAGTAAATCAAACAGAGGTTCTTAAAAACGTAGGGCTAATTGGAAGAAGAACTTTGCTGAAATGTGTCATGCTAGCTTATAACATGCTACTGCTGTATTCGCATGGTCAAAGGCTTTGCTTGGTTGTGGCTAGTGGGTCTTGGCCCTGGGTGTAAAATCACAGGCCTCTACTCTCTGAGCTAAAAGCTACAATTTGGTTCTTAGTGCAAAGGTTTTGTGAGGGTCAACAGCCGTCAAGAATTTAGCTCAGCAGGGCTATACTATGTTGCTAAAGCTGCTGACTGGAAATCACATTAAATGTTAAAGATGATTGTATGGCAGTGAGATACTTTGACAATGTGCCTTCCATTCCTTTCCAGATAAAACTCAGTACTGGTGTCATTCCACTAAAACTGGAATTACATCCAGGCTAACACTTAAATCAGGCTACCTGAAGAAAGACCTGAAGTTTGCCAGCCAAGTGCTGACTGGAAATTGTTTTGGAACTAAGAAAACCTCAAACAAAAGAAACAAAAAATCAGATGTATCAAAATTGGCACATAGCATCATTTCTGTAGACATAATTACTATTCCACTTGGGCAGGACTGGTTGGGCTGGTTTAGCTAAACTCATGGCTACAGGTGACCGTGGCTTATGGAGCCCTTGCTGTTTTGGGGTTTTCTGTGCTAATGGTATTGAACAGAGTATGAGGCACATTATTTTAACCTACGAGTTCATTTTGAACCATTGGAATCCACGTGAAATCAAGAGTTCTTTTACCCTGTAGCAGGGAATTCGCTAGAGCATAGCAAAAAGCTTTATTTTCCTTCTTGAACATGAAATCCTAATCCTTGACTGAATCTGTTTACAAGTGCTCAAAGGACAAAATATCAGACAAGTAGAGAGCACAACGGAAATTTTAAGTGGCATGATTGTAAAACCCTAATGAAAACATCTCATACTTAAATTCCAGATGTATCTAACAGAGAGCTGCTAAAAGTAGAGCTCTGGTATAGAAAAATTAGTAATGTGCCCCTCTAGTGGAAAAATGATAAAGTAATATTGAAAAGACTACTTACAGGGATTAAAGGAGTTTGCTTGGGCTCAGGTTGGTATAGGCCTGTGTTTTTTGAAACTGATTTCCAGTAGTCTTTATCTCAGATTATGTTTGTAACCCATAGACATAGATTCATTTAGCACTGGTACTATTGGACGTAAGGTTCAAAATGCATGGGTAAATTTTGTTAACTTCAGAAGGCCAATAAAAAAATAGCTGCAGAAGTGTAGATGATGGATACTGCATGGTGTTCCAGAGGAAAATGGCCTCTAAATGTCAATATTTGCAAGAATTTTCCTTTAATCTAAATGCTTTTGAAAATCAAGTGATGTGGCTGTAGTCTGTTGTGTGTTTTAGTAACTGTACTTTTAGAAAAATACAGGGGCATACTGATCAGAAAGAACATCTTGGAGCCCCTAAGTAAGACATTTTCCTGTGGACACTAATGGAATGGATACACTCCTGAAGCTGTAAAAGTTGTCTGAGCCATATTTGATTTTATTCCACTGCATTAAACTGAATAATACAGAAAATAAACAATTAAGAATGTAGTGAGCAGGTAACTGCACCAGATGCATAACTTCTTATCATTAGGTACTGCAGTTGTTTTCCTGTTTAATATTTTTACTCATCCTAATTCCCTACAAACTCCTGCAGGAATTCAAGACACAGTAGTGATGCTCTTGACTTAAATGTTGCCAATTTAATGTGGAATATTTTCCTTTTCAAGTTCAAACTAGAAACAAGATGGACCAAATATCAAGCAGACTAATATCTGAAAAGAAGAACATAGAAGAGCTAAAGAAAATGAACAATATGATATTAAAGCATCTAAATCAATCAGCAATTAAGGAAAAGGGGAGATACCTCTTCACACAGTCTCCTGATCTTCATGATTACCTCTTTACTCATCCTGAGCTGAAAGTCCCTGGAGAATAGATCTTCAGAATGAAATTCAGCATTTCATGTACTCAGATATTTTCACATAAGGCACACATGTTACTTAAACATTCTGATATGGTCACAGGAGCATTGAAAAAAACATCTGAATGAAAAATATTAGAAAATAATATTTTACTTGTTTTATGTGAATTTAGATTTTGAGAACTAAGCCCATATGATTTACAGTAAACAATGGATTGTCAACAATTTTGGGCAAGAGTTCCAGATTCTATGTGCATTGTAAACGGCAGGGCTAAAGGTTTAGTTTTACTTTAAACGTAAGTGAATGATCACGGAAAATAATGATTTCTATTCACACGACTCCAGCATGACCTTGTTCACTTAGTCATTCTCCTGTTTCTTTGGAACAACTTTTGTGTTTGCTTCTATATTGCTTGTATTTAAGGATAACTTCAGATTCCATAACTTATAAATAAATCCAGTTCTGCCACAGAGTTTAGTGATTTTCCTTTCTGTGAAACTAAATAGATTGACTTACTACTCCTTTTGTGAAAAAACCAAACTTGAATAAAACCAAACCCTTTCATAACATGCCGTATTCAGCCCAAATTAGTATTGACTGAAAGTGGGTGTCATATTGCCTTGCATGGGAAATGGGTTTAGAGAACTCCGTCAGGTAATACTCACCTCATAGCGACGCTAGTACGCTGTACTCAGTATTTGCTGGCAGCTTCTGGGGGAAGGCCAAGTGCTTTTATAAAGTGATGTGGGGAAAATGCTACACGTTCTTGTACTCTTCTCTATAGTTGCTGTTGGCCACTATTGGAGAAGGGCCAGCTGAAATCTTGTTCTGAACCTTCGTGTTTCTAAAATGGAGCTGTACCTCAGAGGGTGAAAGCAGGAGCCTACGCTTTCTCACTCTGACTTTACACAGCTGTGGAGACTGACACCCAAAAGTGTGACCACATAAGGGGCTGGCAGGTAGCTTTGTAATCTTAGTATTCAGAATGTTCTACTGGTACATATATTAAGAAGCCACCTCCATTATCAATAAATAAATTGGCTACTCCCATCACAACAGTGCAATGGAAGCTGACACAATGGAGTATATCCAACACCTTCTCTTCTACTTTGAGTTCTCTTTCTCATTCAATACTTTCTTACCTGTTCTGGACAATTTTACAAATAAAAAATCTCACCAAAGTCAACAATTTGCACTGCAGTCTCCTCTTCCAGAATGAATGATTTTCCCTTCTGTGATGACTATTTCATTGCCTACAACAGAGTGAAGAACTAAGTCCAGGCATCCATCTTGGTGTCATTCTACTTAGATTTGTCCACCAATTTTATTCCTGCTATTAGGAGTGCTTTGCTTTACATTTACATTTTACATTACCTTCTTTCTATTTCTTGATTTTTCTTTTCCTGATGTATTACTGTCAAGTCATTCACATGAAAACTGTGAGGTTTGGTCTTAAAATTTCTGCTGCTAATTTCCAGCTGCAGTCATAATTATCTCTTCTGGACAGCACAAGTAGTTGTTACAAAGATGATTTTAATATAGCTAATAGAGAATGATAAAAGTAAGTGTAGAATAAGTTGTAAGGAAAGAAATCCTAAAAGCTCAACCCAAATATCTTTCTGTAAACGCTCTTAAATGATAAAAGAAAAAGTATCATTAAGACTAAAAACATGACACTTGCAGTGTTGTTTCTCTGTTCTTCTCCAAGCTGTCAGCTGCTTTTTAATGACAGTATTAAGTCCTCATCTCTCCCACTCATCTTGTAGCTACCGTAACTCTCCCACTCATCTGTAGCTTTCAAGCTCCTGTCTCCCACTGACACACATCCGTACTTGTTAACCAGGAAGAAACAACCCTAGTATTTGGCACTCAGTGCATCTCAAACATGTGGATTTGTCACATCCTTTGTTGCAACTGCAGCGCTTTGTGGTCCACTGGAAACTGACACCAAAAGTCAATATTTTCTGGCAGGAGACTGTAAATAAAGTCTGTGCTACAGCAACAGTCCCCTGTGAAATGAAAGCTTCCTCGTCTCCCTGATCTTGTCCTCAATTAAGCTTAATCTAGTTATTCCATCACAACTCATAATAAATCCACTTTTCCTGTCTCTATTATTGATTCGAAGTGTTGGGGTTATTTGCCACTCCAGGGTTTGATCCTGCAAGTTGCTGAGGGCCCTCAACTGCCACAGACTTCGGATCAGCTGGGGCACAACCACGTGCACACATGCTCACTATCGACAGGACTGAGGCCCCAAATCATCCTCTTCATATTTAATTGCTTCTTCATTTGCAGTGGTCAGTGGTTAGGATCTGTGACTGAAAAAGTGCAAAGGTCCAAGGAACTCTTTAGGCCCATCCTGTTAGCACTGCTGAAACACATCTGTTGTTGGAGCCGCTTTCATACGAGGGAGACATGGGGCAGCACTGTGTATGGCTGCTTATGGCTTCTCAGCTCGAGTTACGAATATCCATTTACAGTTAGGAGCGCTTCCCTACAGGACCAGCACAAGGGTTGAGAAGGCTGCCTTGATAGTAGAGTGCCACAACCACTCCACCAACACTTTCTGAAGTACCCCCTAAACAGAAGCAAGTAGCGGCTCCTTCAGGGGAATATATCCCTCTAATCTACTGACAGCGAAATAGTGCCAAACAAACCAATACTTGACTCTTAAAATCTTCTACAAACTTGACTCTGAAGTGCACTTCAGCTCATTCCAGAGCTTCATAATCCTTATCTTGAATAAGCAGCTAAGTGACTAGTAAACGCTGAGCTCCTGGCAGAACCACTGTGCTGTATATGGATGTTACAGTATCTCCTGTAGACATGGGTAAGATCTCTGCTCTTGTGTGGCTGCACATCTCAGGAGCCTTTGCAATGTCTGGTATTATCATAAGGAACTATCTGTACAGGAGGGTGATCTGACAGTCACAGCTTCATCTTACAGTAGTCACAGCAGTTCTCATCAGTGGTACTACTTCATTATTTTTTATCTTATTTGCAAGCTATGGAGGTATCTATTCAAAGTAATTTGCTTTTCAGTATTTCCCTAAGTCCACTGTAAATAAAAATGGCATACAGAGGGTTCAGATAGATTTAACAACATGCCACTGACCCTCATCTCTCTCAACAGCCACAACTACTATCATTACTGAAATGATAACTTGGCTTCAGGAGATTTTCTGCTGAATAAACCTGGACGATACTAGAAAGATGCTGGTAAGCATCTGGTAAACACTTGGAAGATTTAACCAAGCAACTACCTTCAGTCCTATCAAAGGCATTGTGGTGCTACTCCTTGAAGTGTTGGCTGAATCTTTAGGTGGTCATGTAATATCAGTAGACAAAATGCTTTTTTTCCCTCATTAGCTTGCTGAGAAACTAACTTCTTTGTTCCAGATATCCACAGTAGCCTGTGTTCTTGTTATTCCCAAAACATCAGGCTGCATCTGTCTATGTGAAACTACATGTGGAGAAACTATACAACAATAAATAGCAGAGGATCAGCTAGTTCAGGCATTAGCTTCCTCAGGGTCCATGAGAACATGGACCATGAGAACATCAGCTTGTACTTGGTCTTGTGCTCCTCTAGAAGGAAACAGAGCTCAGTATCTATGAACATCATGTGAAAACTGAGAACAGTCTTTATAGAGACCTGTCTATGAACTAGTCAGAGGTTCAGTAAATCCAGTGGGCATCATCAGTAGAAAATGGTGCACAGATAGGAAACGGGAATTTTGAGAGGCAATCAAATCCATCCCTTTGCCTGATAGCAGCATCAGATTTACTCAAACCATTCCTGACAGATGCTTGTCCATTCACATTGTAAAATATTTAAATGATGGAGCTTCCACAAGTCTCCTCTTCTAGTGCTTAACTAACCACATGATTAAATTTTTTTTCCTGAAATCAAAAATAAATTTTTCCCTGCTGAAATTTAAGCCATTATTATCTGACCTACTGCTTGTGAAGATGAAAAATAGTTTATCTTCCAATTTTTCAATTATTTTATATTAAACTAACTCTGCAAGGCAATTTTACTCTTAAGAAAGCTTTTTTACCATCTGAGATACTTAGAATTTTTATATAACATTTATTCTTAAACTCTAGTACGAGTTCAGTTTACTACATGTGCTTCATTCACTGGTAACAATAAAAAGCTGAACATGGGTAAAAATCAATAATGGTGTGCCTACTCTGAATCTAGAAAAAGAGAAGAGAAAATTCCAGGAGCGGCAGAAGGATTGTCACAAGTTTTGTTAGACCACATGCTATCGAAGGTGATATGCTGTGCATTGCACACAATCCAAACTGTTCAGGAACACTAAATGCAATGTCCAGGTATTTGCAAAATGAGCCGAGTGGAACAACATTGAACAAAGCAGAAGGAGTATTGTCAGAACTAGAATTATCTGAAGAACAAAATCCCACTCTCATGGGATTTTGTAGTCTTTGAAGATTTGATATTTATTTTTATTCTACCATAGTATAATCTTGTAAAATTACACATGAAATTGCCTGCAAATATGCATTTTCAGATCCAAAATTCGAAGTTTTGTTATTCATTTCACCCTATCTGACTGAGTTTCTGCTCTGAGATTCAGAACCTACCCCATTGCAGCAAAGCAATATGTTTCATGAAAGCTTTAGTGTTTTGAAAAGATTTATTTTCACAAACAAAATTGCAACCAGTTCTAGTTAGAACTCTGATTAAGCAACACCTGGATAAAACAAATGTCACATAGCAACTAAAAATTTGATTTATATTTTGACTAGTAACTGAAAATCATCTATCTGAAAAGACGCTTAACTTGATCTTCTTATAGGTTGATAGTGTAATTTATCTCCAAAGATGCCAGTGAATAATAAAAGTTGGATCAAATCATTAGATTGCAGTCCAGTGCTACTGAGATTGAGGGAACTGTTCTCTTCAGTTAAGAAAATAGCACACTCAGTCCATTACATGTTACTGTTCTTATTTTCCTGACAGATTAACAAGAATACTGAGATTTAAAATCAGGGACAGAGAGGATGAATATACTGTCACTTCCTCCGGGATATGTAAGAAACAGTAACACTATGGCCAAAGAGGTCAGGCCTATTCGAGAACCTGATCTATGTTCAAATTCAAGAACAGGATTTTATAGACTGTTTCCTATCCTTTCTCTGGTTTCTGGGCCGCACTTCAGCAATTGAAATGCTGTCCACGATTCACTGATGAGCCAGCAAAATCCCTGAATGGTAATGAGAACCTTCCAGTGGAAACGGTCGCAGCACAGTGCTGCTGCTCATTTATCACTGTGAGGCAAACTGCATTACACACAAGGGTGAAAGGACAATTTAAAAATCGATTGCCTGCCAATTTAAAAATCTATTCATAATTATGAGTTTGCTTTTCAAGTTCTGCACTACTCATTTAATCTTAATATCTTCTTCACCACATAACTGACTTTGGAAACAGTGCTTGTCTACAAGGCAACACGAAATTTTGGAACTCACAGACGCTCTTTGCTCCTCAGCAAAAGTTCATGGCTAATTCATTAATGTCCAATAATGCTTTAGTTTTATACTGAAAGGAAGTCTTTTCTTCAGAAGACTTCTCCCTGAGTACTCAAAATCATATGTGTTGGTACGTAGGTGATAACAATATTTTTATTGATTTTTCAACTGAAGGTGTGACATGGATTCTAGTTCTTTCTGTGCATCATCAGTGACTGACTGACTGCATCCTGGAGCAAGCTTCAATAATTAGATAACGAAAGAAAAGTTTGCTACCTGTAAACCAGTAACAACAAACACAGAATTTAATGATATTATTTTAATAGAATTTTAGGTGTAGTGTTTTTTTTTTTTTAAAAAGAGTCAACTGACCTATCGTGGAGTAGAAGGAAAGTTTCCTCAGAAGTGCTTCTTGTAGACGCTCACCTGTAAGATTTTGTTCAAATTGCTTTGCCTGAGCTGCTACTTTGATCCAAAGCAGATCTTGGGGGTTGCACTTCTTGTTTGACACAGATATAGTAAGTGAATGCAGTCGAATGACTAGAATAGAGCTCCCTGAGGTCCTAGTGTTTTGAGGCTGTTTTGGATTACATTCAGCTTCATACAAAAATCCGCAGCAGGAGGATCCCCAGCTATGGACAGCAAGTGAGTCAGCGTGCTGAAGTGCACGGCAAGGGAATGAAATGTAGTGAATGGATTCAGCACCTATAAATATGTACTGACTCACTCGCTTCAGCCTCTTCCTCAAGGAACAGTGATCATAACGAGACATCGAGATAAAATAAGCTCATAAAAGAGGAAACAGCCCCGAGTTTTGCTTAATGCCCTTCATGTTTCTGTGACTTCCCGAAGAAGTTGTCTCCAGCCTGAGCAGTTCCTTCAAGGTCTTAACTCAGGAACCTTGGCTGAGGGAAGTGGAAAACACCGCTCAGTTGGGACATTTCCTGGCAGGCCTGTGGAAAACACGTCACCTTTTTATTTCTTTGCTCGCAGTGCCCGAGCAGGCCCTGAGAATGGTAGATATGTTTTGTCGTTCATGCCAGAAAGATCTTCCATCAGAACTTGTGGTTTTCTGCAGCAACGGGAATCCTGACGACTGTGAAAAGCAGGCCGAAGAAAACCAGGACGTGCCTGTTGTTATAATCCGCAGCTTCGCTCCCAGGCGCTGCGTGCCAGGAGCGCGGCAGGGCTCTCTTTCCGGGGGCGCGTTTCGCGGCCGAACGCCCCCGGGCCGGAGCCGCCCGCCCGCCCGCCCGCGCCCCTCAGCGGCTCCGCGGCGGCCGAGGGAGGCCCCTGGCGGCGCCGGCGCCGCCCGCAGCCCCGGCCGAGAACCGGGGGGCGCCGGGCGCTGGCGGGCGGCCGAGGGGCAGAGAGAGATGAAAGGGCGTTGGGGCGAAATCCCTGGAGGAGGAGGAGGATTCCCGGCAGCGCAGCTGCTGCCGCCCGAGGAGCCTGGGGTGCGACTGGAAAGACTGGGGAGGGAGCGCGGGGAACGGGAGCTTTTCCAGCTGAAGAAAGCCAGTTCAGACGGAGGCGCTGGGCAGGCGGCCGCGCCTGTCGGGAGCCACGGCGGGCGGCAGCGCAGGAGTATCGAGTGCGAAGATAAAGGAGACGCCTCCATGCGCTTGAGCCAGAAGGGTTCAGAAAAGCCTGATTTTCTCCAATGGCTTTTTTCTCTCTCGCTCCACACCGCCCCCCCCCCCCGGGCAGCAGTAATGCCTTTTTAATTAGTTTTTAGATACCTATTGCTGTTTTGATGGGAATTGTCAAGTCCTGTACTTGCCAGGCTTACATATGGAGAAGGAATAAGGAGGTTTGGCAAAAGTGCAGCTGATCAAAAACATTAACTTAGAAAGAGAGAAATAGGAATGTACTAGTGTAAATTTTCCTTTTAGTATTTGCAGTCCGGTCACTGCTGACTCCATTATGCTACATCTGTGAAGCTACTCTGCAATGGACCACAATGGTACACCCAGGGGCTCATGATCAAATCAAGTCTAAAAAGGAATCAAACAACATCAGTGCCTTTTGAAATGTCCCTGAGCATTTCAACATTCCCTTTCCCTGTAAACACAGCAGCCTTTCAGGAGAACAGGGAAAGAAGATCAACTGCCAAGGTGAAGTCTGCACTCCTCTCCTACCCTGGGGAAGGAAGGAGCAGTGAGCAGGCAGGCAACGTCTGCACCAGAGGATGAAGATGGAGAGGGTGGTGGTTGTGCATCCAGCTGATCCAGCTGCTAGGAATTGTGGAATTTGTAATCAATTACCTTGAAATTAAGGCCTTTCCTACAAAAGGTGGGCCATTTCCTCTTGGCTGGGGGAGAAGCAACAATCTGCTTTAGAGTTACAGCCTGAAGCTCTCTTCTGGTGAGTGATGTCTGGTGACCCTGATGTGATAATAATGAGAATAATAAAGAGACCCTAAAAGACACCCCACCAGAGCTGGAACCAAAGTGAGAATTCCTTCAACAAAGAAGGTAAAGCTACCCCGACAGAGGGAAGTGAGAATTCTACTTAACTCAAAAGAGGGAAGAGAATTCTATTTAACTGGGTCTCTGCTCACCATGAAGTTTGAAAAACTAGTAAACAAAAAAGGGGGAATTGTGGATCCAGCTGATCCAGCTGCTAGGAATTGTGGAATTTGTAATTAATTACCTTGAAGTTAAGGATTAATCAAATTGTGGGATTTGTAATCAATTACCTTGAAGTTAAGGCCCTTCCTACAAAAGTGGGCCATTTCCTCCTGGCTGTGGGAGAAGTGACAACTGACTTTGGAGCTGCAGCCCTCTTCTGGTGAGTGACAGGTGGTGTTTGATGAGTCAGCCCCAGAAAATGGGGACTTCTCAAATATTTGCTTTGCTGATGGACATGGCAGAGCTGGGTTAGGATCTGTCATAGGAGGAAGCTCAGCCCAGCTTGGAGGTGGGGAACGGGTGTTTTTTGGGCCAGCGGAGCCCGTTGTGTGTGTTCCTGGGAAAGGGCCTGTGGTGGCCCCTGTGGATGTGTGAAATGCAGCCCTGACTGGGGCCAGTTGAGGCAGGAGGCAAGGAGCTCTGTGCTCAGCACATGGCTTTTGCTAGGCCCTGGAGCTGGGGTACTGTTTTCTGACAGGTGGTTAACTTGGATCTCACTAGTCTGTTCAGTGTAATTTTTTCTTCCTTCAACTCTGTGATAAAAAGACATTTTGCCAGTGACTAGAATGTCTGTTCACATGCTGATGGAGAACGTACTTCTAAGCTTATTAGGCAATCATTGCCATGGAGGCATACACTTAAGTCATTATTTTGACAAAGGTTAGGCACATGCATTGATTTGGGGGAGATGTAGGTCCTCTTGAAAATTATTATAATGCAAGGGGCAATTTTGTATCCATGATCTATCCACTCATTTTGAGATGGAGAATTTCTTAGGCCCGTTAAAGAGCCCTTCCTGGTACTCTGCAGGGCTAGTAAAGATGAAGCCGTTTCACGTTTTAGCCGAACACTAAAACGGCCAAACTGGACTTTGGGAGAGCTGACTTTGGGCTGTTTAGAAGTCTGGTTAATAAAGTCCAATGGGAGACAGCTCTCAAGGGTGAGGGGGCGCAGGAGGGATGGTTACTACTCAAAAAGGAAATTCTGGAGGCACAGGAGCGAGCTGTCTCTGTGTGCCAGAAATTGAGCCACCACCGGGGTAGAAAACCAGCTTGGATGACAAAGGAGATTTGGGAACATCTCAAAAGGAAAAGAGAAGTCTATAAGTCTTGGAAGAATGGGCAGGCATCCAGGAATCAATACAGGGAGGAAGTTAGGGCATGTAGGGAGATAATCAGGGGGGCAAAAGCCCGACTGGAACTTAGACTAGCCTGCTCCGTAAAGGACAACAAAAAGTCCTTCTATAAATACATTAATAACAAAAGGAGGGCTAAAGATCACCTCCAGCCCCTACTGGACACAGCGGGTACGTTAGTCACTAGGGATGAGGACAAGGCTGAGGTCCTTAATGCCTTCTTTGCCTCAGTCTTTAATAATAAGGTTAATAGTTCCCAGATGAGCTGGCCTATGGTGTCTGAGAGCAGGGAGGGAGAGCAAATCGAAGCTCCTGTGATCCAAGAGGAACGGGTCAAGGATCTGCTTCATCGGCTGGATGCACGCAAGTCTATGGGGCCTGATGGTATCCACCTGAAAGTCCTGAGAGAGCTGGCGGATGTCCATTGCCAAACCCCTGTCCGTAATCTTTGGGCAGTCTTGGCTCACTGGGGAAGTTCTGCTGGACTGGAGGCTGGCGGATGTTACCCCCATTTACAAAAAAGGGCGAAAGGAGGATCCGGGGAACTACAGGCCTGTCAGTCTGACCTCGGTGATGGGCAAAGTCATGGAACAGGTTATCTTGAGTGCTATTAATGAGCACATACAGGTTAACTGGGTGATCAGGCCCAGTCAACATGGGTTTATGAAAGGCAGGTCTTGCCAATCAAACCTGATCACCTTCTGTGATGGGGTGACCAGCCTGGTTGATGAGGGAAGGGCTGTGGATGTAGTTTTCCTTGACCTCAGTAAAGCCTTTGATACAGTTTCTCATAATGTTCTGGTTAAGAAACTGGTAACTGCTGGCCTGGATAGGCACGCCCTCCTTTGGGTTAAAAACTGGCTGGATGGCCGGGCCCAAAGAGTGGTGGTAAATGGGGCTAAGTCCGGCTGGAGGCCGGTCACCAGTGGGGTTCCCCAGGGCTCAGTGCTGGGTCCAGTTCTGTTTAACATCTTTATCAATGACCTGGATGAGGGGATTGAATGTACCCTCAGTAAATTTGCGGACGACACCAAGCTGGGAGGCTGTGTCGATCTGCTCGAGGGTAGGGAGGCCCTTCAGAGGGATTTGAACAGACTGGATCGTTGGGCTGAGGCCAATGGCATGAGCTTTAATAAGGCCAAGTGCAGAGTCCTTCACTTGGGGTATAAAAACCCCAAGCATCGCTATAGGCTCGGGGAAGGGTGGCTGGAGAGCTGCCTGGCGGAGAAGGACCTGGGGGTGTTGGTTGGCTACCGGCTTGATATGAGCCAGCAGTGTGCCCAGGTGGCCAAAAAGGCCAATGGGATACTGGTATGTATCAAGAATAGCGTAACCAGCAGGAACAGGGAAGTGATCCTGCCCCTGTACTCGGCACTGGTGAGGCCGCACCTGGAATATTGTGTCCAGTTTTGGGCCCCTCGCTTTAAGAGAGATATTGAGCTCCTGGAGCGAGTCCAAAGAAGGGCGACTACACTGGTCAAGGTGCTGGAAAATAAAACTTATGAGGAGCGGCTGAGGGAGTTGGGGCTGTTTAGCCTGGAGAAGAGGAGACTGAGGGGAGACCTGATTACAGCCTACAAATACTTGAGAAGGGATGGTGGGAAGGTAGGGGAGGGGCTCTTTACATTAGTGTTGGGTGACAGAACAAGAGGAAATGGGTATAAGCTTAGTCAGGGGAGATTCAGGTTGGATGTTAGGCAGTATTTCTTCTCTGAAAGGGTTGTCAGCCAGTGGAATAGGCTGCCCAGGGAGGTGGTTGAGTCCCCATCCCTGGATGTGTTTAAGAATAGGGTGGATGATCTACTTAGGGATATGGTTTAATAGGGATTAGGGACGGTTGGACTCGATGATCTCTGAGGTCTTTTCCAACCTAGAAATCTATGAAATCTATGAATAAACATCCTCCATTGTGTTTTATAGACCCACGTTTCCCTTTCCATAAAAATCTGGGATTTGTAGTTTGAATTTCTGTAATCCTACTGGAGTAGCTACACTAGCTGTCCCAATATGATATTATCCAGTACCTGCTATCCCAAAGTAGCCAGCAAATCACCTCTTTCTACTCTTGCTAGGAGCAGTTAAATACCGCAGAGTGAGCTGAGTCTACTCAAAATGGGTCGGACCTGTCATCTCTCGGAGACTGCAATCTCCTCTGTATTCAGATTTCCTTCTGGAAGGGCGTCTGGTCTGAGCTTGGTCCTTGCAGGATAGCTGCCATCTGACCGATTTCTCTGTTTTGAGTGATTGTAACCTGTTGCAGTCTTAAGATGTTTCAAGACAAATTCTTGCTTGTCTCCTTAAAACTGTCATCCTGGTGCATAAGGAATTGTGTCTGGTGTTCCTAGTCAGTTTATCTGTCTATCTTGGCAGGAAATGAAGTGTCTTATTTGTAACAGATATCATCAGGGTTCTGCGCATCTTAGGGCGGAGTCCCGCTTCAGTTTAAAGGACTGCAGGCTTCACATTTTTACAACCACAAAAGTATTACACCGGCTAATTGGAAGGGGAACACCCTTCCCAAACAGTTGATACAGTCTCCCATCCTTTAACTAGGAATAGCAAGCACTAATGCCATTACTTGGCATGCAATAAACTATTTGGAAAACTTTCCATCTAGATTCTCCTTGCCAGCTCCAGGTGCCCTTGACAAGTAAAAAGTTTTTTATCGTAGTTTCTAACCATTTGTGTTGTATAACTTAGTTCTAGTTCTTTGTTAGGTGTCTAAAAAAGCAATGGGGTTTCGCATTTCTAATTAATTTGCCTCTTTGGGGGATTCTTTTATGAATGGCACAGACAGTACTTCTCACCTGCTGTTAATTTCTTGCCAGCTGCTCATGCACTGTGTTTTCTTGTTTCTCCTGCAAAAACCATAAACTTCATATGAAAGTCCTAACTACTGATACTTTTACTTGAAACTTTTCCTTTCTCAAATATATTTTTTTCTCTGTAAATGGTATGACTTTATCAGGTGTCACCGAGAGCTACATTTAAATGCCCTGTAATTCAAGAGCTACAGCCCTCACCTGGGAAATAGGAAGCAATAGCTGAAATCTCCTTAAGCCTGCCACATAATAGCTGAGCAACTGGACAAAGCAGGAGAAGGGACACTAACACTACTGTTGCTTTTTTATCCTGCGTAGAGCATGATTCATCAGATATGCTCTAAAAAACTGAGCAGACTGGGCACTGTAGGAGAGAGAGACGTGCAAACAGCTCATTTCTGAATCCTGGCAGATCTCAGCTGTGAACTAGATGCTAACTGATCAGCATTGCCAGGAGAGGGTATTTAGATGCTCAGGGAAACTTTCTGCTACAAAGATGTGTTTGCATGCTTTTCAACATTACATGGCAAATTAGCTGGAGTTTTGAAGATCTCAATTTTGAGCACAGATGAATGAAGTGGCAGTTAGTTGGGAAATAAGGTGCTGGAAAAAGGGCTGTATCCTGGAACTCAGTCCAAAGGATTAGGAAGATAACCAAACAGGAGGAGGATCTTTCAAGATCTGTGGCACCTAATTCCCAATGACTCCTAAAGGTGTTATAAATCCTATAAAGGTGACTAATTGTCATGATGATGGCCTTTTGTAATTCTACACCTTAAGCTCCTTGAGCTGTAGAGCTCTAGGTGTGAAGTGGAGGTAGTAGCATATTCCTGATTCAACGAGGTGTTATGGGATTAACTAAATACTGTGAGGCACCTAGTGTTATGAACCAGATAATAGCATATTTTTCCAGGGAAAACAATAGGAAAGATCTTACTGGGTTCAACAGGCACCGAATTTTCCTCAGAGTCATCGTTTCACCTGGACAATGTGAAAGGAAGAGGTTCTTGCTCTTACCTCTGGCAATTCACGCTCAGATCTGGATCTGAAAAGTAGTTTCTTCTCTTCTGAGGCCACAGGAAGCATCACTTGCTCCTTTGGAACAGGTGGGAAGGGGGGGGATGTTCCATAGGTGTGCAAGGGGTAGAGAGTTTCCTGACAGTAACAAAAGGAGGCAACAATGGCACCAGTTGAGTTTGCCTTTCTTTAATCTTCTCCTTGCTGGAAGTTTTCCCCTGACTCGATTTGCTATTTCAGTCTCAGTACCCAAAGTGCAGAGCATTCTGACACAGAACATTGCATGACCAAGTATGGCTGGTTTTTGGCATAGTTTGACTGGAGTGCGCACTTGAATGGGGATGAGGGCTCCCTGGGAAGCAGATGGGCTGCAGGGGAACGGGGACATTCATTGGCAGATCTTACTCTGTTTTTTAAGCTTTCCATTTTCCCTTTCACATTACAACTTGCTGAATTAAAAAACCACACAGACATGCAGTTCTTGTATGTTGAGACATATGGTTTGTGGAATATGTAATGTTCTGACACCTTCAAGGGGAGCTGTATACACCGGGGTGAATTCACCAGTGCATGGAAAAAAGAAACTTCGTCGGTAATGAGCTCTAGCAAAAGGGAGCTTACAATGGGGAGGTTTAAAACAGGCACTACAGAGAAATCTGAACAAAGCTTTTCAGGAGACAATACAGACTTTTTCCACTAGGTGGTGGAAATCTGCCACCATCCAGAGCTTTAAAAAACAAGAAAAAAACCACATAATTATGAAGGGCAGGCTAAATTAAGACAGAAAATAGCTGTAATAACAGCTTACTATGTATCGATTAAAACGAGTTCTCTGCCTGTCGAAGAGACAATCATAGAAAATTATTCTTAATGCTATCCCTGACACAAAGGCAAAAATGTGTTAGGGAGGTTTTCTGATGTTTTAAAGAAGGAAATGAGAGGATAATTTAATCTAAATGAATTCTCTCGCCCTCTACAGAAGGACTGTCATCTGTAATTTCAGACCATAGGAACTCGGGAAACAAATCTCTCGTGCATTTATTTATCTTCAACTGCCAAAATATATTTTTTAAATTAGCAATTTTAATTAACATGCTTCATAGATCTCCCACAGCCTAAGATTTGCTGCCATGTAAGCATTGTTTCTAAAGGTGTCCTCATGGTGGCAGCAAAACGATCAATTATCTAACAACAGATTTGAAAATGACACAATTTTCTGTTGTTCTTGGCATAATTCGTGACTGGAACAGCAGAAACAAAGCACATGCTCTGGTACTAACATCACAGAAGGAACAAGAATTTACAAAGTCGCTTGTTTCTTCTAATATAGCATTAAACAATCACTGCTAACTTTATTCCACCCTTCTTCCTTCAAAGCTAGTCCCAAGTCAGACCTGACATATGATTTATGTCTTAAGATGAAAGCAACTATCATGGACAGTTTTTGAAGATATTGAGGACCTGTTCTTTTCACTGAAATTCATGGCTGTTACCTCAGTAGCAATTCACACATCTCATAGAATGAAGTCATCAACACACCACCATTTTGGAAAAGAAAGAAAAAAGACATGGTGAGATACCTGGTTTAAAGAAGCTGCCATTTAGGTAGTGAGCTTGCCCCTCATTTATTGAACTTTGTGTTGAGGATACAGTAAGTCATGTTCTTGTTAATGTCATTCTGAGTATGCTGAGTTGTCTTCCTGATCTATTTTATCAGACCCTATATTGCAAATATCCAATCTCATAAATTATAACCAGTGTTTACATCTTGTGTTCTGGGGAAGTATCGGACCTGAATGTGCTTCTGCCCAGTGCTATCATTACGAATATTGAGGTCTGTTCATTACACAGAAATCTTTCTTCATTTATGCATAGACAGACTTCAGTCTTGCTGTTGAATTCCTTGATTTCTTCTTGGCGTCTATCGTAAGTGGCTTACAGTGGGGTTAAAAGACTGGACTCTTCAGAGGACTGGGATGAGTCTTCAGTTAATGAGTTGCAGCTAATCAGTGCTCTTCTGGTCCTGTCAATGAGGGTCACACCAGCTCTAATTTCATCCTTCATGCTGTTGCCAGGGAATACGATCTTGCTGTCTAATCTCTTTCCTTGACCTGCCTGTCTGATCTCTGGCAGCCTACATGTCGCGTGGGTACCCCAGCGATCTGCGCAATAGCTGTGGTGCTTGCTCTTTCTGCCAGAGTTCTTGCATTCATAAGTATGATCAGCAAAGTTTCCCCCACCATCTTCGGAAATATCTGTTTGCACCATTCCCCTTTGTCCTGGTTTTAGCTGGGACAGAGTTAGCTCTTCTTTTTAGCAGCTAGAAGAGCTCCGTGTTTTGGTTTTACTCAGGGGCTCGCTCTGAGAAGAATGTAGATAGCAAGCTGATGTTTGTAGTTGGCACTGACGTCTCAAGGACTTTTCAGCTTGCCGAGTTTAAGCCAGTGTGCAGGAGCACAACAGGATAAGGGGGGAGCATGGCTGGGACAAGAGGTCCACGACTCTCATTACGATTTGTACTTGAACCTAAGATTGAGGGCCAAACTGGCCAATTAGTATTCCATATCATGCAGCATCATGCCCAGTATAAAAGTGAGGGTGAGCCAGAAAGAAGGGCTTTTTGCCCTTCCAGGACTCTCGCTTTCGGACTCTGAGTGCTTGCTTTCTCTCTCTCTCTCTCTCTCTCGCTCTCTATTTCAGGCCTCCCGCTCATCTGGGATTGCGGTATTGGGTTTTATCCGTTTTGGGATTGCAGCTTCAGGACGAGACGGGCCTCGGTCAAGGGGTGGTGAGCAATTACACTGTACATCGCTCCTTTGTATATATTGGAAAGGTGTGCCTTTGCCCAGGAGCGAGGAGAGGGGAGGGAGGCGCTGCCCTCACTTTCCGGTTCCCAGCCGGGTGGTGGCCTGCGCTGGGCCGGCGCCACCCGCTGAGGATGGTGGCGTCGGAGCCGGTTGGGGAACTTGGGGAGAGCCCCGCTCCCGGGGTGCTCACGGGGCCAAATTCACCCAGAGAGGACTGAGATCTGAGAGAAATGGCCACACAGACACCAGGTCAGTGAAGATGGAACGGGACGAGGTGTGCCGGAGCTGAGTTTCCCTTGCAACCGGTGGCGAGACGGCAGGCGGCCCCCTTGCAGCCAGGCGGTCCTGGTGGAGCAGAGACCCACTCGCAGCCCGTGGAGAACCCATTTTGGAGAAGAGATGCCTGAGCCTGAGGACAGTACGCATCTAGAGTCCGTGGGACAACCCCTGTCGGAGGGGAGGTGTTTTGTTTAGAGGAGATGCCTGAGCCTGAGGACAGTTGTGAAGCATGGGCACAGGTAGAGACGTATTTAGAGTCTGTATAGAGACGCATTTAGAGTCTATATGATGACCCGTGCTGGAGCAAGTGGCCACAACTCCCTAAGAATCCGAGACTGTGGTAAAGCCCACAGTGGAGCAATCCGATGGGGAAGGATTGCATCCTGCGGGTAGGACTCACACTGGAGAAGTTTGTGGATTTTCCTCGTGAGTAGAGGATCCACTGGAGCAAGGGAAAATAATGTAAGGACTCCTCCTTTAAGAAAGGAGCGGCAGTAACAACATGGAATGAACTGACCTGCACTCCCCCATTCCCTGTCTCCCTGTGCCGCTGGGGGGAGGAGGTGGAGCCGGGAAGAAAAGGAAAGGGGAGTGGAGAGGTGTTGTTTTTAAGATCTGGCCTTGTTTTCTTTTTATCCTCTTAAATAACTGGGTTTGCTTGTCTTTATTCTTTTAAGTAACTGTTAATAAATTGTTTTGCTTTAAGAAAGCTGAGTCTGTTTTGCCTGGGACCATGGCTGGTGGGTGCTCCCTCTGTTCTTGTCTCGACCCTCAGCTCTTTTATTCTTTTTTTTTCTCCTCTCCACTTTACTGGAGAAGGAGCAGCTGTGTGGAGTTTAGTTGCCAGATTGCCCTAACCCACGACACCCTTCTTATCTACCTCTCCCCTTTCCTCCCAGAGTCAGTCACCAATTTTTGACTGTGATTATGCAGTGATGTCACAAGCAGGGAGGCTGTGCAGAACTAGGCCAGCTTCATCACCAGACAGGCATTTTTAGTTGAGAACTACTACTAGCTGGGTTCTTGGACTTAATTGTAGCAGTATCAATCTTCATTCTGCTGCTTCTCTTCTCCTACTTTGCCCAGTCAAGGACTGGATTTCAATCAATCTTAGGTAAATATCTTGAGTAGTATATAGTAATTAGACCTTTATCCTAAATTATCTGTTACATTTGTCATTTCCAGAACACTGAAACGTTTCTCTTCCTGCTCTCCCAGTCTCCTATATATATCACATTCAGTTAAAATTTTAATTGGCTGTTATAGGATGAATGGTGACTGAAAATGGTCTAATGACAAGCTTACCTCTGTATCCCTGTACTCAGTAGGATGGAGTGGGAATGCTCTGTGTGACCTACAATGCTAACAGGTCATTTTAGCTCTGCTGTGCCTCTGTTGTTAGAGATGCATGCATAGGAAACAGCCATCAGCAAGTCATGTCCTTCTTCATTCCACAAACCTCATGCTCATGCTGTGCAGTAGAGTGAGATCTGTGAAGTTCCTAGCTGGCTAAATAATTAAAAATATACATAACAAATGCTAGAAATAGCAGAGTTTCTTTATATACATACATATCTCTAAACCCAGGTTTTTCTATATGAAGGCCATTTTGTTGCCTTTAGGATGCTTAATGGATTATGAAATGAAGCTGCACTATAGTTAATATGGTCATATTTATATAGTTAATGCAGCTGAGTACTATCAGGAGAATTTAAAAAAAGAAATTCACAGCCAAGTGGAAAACAAAACAGAAAACATATTAGTACCTGTCTGGAGAATGACTATGAACTCCAACACTGGTAGTGGTAACCAGAGAGGGCTTGTTCAATTCTGTTGTCTTTAAGAGCCCTCCTCATCACCTTTCCTTTCCCTGGATAAAGTGATGGTGCCAGGAAACCTGGTTACACTTATCGCCAGCCTGATGGCCAAAAAATAATGGAGCATACAGTGGTTATTCTGAAACTAGTGTGAAATACTCCTCCATGAATTAACCATTCATATAGTTGGGTGACTACTGAGGTTGATATACTTTTTTTCAGATGAATACTTGGTTGCTGCTCAACTAAAATCTAACCCAACAAGTATGCTGGCTACATATACATTACAATGGGAAGTCCAAATCAGAGCTGAAATGCAGTGCTATAGTGATGAGCATCAGAAAATCTCGAGTTAGCTAGGAATACCTAGACAATACTAGATACTTAAAAGTAATTTAATTATGTCTCTCCCATTGGAATGAGTCCAGAGGAGCACCATGAAGATGATCCAAGGGCTGGAGCACCTCTGCTATGAAGACAGGCTGAGAGAGTTGGGGTTGTTCAGCTCTGAGAAGAGAAGGCTCCAGGGAGATCTTATAGCAGCCTTCCAGTACCTAAAGGGGGCCTACAGGAAAGCTGGAGAGGGATTTTTTACAAGGGCATGTATCGATAAGACAAGGGGCAATGGCTTTAAACTGAAAGAGGGTAGATCTCGATTAGATATAAGGAATAAATTTTTTACAATGAGGGTGATGAAATGCTGGAACAGGTTGCCCAGAGAAGTTGTCGATACCTCACCTCTGGAGGTGTTGAAGGCCAGGTTGGATGAGGCTTTCAGCAACCTGATGTAGCGGAAGGTGTCCGTGCCCATGGCAGGGGGTTGGAACTAGGTGGTCTTTGAGGTCCCTTCCAACCCAAACCATTCTATGACTCTATTAGTTAAAAGTTTTGTTGTTTTTCCCTGGACCACTGGTAACCACAACAAATAATATAGCAGTGGAAATGGTAATAAAGGAGGTGGTTATTGCGTTTTTATTTGATTTCTGGAGTGTCATTCAAAAAGTTAAGTGTTTTGAAGAACTGAATACAGCCTCTTTTTTTTTTTTGTCCTGCCTAAATATAAGAAGTAGAAGCTTTACATTCCACAGATAATCTCTAATAATTTCCAGAAATCCCTTATTCATTAAATTTTATACCGCATTTTAGGTCTTTCATTTTGCAATGTTACCCTTCACCCTCAAAAATGTAGTATCACTTACATAAAGGTTATTTTAGAGGCTTCTATTACACAGAATCACATTAGAAATACAAACCATTTCTTCTCTGTGTGCAGACTTCCAGCCAGGACAACATTATTAAAATGCAGAAGTTACAGTACTACTCTTCAACATTATTTGCCTTTTAACGGTCCTGGGAAAGTACTGCTTTATTTGCAAGTGCTTCCCATCATGAAAATTGAATATATCAACACTAAATTTTCTGGACTCAGCTGCCTTGGGTACACTTGCAGCAACATCTATCTCAGATTGTAGTGTTCACCCAAGACAGTAAGTAGCACAGGGGGAAGCCTGTGCTGAATGTTGTATTGTAACAGCGACATTTCTCTGAGGACCCACACTAGTTAGCTTTAAGTTAGGGTTCATGCAGCTTTGCAAATCAGGCATTTGGCTGCAGAAGAGACAAGCTTCAGACTCTGTGATAGTAATTGCCACAATGTGATTATAATCTCAAGATTCAGGGCAAGCTCAGTTCCAAGTAATGGCATTACACCAACACATCTTACAGTTTCTTTTGTAAATCAATGACCAGACGTGAAAACATTTGCAACATTTATTATATAACTTCTCTGTAAAGTCTAATGTAGACTTACTGGGCACTTGTTAGACCACATCTAAATACCACATCCAGTGTTGGGCTCCCCAGTATAAGGACACTGATGAAGTAGTGTGAGTTCAGCAGAAGGCCACCAGGACACTCAGTGGCTGGAGCACCTGCTCTGTGAGGAGAGGCTAGGGGAAGGGTCAATCTGGAGGAGAGATGGCTTTGGGGGCACCTAACAACATCCTGCAAGTAACTGTGAGGAAGATATCAAGAAGGTGGAGCTGGAGTCTTCAAAGCAGTGCATGGCAGAAGGATGAGAGACAAGGAACAGAAACTGAAATGAGAGGTTCTTACTGGATACAAGGTACCTTTTTTTCCCATAAAGACAGTCAGGCACTGGAAGAGGCTGCTTAGGAAGGTTGTGCCATCTCAGCCCTGGAGCTTGTCAATAACTGACTGGATGAATCCTTGAGCAATGTGGTCTGAGCTCACAGGTGACCCTGCTTTGAGCAAAAGGGTGGACTATAGACCTCTTGAGGCCTCTTCCAATCCGAGTTATCCTATGATCTTGTTTGTTTCCATTTGTTGAAATTATTAATTCCTACATGTATCACAAGCCAGATTTTCAGTGAAGTGGTCTTTAGTTTGATCCACCACTGAGAGCCAACGCCACTGCCCAAAATAACCCTAGTGGCCCAAGGTCAGTTTGCCAGGATGGAACATTCCCAGGAGACTGTGCATCACAGTCTCATTACTGAATGCATCATGGCACTAGATTGTTTGTTGGAAACTCTTCTTAGAGATCCCTCTAGCACACAGCACTGTAATGTTGGAGCTGCTTCTCTGAACAGAGAAAAGCACTGCAACAGCAATCTGAAAAAGTGTTTTTTATTCATTCTTGCTTGTCTGATGTGATTAGGTAGCTCTTAATGTAAAGTACTTGCTCAAGCAATTGACTCCTAGGTGGTACATACCTTCCCTTTTCCTGTGTCTATTTTTAGTTTAAGCTTTTTGCAGGAGTTATTTGTTACTTGCCATTGAAAGGACATGTAGTGATAGGAAAAGGGGGAATGGCTTTAAAATGAAAGAGGGTAAATTTCAATTAGATATTTGAAAGAAATTCTTCCCTCCAAGAGTGATGAGGCACTGAACAGCTTGCCCAGAGAAGTTGTGGCAGGGGTGTTGGAACCAGATGATCTTTGAGATCTCTTCCAACCCAAACCATTCTATGATTCTCTGATTCTATATGCATGTGTATGGGCATACCTAAATGCACACATGCAAATGATGTTAAATTTACACACATCTAAATACATAAAAAAATAAAATAAAATAATAAAAAAAGTTATTGCTCTTCCAAAACACCTTTGACCTTACAGATACAGTTGCAAAAACAGATTAAAAAAATCCAGAAGTGTACGTTCATACGGATATAACATTTAATCTTAACATGTACTTTTTTATAAAAAGTGATCACGTTTCATTTTATTAAAAAATGTTTCTATCCAATGGGGGCAATTTTACACAAGTCTGAAAGATTGCTTGGTAAGCATGAGACAAATTCCAAGTGTTAACCGCTATGTCTTGACACTGAATTTAATACACGAAGGGAAACTGCAGACCGAACATATTATAGGAACAATTTTCTTATATTTCAAGGTTCAGAATCCCATAAATCTCTTATCAGACTTCCTAAATTAATGATTACAAGAAATGGTTTCACCTGCTCTTGTACTGAAAATAGCTCTTCTTCCAATTTCTATCAGTTTCCTTGCTACCATGAAGCCAATTTTTTTTTTTTTTTTTTTCAATTTAATAGCCCTCCTGGTCTTAATCTCACCATGAAAATGAAGAGAAACACCTGTACCCACAGACAGTGAGAATGACTTTAACCTGTTTACAGGTAAGCCATTGGATTTTCTGGCTTGTTCTATCAATTCTCAACCAATACCATAATAATTTGAAACTTTTTTTGTATAGATTGCTATCATGTGTAAGATCACAGCCACCAACCATCATGCAAAGCATGAACAGATGTGGCTACTGATAAAAGTTGCTTAAATACTGGGTGCAAGATTACGTCAAGTCTTCTGTAGATTTATGTGGTGGTGAGAAGTATTTTTCTTTCCTTACTTCTGAGTTAGTAAAAACTTGTACTCATCTGTGCACATTGCTTCCTTCAGGTAATGTTTGCCCCTAATGGATACAATGGGAGTTTTGCCATTGACATCAGAAATTTTCACCTAGTTATTCTAGAACTAGGTGCAGATATCTCCATGGAGGATCTGGGAAACTTGCCCAGTGACTGAAGCTGGATCTGTCCTCCCTGTGGCTCCGTGGAATGTTTGTTCTGCCTGAAATACTGTATTCCCTAAATGGCACAGCAAAATGTCAGCTGAGGCAGTGTACATAAAAAGCCTTGATTAGGACCATGGACTTAGAGCTGGATCTTCTATATCCTGTTAGCAATGCTCTAGGTAGCTTGTTTGATATGTTCTTCTCAGTCATATATCTTGAATTTGTATTTGAGTCATGAAATTTTCACTCTTGATATGCAGCATCCAGCTCCAACAAAAAGGACAGAGAATGTTCCTTTGTGCAGATTACATGTAGCCCTGTGGAGACAACACTCAATCGTGTGTGGGCTTCAGGCCTATGAAGCCAAAGAGCTTAACTGGGATTTGTCTATCCTGCTCCTTGTTCACTGGGTGAGTGCACAGGTAGCTGCAGGGAGAATCATAGAATCATAGAATGGTTTGGGTTGGAAGGTACCTTAAAGATCATCTAGTTCCAACACCCCTAACATGGGCAGGGATACCTCTCACTAGATCAGGTTGCTGAAAGCTTCATCCAACCTGGCCTTGAACGCTTCCAAGGATGGGGCATCTACAACTTCTCTGAGCAACCTATTCCAGTGCCTCACCACCCTCATTGTAAAAAAGAGTCCTGCTGCTTTAGGGACAGCCAGCGGGGTGAATGGTCTGCCCATCATCATGGCTTCCCTGATACCTGCAGCAGCAGGGAATAAAGTTTCTAGGCTTACTTCATAAACCTCTGACCTCAGAGCTGCTAAAGGAAGGTATGAATAGCGTTCTGGATCACTGTCCTCAGCTGACATTTACAGTTTCTTAAGATGCCCTATGGCATGAGGGTTATAAAAAAAGAATGGTGTTAGAGGGGAAGGGAGAAAGAAAATGGCTCTGACAGAAAAGGTGAAATGAAGAATATGACTGTATTACTGGGACAGGCATATGAAACAGAGGAACAGAGCAATTGCAGTGCAGTCCTAATTGGTTTATGCACTGTCAGCCCTCATCTGGGATATCAGCATCATTCACTCTTCAGAAGAAAACTGGGATAAGCAGGTTTCATCATGTGAACAGACTTAAAACAAACTTTGCAGTACTTTCTCAGTGCACCCGCTCATCTATTAAAAATATTTTGCAAAGGCTTCAAGTCCTGGAAGACCTCCAAGTCACTTTTGATGTGATTTTTTTGGGGGAAGTTTTAATAATAAAAAATATTTTGATCGTATAAATAAAGTAATTCTTCAGATCTGAAGTTTGAACCTTTGCCCTTTTTCTGCTGTTTTGAAATCCAGAGGCTGTTAAAAATGTATTAGAATGTTCAGTGCTATGGAGAATATCTTAGCATCCTAAAATCTCACTTGGGAGTACAGTTTCAGGCTTTCATTTTATTGATATTTTGCCAGAAATGATTTCATAGAGATTTTTAAAGATTCAGAATATCTAACTTTATATATTAATGTGAATGAGTTGTATATTGGAAGTCCTGCAAATTATACAAAGTACTGTTAGTCAAATTTAAAAAAAAAAAAAAAATTAAGGCAGGAGGAGACTGATACTTTTTCAAATCTACTTTAAAAAAAATGCTATTTTGGCATTATGGCATATTTACCCAAAATTGCATCGTACTTTATTGGCTAGAAATGATGAAGTGTATTTATATTAGAATAGGACGTTGAGTCAGTCACAGTATGTGAACTGTTACAAAACAGAGAAAATGAGTACATTAAGGACAACTTAGCTGCAGGTTATTGCTTTACAGTGTTTTTCCATCTATGCCTTTTTATGTAGAAATAACTAAGGAGCTTAATCTCTGTAAGCCTAGGAATGCGTTTTGAATTTTAAACAACAAATGAAAATAGCTGATTCAGTTTTATATTTTTATTATTTCTCCGTGCTAACTATTTCTAAACTAGCAGTTTGAAGGGTCTGGAAATGTCATGCATATCCAACATCCTGAACAACCTCATGTGTAAATGGCACAGTTTAATAGAAATTCCATTTTTGGTATCATTTCCTGCTTCTTAACAAATGTTGTAAGGAAAAGCTGCCCTTTAATATCAAAGCTGCCTCCTTTTGATGTATCCTCTGACTTCAGTGGCAATTAGATGGTAACTACCCAGGCCAAGGTTGTTCTTCCTCAAATGCTTCCATTGAGTACAGTTTGCACAGAGCAGTGATGGAGACGCCTGTTCAGTTCCTGAGGATGTTACTAGATGAAAGATGTTATATCCATGGAAACTCTCACTTTGGGGAGATGAAGCAGAGATCAGCTACCAGTTAAATAGGGTTCCCTAGTGATGTGTGTGATCACAGTGACATAAACCAACTGGAATGACCTGCTGTGTCTTATCAAACATAAAATAACAGGCTCTATTCACTTTACACCAGCAACACCCAGTGTAATTCCACTTTTATAGGCTGAACTACCGGAGTTGCACTGAAACGAAACAAGGGTAATAGAAGGGAGTTGGGCATTGTGCTTTTAGTGTCTGTGGAAAGAGTGGATTTGAACAAAGAGGCTACACCTAAAAGAGATCACTGTCTATTAATAAACAATGTTTTGTCTGTTTTCACACAACACAGAAAATTTGGGAAGAGCTTAACTGTGTATAATATAAAATGAGGCATATGCCTCGCTGCCCTGTGTAAGCTGTAGTCAGTTGGCCGGTACCAAATGGATGTTGATTGTTGCCATTTAGAGTTGTTATCATTTTATGCTCACAGTATGCAGGTCACCTTGGGAAATTCTGAAGAGTAAAAGATAAAGTAAGTAAAGTAAAATATGTTTGAGCTGGGGAGAAAGGAAGGTCCTGTAATAAAGGAAACATCTTAATATTACAATATATATGTTTGAGGTTCAGTTTTGCCATTCTTTCCCAGAGATTCATTGATTCAATCCCATTTTTGTAAGCAAGGAGAATAGAATACAATCCTTCATATTGTTTTCTAAATTTTGTTGGACAATTAACCAGTAAACTTAGGAGCTGATTGCTGATCATTTCCCAGTGCCTTTTATATTCCTCTATTCAAAGGACAAGGATATTCAGAAAAAAAAAAAAAAGAAATCTGATATTTTTCTTCTAGAGGTCTGCAGTATTTAATCACATCAGGAAATCCATTAAAATTCAAGGCCATCTTAGGAGATGCATAGATAACAGCTGCTGTCCCACACTTCTCAGATCTGTGCAAGAAAAATATAAGTCTATCTAGTAGCAAGTAATGGTTATTATGCTGACAATTTTTCTATTTGGAATTACATTCTGTTTCTACCAAAATCTTCCCTAGGCTGTGGAATTAGAAACTCTTTTTCCTACTTGTATGTAAACATTAATTTTCCATGGTTATGTTTAATATGATACGTTAATTTTAATAACAAAATTGTAGGAATGCTTGAGAAATTGGTGCTTTTTAAATTTTTTTCTGTAACTTATTTTCATACATGAAAAATAGTTGCAGCTTCAGAGTATATCTATAAATCAGGCTAAACATTCCTGTATTTGTAATTCTAGAGAACAAAGTGTGATCATTAGTTTGTCTGTAATAAATCTGCATGGAGCTAGAAGGAAAGAGATTTTAGTACCAAAAAAAAGTTTTAATGGAAAAACAAGAGAGAGATGTGTCAGTATTTTGGGCTATTGGAATTGTGCTTTACAGATATTTTAAACTCTGATTATAGTATTAAATTTGTAATTTAATCTTGTAATTTAATCTTATTTAAAATCTTTTTTTTCTTTCCTCTGAATGTCAGCCTAAAGAGGTCGAGTTTCACTTTGGAAATGATACAGATCTAAATATTACTTAAACAAGACTACAAGTACTACCTGAATAAGCAAGTTCTAGTTATAGAGAACCAGCATCAAGTGATGTCCAGGGCACATTCTAAGAATAGCAGGTAAGTTAGATCACCTCATCTCCATGGCTTGTGGGGGGTCATGCTAGAGCAGCACAGGCTCAGCCTGATGCATACCTGAGTAGATACAGCAGAGCAAATTTGGATAGCAGAGCACTGTACTCTTCGTAGTCACAACTGTAAGTTTGTGTCCAATGGCAGGGGGGTTGGAACTAAGTGATCTTTAAGGTCCCTTCCAACCCTAACCATTCTATGATTCTATGACATATGTCTGGCATGTCAGCAGTGCCTCAAGAATCTTTCCTCTTTTGCTCCATCGATTAAGCTGTAAAAGAAGTATCTATCATGTTGGAAAGGATGCAATCCAGTCCTCCTAGCTCAGCTCCACAGGGTGTTGTAATGAAGTACAGCCGCATCCCCTCCTTGGCCAAACGCAGCACAGTTTCAGAAGCTCCTTCCTTTGCTGGGCCTTTTTGGGTACTGATTCAAGGAGTTCACAAAGGGGAACAGTTTTGTGTTTCTTTGGTCTTCTGTGTGATCTGAACTGGCTTCCACCTTGTTCAGAAATATCTTTTTAGTCCCCTCCTTAAGACAAAAGTTATATGTCTGTTTGGCCACTTGCACTGGCAGACTACCTTTAACCCAAGAACATGTAGGACAGCCTGCTACTAACTTAAACTCTTTTTGAGTTTTATCTTTACCTGGCTTTGTCCGAGCTGCTTGTGTCCTTCTGGACACTGATATGAGAAGGCAGGAGAGGACAACAGTGATGGCTTATGGTAAATCTCTAGCTTAATACAAAGCATGAGGCAAAGCTAGATGCTTCTGGTCCTCATCCAAGCGATGAGGATCCATACTTACATGGGCAGATCAGAAAGCAGCATTCATCTTCAAGTATCTGAAGAAGGCTGCAGACAGAAACTGCTATCAGATGAGTGATCTAATATTGAAGAAAGGTTTATAAGACCAGGTGCTGCAGCACTGAAAACCAATCAATACCAGAATGAAAAGCTGCAGGTTACCTTATCTTTTCTGTCCTGTTTTGTACATGCTTGTTTTGGTTTATGTTCACAAAACAAAATTAGATTTCAATAACAATAGCAGCAGCTTCAGTCCCTGTAACTTTTCGTTTTTGCCCCTCAAATAGGACAACCACTGCCCTCTAAAAGGCAACTAAAAAGAAAGCATATAATTAATGCTTAATACTTTCAGTTGCTAGTGCTTTCATTTCCCCCTTTTGCTGTCTGTGCCTTTGATAAAGAGAACAAAAGATTTTTAATGGTAGTCGACAGTAAGCAGGCTTCAGTAGCAGAACTGACAGATTATGTGCAACTATTGAATTTCATATTGTGACAGAGCTGTGTTAACACTTTTAATTCTCAAAGTCTGTGCACTGCATCAAAATGAATCCAACAGCTCTAAAGGACAAATATATTCCCTTCCAGTATTGAGGGAAATTTTGATCTGTGGACTTCAGTAAAATTCTGACTGTATCTATCTGACTATCACCACATTTAATTTAAGTGCTTTACCACCTAATAGTCTCTGCCATCCTGTGCTCCCCACACACCCCACCACAGCAGTAGTTCTGTTACAGCCAGGAAGTCTGAGCATGTAAGGTAGGCAAGACCTACAGGGAAAGGTGTCATCTTTTACCAGAAGACTGGATACAGCCGGCATAGCTGGGAGTGCCACAACCGAATCTAGAAAAATCTGTGCGCTGATCTGAGGGAATTTCAACTGAGAGAGGGGACTTAACCTTTAAGAAAATCTGAACACCCATCAAAAGGCTTTAGAGCAATGCCCTCCTACACTTTTAACCTACACAGAGAACAACTTCATCCTGGAACTGCGCACTTAAGTTCTCTTCATGGTTTGGAGAAAAAGTCTAGGTAGGTGTCCCACGTCCCAAGAGTATGTTCAACCCACTGAAGTATTGTATCTTCAGCCTTGTGTTGACTTGGTGGTTGTAGTCAAGAACATTTCACCAAGTCATCCCATGGATGGCATAGAAGAGGTGCCTGGTCTTTATGTCCCAAAAAGGTGGGAGCTCCTGGGCCCTATCAAAATTAAGACACTTCTTAGCCTGCCCAGAAACAGGCATTAAAGTATCCAGGAAACATTATCGTACAAACCCTTGTGCTTATAAATCTTGTGCCTACTATGGCAATTTTGCAGCAATATTAACAAAAGAAGTCATCACGCATCTTCCTGATCTTGAACCTTAACCATAAAGCAGTTATGCTGTTTTTAAATATCTCTTTGAAAAAATATTGAAATAAATAGTTAGAAAACAGTATTGTTCAAAGATTAATTTGCTGCTGAGATTGTTTATGCAAACTATATCTTCTGTTGAGAACTTTAATGTTTTAGTGAGTCATATTGCAATTACATTCTTCCCCTTAGTTAGATGACAGTAATTAGCTATGCTACAGGAAATTGTCTAAATGGAAAATTTTATGTAGGCTTCCTACAAATTTATAGAATATATCATGGAAATGGTTTTCCTATGCAGCTGAGAGATTTAAGTCTTCTCCCTCACCCCGGTTTTACAGTTTTAAATCTATTGACTTCAGGAGAGTTATGCATGATTTACCCAAAAATGGCTTTTATCTCCAAATGAGAACAGAATCAGGTTCCTGATTCTGTATCAGAATCAGTAATGAGGCACCATGTTGCTTTCTTCGCTCTTTTAAAAAAATGTTAACGCAGTCGCTTGTGACTCAGTGGAGGAAAAACATTGGCAGCCAAACATAGAGTTTGATCTACCATCTCTACCTGAGATCTCATCTCTTTAGTCCATTGAGGATTATCTTGTGCATTTACGTGTCCTAGACTTTTTGATACAGCTGTTAAAGTATTTTGCTTACATCTTCATTTTTCTTTGTGGACACAAACATACAATACCACATACATACATTTCTAAACACACTCTTGAAAGGACAAGAGAAAACACACACATGTGGTTAAGTATTGATAGAGCTGAACAATTCATCCTGCTTTTGGAATACCTAAACAGTTACAAAAATCTTTAATAATGTAACTTATTGACATCTAATTTTTCAAATACAGTCTATTCACAAGATCTGTGAGTTCTAACTGTGCAAACGCTGAGTCTTTGTTATGCTGTTTTTAATGCAGCACAAAAGCAGTCTCAATAGATCCAGATTTAATTACTTTTCAATCAGGAAGCAACTGATGGATTTATTTCTAAATCCTCAAAGCATTGAAACTGTGGTCAAAAAATAAAAGCTGCAGGTGAGTCAATGTTGCTTTTTTTTTTAAAAAAAAAAAAAAAGAAAATGGTTGAATTTCTGTTTTATGAAAAAGAAACCCTTTAACTATTGTGACCAGTGCATATATAACACAAACATTGTGACCAGTATAATTACTGAATTCCAAAAGGGTAAAATACTCAATTTAACAGCTAATTGAAACTTATGCAAAGGGAGTTCAAAATGGAAAGATGGCTACAGGAAGTATAAGGCAATGACTTGACCATCAGGTCAAAAGCAAAAGTCATGTCCTATTTTCGTGAATAATGCTGTGTACTCTGGAGAGGTCAGTGCAGAGAAAGCTAAAATACACTGATATGGGCTCTGCTTACCTTTTAACTGTGCTACTTCTTTCTCCTCCCTAATGTCTATCCATGCTACGTAACTGCAAGAGAGAAGTTCCCTTTGTTTTCTTTGTAACTGTTTTTTAGAATGCACTCTGGAAACTGCATTCTGAATCTCATCAGAGTATTAGCATAATGCTGCCACCACTGCTGTTCTGGCCCCACACTTGCATACCTTTAGTACCTGCATTTTAAAGTTATTGCTTTTTATATTTTGTCTTAGGTCAAACTTCTTACACTCTGTTAAAAAAATTGTTTGAGTTTGAAGAACATAGACATACCAGTAGCTTTCAGCAACAGAAACTTTCCATTGAAAGGTAAAAATGTCCCAAATGGTGAGAATAGTGAGGTCCTACTGTATATGATCATTTTAAGACACTTCCTAGAATTTCATTTCATTTAAAGCTAAATATTGTTGTTCTTATTTTAGTAAGACCCTCTAATGCTGACAATCTTCTAATGCAAAATCTAAATTTGCCTCTGCTAAAGTAGAAGATATTTTCTGCATGATGTATCCATCTCTCAACAAGGACAGCATTCCTTACAGCTTACTGTTTTCTGAGGAAGAAATGATAATACGTAGATTATGGAGTGCAGTACTTTAAGATTTTCCGCATTATCTTGCATATACCACTGAAAATAAAGCAAACAATAAAGTTACCATTTTTATTATCCACAGATGTGCTTTCAGCCTTGTTCAGTACATCTAACTTTACTAATTGCATTCCTTCTACAATGCTTGTTATCTAAATGTTTTTCTATGCTCACTACAAAGCCATGGGTTTTGATAAAACTATTCCTGATGTGAGAGCACAATTTCTAATTAGTCTTTAGCACTGTGTCTTTTTACAGTATCTTTTTACAGGTTACCATACAATTCATTAAAATGTTGATGTTTCTTGTTCTGGAATAATTAAACTTGTTCAGTGAGAGGTAGCTCTAAATTCTGCCTGGATAGAGGAATAAGAAATAACCAGACAGTCTTCATAAATACATATGCCAGACACTATCTGCAAGGAGACACATAGTCTACCTAGCATTTTAATCATTTCTTACAGGGCTCCATAAATACATATATTTAAAGAGACTATTTCTATGTGCTGCTTAAAATTATTTTGTGGGTTACTTTTGTTTACATACAATATATATATGATCTGCCTGTATTTTAATTAATTTTGAGGGACTAACAATATTAAACTTTGTGCATTTAAAAGCAGAAAGTCTAAAAGGAGAAAAGCAACATTTTTGAACTGATGAAATTATATTATTTGTAGACTACTCATGAAAGAACGTATAGCGCTCTTAAATGTCTGGTTTGCTGGCTGCAAAGCATCCATCTGATTTTATGTTGTGCAGCCCAAGTATGATATTGCATCTTGGAAAGAGATTAAATGATTTATGAGAAGAAAATGATTCAATGAAAGGAGACCTATAAACATAACCCCACTGCTGAAAACAATAGTGATACTGATCAGTGAATTGCAGCAGAAATTGTGAGTACACTGAAAAGATAAAGTGCTTTTTTTCTCTTGGGAGAATAGGTTTCTTAAAACAACAATGACTATTCCAACAGTGGATGGTGGGTATAGAATTACCTTCTTTAGATCTTAGCCAGGCCTGAGTGTTACTCATCTCATATCACATATTGTTGTAATAATGGGAGAGAGAGATTAAGTGAGAGAAAGAAACTATTATATGGCTTTTTTTTGGTAGTAAGTCACGTTTATTTGAACAAATCATGATTTTGGAATATTATTATTAACACTGATGGAAGGACACTGATGCACCCAATTAAGCAGGGCTGGTAGCAGTACCAGTGAATAGAACTATATGATACTTTCAAGGTTAAGATCCAAACTTTGTTTGCTGTAGTTTTGCTGAACTTTAAATGCTGGGCTGAAAATTTTCCTGTTGACTGCCCAATTCACACGGGATTTTTCCTTTCCCTGTTCCACCCCCTTTTCTTTAAAGTTTCAGCTGTTTCTGAGAATGAGACAAAAGGAAAAGATGTTCTGCTAAGCTAAAAAGAATTTTGGCAAACTTTTCTTCTGACTGGGTCTTGCATCCCGAAGTTTTGAGTAGAGTTTGGAATTGGACAGTAGGCAGTATTTGTGGCCAGAAGAGCCTCATGCAATGCAATGCTGCTCCAGACTGATTTTAATTCTGAAAATGCTCAGTTTGTTCCTGCTTGGCAGAAACTTGAAGAGCCAAAAGATGTCAACAGAACAGTCTACACAAATCCTGTCTGATAAGAGTCCATAAGCACCTCAGTTTACCTGTAAGTTTCTCTTGTTCCTGAATTCCTGCTACCGCACATTTTCTGCCTGAGAGCACTGGGACCCACCTCCTGCCTAAGACCACACAAGATACAAAGACCGAGCATCATCAGACTTAATTCCTGTGGGAGTTGCATGGTCCAGTCTCTGCCTCTAAACCTGTTTGCACATTTTTACAGACAACTTGCAGCACAAACATTCTCTTGCTGTGCTCCAGGACTGGCTACCCACCAGGAAAGCACTCTAAAAGTTTGGTGTAATGTTGCGTTACTGTTGCATGTCTCACCATTAACAACAGGCAGCATGGAGGAGGAAGAGGAGATGACTTAGCTTTGTACCTTCCCTTCCTGTCCTGCTGCTCAGTCCCTGTGGCTCCAGTGATGGGAGTGCAGAGGAGGGAGCCAGCTCTGTGAGACAAGAAGAGAGCAGTCAAGCGGGTGAAGAGAGGCAGTATTTTTAGTCCAGGGAAGTGTGAATGTAATGGACCAGGCAGGAACACAAAAGGAGAAGGCAGAAGTAACAGTGCTGCTTGTCAAAACAGGGCTGGAGCCCCAGAGCTATAGTATCACATTTCCTCTTGATGATGCTCCTTCTGGTCCCACAGATTCTGAACAGCTTTTACGTGAGGTCAAACTTCAGCAGGGCTGGAGTGAGCAGGGAGGCTGAGAAGGGCTGGTGGAAAAGTAAGAGGCTCCAGTACATGTGTCAACTCTGCCCTGTTTCCTTTCACTGTAAGAGGCAGAGTCACACCACAGAATTTTTGGCAAATAATTTAATCATGTCTGAATTCAGGGCAGCTCATGCTTTTCATGTCTGAGAATGAGTAGCCAGCCAGGGGATATTTCCAGGAGCTAATTTCTCCTGTCATGGGAAGCAGCAGCTCTGGGGACAGAGAGTAGGAGACAGAGGGCAGGGGAGAGTTATCCTATGAGCAAGAACCCAAGCAGGTGAAGGAGGTGCAGAGGGAGGCAGAAGAATAACAAGTGTTCAGGAGCTGGGCCAGGTGAACTTCTCTGCCACAGCTAAAGGGCACATGATATTGCAGATACACAAAGGGACTGAAATTAACTTGAATTCTGCTTGTCAAACTATTAATTGACTTCCTGAGTGCTTGATAATGAAACACTATTGTTCTCTTGACATGACTTCTTACAAGGAAAATATCTGGAGGGTGGAATCTCAGAGTCACTGATATCAGTATAAATTTTAGCACTAAAACAATAAAAAAGCTGAGATGGAAATAATAAAAAATTAAATACGAGACCAGATGTGTCTGAAACTAGATAGTGATTAAATGACAGAACTGTTGAGGTTATACACAGAGTACAAGATTCCAGTGCAGTGTGATCACCTAGCGCAGATGTCTGAAGGGCAGCCAGACAGATCCTCTTCTATTAAGCAACTCCATGCACCAGATGCAGTCAGCAATCAAGCCTGTGATCAGTGATCAATGTGTGGCATATGGGGTCATGACTGTGAGAGGCTGTGGTGGTGTACTGAAACTAATGCATTGTCATCCGCTGGAACGCACAGTGAAAAGACATTTCCCAGATGTCACTTTGTGCCATGCTTGCTTTGCTCTGCTAGCCCACACTTGGCCCCAAGTGCCCACCAGTGTAAATGAGCGTGCTTGTTTTATGTTGGATGTATGTTGTTTCTCACCTCCTGAAAGAAAAATCTAAGAGCTTGAATCTTCCTTGTACCATTACAACAGTTAGATTTCCAACATCCTATATTCACAGACCTCTGACTCCCTGACACAGCTTTCCGTGCTAAAGAACTGAGGGACCATCAGAATCCATTCAGAATGCATTCCAGCATTGACTCCTCTGGAGTTTACCTCTTGCTTTGAAACAGTTCATCAAAGTTTTAGCTAAGATAAAAAGCCATGCATGAGCATCTCTGAACAACTTCTGTTTCAAACATTTATATTTGAGTCTATGTTAACTTGTAAGAAGGAAATAAATTAATCAAAACACCAATCCCTCTTCTAATAAAAATACAGTAGGGAAATTTGCTGAAAAAGTTGACTTATTTTTTCTTCTTTTATTTCATGACATAAAAATAGAAAAATCCTTATGATAGAAGAATGGCCTGACTTCCACGTGAAGAGTATTTAGCTCACTCAAGCACAATGAAGTGACTATCATGTCTCACCTGGAACTAATACTGCCAAAGTCTGTTCCAAGATATAGCATGAGTGCCTAATTTCATTTACATGAAATTTATCCTAGTGCAACTGCTGTGCTGAGGAAAATAGCACTGCAAGTTTAGTTTCTGGGTTGACTTCAAAAGTAAGTCAAACCAAGTACAGAAGGACTCTACGTTGCTGTGGTGTGAATTGTCTGTTGCATCTTTCTTTTCCTGTGTTCAGTTCTTTAATTCCTCTCTACCCAGTTACATATCAAGATACAGTTCTGAATGTAAGAAGCTGAATTTATGTCATTTTTTCCAATTTGGTTGTGTCTTCATATTTTTGGTGAAGTCTCCATTTGTTTCTTTCATTTACATATTCATTTCTTCATTCTCTCACTCATTTCCCACCGCAAAGATAGCTCCACCTGAAAAGTACAGACATTTTGAGTAATATGTTTTTATAATCATTTATGAATTGTAAGCCCCCATTGCCACTGGCTTTTCTGTCTAATGCCTCCTGTGACACTGGTGTCCCCTCCTTTCCTTGTTGCTTAGGCTACTATAGGTTAGAGGGGGAAAATCTCTTTTGTACTTTGTGGTTTTGTAGAATTAACATTTTTCTGGATAAAATTCTTTCTGATTTAACATCTACTACAATACTGTGGCCGATTTCTTACAGTTTTCCAATCCTGAAATTCTTGTAGAGCAGTAATGTGTGTGTGTGGAGAGAGAAACATGTACTAGAACTGCATGTTACATGTCTATCTAAATAGAATTACTTAGCCCTAACTATACACTCTGCTTCCTTTATAGGAGTTATGTTGTGAAAGGCAGAAGTCCAAAACTTGGGCTGCCCTCCAGCCCCTAAGGACCCTCTTCACTCCATGCGTATGTGCTGGACTTCAGTGGAACTAATGGCGTTACACTAGGAAAATATAGACTGGCGTGAGAATGATTCAAGAGTCATGATTACCATGTGCTTTTTAGCAGGGTAGGAATTTATGTGCAATTATAGACTGGATAATTCCACTATGGTTCATGTAAACATACTGGCAAAACATTAATGAGAATGGTTCTTTGGAAGAATCATGCAAGCATTGCATGGTGAGTATTTCTGCAGTGGTTTCAGCCTTCAGGTCATTCGCTTTAACTACTTTAGAGACTATCTGGGAGCTGCTCCAAATCAGAAGCTTGCAAAGACAGAGATTAAACTGATGTTTTCTGAGGGGAAAAAAAAATAAATTAGCATAGAGATTTTGGGATCGCTCCTGTTCAACATTTAAACATTTAGAAAATGAGTTTGTACACACCAAAGATGTGGGGAAGGTTCCTGACTTGAGGAAGCTGGGAAAAAACACCAGGAGGCCTGCATGGATGAATACAGAGCTCCTAGACCAACTCAAACACAAAAAGGAAGCCTACAGAGGGTGGAAGCAGCAACAGGTCGTCTGGGAAGAATACAGAGAAATTGTCCGAGCAACCAGGGATCAGGTTAGGAAAGTTAAAGCCCTGATAGAATTAAATCTGGCCAGGGATGTCAAGGGCAGCAAGAAAAGCTTCTACAGATATGTCAGTGATAAAAGGAGGACTAGAGAAAATGTGGGCCCTCTCCAGAAGGAAACAGGAGATCTGGTTACCCAGAATATGAAGAAGACTGAGGTACTCAATGACTTTTTTGCCTCAGGCTTCACTGAAAAGTGCTCTAGCGGCACTGCCCAAGTTGCAGAAGACAAAGGCAGAAACTGGGAGAATGAACTGCCCACTGTAGGAGATCAGGTTTGAGACCGTCTAAGGAACCTGAAGGTGCACAAGTCCATGGGACCTGTTGAGGTGCATCCATGGGTCCTGAGCTGTCACAGAGCTGAGACCCAGGAGATGACTGGTGACAGCCAACATGGCTTCACTAAGGGCAAATCGTGCCTGATAAATTTGATGGCTTTTTATGATGGGTTTACAGCATTGATGCATAAGGGAAGACTAACTGATGTCATCTACCTGGACTTGTCCAAAGCATCTGACACTGTCCTGCATGACATCTTTGTCTCTAAATTGTATGGATGGACCACTTGATGAATAAGGAATTAGCTGGATGGTCACACTCAGAGAGTCGCGGTCAACGGCTCGATGTCCAAGTGGAGACCAGTGAGGAGTGGTGTTCTTCAGGGGTCAGTACTGGGGCCAGTGCTGTTTAACATCTTTGTTGGCGACATGGAGAGTTGGCATGGATTTAGTGCATCCTCAGCAAGTTTTCTGATGACACCAAGTTGTGTGGTGTTGTGGACATGCTGGAGGGAAAGGATGCCATCCAGAGGGACCTTTACAGGCTGGAGAGATAGGCCTGTAAGAACTTAATGAAGTTCAACAAGGCCAAGTGCAAAGTCCTGCATGTGGGTCGGGGCAATCCCAAGCACAAATACTGGCTGGGTGGAGAACGAATTGAGAGCAGCCCTGAGGAAAAGGACTTGGGAGTGCTGGCGGATGAGAAGCTCAACATGAGCCAGCAATGTGCACTGGCAGCCCAGAAAGCAAATCATATCCTGGACTGCATGAAAAGAAGCATGGCCAGCGGGTCCAGGGAGGTGATTCTGTCCCTCTGCTCTGCTCTCGTGAGACCCCACCTGCAGTACTGTGTTCAGCTCTAGGGCTACCAACACAAGAAGGACATGGAGCTGTTGGAGCAAGTCCAGAGGAGGGCCACGAAGATGATACGAGGGATGGAGCATCTCTCCTATGAAGACAGGCTGAGAGAGTTGGGGTTGTTGAGGCTGGAGAAGAGAAGGCTCCGGGGAGATCTTATTGCAGCCTTCCAGTACTTAAAAGGGGCCTACAAGAAACCTGGAGAGGGACTTTTTACAGGAGTGTGTAGTGATAGGACAAGGGGCAATGGCCTTAAACTGAAAGGGAGTAGATTTAGATTAGATCTAAGGAAGAAATTTTTCTCTCTGAGGGTGGTGAGGCACTGCCACAGGTTGCCCAGAGAATTTGTGGCTGCCCCATCCCTGGAAGTGTTCAAGGCCAGGTTGGATGAGGCTTTCAGCAACCTGATGTAGTGGAAGGTGTCCCCTCCCACAGCAAGGGGTTTGGAGCTAGATGATCTTTAACGTCCCTTCCAACCCAAACCATTCTATCATTCTAAGATAAAGGACAACAATTAATTTTGTAATGCACAAAGACATAATGCCAGAAGTAATATATTATTTGGTTTTCTCGTGTTTCATCTTAAATTGGAAGTCAGTGAAAAAAACGAACTATGCTAAAACAGTCTGTTGGTAAAAACAATGGTTTAGATTATAAATACTTAGGAATTAGATATTAGAATGCTGAATATTTATTGCTGCTGATGATGGTGGCTGAATGCTTATTTTTCCTTTTGTGTGCCAGAATAAATAAAGACAACCGTCTTCAAAGAATATATCTTCTCCAGTGATTTATACCTCCAGGGATTAAAACTGCATGGAGAATATGGTCCCCAGGCAGACAGACCCATCCTCTGTAGAGGTATGTGATTGACTTTCTACCCTTTTCACAACATTACCTCCATAAGATAAATCTCGTGTATTGATCTTTTTACTTACACAGATCTTTTTCAAAATTTATGTGTGCTATAAACAAGCAAAGACATTCCATGCAGTATGTTGGAATTGAAATGTTTTTGTATCTTTATGTTTGTCAACACTGAATTGAGAATTATGACTTGGCTAACTCACACATTTGTTTTGTGGTGTTTTATTTGTATTTGCTTACCTTCTGAAGAGAGGTTGGTCATCAGGAATGGAAGTATCCCTACTTCAAAATTTTAATGGAGCAGAAAGCAAGAGAGGAATGGAGAGGAGAGGAGAGAGGAAAAAGGGCAATCAGAGTTCTGAAAGAAAATCGCTGTGCATCATTGCAGAATTTCCTCTCAGAGACTAAATGCTGAGAAGGTCTTTAAAATATTGAAGATAATCTTCTTTAAGTAGACATTAAATCTTCAAGAAGTTTTCTGACTACTCAAGTTTTTGAGAGGCAACCTGCAGTATGAGCCTTGTTAATCTAGGTGGCAATGCAGATGACCAAAAATGATCAAGCAGAGGTTCTCAAAATTTCGAGGTGAAGATTGATTTGACAAGAGACAATGTCGTGATACAATATCCTTGGGGAAATCATAGGAGAGAAGTGTCATGAAGGAAGAATATTGTATATGACAGCACCTGGAAGCAAGGAAGAACCAGCATTTAGGACTATGAGTGTCCTCAGAGTTCACAGCCAATCAAAGTTTGAAATTTTTCTGTAGTGCATTGAAATGATTGCAGTCTGAAATGATAGATAGCCAAGCTCATAAAAAATAGGCAAATGGATCATTACACTTGATCTGAACTTTGAGTATTTAATGCTTTGTAATCTAACTAGAAGTGATTTAACCTGATCTACATCTGATTAGTTATCAATGCTTTGGAAAGACAAGAGCTTTTACAATTTAACATTATGAAATTCTATCAGTTTGAAATTTGGCATATGGTTTGCCCATCTTGCATTCTTCAAGAAGAAAAAAAAAATCTCCAATACCAGAAACTGTCCTGAAAGGAAAGAGGCATAGTAGTAATGCAATGGGAGATAATTGTTGTCCTGGTGTTTGTGACTGACTTTTTGACTGGAATGCAATGCCAACATGTGTGTTTGCTTTCCTAGCTGTCTAATCAGTAGTTTTCTACATTTTCTCCTAGTTTCATCAGCTAAGTGTGCTGAACTGTTTTCAGACTCTAATAACCACTGCAGTGTGTGTGGCTGAAAGTTATTCTTCCATTTTTCATTAGAGAGAACATCCAATACCGAAAGTGGGTGGTTAATGTTTTCTTCATAAGGCATTATGTAATATTATACTGATGTTGCTGTTCATCATTTTACCTATTACCTGGTTTTGACCAGAACAGAGCCAGAAAACAGATGGATGCAGTTCAATACTCTAGACTGAGGCAACGGTATGAGGTTGAGGAAACCTGCTGGAAGGCATGGCAAATAATATGTCTGCACTCTAAAGATGTGTGACTGCCAGCTGTGACTGAAGTTCAAATTTATGGAGAATTGAATATTGCTTGCTGCTCTTAGCTAAGCATGGCAGGATTTATGCAGGATTTTTCTGTTTCTGCTGCCCAGTAAGATATGAATATTTGTTTTGTAGGAGGACATTGGTGCCTAATTCTAACATTAGATATTACGACGTGATGCTTATTTACTGTGTTGTCCTGAAAAAGGAAGTGATGCTGTGGAGAAATGAGCAGCCTACTTTTTTCCAAGAGCATACAACAAAAGTTCTTCATGATGTGTAATTGTCCTTGTTTTAGCTGGGACAGTTAGCTCTTCTTTTTAGCAGCTAGAAGAGCTCTGTGTTTTGGTTTTACTCAGGGGCTCACTCTGAGAAGAACGCTGATAGCGCACTGATGTTCGTAGCTGACACCGAGGTCTCAAGGACTTTTCAGCTTGCCGCGTTCTTACCAATGTGCAGGAGCACAACAGGATAAGGGGGGAGCATGGCTGGGACAAGGGGTCCACTACTCTCCTTACGATTTGTACTTGAATTTAAGATTGAGGGCCAAACTGGCCAATTAGTATTCCATATCATGCAGCGTCATGCCCAGTATAAAAGTGAGGGTCAGCCGGACAGAAGGGCTTTTTGCCCTTCCGGGACTCTCACTTTTGGACTCTCGGGGTGTTTTCTCCTCTCTCGCTCTCTATCTTGGGGCCTCCCGCTCATCCGGGATTGAGGTATCAGGTTTTATCTGTTTCAAGATTGCAACTTTGTGATGAGACCGGCCTCTGTCAAGGGGTGGTGAGCAATTACACTGTACATCACTCGTTTGTATATATTTATCCTTGTACATATCCGTACATACACATATATTGGTAGCAGTAGTAGTAAATTGTTCTTATCTCAACCCATGGGTCTCTTTTCTTTTTCTTCTTTGATTCTCTCCCTCATCCCTGGGGGAGGGTCAATGAGTGACTGTGTAGGGTTTGGTTGCCGGAGGGGCCTAACCCACAACAGTAATGTCCGTTTATTTTCCCACACAGTTTGAGGCATGGGCTTTGATCTAAAAAATTCCTGAGTCAGCTTGAGACTTTCCTCTGTGTCCTTGTGCAACTACTGGAATGGCTGGGACAGTGAGAGCACCACAAGTGTGACTGTAGTTGTTTAAAAACACAGAGTTGCCAGCTGAGAGTTTTCTGCATAGGACTTTCAAATTTGCAACCTGATTCTTTCCCTCATTAATAGAGGTTCCATTTAGGAGAGCTAAATACCAACATGTAGTGACAGTTAATGGTGGAAATCAAGGTCTATTAGTTCAGCACTAGGCTTTTGCTAAGGGACAAATGTTTTCCCTATCCTTTTATGTGATTCCTTTGTTATAAGGCAAGCAAGCCTAGAACCTGCAACAGTACCTCTAACATGCTCTGATTCTGGGTAAAGAAAGTATGTTCAGAGCAGCTGTGTGGAGACACAGGTCTCTGGACAGATGGCTTTTGCTCCTGCCAGCATTTCCAAGGTCTGTGTGGATAATGGCAATCTGAAAACTCTTCTGCCTTTTTTTTTTTTTTTCAAGAAATTCAAAGTTTATTGTGCGTTGTTGGATGAGAGCTGTGAGAGTGTTTTCCCTGCTCTTGCAGTTATAATTCATCCAGAAATTAGGCTAGACATCATGTTCACCAGACCCCAGACCAGACTTCTATAAATCATTGGCACATGCTATGCAAATCTATTTTGAAAGCTGACAAGGAAGCGTACCAAATCACATCATGAAGATGTGGAAGATGTTTATATTTTTTAAAGTAAAAGCATATAGTGCCTAATATTGGATTGTACGGTACCACCTCTCTCAAAATGATGTAGGAACTATTTTCCAATTTTTTAAATTAGCTGCCTACTCTCCCTACTATGAATTGTAGTTTTTTTAGTCCATTTTATATGACAGAACCAATATTCAGTTGATTAAGATCTAATAGGAGAAAATACTGATCCCTAGAAAGGAAAATAAGGTCCTATTATGCTGTTTTTCAGGCAGAATATGAATTAGCTTATTTTTTTTCAGGTAGATTATGTGTTCTCTAGATTCTGTGTCCAAGGCCTGATTATCTTAATTATTCTGGGGGAGGGATAAGGAGGATGCTGCACACAGCCAATCAGAGATGCTCAAATTTTAGCTGAACTGTAGGATAAACTGTAGGGCTTAAAATATTTGATATTGTAAGTAAAACCATTCTATAATTTTTAGAATGATGTTTTAATTCTAAAAAATAACTTCCATAATAACTCTTGGTTTCATGAACTTATGTTTGTTTTTTGTGGTAAAATTTTTTTATGACTGTATGTCTTTGTAGCACAAAGTGCCAGGTCAGATAGAGGACTTAGGGGCTGGAAGTGAGGCTCAGGAAGAATTTAGGCACCTAAGCACAAGACTGCATTTCTGGAAGAGGATGCTTGCACCTGGGAGTGCTGCATGCCTGCAGAGGTGGTTGGAATTGCCCAGACATCGTAGCTCTGTGCTTGACTCCAGGCTCAGCCCAACCAGAACCCAGAAATGGAGCTCTCCTCTGCTTCTGTTCCCAACAGGAGCTGATTCCAGAAGGCTTTGTAATAAAGCACTTCATGCACATGAAGATGAGAATTACTGTATTTTGAAGCACAAGTGATATGTGTTTAGCAGCTGAGACCCATTCCATGTCTTCCTCCAAGCTGAGGCAGGAGAGATATTAAAACTTTATCTCCCATCTCCAAAATGTGCAGCAACCTGCAGGTTATTGTGTGTGGCTCTCTTCCGTTTTGTTTATTGAAACTCTCTTGTCATCTAGGGAAGAATTCAAAACTCCCCAAGGGATCAAGCAAGTGCAATTGTAGGAAAGGTCCTCAAGTCAAGGGATCTCCTCCAGAGAGATTATATTCCAAATTCTGGGCACCTAGCATTCTTTGCGTATATCTAATTATTATCTAATTAGTATGTAACATAAAATACATGAAAGCTTTAGCTGCAATGAGCACAGACATGTGCTGTCCTTCCAAAATAGCTTTGCTAACCATCAGTTAGAGAGTCATGCTCATCCCATCTCCTCCAGTTTGGGTTTAACAAATTTGCTGAGCATTTACACTGGTTTAAGAGGAATGACACACGGTGAAAAGAGTGCCTCTGTGACTTCTATTGTGGCTTGCCGGATACGTAGGCTTTAGTACCCATATCCTCTTTCTGGACTTATCTGAAATCTTACCAGAGAATTTTAATGAAAAATATACTGACAGATTCATCAGCTCTCAGCAATTTAGAATTGGAACAAACATAATTTTTTCCTCATTTATATAAAGTAGCTGATTTTTTCTCCTAAACTTCTGTTCTTGGGAAAAAAATCCGAATCTAGTATTCCCTTGTCTTACTTGGAAATGGCAGTTTTGCCTACTCATTCCATCTAAGCCATGTCTTTGCTTAGGTACTGGGAGCACTGATCGCAGAATATTGCAAAAAGCATGAAACATTTGGACTTGCCTGCTTCCCTTTGTTCTCTGTGGGAACAATATGAATGGAGTACAGGAAGGATAATTCAAAGAACATAGCAATACTTTTTTTCAGTATCTTGAAGTATAGTTCAGGTCTCAGAGTCTCTGCTAACCATGCTATAACCTTTTGATTTTTTTTAAACTTAATTACCTTTTCAGTCACAGAGGCATAAAATGGACTGTCTTTACTGGCTACCATTTCTGCTCCAAGGCAAATTGCTTCCATGTTTTACAGCAACCTGTTTCTGTGCTCTCAAGATCTAAGTAACAATTTAGGGGAAGGTAACTCTCCTATCGATCCTGTCTTTGGTATAAGCAAAAGGATTTTAATCTTTAAAGGTAGCTGGCGTACACAACTGCTCACTTTTTATTAACTCTATTTGAACTACCTCTTTTGTGGGTAATTCTAGCACCTATGAACACGAAAATTACAGTTAAGATGAAGGTTATTTTTTTCATACAAAGGTATTTTGTTATGAGTTAGATTTTCATATACTCTATAGCACGAGTTTGAAAGGATTCGTATTTTGCCATTTTAGTGGTATTATTTGGAACAAAGATGGCTAATAGTTTTGAACTGACTTGTTGTGTATTATAGTTGCTAGTCTGCCTAACTGAATAAAATGTGATTTTTCATATGCTAATGATTAGGGTCTGCAAGGTTAGGCACTGTGAACTGTAAGCTGTAGATGCTGGTCTCCTATTCTCTGAATAAGGCCTGATGGAAAGGATACTATTTTAGAAAATGGAAGATGTTTCTGAACCTCTTCATACTCAAAAGGGATTTCTGTATTGATCTCCCACATACTACAGGCCTGCTTTCACTAAAAAATATCTCTCACTGTGATTTAAAAAAAAATAATAATAAGCCCTGCTCTGTTCTTGGTAATAGCATTTGTAAGTGCCAGCTCTTAAAAGAATGCTTTAGCCTCTGCTTCCTATATGGATGGAAGCTAGTTCAGGAACATAAACTCTGCAGAGGTAATAAGATTTTGGATTTCCTAATCTGCATTTAGTCTTTCCTGTTAGTGTTAGATGCTCTGCTGCTTCCAGGGTGGTATTACAGTACAGCTAAACTGAGCCAGATGCTGCAAGAAACAGACAGCTCTGTTTTACCACCTCTGCTCCTTTCTTTAATCCATGTGCTCCAGTTGTCTGTCTTGTGTTGGCACTGGTGCTTATCTGGTCCTGCAGGGAAATGATTCAGATCTTCTGGCAAGCCAGCTCCATGAATTGCCTTACCACGGTGTCAGAGAAATGCCAGCTTTGGGGCAAGTGAGAGGATTGACTGCTCAGAGTGGGAAAGGCAGTGGGACTGCCCCTTTTGGCAGCAGATAGACAATAGATGCCTTAGATGTATTCCCAACCCGCCCTTTTCTGCATATGGGGTTTTGAATTATGTTTCTGCCGTGCCAAACTCTAATTTTAACTATCCAGTTGCTACAGACAACTGCACCAGTCATATATTTTATGAGGAAGGGCAGAATCTCTTGCATTATCCAGATAACTTACACAGCACAGTTAGCTGTGAGCTATCACTGACATACCTGGATGTGTCCTAGTCTCTGCAGTAGTTCTGATGTGCCCAGGACAAAGCACATTTACAGAGATTAAATATGTGCAAGGGCAAGAGACTCAACGCTTTAATGACTTGCCAGAACTAATGAATGGTGAACAGTCAATGAATAGCAATAATTTCTCTGATATGACTTGGTTTATTATTGTTTTTTTAATGTGGCAGCTCTTTGTTCTAGGAGTGTGCAGCCGCACTCGGGAAACCGATGGCAGCCTGATGCTTAAGCATACCATGCTTACACGAAGAAGGAGAAAATAAGCTAGAAAAATCCCTGGAGAACTTGTATTTCTTTATATCCTTCTAACCTCTTGGCATCCTCACTGTAGAGAAATATTGAGCTTTTTGCTCCTTTAAAAAATAAAATAAAAATAGTATTTTTGAGATATTTATGATTAAGTAAATGTAATCCACTGTAACAATCTAAAATAAACTTCTAAACTGTACTCTATGCTCTTTAAATTATCCAGACATTTAAACTATGTTATGTGTCTTCATGCTAAGATGTGCTGTTTAATTTTTAAATGAAATCCAGATGCCAGGAATCACAAAACTGCATGGCTAATACTGAGCAACTGCATTTTCCAAGGAATGGGGCCGTGCTCATAAATGGATTTAACTTTTAAAACTGGTTTGGGAAGAAATTAAAATCCTGTTATGAAAAGACTGGGATAAATATCATATCTATTTAATTCATGAGATTTACCTGTTTTTTTCCTAAGGAGGGTAATGTGGCCAACCGATCAACATATGCATGACATTCTTTGTATGCCAATTATTGGTCTTGTGCTGTGCTTTCGTTTTTTTTTTAAGGTAGGGCAGTGTGTAGTCTGAAACAGGCACGGACCACGGTGATGCTTATGGCTGTTTAGAAGGACAACCTTATTCAAGGCAAATTTTTAACCCAACCTCAGAAGACAGCCATGCGGGAGGAAAGAGCTTTGAGTTCCTCATATATCAGCTGATACCACTTGACACCCAGTGGACTGGCCACAGGGAAATAATTTGCTCCCAACTTCTGCCTGATGCTGCTTTCATGCTGCCTCCATTTATCTCCTACTGTTGCTCTAGGGTTACTCTTTCAGTGGTCACTTCTACCGCTGTTCTCTGAAGGTCTCTGAAAAACCTGAGCACATTGGCTGTGAGACTGGCTGTGTTGAAAAAAAAGTGGTATTTTGCAAAGGCAGTATCACAATAATGTCTTTTTACATCAAATACAATTTTTAGAATTATGAAAAGGCTGTGGATCATTTTTAAAGCCTAGAACATTTATGATTGTTTCAGTTACATGAGTAAATCATTGTCATGTTTGTTGATTTAGTGTCCAAATATGGACTAACTTTAACACTTTATTTCAGTATTACAGTGCAATAATATACTCAATAATATACTCATTTATTAAAACATAATTATTAAAGCATAAAAATGGAATAATAGTAACAGGTAAAGAAGATTGTTTTACGTTTTCTGTTTCTGCTTCACATAACGAGAGACAAGCAGATGCCAAGCAGTTAAGACAGAATATTTCTACCTACTTCTCCCGTACTGGAGCACACCAGGGGCCCCGCAGGCCGTGCCCCCCGCTCCCCACCGCGGCACAGGAGGTGGCCGCCATGGCGCCTACCGGGAGGCAGCGGCCAGGCAGCGGCATCGCACAGCTCCTGCGGAGGCTGCCGGAAGCTTTTCCTTGCAACTCTGGATGGGGTCGTGGCTACTCACGCTCATGACTTGCAACTGGTTTCATAGAGGACAAGCAGGAGACCAGAGCTCCTCGCTTCAGCCTCTGGTCCCATGCACTTGCGTGAAAACTGCAGCTTTTGCCATATAAAATATGGAAGCTCCTCAGTGAGATGATTCCCAAATGCTCTCCTCCTCAAAAAGAAACAACAACAAAAAAACACAATAACTTTAATGTGATCTCTGGGGACTCCAAAACCCATGAGGTGGGAAAAAATCTTGACGGTTTTGTGAAGTCTGGCAGTCTTAAATTACGTGTTGTTGGAGGAGGGAACCTGGCATGTGATTCTGGAGTCTGAATGGAAACATACTGACCAAGTGGTGTTTTGTAAAACACTCACACTGCCCTGGAGAGCTGCTAGGAAATTTGGGAGGATGTGAGGCAGGGTAAGCAGGAGAAAAGGAGGAGAACTTCAGTCAGATGGATGAATATCAATTCAGGGTGACACACGTCCAGCACTGCTGGCAATCTTATTGTCTCCAAAGTTGGTATAAATGGGCAGGACACGTCTCCTGTGTGCAGAATAAAGATAACATGAAGACTAATTTCCATGTTACTTCTCAGATTTCCCTCAAGTCTTCACCTTTCTTATTCCTTCATCTTTTAAAAGGTGTTAACATCTGATTGCATTGCAGTCAATAGTCGAGCTCCAGCTATTGGTCTTCCTGTTCATGAGAGAGTTAGTTGTATTTATTATTTTTAATTTTGCTGTAAGTCTAAACATGGAACATTCAGAGCTCCTGCCTCTGTTGCAGTTCCCACCAGCACATTTTTGCAATTGCTACAGTGTCTATGCTTGCAGCGATGTATGGCTCCAGGACAAAATCTTCTGGTAACTTGGCCTGCAGTATGTTATCTGGATTTTCCACATTTCCTACCTCCAGAGTGGCTGCTTAAATGAAATACTTTGCACTGAATAACCTAATGTTTTCTGATTAAACCTTTTTTTTTGTAAAACAATTTCTGATCTGTTGCACTCCTACTTATTTCTCAGATGCCAAAATTTAACCATGACAATACCCCTGTTTACTTAAGCAGTTCAATTTGTGGCTTTTGTGTGATTCGATGCTGGAATTCAAAATAGTGATTTTTTTTTTTCTTTTACAAGCCTGAAATACATAATTTTTTTTTGTGGCTTGGTATTGTGATAAGTCTGCAGCATTTAAAATTAATTTGTCACATCTACGAAACATCTCTCTTCTTATTAGAAGGACCGAAGATTTTGTAATGTGAGATAATAATATAATATAATCCTGCAGAGCAGGCTGCTTTACAGAAACTAAGAATCTGTCCTGACATAGACACTACCTGAGACTACCTTCAAGGAGGCATTTGAAGTAGACAGATGCTTGAATATAAAGGCTGCCCAGGAAGAAGAGTAAAAGTAGTTTTCATTAGGGTAAAGCAAACTTAAGCAAGACTAGAACTGCAAAAACTAATTTGTGATTCTGATCCTTTAGCTGTGGCCTCGCAAAAATGGAATTGCCATAAAGAGGCTTAGGATGAACTCACTAAAGCAATAGATGTTTCATCTGTCCCTAAGGTACATCTGCAGAGACATTTATGGCATGTATGTTGCATAATAGCCTGCTCTTTTGTGGGGAGAAGAATATTCTAGGTTTAGTGAGCTGCTATATTTTCGATCAGGGAGTATATTGGAATAGCATTTTTAGTATTTGTTGTCCTGTTTCAGTCTTGTATGTCTTTATTACACTAGATTTATCCTGAAGTGATTGACAGCTGCATTTTAGAATATAGCTGCAGTACAGCAAAATTAGATCAATGAATATAATAAACAATACTGCATTTAGAGACTCAGATCAGACTAAGCTACAAGTCATCCATCTTATGAACGTATTAGGTTATCTTATGCTTGCACATTGCATTAAGTATATTGAAAATTGACTTGTGAGATTTTTTTAAATAAAATGAGATATTTTAGTAGGTAATGGAAAGGAGAGGCTGAAGTTCCCTGGTTTTCTACCCACGTAACTCTTATCATTAGATTTTATCCTTAATGGTCAATGTTTCTGAAATCATGGGTTACTTCTTGATCCCTGCAATATACTTGGAATCTTTAAAATTATGTGACCATGAAATTATATCTGCTACTAATGTTAGGCTGATCTTACAAGAGTCTGAGGACTCTTAAAAATATTGTGCATTTACAGTGTTTGGGGTGCTTGACACTTTCTGGGATTGAATCTTTTCAGTGAAATAATGTTTTTCCTACTTTTTGTGACCAGTCTACGGATGTTAATAACACAGAATCAGAATGGTTAGGGTTGGAAGGGACCTTAAAGATCATCTAGTTACAAATCCCCTGCCATGGGCAGGGACGCCGTCCACTACATCAGCTTGCTCAAAGCCTCATCCAGCCTGGCCTTGAACAATTCCAGGGATGGGGCATCCACAGCTTCTTCATAGCAGAGGTGTTCCAGCCCTCGGATCATCTTTGTGGCCCTCCTCTGACTTGCTCCGACGGCTCCGTGTCCTTCTTATGTTGGGGACTCCAGAGCTGAACGCAGTATTCCAGGTGGAGTCTCACGAGAGCAGAGTAGAGGGGCAGAATCACCTCCCTCGACCTGCTGGTCACGCTTCTTTGGATGCAGCCCAGGATACGGTTGGCTTTCTGGGCTGTAAGCGCACATTGCCGGCAGCATAGTGATGCAAGCAACATTGTATTACGCATGTAGAAATGGGTTCCTGCTTATGTTTTCATTTTGAGAATTTATCTACGATGTATTTACAGTTATTGATTAAACACACTTAAAATGGTAGATTTGCATTGGCTTTGCAGTTTTTCTGTAATCTTATTAACTTCTTTTTTCATTTTTTTTCCCTCCAAGGGAGTAAATTGATTTATATGAGCATGCTGTGAATATTATAACTCCTTGTCTAGCCCCTTGGGTTCTAATGTTTTTTAAACACAGTACAATTATGGGAAACATTATACTGGAATGACAACATAAATCATCCCCATAGGAGTCTGAGCAGTCTGGGGAGCAATCGTATAGAGCCCTGCTGAGGTAAATAAGAAGAGTAATTTGAAATAAATAAAAGACCAATGGTGCTAATGTGGATGTCTCAAGAATATCATTAAGTTTGTAATGACAGTGTTTACTTGGTGTAATGGTATTGGATGTAGTGTAATGTTGCTGCTTAAATCATAACTTTATAGTTCGTGATCCTGTCTCTTTTCCTTCAGAGAGTATGTCAGGTTGGCTATGTTTCCACATCTATCCTCCAAACACCAGCACTTTGTTGAAGAGTGTATGCACATGTGAAACGTGGTAAAATTCTCTAGAACTTTGGTTAAACTTAGTCTACAAATGTTGAAATTCCAGGTACAAACATATGCTTTATGGGAATGATTTTGTTCTTTGTTTCCTATTTCTTACCATAGTCAGAGTGTTAGACAGAGTAGGGAAGTCGGGTAATAAAAATACTTTCATTTGACATTCATCCACATACAGCAGTGGTGGTGTTTGTGTCCGAAAGGAGTCTTAGACCACTTTGCACTTGAGGAGAGTGTGAATTTGGCAGCTGGGCAGCCTAGTGGGCTTCGTCCCTTTTGCAGTAACTTATTCACTAGTACTTAATTCTCGTTGATACTCCAAGCTATTGTTCCTCCCTTGACCTGCAGGGGAATTAAAGTATGAGTTTAAGATAACAAATTAAAACAATTGATCTGAAAAGGAACTACTCTTTACAAGGGCGTGTAGTGATAGGACAAGGGGTAATGGCTTTAAACTGAAAGAGATTTAGATTAGATCTAAGGAAGAAATTTTTCACTCCATGGGTGGTGAGGCACTGGAACAGGTTTCCCGGAGAAGTTGTAGGTGCCCCATCCCTGGAAGTGTTCAAGGCCAGGTTGGATGAGGCTTTGGGCAACCTGGTGTAGTGGAGGGTTTCCCTGCCCATGGCAGGGGGGTTGGAACTAGATGATCTTTGAGGTCCCTTCCAACCCTAACCATTCTATGATTCCATGATTCTATGATTCTACTCTGGAGACTTTTGTCAATCTTTATGTTTTTAAAGTGTATAAATTATATAGTAGAAAATACTTTAAAAATATGATCTTTTCATAGAAAATTTTGTCCTCCAGATTAAATTCAGCAATATCATATGAATAAAAGTATAATAAAATTTATTTTATAAAAAATAACATACGTTTTTAAGGTAGATATTGATCTTCATGAATTTTTTTTTCAGATGCTGAGGAACATGCATGTAAAGCAGCTTATGTAATTGAAAGTATGCTGTGTTTATGCAAAAATGAGTGCAAAACATTCATTGCATAAACACAGCCAAACCTTTAGAACACTTGTTAAGAAAATTGATGGTATTAACTTTTTTAATACTTTCTGAACCAATCTGGGAGCAAGATTAGACTTTGTGCAGTCTGTGACACAGATTTATGAGCTGCAAGCATAGATACAACACTACTTTTCAGCGATATGAGTGCTACCAGTACAAGGTCTAGAAGTTTCTGGGAGAAATGCTTCTGACATTTTGTGACCATGAAGATGTATCTGCATTTTTCTGTGTCTCTTGTTTTATTTCCAGCTGTCTGCTTTTTGTGTTTGAACAGTAAGTTCTAGTGGTAAGGATGATGTGCATTTTCACTGTTCATTTTCCCACATCTCTGATGCAGTAGATCAAGAATTTATTTAGTCACACTGGTAGCTATTGCTCACAGCTCATTAAAAAAGTGCAGGTGGTAAATTTGGCTCAAACATGTCTGATTTTTCACTTCTGGATTTTACTTTGCGGTGAGCAAAAGCACCATGAGTATTGTCTAGGAATTCTTTTTTGAAATTTGAATTCAGTAGAAATTTTCTGTGAGTGTATATAATGCCATCTTGTTGGAGCCACAGTATGCCTAGTATGAGTGCCAGTGAAAACTCGACATCTTCTACTCTAGCATGTAGAAGTTCTGCTGTGGACTGTCCTGTCAGTGTTGTAAGCAAGCTGGTACCAGTATTGCAGAAGGCAGTGTGACTAATGTTTATCCCTTGTGGTTCATTCATTTTCTGTCTTCTTCCAACAGTACCTGTAGCTTGTTTCCATAAGGAAAAGTGGCTCATGCAATTACATTCCAGATCTCTAATCTAGGAATTTGATCCTATTGGCCTATTTCAGCCAAGAGTCAAAGTCTCAGAAATTTAGAAAAATTTTCACAAATTTTATGAAAATAGTCTGGTGGAATTAAAGGGACCCTAAGGTCGCAATGTAAGTGTAACCTTTGTTAGGCATGAAAGAATTGACACGAGAGAAAGACATTAGTACTCAACTTCAACAGAAGTTGCACGCAGAGATTTGGTCTTGCACACCATAAAATCTATTTTTCAGCCAAAGCTTCATCTCTGTGTGGATTTTCTACTGTCCAGCATGACATAAGTATGGTTGCAGCATTTCCTGCATTTATAACATCATTTTTCAGTCTGGGACATTGTATTGTCTGTGTTGGGTTTGTGTGATGGGATTTTGGTAACAGGAAGAGCTATAGGGATGGCTCCTGAGAGAAGCTGCTAGAAACTTCCCTGGCTCCAAGTTGGACCCATCTCTGGCCAGTGAAGATGGAGTGTGAGTAGGTGTGCCGGAGCTGAGATTCCTCTGCAGCCTGTGGTGAGACGGCAGGCGGCCCCCCTGCTGCTCATGGAGATTAATGGTGGAGCCGTCTGTGGAGGATCCCACACTGGAGCAGGTGGCTGTGCCCAAAGAAGACCGTGACTCCATGGGCAAGCCGGCGCTGGAGCAGTCTGTTCCTGAGAGACTGCACCCCATGGGAGGGACCCACACTACAGCAGTTAGTGAAGAACTGCAGCCCATTCGGAAGGACTCATCAGACAAGTTTGTGGTGAACTGTCTCCTAAGAGAGAGCAGAAGAAGAGTGTAAGGAGTCCTCCCTCTGAGGAGGAAGGATCGGTAGAAACAACATGTGACGAACTGACCACAACCCTGATTCTCCATCACCCTGTGCCACTGGCAGGGAGGAGGCAGAGAAATCGAGAGCAAAGCTGAGCCTGGGAATATGGGAGGGGCTGGGGAAAGGTTTCTTTTAAGATTTGGTTTTGGTTCTCATTATCCTCCTTGGATGTGATTGGTAACAAATTAAACTGATCTTTTTCCCAAGTCAAGTGTATTTTGCCCATGATCATAATTGGTGGGTGATCCCTCCCTGTCCTTGTCTCAACCCTTGAGTCTTTTGTTATATTTTCTCCTCTTCATCCCAATGCAGAGGCAGGAGTGAGCGAGCGACTGTGTGGTGCTTAGTTGCCACCAGAGCCAAGCCACAACATATCTTAAAAGGATTAAACTCACTTAGCAGACTTGGTATGCTTCAGTTAAAAAGTCAGCTAGTTGCAAGAGATGAGTTAACTGAAGACCAGGCAGAGTAGTGGGAGAACGTGACAAGAATGGAAGGAAAGTTGTTAAATCATTTGACATACGTTGTACAACTTCATGTTTGAGTGAGGAAATGCCAAAAGGACTGTGTTAGATGCTAGCTGGGAATGTCTTAGAGGATATAATGGCTGCACAAGGAAAAGAGGAAAAGTAATTTTCATAGGATAAAGCAAACAAGATTTTTAGAAGAGGACTTCCAGATATGACCACAGAAATGTTGTTGTAAAAAAAGCCAGTATTGCATACTTGTACTGTATGTATTAAATGCTCTGATTTCATTGTGAAAAGCATCTAATTGTAAGAGAAATTCCAGAGTTTTACTTGTTGCTTTCTCTCACTTATTCTGCATTAGTGATAGAGAATTGGAAAGAAGCAGTAAGTGATGCTACTAAGACTGACCGGTTGGACTCTGCAAACCCTGTAAGTAATCATGGGATGAACTGTAAGTTCTAACATTTAATTTCTATTAGTGCTTGAGTTTATTCATTTAACCATTACTGATTTCCTAGAAATTATTAAGCTAATCTGCTATATTTTTTATAAGAGAGCTCTATTCTCTTATAAAAAAGATATTTTGATGTGAGGAAAATTATATTTTGATAGAGAACTATTTGCAGATTTATGTTCTATCTCATTTTTTCTATGGTATACTTTCCTCTTACATATGTCAACATGGTTATGTAGCTTAGATCTGTCAAAGCCACCTTCAAACTACTGAGCTTGGGTACTAGGGAAAAAAACATAGGCTCAGAAGATGATGTATATTTTTGCATCAGCAGCCTATACTGTGCTCTGGTTTGCACAGCCTAACTTCTTCCAGTACTGGCGGTAGCTGGAGGGATGTGTGTACAAAGTCAGAAGAGTTGCAGACATACTTTTGAGTGACACTGTCATGTAAGAAGTGGGATGACTGATGTCAATGTCAAGTGGTGCTGTCACACAGCGCGCACAATAACTGCTTGAATAGTTACGGCAGGAAACACTAGGATTATGTAACACACAAAGCATCCAGAATTGGTCTAGGTTATTACTATTTAAGTAAAACAAGGGTAGCAAATACTACTCTTGGTGTCATAAATGTGACACTATGCTTCTTGGTGCGCACTGGTCAGATGTGTACTGTTTTTAATCAGAGCTGGTTCTGTTTACTCCTACTCATGCACTGAAAAGAACCTGCTAGATGGTGGACTTTGAGGCTTCTGTCTGCTTCAGAGGCATCTTTACAGCTTCAGTCTGTGCACAAGAAAGGTGCTCCAAAATAATTCTTACCTTCAGGATGAAGCAAACTGAGCCTGCTGTCATGCTTTGTTTTACAGGATATGTACTGTATCACAGCTCTTGTGCAGAGTACTGTAAAGAAGAAAAAGAGAGATGTCGTTGATTCAGACCACGGCCTCAGGCTGAATCCTTCTCATGTCTATGCTTTAATCATTAGTGGTGGGGGACATCATAAAAAATCTTATGGCAAAAGGGAGCCTGAAGGCTTCAGGAAAAAAGACCATGAAAAGGTATAGAAATTTGAGTTTGTTTTGCTTCTCATGCTGTGTTTAAAAAAAAAAAAAGAGAACATGAGGCCAAATTAGGCTTCAGTTTAAGCACTTGCATATCTTTTCTAAACCACTGTTTATGCCAAAACTGAAATAGATCTCAAATGTCTTTGATTATTGAGTTTTGATTTGATCTAGTCATCTCATATTGTGAAGTGTTGAAGTAAAACCTTTGTTTCTGGATCACCTTTCAGTTACGATTCCCCCATCCTTCCTTTAGCAACTACTAGTGCTTGTTTAAAAACCCTCAAGCCTTACCAAAGCTGAACGCTCCTCAGCACATACAGCTCTCCCTAGGGAGAAGATAAGAGAACGATGTGTGGCAGATGCTACTCACATTGCTACATGTACTTCTGGAAGGCATTCAGATACTACTGTGATAAACATGGTATAAAAACATGCATAGAATAAAACAACAATAGAAAGGCAATATATAGCAACCGAGGAAGGGCTGTACTGAATTACCTGACTGTTGACCATCACTATCTGCTTTCTGAACTCCATTTTATTAGCTGTAATCTGCTTACTTAATAAATATTTTCCCATTGCAACAGCCATTCTCTGAAAGCAGTTGTCCTTCAGAAGAGGGATATCAGTGGAGATTTTACCGTGAATGTAGCCCTTTAGAAGGACCAAAGGAATTATTATTATAGTTTGAAATCAGTAGGAAGATTACAGTGATCTCCAGGATGCACTGATGTGAAGAGGCATTGAAATTTGAACTGATTATCCTCTGAAAAGTTGGGATAATGTCAATGGTGGAAGAATGCCAATCCCAAAACAACTGTAATTCTGATACTACCTTCCACTGTGACAGACAATATTTTCTGAAGTTGAAATTGTTTAAGTGCTGACTGAAAGAATAATTGCAAAAGTAGGATGGAAAGAAATTGAGACTGCTAAAGAATTGAGAGTGTCTTTCGTTTCTGGTAGCATGACTAAATGTGGTATGTCGGTTTTAAGGAGAAAAAGGACTTACAGGCAGATGGAACATTATCGTTAAGGTTAAAGCTAAAATACAATAAGAAATATGAGGATTTATGGTTACTGAGCAGTGTCTGCGCACACAATAATAATACAGCATCAGTGGAACAGTTCTAGACAATGTTTCAGTTCGCAAACACTTGATCAGTAAAGTATCAAACCTGGGTTAGTTTCATTACCTCCTGACACATCTGAGAATCAGTAAAGAAGGCACATTTTTAAATAAATGAGGATCATTCTTAATTGCATTTTCTCCCCTTCTTTTGTGTTTTAAGAAGTATGCACAGGTCTTTTCAGCTCATTTTGTGTTAGATGCAAATTACTCTGCATGGGACAGTATCATAACATTATAGAATTTTCACAGATGAGAAATTCAGTTTCCATCTATATGAAACACACTAAAGGAAAATTTGGATAGTCCCTCAGTAAAATTACAAGCTAGTTTACTGAAAGTTGCACTTCTTTTACTACATGAATAATTGATTTTTTGAATAGCTCTTACAAGCAAACCTTAGAAGACAGATCATGGCATTCCAGCAGCAAGACAAAACTTTTTCATCCAAATCTCTTTTTACGAGATTGTTAATATCTACGCTGGGCAGATAAAACATCAGTTTCTATGTTACTGACATGGCCAATGATGACAAAGTATCTGAAATATGATTAATCACTCTTCAAAGATAAAGGAATGAAGTCACCTTGCTGGCTGGGAATTGAAGATATGATTTCAAAGACTCTTGCCAAGCAAACTGGATGATTAGACTTAAAGCTGTGAAGGAGCAACACTGAAGAATATGCTTAATTTTTATAGACAAAAATAGTTTTATACAATTCAGTATGACTTAAAATTAATTATAGGCTCCCTGGAACCAATATTTTAAATCTAGCATTTTGCAATTGGACTTTTAACACCTACATCTGGAGTGTTTCAAGTTCATTTGCTAGATAGCTTGCAATTTTCATATGCTGCTGATTACAACATAGAATTGTGTTGCAAGTACTCTGGTAATTAATGTGCAATTAGTAAATAAACACTTTACTTCTAATGCTCTATGAAAGCACAGAAAATTTGTAGAGAATTCTCCATTATTTCACAAAACAGATGTAGCATAGTAAGCATGTATTCTGCCTTCCCAAAAGTGCCTTTCCAATATGCTTTGTCCTTGGTCTGCAGGCAAAAGATGTGGAAATGTAAGGTCCACTTAACATCTATAGATAGTTATTTGGTGGGACTGCTGAGACTTAAAGTGCCAGCAAAGTATGAGATCCCCTTGGTTAAAGCTGTAAGATTTGCCCAGGCAGCTAGCTAGTTTTCACAGGTCAAGTGATTCCTGATCACCACTGACATCATGTGTGTTAAGACTGGCCAGGTGAACACCTATTTGTCATTACTAATCCCTCAAGGAATCAGGAGTGATGGCTTTTGGAATCTGGTATCTGTAGCTTCTGTAACATTGCCTAGCTGTGGAGGCAAATGGAATAAAATATTTTCATTCCTCTGTCTTGGTTTACAAAGTTTCAGTGCCTCAGGATGGCTGCTAGCGTAAGGCTTAGAGGTATTCTGACCCGGAGAGCACTTACACAGGTGCTCTGTAAGATGTCTTATCATTTAATAATGGCCAGCAAAGCAACTGAATTCCATCTAAATGACTCATTCAATCTAAATCCATTAGTCAGCTCAGACCACTTCTTGCTTAGTGTGCATTGACATCAGTGCAAACCTCATCAGTCCTGATGGCATTCAAAAGGAAATTTAATTTTTAGGCCTTGAGGTAAGGTTACTCATACTGAGAAGGAGTATCTCTAAGGTGTTTTCCCTGTGTTTCCTAAAGAGGATGCTCACGCACTTTTCCCTTTAATAGCCATGGGAGTCAAGGACCCAACCCTGACTGGGATTCTCCCTTCTTTTTCAACTATAATAAAAACTAATTTTACTCATTGGCCTCACCTGCTTGATTTTTACAAGTACTGGATTAAGATAGACACAACAGAGGAAAATATGCAGTGCTGCATTAAACAAATAGCATATCAAAGGCGTTTTCATTAACATCCAACCTCACGGACAACGCATGTTCTCAGACAAGAGATATTCTTTGTGCTCTTCAAGTTATGACTTCAGTGGTTATACTGTAGCTACTTCAGATGCATTCTTAGTTGCAGCTGGAGAAATACACAGCAATAGGCCATTCAGTATCCAGTGATCTAATTATTGAATTAACTATGGAAAAATATCTACAGGGCCCTCATCTTCTGTTTTCGCACTTCATTTGAATCAGTTTATGATATTCTATGCACCTGGAGGTTTCTGACATACTGTAGATTTTATATTGAAAATGACTAACTACAGTAACCTTGTTACCAGCCATAGCTGAAGATTTGGCAGGTTGGCTGATAGTTTTTGTCTCCTGGGTAGGTGAGAATAAGAAACTGTGATTGTGCCACTAAACTTTGGCACCAATTAGACAGTTGCTAAGTGTTATCAGTAGTGAAACACTTAAAAATATTGGTATTGAAATTATCATCTCTGATGATAACATTGTCATTTAACATTGTCATTGTCATGTAAGGCATTTGCTAATTTACAGTGACACTACTGTGTGGGTCTGCAGCATGTTCATGCATGGCTCACAAAAGCTACAGACATTTGTTTGTTTTTAATGAAGGAAAGAGAGTTATGTGTCAACTCTGTGACAGATTCCGTGCCTGTGGAATAGGGCCCTGTCTATGCAGCAAACAGACTTCATACAGTTGAGATTATGTACCTGATGTTTCCAATTAGGAAGTTATGGAACTTGCATGAAAGCCTAGCTTGGTGACATAGTTTCAGAGTTGGTATAGGAAAGATATATTATGAAGTCAGCTATAAAAGCAGTGCTAATACATTTCTAATATCCTTCTCTTCACGCTGTAAAAGGATAATGTCTTCCAATATAGGTTTTTATGAAACCTTTATGAAAAATTATTAAGCAATATTGTGCTGTTGTAAAGCCTGCTGTTCTGTTGCAGTAACTTTTCAATAAAGAGCCCTTAAAGAAAGGATTCCTGATTCAAAATTTACAAGTACTTTAAACAAACTGAAAGAAAACGAGATAGGCAAACAATGCCAGAAAACAATGTAAAAATATATGGATTACTGCTATTTATGCATGTCCCTACTTTCAACTTATTGGATGTCTAATTGGGACCTTATCTTTGAATTACTTGATTTTGTCTTTATTCATTTATTTAATCACCAGAGTCCTACTTTTTAATCTCTATACTATTGATTTGTCTACTAATCTAGCTATAGTTTAATAATGTTTTAGATTTAGGAATTAAAAATAATCAATGACATTTAACATTGAACTTTTGAGACTTTCTCTTAGTCAGAGGATGCTGTCTGGGAAGTAAGTTAATGCCTCTGCTCAGACTTCGCCGTAAGATACTGATTACAAATAACATAAGTATGGACTTGATCACACCCTTTTTTCCTAATTCTTTCAATGTTGTTATTACTTAAAATAATGAAATTTTCCTCGCCGATTAATAGCTTTGACTTTAATAAGTAATTCAGTCATTTCCTTTTCTTCCATTGAGGCGGTAGAGCTAGTTCCTATGCCTCCTGTCCTAGGCTTCAGGATGCATGTCTTACAAATAAAGATGCAGAAGTTGTTTAAGTATTCCTTTCAAAAAAATGACCACAATTGATAGTCCTTTCCTGACCTGCTATGGCACTAATCATTCTTATCCAGCTGGACTGAGTTGAGCTAATGAACTACTAATTAACCACTCAACTCAAGGTACCTATCCTGCCCACAAGAGGCAGGCCATTTCCTCCTGGCTGTGGAGGATGCAACAGCATCCCTGGTGCCGCAGCCCAGGCTGGTGAGCAACAACTGGTGACCCCGACGTGATACATCGATGAGACCCTGGAAAGCCCTGGGAAGCCCCGACTCCCTTGCCGAGCCGAGAGCCCTGGCTGCAAAAGAGCCGGAGCCAGAGCCAGAGCTGGGAGCTCAAGCGAGAGTCCTTCGGAGAAGAAGGTAAAGCCGCAAGCCCCGACGTGGTATTCGCGGAAGGGAAGCGTGCTGGAGTTGGATGAATGGGCCGGGTCTCTGCTCACCTTAAAGCCTTTGTGAAAACAAAAAATACTAAAACAAAAAGGGGGAATTATGGCACTAATCATTCTTATCCAGCTGGACTGAGTTGAGCTAATGAACTACTAATTAACCACTCAACTCAAGGTACCTATCCTGCCCACAAGAGGCAGGCCATTTCCTCCTGGCTGTGGAGGATGCAACAGCATCCCTGGTGCCGCAGCCCAGGCTGGTGAGCAACAACCTGCCTGTTCCTTTTTAGGTCCTTTTTGTGTAGATAAACTTCAAGCCAAAGGCAAAAAAATTATATGTATGCCTTACAATTCTTAACACCTGATAGTATAAAATTTAGAGGAGCAAGTTGGACTGATTTTTCAAGCTTGGGTTTTATGTTTGTTTGACTATGAAACAGAACCAGATATGATAGAAATAAGAACTTAAGATTGGAAAGGGATGTCCTGAGTCATTCAGTCAGGATCCTTGCCATTGCAAGTATCCATGTCATGTAAGCTTTTGGTTTGTCTTAACAATTTTGCAGGCCTCAAAACATAGAGGGGTTTTTATTATCATTATTTTAAAGAATAGTTTCCTTTCTTTGAAGGTAAAACTCCATTTTTTCCTCAGAGAACACCCCCTCAGTATTTTAAATTCAGATATTTCTGAATTTAAAGCCAGATCTCTTTATTTCTGTTGCAACTAGGTTGTGCACAGTACTTTTAGACCCCTTATTGCATGTCACCTTCCCTTTGTGATTGTGGAGGAGTCACTTTGTTCAGGCACCTTTTACCGTGCACAAAGAGCACTCTGCTTACAGAATATATCCAAAGCAAATGCAGAAATCAGTTTCTTATTGGCTAAAACACACAAAAGATCACTAGGATTAATGAGCTACTCAGCTAAACATTAGTATGTTCCTCATCCCAATAAGACACCTGAAGAGCATTTGCTGGCCAGACAGGTATCAGTTAATGGGGGAAGTTGACTTTTACTCCTCCATGGAACAGATCCTTGATGGTGCTGAGTTGTCATCTTCTGATTCCCTGTAAGTTTTTATCCTTTATATGTTGTTTTTCTTTTCCCCTTAGACTGCTAAGGATCCCTATCTCAGTAAGCCTCTATCTGCGGTTTTACCTTTCTTATCTTGCCTGGCTTTACTCTACTGATCCTCTATTGCTCTTTCTCACCTTGCAATGTGCTCAGCAGTCAAAGCTAAGGTTACACAACTGGCTGTGACAGAGCTGGACTGCAGCTCTTTGGTCATGGGCAGCTCTGGTGGCAGCAGCAGCCCTTCAGGAGGGGTTAGGCAGGGGTAAACTTACAACTGCACCAGTATAAAATACCATTGTATTTACAGTAGTTAACATTTTCCATACACATCAGTGAGTTTATGTTCTCAACTCTATCATTAAAGCTATTTATTTACAGGCTGCCGTTCTAAACACGTTAAAGATTTTATTACGTTCTTTTTTGAGAAACATGTTTCTGACTCATGAAACTTTTTCTACTAAAATATTGAAATGGTTTCATTTTTTGAGAAAGTCTATTTTCTTTCAGTGCAGCATTAAGAGAAGAGCATGCAACTGAATTGCTTCCACACTAAAAAGTGCAGCCTTTTAGGTGTGGTGCTCCAACTAGGTATCCAGACAACGCTGCCTTTTTAAGGGGGATATCGGCCGTGGAGACAATGAGGGAACGGGATGCAACATCAGGAGGTAATAATATATCCATTCTTACTGACTGAAAATCTGTCCCAAAGGCCTATTTCTCTTCCTCTAGAATGTTCTGTTTTCTTATTTTTATTGAGAAGCATTTCTATGGAAATACAGAAGTATATAGTGTTTTATGGAACATAAAGCAGAGTTCCACTTAGTCCCTACCCGAAGTATGGGCTGTTTTTTACTTGAGTTTGGTTGTTTGGGGTTTTTTTAATTGACAATATAGAAAGAATGAACAGGTAAGGAATGAAAGGCTTAGAGTGGTGGAGTTTGAAGAAAGGTAGGTAGATGACATTCGCTGATTAATCTGTAAAATATAATAGGTGCAAAACTTTGCAAATAAAATAACTGCAGGCAAATGACCAAGTTATGACTTTTTAAATCTAGGCATCGATTTTGATTTTCTTGCTAGAAACATCTAAATGAATGCTTTTCAGTGATTTTTGCTGTCGATACTGGGTTTCTGATTAGAAGGGGTAGAGGTTCTTCTTACTAAGTTGAAAAATTGATTAAAATGAATAAAACCAGTTAAAAAATAGTAACACGTTTCAGCTAGAGGTACAAGGAAGAAATATTATACTCATAGGGAAGGTCCTAAACAGATTTTAATTTTTTTTTTTTTAAATATAGAATATATTTGCATGTGTAGGTCAAACAGCGAAACAACACAGGGAAAAATTTTAAAACTAATTGAAGTGCAAATGTAAACTCATTTCTGGCTGTTGTTTCTCTGTAATTTGTTTTGTTTGTTTATCTAAGCACTAATGTGGATGTAAGATGAGATTTTTGTTTTCATGAGGCTAAAATAGCCTCATGAAAATTTGCTGTTCTAAAGGGGGGAACAGCAGTGTTGGCATAAGCAGTTTCATATGATTCCTTTCCCAATGTTTCCTCCGCATTTTACCATGGTGAAACATGAAAGAAAGTGAAACTTGGGGCCACTGTAATCCATGCCAATCTTTTCAGACCACAAGACAGCTCTGTAGAAATTAGAGATCATTGCTGGGAACCCAGACAAAATCCAAGATGCCCTCAATGTGCCTGTGCTGTCATTGATTTCTGTGCTGTCAGACCTTACCTAGGCTAGTGGTAAAGGCAAGCAACCTTCAGAGCTGTTGATGCAATCCTAGTGTGCCCAGTGTCACCATACTTAGAGCTCAACTAGACTAAGAGTATAAAACTAAATACAAATGAGACTTACTTAACATGAAGGTATATTTTGGAAAAACTAGAATAAGAAACATATCCCAATTTAGTGCAACACTGGAACAGACAGAATTATATGAAAAAAATGTCCAACAGAAACTGAATTTCGTTCCTAAGCTGTTGTCCAGGTACAAACGTGTTCAAACATAAAATGACTTAGCCATATTGCCTTCAGAAGGTGAGTCTTCCGGGAGAATTCTGTGAATCGCCAAGACTGCTTCAGAGTGGCCAGGAGAGAAGGAAGCCTTTAGCTCCATGAAGACAAAAAACCCAAAAACGGTAATAGCAGTAGAAGTATCATCGCAATGATAAAGTACCAGCTATTTTGCATGGCAAACTTTAGTTCCAGATCTGTGAACTAAATGATGATTAGTTAAATTGTTGTGGTCAGTATATGTATGTGCACATACATATGTGATGGCAAAACAATGGTCTTTGTGCCACAGTCAGCAGTGACAGTTTTTGGTTGTCACCAACAACTTTGAGCTACCTGCTTTTTAAAAATACTTTTGACACTAGAAACCAGAAAGGGCTCCTTGGTTTTAAGATTATTATTTTTGTTCTGTACTTCTTCCAACCATGGTATATACTTGAAGGAAAGGAAACCAAACCAGGATAGTACTGCAACTTTTTAACACTAGTGAAAAAGCTGGCAGCTAATTAGAGTATCATTTTCATGAAATACGTTCAGCAAATCTTTACTGTGTAGTGTATTCCAATTTGTTTGGGTTTTTTTCCTATTTACAAAATAGCTAAAAGTAAAACCACATTCTCCCTTATGTCTTCAACTCATCTCTTTCAGCAGAGGTACTGCAGAGTTCAGAAGCTTCATTGGCAAATAGTGCCTGGTTGTTGCAGTCCTTAACTTTAGTGGTTACTGTTAAGAGCACAGGTGCCTAATACACAGCAGAGAAAATGAAGCACCTTACAAGTTACTTCAAAGAAGCTGTAAAGATGAGTAGAGAAACGCAGAGAAGAGAATTAAAGTCTGAATTTCACTTCTCAAAGGTGCTTGCCTCCAGTTGGAATTCTTAGATCTCAGCTTTCTCCCTGCTGAAGTACCTTTCAGTTTTTTCAGCTACACTGAAATGCAGCTACCTCTAAACATGGCCCTGGTTTAATTACATTTTGCTATGTAATGCAAGCCACAGTCTGTTTTCTCTCGTTTAAAAAAAATTAAAAGACTTGTTATTTCTCCAGGGATAAGTGTGTTTAAGACTACCTGCTGGTTTTCAGTTCTTCACATGGAATCATACAGATATCAGTTGGAATAGACTTTGTAAGTAATCCAGTTGAGCGTTCCATTTGTAGCAAGGATGTTGCTGAATCTAAGTCATGTCAGCTGTGAATCTGTCTAGATGAGTCCTGAAAATCTCTGGGGATGGAGTTTCCATGGCCTTTCTGGTAACCTTTTCCAAGGTTCAGTATCTTCCTGGTGAATAAATTTTTCCTAATGCCCACTATGAACTTCAACTTGAGGCCGTTGTCTAAAAAGTTTGACACCGTCATTTTGTAACTCCCTTTTAGTTAGTTCTTGTAGGGGGCAGTTAGTTCCACTCAGCCTTCCTCTCCTCCTTGTCAAACTAAATATGCCTTTTTCCCCTCAAGCTCTCCTTGTAGGCCATGTGTCCTCTGCCTCAAGAGCCCTCTCCTGTACTTTCTCCAGTTATCTTAATTTTCTGCTCAAACTAGGTGGCACAAAGCTAGATATGCTATTCCAAGCATGTCTTACCAATGCTGAGTAGAAAGAGATGTAGTCACTTCCTGCAGTTTGCTGGCCATAATCCTCCTACTGTGTGTGGTGTTTGCTTTATATAAGGGCACTCTATTGGCTTATATGCAACTTGAGATCGACCATGATGACCCCAGAAGATTTTCAGAGTTTGTCTTCACTTCGGCCAGTTGGCTCCCAGTCTGTTGTGGTGCATCAGTTTTGTGCCTCAGGTGCTGAACTTTCCACTTCTGGTGAAACTTCATGAAGTTTCTGATGGCTTGGTCCTCAATATCTCACTGAACTGAAAGCGATATTTTTCAGAATAGTATTTTTCATCCATGTTTGTAACACTGTAGAATTAGTCTAGTGGGGTACTTCAAAAGTTTGATGTACTTTATAGTGGCAAATAACTTTATAGTAAGTGTTTCCAAACAAAATCTTTGGCCGGAATGTGCCACTTTGTTGTAGTTGTTCTATTGCCATAGAAGTTAGGTTTCATTTACACAAATGGTGTAATGTAGGAATGAACAAGACTTATGCCGTAACTATAATCTTATTTTCTCTAATCTTGGAGCCACTAGGTTTGAATTAGCCTGTGGTGTAATTTTATAGCAGATATGATGGATCCTAAAAGAAATTCTGAAGAGAGCTGAATTGACTCTGAAATTTTGGCAGTAGTAGGTTAACGGTTGGACACGATAACTTTCAAGGTCTCTTCCAACCTAAATGATTCCACAATTCTATGACTCAAAGTGTCCCAGGGTAAGACTTAGAATTGTTAATAGACAGATGTTTGCAGATCTCTGAAGAGATTCTATGTAAATCAAGAACATCTAAATTTAGATTTGCAAATTAAATCTCTGTTCATTTCACGTGGGTTCAGCTACTTGAGAAGGGTGAGGGGAGAATAATATTAAATGTATTGCTTTTTTAGAAATGTTCCAATGTTGATTGAATTATATCTTTATTGCTATCAAATGCTGTTTACCAGCTGGTAGGATAGCATGCCTAAGACTTTGTCTATTGCTCTTTCACAGTGTGGTTACGAAACTGTGGTTTATAAAGAAATCACAAACTCATAGAGGCAAAACCACAGCTGTTTAAGCCCATAAAATAAGTGGTTTACAAGAAAAAACATAATCAGTAATATCAAGTATTTTGTCAAGTATATTAGCAACAGAAAAATAGAAAATGATGCCTATTTGACAAGAGACTGTTTTTTAAGACGTTGTATTTGCATAATGCTTGTCTTTTCATACAATTGAAAGCAACAAGACATCATAAAAGCGATATATCCATTATTGATGAATTTAAATAATCTGACTTGAGTGTGGAAAATAAGACTGAACTAGACTTTACATTGTTATAGAGAGTTTTTTTTTTTTTTAATTACAGGCAATTATTGTTTGTGGTTTTTTAACTAATCCTGTTTCTTCAGAGGCTGATTCATTGTATGATCCTGCAGTTAGTAAATTCAATATTTTCTTATTAACTTCAGTATAATTGACACCTCACATGACTCAGAGTGCTGAGAGCAAACAACCCAGGCAGAATTATCCTGTCACATCTGTGGGGCTAATTAGAGGTAAACATCAGTCATGACAATTTAGGTTTGCTGTAGTGCATGTGGCTTCTCCAGATGCCCCTGTACTATAAGCATGGATGTTGACTAAGACTGCTTACCAGATCTATGTTGGTTTCGAAAGATGGAAGTAATTTGGAAAAAGAGTAATATTTTTCTATTGCTCCATCTTGTTTTTTAGGCAAGAACTGTTTATCTCAGCACAGAATTAGTGACCAGGTATAATCATCAATGGAAGTGGCATAAAGGAAACTAGTCCATATCTGTTTACCCAAATAACAAATGGAACAACTGTATTACAAAAAATAACACTTGAAATTTGGTTAGCTCAAACCCCTTGGATCTCTGTGTCTTTTCAGCTCTCCCGAATATGTTCCAGGTATTCCTTCTATGGGCTTTATAGCCATTTCCTGAATATAAATTCTTCTCTCTTTCCAGTGAAAAATTGCAATGAACCAATCTGTTGTTCAGTGCAACAGCTCTGCATTTGTGATGTGCTGCTCTGAAATGTAGATGAGATTTCTTAGTGTCACTTCTAAAGCTCTGTGGTCTCCTTCCCACAGCCACCCCAGGGAGATGTTAGAACATCTCTCACCATACTCAGGCTTTTTCTTTCCAACTCTTAAAGCACAGTCTTAACTTGACCAAGCTCTCTCTGTATTTCTGAGTCTACAACTTCATATTCTTTAAAGATAGCAGTGTATGTTGTAGGGAGTGTGTTATCTAGTAGCAGTGTTACTGTAGCTGTGGTAGCCTGAGGATGTAATAAAATAAAGGTTTATAGGTATAAGTAACATCTTTTAATTATTTTATTAGTTGAAACATTCTATAGAGCAATGAAGAATTCGCTGACGTTGATCTGAGGCAAAATGAGGGATGCTGGCAAAAGTCTTGTTGATACATGTTAAGGGAGGAAAATATAATTAATATAACTTTATGGAAAAAAATCCATATTGTTATTGCAAATCAGATTCTTCCTCACCAATTTAATATTTTTGTATCTTGCTGAAGATACTCCTTAATCTCTACTTTCACTGTTGATTAACTTTCTCATTTTTCTTTGACCAAGCTCAATTTGAACTACGAAAATGCTGAGGTTCTAACCAGTGATGTGATCAGGGATCTTTGTAACAACCTGGATGGGACAGAACCATTTGGAGAGGTCACTCTGCCTTTGTGGCCTGTTACAAATGAATTAGAGGTCAATATTTTTATATTTAATACTGTTTAAGTCTTATAGTGGTAGATACTATCATGAGACAACTAACTGATCTAATCACATGGACTGGAGCTTGTTCCATTGTAATTCAGATCGTTTCTGTAGATTCACTAATGTAAGTGAAATTTTAGATTTGCTTTGCAAGTCTTTAAACCTGAACAGCAGTTTTGTAGCTACTGTCTGCTGATTTTTGTAATCCATGCAGGAACTTGCTTGAAAAAGAAAGAATAGGTATTTACTTTACAGAAAAGATGATGATTCAAGTCATGTTGTCAATATGGATTCCATGACCAGACCAGCTTCCCATTGTAATTCTGTGGAGCATTATATACTGCAAGAGGAACAGGACTGCTCCAATATGAGGCAAATTTAGCTCAGCGAAAGAGTGTTCTCAATCTCCACTTCTAAATGGCATACTTGCCTATTCTTTGGGCCAGAGAGAGAGGGAATGTGTGTTACAAGGTGAGACTTGGGATTTAATCCCCAATCATTGGATTATTTCAGTGTTTGCTATCAGGAAGAACTGCTGGTGAAAATGTAGGGTTCTATTGTTTTGACTGCTGGATTTAAGTGCGTGTTTTTGATTTAAGTTCCACTTTGGGCACCTACATCCTTCTATGAAACAGGAGTTAAATGCTTCCTGACTTAGGCAACAGCTGAACAAGCGTTTTAGAATCTAGATTTTGGACTTTGGCTCTGAAAACACATAGCGAAGATGCCTAAATGCTGCCATGATTTGTCTTGCACACATGTATGAACTTTTGGACTATTTATAAGCTTACATTGTTTTTTCCATTTAGCTCAAGTATTAATCAGCACTAGACATTCTGATTCCTCTACCTAACTTCGAGAAAGCTGTTGTGAACTTACATGCTTTCATCACACATACACTCGTATTTCAGTCTTGTTGACTTCTATTTAAATCAATGGCTACAGGAATGGGAATGTTTGCATGTTTTGTTTGAATTACGAAAAAAGTGTTTCTTGAACTTCTTTGAACTGATCAGATTTTGGTGGCTTTCCAAGCTACTTTTCGAAGTACTTGTTTAAATGTTAATAGACTTAGCTCTTAGGAAGTATCGTCCTCTAACAGGAAGTCTTTGTTATCTCACCATAAAATATACTTCCTGAGGCTCAGGGTTAGGTAATACTCCATGAATCTCATCAAGTCTATGTTTTCATTTAGATCCATTTGGTTACACAGACAAAGAAGATAATATGTGTGGTAGTAGTAGTCAGCTGAAGTAAAATGATGATGTAGCTTTTTCAGAGAACCAATTCCTGGATTATTGGGATGGTGAAGATTTTTTTAATATTGTGGAATTGTTACACTTTACTGTTCAGTCTAGTCAGTACCAGGAAAATAAAACAAGTTTCCTGCAGTGATATGTATCAGTTTTAGTTCTGGACAGAGATTATTTTATGCTCAGTCACATGTCAGTTTGAAATGCAGTTTAATGAGCCTAATTCCTTCCAAAATTGAGGATTTAACTTCTGACACATGCGGACTTCTGCAAAAGTTATGGTCTGGATTTTGTGGCATGTAGTTACAACTAGGGCTTAAATGAAGTAGAGTAAGAAAAGTTCCTCTGAAGTCTCTTGGTACTACGAAGAATTGGAATTCTGAACACGTGCCCCTGCATTGAGGCACTAAGCTTCCTGACCTAAGATATATTATCATGGTTTAGGCCCAGCCAACAACTCAGCACCATGCAGCCACTCTCTCACTCCTGCCCTCCTCAGTGGGATGGGGCAGAGAAAACGTAACGAAAGGCTCGAGGGTCAAGACAAGGATCGGGAGGGATCACTCACCCATTATGGTCACAGGCAAAACAGACTTGACTTGGGGAAAACTCAGTTAAATTTGTTACCAGTCAGAATCAGATAATGAGAAACAAAGCCAGAACTTAGAAGAACACCTTCCTGCACCCTCTCCCTCCTTCCTGGCCTCAACTATGCTCCCGATTTCTCTCCCCGCTCCCCCACCAGTGGCACAGGGGAATGGGGGCTGCGGTCAGTTTGTCACACGTTCTCTGCCGCTCCTTACTCCTCACAGTCTTCCCCTGCTCCAGCGTGGGGTCCCTCCCACAGGAGACAACCCTCCATGAACTTCTCCGACATGAGTCCTTCCCATGGGCTGCAGTTCTTCACAAACTGCTCCAGTGTGAGTCCCTCCCATGGGGTGCAGTCCTTCAGGAACTGATCCCTCCAGTGCAGGCTTCCCACAGAGTCACGGTCTTCTTCAAGTGCTCTGGCGTGAGGTCCTCCATGGGCTGCAGGCAGATCTCTGCTCCACCATTAATCTCCTTGGGCAGCAGGGGGGCCGCCTTCTGTCTCACCACAGGCTGCAGGGGAATCTTGGCTCCGGCACACCTCCTCCTGCTCCATCTTCACTGACCTTGGTGTCTGTATAGCTGTTTCTCTTATGTCTTCTTCCTCTTGAGTCTCGAGTTTTGTTGAGTTTAGCAGAGGTCTGTCTGTCTGGTGTAGGTGTTTAGAACAACTTTGCCTCCACGTAAAAGCTCAGTCACACTTTCCACAGCAGCCAGCAGCTGACTTGCCATGGAGAAACACCATTGCATATTGGAGATGGAAAGAGTCCAAGAAATGGCAGCATGTATTTTCAAGAGGTATATTATATTTATACATCTGGTTGGTATTCATTTTGGTGGCATTAGCACAAGTTATTCTTGCTAAAGATAAACTATGTCGCAGCTCTTGGTGCCAAGGCTTATCTGATCATCAGAGCGTCAGTGCCAGTATTTACTCATTTTTAAGGAAGCCAAAACCACTTCAGCAAAAACTTATCATCATAGGAAGTTTCTCTAAATACAGTATTTTTTTCCCTAGAGTATCAAAAAAAGATTGTGTTTGTCTCAAACCACTTTAAAATATTTGACAAGAGGGTTTATGTACTGGATTTTCAAAACAATATTGTCCTATACCGCCTGCATAATTTTATCATAAATATAGTAGAATGGAGGAATGCATAAAGCTTCTATTGCATTTTTTTTTGCTTTACATTTAAGGCATTGATGTCTAAATTATGTGTCATCTTTATGATCTAATATAGTCTATTTGATTAAAGAGTGTGTTAAAATGCTTCTATTTTTAAAAATTCTCTGATTTTGGTTTAACTTTTTTTTTTTACTTTATTCTTTGCATATAATTTTTTTTACCAATAACATTCCCTGTATTAATTCAGGAACCATTTTTGTTCAGTGAATTGGAATCTGTTCCTCCTCTGGATTTTTGTAGGACTGGAAATCTTCTATTATATTCTCGGTTATAAAAAGGGAAAGCCTAATAATTCCATTGATGCTTCTTTTACTTTCCCTGTGGCAGTGATGGTTCTGTAGACAACAGAGACCACGTCTAGCTGCTACTGAAGCCAGAGAAGTCTTTATCTTTTAATCTCAATGGAGAGTGAATCAGGTTTCATGAGAATGGATGATAGCTTTTAGATCAAAGGCGCCAGTATGTTGCTGTGGGATGAAGATGTATCTCAGCGCTCTGTTCTGTCCGTGCCTGAACAGAGAGCTCTGCTGTAATGTATTATAGTCCTGTACTGCAGCCTCGGTCTGCGGAGCCAATACTACTACTGATTAAGCAGCCTAATCAAAACTGAGGACTTCTGAGAATGCCAAGATTTCAAGAAGTTTATGCTCCCCTTAAATACAAAATCTCTATTTCTAGAGTTCTTTTCTATTCTAAATTTAATTTTAAATATTTTCTATTTAGACAGTGAAACTGGCTTCTTTCATGTTCCTGATTCCAAACCGAGCTGAATGCCCCAGCTTTCTGCAGCTCTTAGGTCTTGTTCTTAGAGCAGGAAGATCTCCGTTTCACCAGAAGGTTGTCCATTGGCTGCGATCGAAGGCAGCGTGACTGCAACTTGTGTGAGGGCTTCAGCAGAAGGACTGCCTGCGTAGTGTTTGCAAGATACTCCACATCTTAACATGCACCTCTAAAATGAGACTGTTAGCTGGGAGAAAAGACTACTTGGGGTGCTGCAGAGCTGATAGCAGCCAGCATCCTCGGGGAGGTGCTAGTGCATTACGGTTTTGCATTCCCAGATTGTACTTTGCGGGGCGCATCCTCCTCAGGAGGCTCTGGGGGCTATTTGTTGTTAAGGAATTTGGGGAAGCTGAGGAGGAGTGTGGAAAAACCTTTTGGCTGCTGCAGCATCCTGTGAAAGTTCTTTCCCTATGCAGGCTAACTAAGAAACACCTGTAGCTCGTTACACTGGGAAAGTTACCTTGAAACAGGTGCTGTAGCATTCAGCCAATTACTCTGGGAGATGGATGGTCAAGTGACCAATAGCCTTGACCCATCTAGCAAACCATGTGACTCCTGACTATTTAAGGCAGGGCGTTTACTCTTAAGGGTGAGGCACTTTCTCCTGAGTCTTGGAGGAGTGTGGGCCTTCCTTAGAGTAGAGCCTAAAGCTTTCGCATTAGAACATTGGTCTGCTTGGAGCCGCCTGAAGCCTTCCAGCTGCGACAACTGGTGACCCCGACGTGATCCAGCCACAACTAAGATCTGAAGGTACGTGCTTCCGTACACGGGGCTCCAAGGGACGAACTGCAAATTAGAATGATGGGACAAAGCTCCACAAAAGAAAGCATGATGTTTTCCATTCTCAAACCTGCAATGACAATTGCAGGTGCTAAAATAAGTGATGAAGCTCTCTGTGAGCTGTTAGATTGGGCGGCAGAGCATGAATGCCTGACCGACCTCAACACCCCCTTTAGCTCAGAAGCGTGGAAGCAGCTAGGGGATAAGCTAATCTATGAAACAGTATTTGGACGAAAGAACCTGACCGGTCTGCTACGTATTTGGGGAACTGTATATGATGTAATGCAGAAATGGACGGTAGAAAGGAAGGAAAAAGTATTGCCAGATTCTGATGAATCCACAAGCGAAGTTTCTGAAGGGGACGATGAGTTTTCTGAAAGGGGACTGACCACGGGTAGTGCACCAGTTGTGCCCCCGCTGTCCTCAGATATGGAGAAAGTTGTGGGGACTGCACAGAAGCTTTACCCCTCCCTGCGAGATTATGTCCAACCCAAGTGTCCTCCTCGTGATTTTTTGCGGGAATGCTCCTCCGGACAAGACAAAGCATCGGAGCGTCCCCCACCCTTCGCCCCAACAGCCTCCCCTTCTTCTGCATCTCAACTGGCTACTTCAGCCATTACAGCAGAACGTGTTCTTCCTACTGCTCCGCCATTGGCCCCTCAACCAGACCAGGCACCACAAGGACAGTTCCCGAGCATGGCACCCTGGTTTACCGCAACCTCATGTCCTGCGGCATCACCCATAGCGCCCGGCTATCTGCCACGGGCACAAATGGAGCAACCCCGAACAACGCATTTCATAATACAGCAGGTTATGGCAGGCTTGCAAGGAATGTCGCAACAACTAACGGCATTGATGGAAATGTTGCGGCAGGTTATTGCTGCCGAATCTGTACTGGGACAACCTGGGCTGGCTGTGCCAACCGGCCCAGCAATGACCCCGGAAGTGGCGCCAAGCATGCCACTGACAACAGCAGTGGCACCTTCACAGACAGTGGTGCCGACACAAGTTTCCGCAACCCAGACTGCATCTCCGTGGACTGTTCCATAATCGGCCACAGCCTCTGCCTTTACACGACCCGTTGGCCCAGCGTCTGCATCCTGTCAGAAGCCATTGGACACACCCCTGCCTGATAATGTTTCATCACTGCAGGAAGCCGTGGCGACAGTCAGACAACAACAAACATGGCCAGCCCACAACCGTCCCTGGACGCTTCCCGAATGCAAGGTGACTGTGCGTCCAAAAAATTCAAAACGGTTCTGGGAAGAAGTCAAGAGGCGGGCTCTGGAGGCTGGCGACTGGGATCTAATAGAAAAAGTTGGGTTGCCTGAAAAGGGGTCTGAGCAGATTGTTCAGGGAAGTAATGAACGAACAGAGGATCTTATCCAAGCCTTCCCAGTACAAAAGGCGCTTCCTAACTCAGGTCAAATTGACAAACACGAAACCATCGCCTGGAAGGTAGTCCAAGACCTGCAAACCAAGGTAGCACAATACAGGTTAGACTCTCCTCAGGTCATGCAGCTCATCAGGATATTAAATACTGACCTACTCTCCCCATTCGACATTAAACATCTAGGTCAAGTATTATTTCAACCAGTACAATATACGGTCTTTGAGGCCAATTGGAGAAGAATGGCTGAGAGAGCTGCAGCCGGAAATATGCAATTACCCCCAACTGACCCCAGATACGGAGCTCCAGCAGATGCTCTACTGGGAGCCAATGCTTTTGCTGACCCTGATTTTCAAGCTACATGGCACCCCCAAGTTCTTGAGCAAGCCCAAAAGATCGGCGTGGGAGCTCTATTAAAGGGCATAGATATGGCTGCTCCAAAAACACGGTATGTGAAGATTTATCAGGGGCAGAAAGAACACTTTTTATCTTTCGTAGAGAAAGTTGCTGCAGCCCTTGAAAAACAGGTCAAAGATGAAAACCTGAGACAACTACTATGTAAGCAGCTGGCAAAAGACAATGCCAATGAAGAATGTAGAAAAATCATAAATTCCATGCCAGGGGAGCCTACACTAACAGAAATGATCGAAGCATGCTCTAAGCTAGAATCTGAAAGCTATAAGTCTGCTCTGGCCACAATTCTACGGCCTATTCAACCCAAAAATGCTGACCCGGAACTGAAAAGACAACCTAAGAGGGACAATAGACAAAGACAGACGAGACAAAGAAGAAACAAGGATAACAGGAGACCTGCTCGCTGCGTAAGATGCGATAAGCCAGGCCACTCTGCGAGATATTGTGAATCGTTATACCATGCCAATGGCCGACCCCTGACACGTTCGGGAAACTTCCCCAGGAGCGCAATGGGGATGTGCGCTCAGACAGAAATGTTTCCCCAGGGCATGATACCAACCCAGGCTTACTCAGCCAGCTTTCAGCCAGCACAAAGGGATCAGCCGGGGTGGATGTATGCACCGCAACAACAGTCGTCTTAGAATCCTGTCGGGTCTATAAGGTTCCCTTGGATGCATTTGGGCCTCTAGGACGTGGGCTAAGTGCATTATTGGTGGGAAGATCTAGTACCACCATTCAAGGGATCTTTGTTCACCCAGGAGTTAGTGACGCTGACTTCACAGGACAAATTTGTGCAATGATTTCCACGCCCACCCCTCCTGTCACAATACCGGAAAAGACTCGGATCGCTCAACTTGTACCCTTCAAATCAAGTGTCCCTAAGGCAAAACGACAGAGTCGTGAAGGTGGTGGTTTTGGTTCCACAGGACTTCCGCAAGTTTACTGGACTGCGGATATCTCCAGCCAAAAGCCACAGATGACTTGCACCTTAATATTGCCAGATGCCCAGCCGTCCAGGATTCAGCTCTGAGGTTTGATTGACACAGGGGCTGATGTGACAATCGTCTCCTTCTCCGCATGGCCTCCTACATGGCCTTTAGCCCCCGCGGGGTCAGCCATTGCAGGACTGGGAGGAACCACACAGAGTTATCGAAGCGAACGACCTGTGGTGGTAAAGAACGCAGAGGGTCAAACAGCTACAATTCGGCCCTATGTCACTACAGCTCCCCTCAACCTCTGGGGGCGGGATGTCTTGGCGGCCTGGGGAGTATGTATCGGGACAAATTTTTGATGGGGGCCACTGTACTGAAGGGCGCACAATATCCTACGTTGCCTTTGCGATGGTTAGCAAACAAACCCATCTGGCAACCCCAGTGGCCCCTACCAAAAGAAAAATTAGTCGCCCTTCATCAACTAGTTAAGGAACAATTACAACAGGGACGCCTTGAACCTTCTACCAGTCCCTGGAATACGCCTGTCTTCGTAATTAAGAAGAAATCAGGAAAATGGAGATTGCTACAAGATCTCCGAAAAATCAATGCAGTAATGGAAAGCATGGGGGCATTGCAGCCTGGTATGCCCTCACCCACCATGATTCCAGCAGGGTGGGAAATCTTGATCATTGACTTGAAGGACTGTTTTTTCACGATCCCCTTACATCCTCATGACAAACCAAAATTTGCCTTCACTGTACCTGCGGTTAACAACGCTGAACCTGCAAAGAGATATCAATGGAAGGTCCTACCTCAGGGCATGAAGAACAGCCCGACTATCTGTCAATGGTACGTTGCTCAAGCTTTGTCCGGAATCCGTAAGCAGTTCCCTGAAGCATACTGCTACCATTACATGGATGATATCCTGGTAGCAGCATCCACCCAGGACGAGCTGCTGAAGATACAGCCTCGGCTACTCACTGCTCTGCATTCTTATGGATTGCAAGTGGCTCCGGAGAAAGTTCAACAGCATCCTCCTTGGAGATATTTAGGAGTCAAAATTTTGGACCAAACTATACAACACCAAGAGGTGCAATTCTCGAGTTCTATTAAGACCTTGAATGACGCTCAGAAACTGTTGGGCGTCATCAATTGGTTACGTCCCTATCTAGGGCTAACCACGGCGCAACTTGCGCCGCTCTTCAATATTTTAAAGGGGGACCCTGAGTTGAATTCACCTCGAAAATTGACTCCTGAAGCGCGACGGGCACTAGAGGAGGTTCAACAGGCCATTTCTGCTCGTCAGGTTTACCGAATAGATCCCTCCATTGATATTACCGTTTTTATTACCACTCCAGATTCTCATCCAACAGGTATCATTGGCCAATGGAACAAACAGTGGTCTGACCCCTTGCATATTCTGGAATGGGTCTTTTTGCTGCACCAACCAAAAAAGACAGCATCTACGCTATTTGAATTAATTGCTTGTCTGATAATCAAATGCTGTCAGCGCTGTCTACAATTGATGGCAGCAGATCCTGCAATAATTGTTCTGCCAGTACAGCAGGAATACTTTGAGTGGAGCCTTACTAACAGTGCTCCTCTCCAAAGTGCGCTGGAAAATTTCTCAGGACAAATTGCATACCATCTGCCTAGCCATAAATTGCTGCAATTGGCAAGATCGACAAGCTTTACCTTGCGGCCAAAAAATAGCCGAGTGCCAGTACAAGGACCCACCGTCTTCACTGATGGGTCTGGGAAAACTGGGAAAGCTATTGTTACCTGGAAGGAGGAATCTGAGTGGCAGGTGCTGGAAGGCCATGAGTCAGGCTCAGCCCAGTTGGTTGAACTAAGGGCTGTTGCCATGGCCTTTCAACGGTTCTCGCAGGTACCTTTGAATTTGGTCACCGATTCCGCTTATGTGGCAGATATAACGCAACGCTTAGATTGTTCACTTCTGAAAGAAGTGAATAATGCGGCTCTGTTTTCTCTGTTAAAAACCTTATGGTGTGCAATTCAAGATCGAGTTCACCCATATTACATCCTGCATATCCATAGTCATACTAATTTGCCAGGCTTTATAATGGAAGGCAACGCCAGGGCTGACATGCTAGCTAACCCTGCATGGTTAGCACCTCAGCCCGATAAAATCGCACAAGCCAAGGCATCGCATAATTTCTTCCATCAAAGTGCACATACCCTGCAGAAACAGTTCCACTTAACGCCCACTGAGGCTCGGGACATTGTCAGTGCTTGCGCTGACTGCCACGGACTTGCGGCACCTCTGCCGTCGGGGGTAAACCCCAGAGGCCTAAAGGCCCTGCAGCTTTGGCAGACAGATGTAACGCATGTTCCTGAATTTGGCAGGTTTAAGTATGTGCATGTGTCTATTGACACTTTCTCCTCAGCTATGTGGGCAACTGCTCACACTGGGGAGAAAAGTCGCGATGCCATTGCCCATTGGAAACTTGCTTTTGCGGTCTTGGGTGGGCCTTTTTCTATAAAAACCGATAATGGCCCAGCCTACGTCTCACAGAAGACGCGGCAGTTTTTACAACTATGGGGTGTAAATCATACTTTGGGTATTCCGCATTCTCCTACTGGCCAAGCCATTGTTGAACGCGCTCATGGCACCTTGAAGTGTGTTTTAGAAAAACAAAAAGGGGGAATGCATGGAGAAACCCCACAGAGTCGTCTAGAAAAAGCGTTATACACAATTAACCATCTTACGGTGCCATCAAATTCAAATAATCCCATCATTTTGAATCACTTTCTTTCGTTGCAGTCTTCAGGTGAGACGCACCTGCCCCGAGCGAAAGTCTGGATACGGGACCTACTCACTAAGACATGGGAAGGCCCATATGAGCTTATTGCTTGGGGTCGTGGGTATGCTTGTGTTTCCACAGATACTGGGATACGATGGCTACCCGCAAGATGCGTCCGCCCTGACCTGCAACATCAGAAAGAGAACAAGCAACGTCCAAACGATGGCCAGAATGGAGATCATCCATCAAATGACCCTTCTAATGGAAATAATGACATCGGCCATCAACCTGTTCCTTCCACGAGTAGAGACTAAATTTCAAGTCTCCGTCGGAGTCAGAATGTTAGAATTAATAACTAAATGTATGACTGGCTTGCTAGATATATCTCCCATGGTATTGCTGAAAAATCTCCCTGCTTGATTTAAACTAATCTTAAAACAAAAAGGGGGAATTGTGGAGAAACCTTTTGGCTGCTGCAGCATCCTGTGAAAGTTCTTTCCCTATGCAGGCTAACTAAGAAACACCTGTAGCTCGTTACACTGGGAAAGTTACCTTGAAACAGGTGCTGTGGCGTTCAGCCAATTACTCTGGGAGATGGATGGTCAAGTGACCAATAGCCTTGACCCATCTAGCAAACCATGTGACTCCTGACTATTTAAGGCAGGGTGTTTACTCCTAAGGGTGAGGCACTTTCTCCTGAGTCTTGGAGGAGTGTGGGCCTTCCTTAGAGTAGAGCCTAAAGCTTTCGCATTAGAACATTGGTCTGCTTGGAGCTGCCTGAAGCCTTCCAGCTGCGACAGAGGAGCAGTCTTGAAAAGCTGGTCTCTTAAAAGGATTGTATTAAATGCATTAGAACACTATATTTACTCATTTTAGATCAGTTCTTTGCGTGGCACTGTTAAGAGCTTTTAGAGTTCCTGCTAATTTTTTAAAAAAAGAAAATTAGAGAATCTTTGCAAATTTCCCTTTCTACTACACAATGGAAGATTTTAACCAGAAAAATAGAACATTAGTTCTACATTTAACAGCCCCTATGACAGCACATCCATCTATGATGATACTAAACAAGAAAACCATCTCTGTCACTCGTTTTTATCCAAGCCTAGTTGCACATACCTTGTTTTAAATGGTGTAATTATTACCGTAATGCAGCAAGATCTGGAGGTGATCATCTGTTCCAGCAGAGGACAAATAAAGCAAAGAGAACAGCTTGACCAAGGCCATAATCATCAAAGTGTCTTAATATTTTTCTTGTCAACCTTTCAGAAGCTTCGTGGTTATTTAAGCTTGCTAAAAAGAGCCATTATTGTAGCTGCATAGTATTGATTTTAATTTTCTCAGTGTAAATAATTGAGATAACTACTGTGGCTACCTTAGTACCTGCTTTGGATGCTGTAGGAACAGTTACGCTTTGCAAATCTTGAGGACCAGTGACCTTCTGTGCTCTCCCTGCTCTTGCTCTGGAAAGCTCTCTTAACTGCCTTTGCTCCAGGTGGAACAGCTTCTGCAGCTACACTTATGTGTGTCTCACCTCTGCATTAAAAAGTTTGAGCTGTCTTCTATGATCATATTAGAAGCCTTCTTTCTTTATGTAGCAACCTTATAGTAGAAAATAAAGAAAAAACAGTTAAATTGAATTTTGACATATTTCTGTTTTTCATGCTTTTTTGATACTTAAAAAAATTAACAGGCTTATTGTATCACCTCAATCCATTTCAAGTATTTAGCTGCTTCTTTAAAGCAGCACTAAAACTTTATGGTAAAAGGACTTTATTTTAGTATTATTTTTAAGTTTCTGGCTTTAATCCCACTTGTAGCATTGTATTTTAAAAACTTGTGGCATATTGTATTTTAAAACATTCTCAAAAGGCATTTTTACTTTACATTGAAGTTCTTTTATCTTTTAATGGTATGACATATTAATGCCGAGGTTTGGGGGATTTTTTTAAACTATGGTTATCTAAGGAAAATCTATTGAAAAATGACCTGATTCTCAACATTGCTTGATAACTGTAGCGCCCAGAAAACCCGAGATTGCAGAGTTTGGTTCAGAGCCTAAATTTAACAGATCTATTAGCCTAGGAAGTTTCCAAAGCTCTTGAGGTGAAGCTAAGCTCATTTTTTATGAAAACAAAGCACACGCAGCTCTCGAGCCCACTAGTGTCTGCGTGCCAGCTTTCAGTCTGGGAATGTATAAATAGCAGTAGAAGTAGGAAGAAGCATTTGACCAGCTGCATAGCTTTGTGCAGTTGCGTAACGCTACGTTACTGAACCTTCTCAGCAAAGTTAATTGCTTCAGACAGAGGCATTGCGCTAACTCTGCAGGTCTTGGTCCCCACGCCTGATTACGTACGTGGCTTTGCGCTGTGCCCCTTGGCTGAAGCTTTACTGCCCTGGATCACTGGCTTCTGGTACAGGTAATATGGCATTTTACCTGCTCAGGCCTGCCAAGCCATCAGACATCTTGGAGTTTAGCTACAAGATACCTACGTTCTCGTCAACTTCTCAAAACCTTTTGGCCATGCACTCCTGTGGCATGCCCTGTTTAACGCATAATAAAAATCCTCTCTGATCTCCTGTTGATTTGCTCAGACAGTGAGATTCATACACTAAGGATTTTCATTCTGCTCCCTCAATGTATTGGAAGCCCATTTGCACTGGGGTATTCCCAAAACCAATAGTAATATAAGGAGAACTGGTCTTTATTTTTTGAGTCAGGGTTTTGTAACTTGCAGACTATAGCTTTTGATTCTAAAAAGAATCGTTTTCCCGAAGGGTAAGACTGGGACAAGACAAAGCGTTACTCTGCAAGAATCAAATACATCTCAGTGTATGAAGTATATTTCAGACAATATTAGTGAAACAATTGAGATCTGAATCCTCCCAAGAATACAAGGTGAAAATAAAAAGAATAAAGGTGATCCTGCAGCACTTGGTTTTAGGTGAGTTATAGCAGAATCCATAATCTGAAACCCTGACGTGCCCTAGATCCACAAAGGGATTTGTGTGCCAGCAATTTGGTTGAACCTGAATTTTGCTGTCTTGGCCCTCAAAACTTAATCTAGAACCTTGTTGCTAGAAAGCCTTGGCTCGCTAGACAACGCACACATGCATTACCCAGACCTAGCCAGAAAAACAGGGAGTTTCTGTGGATTGCTTCGCTTCGGGGTCTCCCCATATTCACTCGGGGCTTATAGAGTGTTTCCTCTCAAATAATGAGGTACCTGGGAAATAGCTACACTGTGTGGTGATGTTGCTGCAGGAGTTCTGAAGTCTTTGAGGAAACAGAAGTAGGAGAGGCGAGCTTTACAGAGAGATTTCTAAGCAGTTATTCTGTATTCTTACATAAGTCACAAAGGACATCCAGAGCTAGGTGAAATAATAGAATTTACACAGCTAATTTCCTCTTGAGGTTTTTTTTGGGATTTGATCTAGACCTGGACTCTTTTGATAATCAAGATGATTCTTCTGCCTGAGAAAGAATGCCCTTTAAACCTCTCATCTGAAGGTTTAAAAATGCAACTCTGACACTTGTTTTCACTCTCTCAACTCTTTAATTTTCTTTTGTATCTCTGTGGACAACATATGCAGAAGCAATTTCCCAACCTAACTCCCTGCACAACTTAGTTATTGATTGTCTCATAAGGAAAAGATCTAGTTTCCAATTTCCTGTCCTGCTGCATACCACTTATGATTAAAAAAAAAAAAAATCAAGAAAAGAAAAAGGATAAACTTGTTTGTTCATAACATGCAGATTTCATAGCTTTTAACATATGGAAACAGTATGTCCGATTTTTGCTATAGATAAACTAACTCTATTCAGTACTGGATGGATAAAACCAAACCATCAGACTAATTTTAATTTCAATCAATAAAACAAAGTGGTAGGCATGAAGTATCTTTTTTTTTTTTTTTTCTTTTCTTTTTGTGCATCATAGCCTGATTTGGTGACACCAGGAGGAGAAAGGCCTGACTCTTTTGGAGGTCTTGGGTATCACAGTATGAAGTAAGTCTAGCTGTCTTTTTGCATGTGTTGCTTAACGCTTAAGCATTCCACCAGGATATGTCCTGCTGGTTCACATGTACCTCCTACTCAGCTTCACCTGTTCCAGAGGGGATCTCGGAGATACAGCTGGGAAATTTTAAACTATATCACAGCTATTTTGGATAGAAACCTAAGTCAATCTGCTTTCAAAAAATGCAGCCAGAGAAGGCAGTCTTAAGACAGTAGGTCTGTGCAAGGCTTGTCCAGTGCGAGAAAGTAAAACTTCATGGCTAATTTGACTTAAACAGATGGTATTTGCATTCTTAAATTTATTGACTAAAACTTGTGGCCTAGTTTTCAGAGATTCTGCAGATCCATTTTTTTTTTTTTTTTATTAAGAAAATACTGATTGCATTTGTGATGTAGAAGAGGCATTTAAAGAAACTCTGAGGACAGTATTTCTTCCCTCTTCAAGGCAAAATCCATGTTTCAACTGCAATGCTCCACATAGCCGTAACTGGAGACTTGCCTGTCTCTCACGTGCATACAACTGAGTCCTTACAGGAAAGCTCTCTATTTAAAAGGTGGTGAGGGGATGCTACTAATAGCAAACAAACAAACAAAAAGTATAGACACAAGAGGACAGTAAAATCCCATTTGATCTGACACAGCGGGGAGAAATTACAAGACCCCTGTGACTAATGAGTTCAGGAGCTGCTCTGACTCATTGCAATTGCTAAAAACTCATTTTAATCCAAGGTATTGGAGACTTAATAGCAGTGCAGTTTACCTTATCAGCTTTAACAGATAGCGGAGTATACTACAGAAAAGTCCCTGACTGTTATTTACCTCACTGTACTGATTTGTTGTACCGGTAAACAAAAAGAAAATGCAGACTATGATGAGGTCAAGCAGAATAACTCACAATGCACTGTGTCAGCTTTACAAGAAGACCTCTGAAATGCATGTATCCCTTTGGCCAGTATAATCCAGTTTTTCACTGTAATGCAGAGGAATCGTCATGCTCCTGTTTTCTGCCCTGCTTCTTCTACGGGCGATCTTTGTAAGTCTTTGATATTTTAGCAGCTGTTTGTTGCATGAAGTGCAGAGGCGTACCTGAAGCAGGGGTAGGATTTTCCAAGGGGTTGAGAGTACCACAACAGGAATTCCTAGGTATTCTCTGTGTGTTCATGAATTATAGCCTTCAGCTTCATCTGGGGATTATATTATAGTGCTGACTTTGCTGAAGTGAAGTTGATATGCCCTTCAAATGTAAAGATTGGCTCTTTCGGAAGTCTAAATTACACACATGTACTCAGGATTACCTTGAAATCCGGCACGTCCTGTGCTGAAGTGGAATAGCACTTGTGACTCAAATTCAGGCAGGAGTCTTGAAAGTCATTTTCCATTTCATAAAATGAGTTTTTTAGTGCTAGCAAGTGAAGATAACATCTTTTGGGAAGATGTGACCTGCAACTCATTAGTCTCTATATATCTCAAATGTTCCTAGTTACTCAACACTTATCCTAGCCAGAGCAAAGCACCTTGTGCACCTCTCAAGGACTTGTATGGAGAACTTAAGTCTCTCTTTAGGGAGACTGGAGGAGGGGGCTCTCTTGGGACAATGAAATGTGGCCTTGTGATGTTGCCATTTGAGAATGACTTCAGTGAGAACGTACTGTGGCCACTGAACTGCAACATCATCTAGTCTAGGTAAAGTTCATGCTTTTGACAGAAATAAGTGTTGAATTGAGAAATGTCTGTTGGAGGAAACTGTGTTTCTTTTCTTTTTACTTAGAGGAAATATCTTATAAAATTACCTGCTTTATATGGGTTACAATTCAGCTAGTTCAGAAAGGAAATGATATGTGAATGTTCGTCGGGGGCTGTCGCGGACTGCCTGTGTCTTCTTCCGATGGGTCGCAACCAACCGACTGTTGCGACCACAAGGTATTCTACAATCAGAAGGCTCTTCTAAACTCACTGCTACCTTAATCCAACAGAGAGCTCCAATTCACGCTCTCCCGAGGGCTCCTACCTCTCCAAACTCCAGGAGGGAAATGCCCCACTCCCTCTTGGGAGTGCCCCACCTTTAAACTTCCCATAGGTCACGTGGTCTCCGGCCAACCAACGTGACTCAGCACCTGTCTTGATGAGGCACAGGTGCTTCTCATGTAGCAGCCGGGAAACTTCCCCGACAATTCCCCCTTTTCTTTAAAAAAAAAATATCGCCTCGCAGCCTTTAGGGGTTTCCAATGTTTCAGTTCCATTTTCCGTCGCCGTTATGTTAAACACCTTGGGACCAGGTCATGGGGAAGTCGTTCTCATATTTTTTTATCATACCACGTTGGCGGTGGATATATCCATTGTTCTGACGACGATGGATACATCCACCCTGGCTGCTCTGGCTGCTTTAGCATTCCCTCTGCGGTCTTTTCCGGACTGGTCTGTGGCTGTTGCAGCGTTCCCGCAAAGGGCTTGCCTGGGCCATAAGACGTCTGTACACGCTTTCTCTTTCTGCTGTTTCCCGGCCGGCCGTTTGATTTGCAGTTTTTGGCGAGATGACCTATTCTCCCACAAATATAACATCTTTGTTTAGTTAGAGCAGTGGCCAATGTGGTCATCTCGCTTTCTACGGGCCCAACTTTGGCACATGCAATCACCATTTCTTCTAGAGAGGGGTCCCCCGGCAATACTTCAATGACTCTCCGACAATCAGGGTTGGCATTGTCCTTTGCCAGCTGTTTTGTCAACAGTGCCCGTAGTCTACTGTCAAATATCTGCTTTTCTATTGCCCCCTGCAATCTCTCAACGAACCGTAGAAAAGGTTCGTTGGCCCCCTGTTTAATTGTTGAATATTTTGCTTTAGGCTCAGCCATTTCTGCTGTACGTAATAGTGCCTGCATCCCTATTTGTTTAACCTGTTCGAGGATCTGGGGATGCCATTGAGCCTGTATTGCCGGGTTACTAAATACTTGACCCGTTCCCATCAATACATCGGTACCTATAGCATAGCATGGGTCGCTTTGGGGTAATTGGATATTTTGTAATGCCTGCTGGTCAGCCAATTGTCTCCAAACATTTGTGAAAACGGAGCGCTGCACCGGTTGGAACATGACCTGGGCTAGATGTTGAAAATCGTACGGCACCAAAATTTCTAAGTTTAATAATCGTAATAGTTGTGTCACCGCCAGTGAGTTTGGTCCGTATCGCGCTACCGCTTTCTGCATGTCCTGGATCACTTTCCATGACCAGCCCAAATGTTTATTGGGCTGGTTGGCACCCGGGAGGGCCAGTTCTACGGGAAACGCACTCGGCTCTCCTTCCATTTTCATTACCGATAGTTTTTTATTACTAACTGGTAACCCCAAAGCTTGTATCAAGTTCCAGTCCCCGGCCTCTATTGCCTCTTTCTTAACTTCGTTCCAGAAAAGTACTGGATCACGATGGGCTGTCATGGCAGGCGGGGTAATTTCTGTTATTTCTAACTGTGGAGCGGGGGATAAGCATGTCTCTAGAGGGGCCGGCGGGGCGGATTTTGGCGACTTTTTCATTGGTGGAGAAACCAGTGGAAACTTTCCAGCTGAACTGTCGCTTGCTTTAGGGGTTTCTCCTGAAATTTCTTTCACTGCAGGGGGGGTCATGGCCTGCTGCAACATGTTCACTACGGTTGCTAACTGCTGGGATATACCTTGCAGCATTGTCATGGCCTGTCGTACTAATAACGGCTGCATTGCTCGTACTTGTGCCATGTATGTCGCCGGATATGAATTTGCCAGGGGTGGGGTTATTAAATCAAACGGCGGAGCTGTAGGCTCGATACCTCCTGAGGAGGAAGGGGGGGTTGCTGGGGCAAAGGGTGGGGGACGCTCCAGTATCTCCTGGAGGGTGGGGCAAAGTTCCTGCATAGTCCCCGCCACTTTGTTGACCTCTGTGAACAGTGAGGACACGTCTAGTTCATTGTCCACATTGTTTCCCTCAGACAGTTCGTTGCCCCCTTCGTATCCTTCGCTTGCGGATACATAATCTGTAAATTCCTCTTCCTCCTCTTCTGCTGACCCCTTTTGAATTATGTTATCTAGGGCCTCCCATGTACGCAGAAGGTCGGTCCGGCCTCTTTGATTAACCACAGCTTCATAGAGCAACTTATCCCCCAGCTTTTTCCAAAGTTCTAGGTTAAAGGTGCAAGTAAGGCTGAATAGATCTTCGTGCCCCGCTGCCCAGTTAAGTAAACTATATAGGTCTTCATTACCTATGTTGAGCCCCGCAGCCATCCCTGCAGATTTGAGAAAGGTGAAGGTCTGATTCTCCTTGACAAAATTCTGGCCCATTTTAGCTCCCAGCAGCTCACCTTGTTTCAGGCGTCTAGGTTGAAACAGATCAATTCACAGCTCTCCTGCTGCTCTCGAGCTTCACTGGGTTTTATCTCCACCGCAGCTCACCCTGCGGTCCAGGCAGTTCGCGTTTCGACGAATCACGTCGGGGTCACCAGATGTCGCGGACTGCCTGTGTCTTCTTCCGATGGGTCGCAACCAACCGACTGTTGCGACCACAAGGTATTCTACAATCAGAAGGCTCTTCTAAACTCACTGCTACCTTAATCCAACAGAGAGCTCCAATTCACGCTCTCCCGAGGGCTCCTACCTCTCCAAACTCCAGGAGGGAAATGCCCCACTCCCTCTTGGGAGTGCCCCACCTTTAAACTTCCCATAGGTCACGTGGTCTCCGGCCAACCAACGTGACTCAGCACCTGTCTTGATGAGGCACAGGTGCTTCTCATGTAGCAGCCGGGAAACTTCCCCGACAGGGGGCAGAGGCTACGGGATGAAAGCTGGGGAGAAAAAATCCTGGGGTTGTAACGAGGAGAAAGGGCATTATAGGAAAAGGTGAAGTGCTGAGGCAACTCTGGGGAGAATGGCTGAGAGGTGGGGGAAAACTGAAGAAGTAGGAGGGACTGGGTTTACAGGGGATAGAGGTCAGTTGCCTCTTACTGTGTACCAGGATCTTGGAGGAGCTCATTTCTTGTGAGCCTGTAAACCTGGGATCGTTCTGCAAAACCTGACGTTAGGCCCCTTACCTTAGAGGCAAGGAGAGCCACTTACCCTCTCATCACCTGAGTCTTGTCCAAGACTTCATCTTGAGCAAGCTGAGGCAGGCATTAGACCACAAAGCAACCTTCAACTTTTGCCAGGCACTTTGTGTTTTGTCAGTAAGGAATAATGCTGGCAGATTCAGCTTCCTGCTTCCTTTGCAGGTGCTCAGCACAAAAGCAGCCAGGCAGCTGCAGGGCAGAGGGCAAGGGTCTGCTGCTGAGATGTGGGGGCTGTTATGGGCTCTCCTGAGCTTGGATTGCGATACGGCATCACCCAGTCTGAGAAAATTCCCCACCTGAGGGTACTTGTTTTGTTTTGGCTGAGTTGTTTCTGCTTCACAAATGTGTCATGAAGATTACTTTACAAAACACTTCAAGAAAGTGGTATAGAGAATGAATGTTTAAAACCAGCTGTTTTCCTGTGATACTGCAGCAGTTTGGATGAGATGACAAGTCCAAAACTAAAGATATGTCTTCACGGGGGTATTTATTTCACACTAAGCTTAGCTACTGCTCGTGAAAGCAGCTGCAGCTAACGACTACAATGCAAAATAATTAGAGTGTGCTGACTGCCAAGACAGTGTTTGTTCCTCAGTCTGTTTTGAAGGTGCTTTAAGTTCACTGCTTATTGATGCAGTACAAAGACACGTCTTTAATGTACGACAGTTCTGTTGTGTTTCACACCAGGACTATTTAGTCACAGAATCTCAGAATGGTTTGAGTTGGAAGGGATCTCAAAGATCATCTAGTTCCAAACCCCCTGCCACGGGCAGGGAAACCCTCCACTACACCAGCTTCCTCAAAGCCTCATCCAGCCTGGCCTTGAACACTTCCAGGGCTGAGGCATCCACAGCTTCTCTGGGCAACCTGTTCCAGTGCCTCACCACCCACAGAGTGAAGAATTTCTTTCTTAGATCTAATCTAAATCTACCCTCTTTTCAGTTTAAAGCCATTGCCCTTTGTCCTATCACTACATGCCCTTGTAAAAAGTCCCTCTCCAGCTTTCTCGTAGGTCCCCTTTAGGTACTGGAAGGCTGCTATAAGATCTCCCTGGAGCCTTCTCTTCTCAGCGCTAAAGAACCCCAACTCTCTCAGCCTGTCTTCATAGGAGAAGTGTTCATCAACCAACACCCCCAAGTCCTTTTTCTCAAGGCTGCTCTTAATCCATTCTCTTCCCAGCCTCTATTTGTGCTTGAGATTGCCCCAACCCATGTGCAGGATCTTGCACTTGGCCTTCTTGAACTTCACTCAAGCCTGTCAAGGTCTCTGGTCCTTTTGCCTTCAGGCCTTATCCAGCTGTGGAGAAAATTTTGGGCATTTTTACCTGCACATCCCTGGCATCATCATCATCAGAATATGGCTGTGGTACTCTAGTGCTGTGTCAGCCAGCGAGGGGCAGATCTCTGTGACTCTGGGGAAGAAGGAAAGGTTCAGGATGGGTTTAAGAAGTATCCTGTGAAGGGGTTCCTGAACCAGGAGGCATCTGGGCTAACCTGTTTTTTTAACACAGTGAGGTAAAAGCAAATTGTAGAAGACCCAAAGAACAAACAGCAGGTATCATGACTAGCAAAAACCAAAGGAAATTAGTTACCTATGGATTTGAATCTCATAGCTGGACCCTCTGGTGTTTAATGACTCTAGTCGTGATTTACACTACAGCAATGAGGACATCCACGATGTAATCACTCCTGTACGCAGTAAGTAACACCTGAAGTGAGTTCAGTCTTTCATTCAAGAGGGATGCTTACACGAGGTCTCTCTCCATCTCCTCTGCATACTTGCATGAAACTTGTAGGAGCCTAACATCTTTAACATCTCTAGCCTGACATGAGACGAGATTTGTATTGATCACTATGTTTGAAAGTTACTGGGAACATACACATGCGCACACAGGGTTGTTATGTGTCATTTCCATAGGAAACTGGGCAGATTCCAGACCTCCAGCAGTATTTTTGTCATATTCATGTTCTGACATGTTCTGGATGGCGTTTCGTCAGAGAACAGCCCACAGTGAGCCTCTCAGCTGCCAACAAAGCCGGGCCCTCCGAGGTAAGGGCAGCTTCTGCTTTACAGGGCTAAGGAGAGAGAGGTCCAAGAGGATTCTGGCAGCAGCAACCAACCTGTCTACCTTGGCCATGTTTTTAGCATGCCACATACTAGATTTAGGGTAATAAAATTTTATAGTGAAATAAGTTTCTGGAGCAGTCTAGAAGTCAGGCATCATTTCATTCACTTCGATTCAGTTTTATCATTGGGTTGTAGAGATGACACTTATGACAGATGGCTCATAGAATTATGTCATGGTGATAGGGCATTTAATTGCCTAACAAAGCAATTCTACAAGGAAATCCTACAGGGGTTATTATAACCAGTGAATGAACTTTGTACCTATCTGCAGGATACACCGAATGTACAGCTGTGACACTGCCAGGCCACACTCCCTCCTCATCTGCTCCACTACATCAAGCTACACTCTGAGGCGCCAGCAGCATTTTGTGAGAGAATCGATCTGCCTGTGTCTTGCCGAGTTTCCATTTACCTTCTTAAACAAGTACATCTGTGCTTCTTAGTACTAGAATGCAGTCTGCCAGTGGAAACCACTGTACAATTGTTAGCTTGCTTCCTGCAGGCATTCAAGCATGGCGTTTCTTCCATGGCTTTCCCAAGTATTTCCCGGCCAACATCCTCTGAAAGCTCTTCTTCCCTTTCCCACTACAGTGATGGGAACCACTGCTGCTGACAGTCAGCTCTTCTTGATCAAGGGTCCACAGCAAAAATTGCCCACCTAGCCCCACTGACCACACATCACAGGAGTATACAGCGAGGACTCTTGGCCTGGTGTCATACTTGAGGAAAATAAGACATTTTTTTGTCTCCAGTCTAGGGAAGACACAAACATCTTTTAACTGAGGGATGTAGGAGCCTCTGTCTTTTAAGTCATCCAAGTAAGAAGTTCATGCTCATCTACCTGCCTTCCACAGCAATGGAATGTGAACTGTCAGTGCTATCAAGGACAATTTCCTCCTTCCTTGCAAATCTGAACAGGGAGGAGAGAAAAATAGAGGAAAAAGTGTTTGAACAACATCTAGTAGTTTAAGGCAGCTGACAGCAAGTGTTTTCAGGACTGTTTTCATGATCTCTCAAGGTTGGAAAGAGAAAGATGAGGGCTTAGCCATGTTAAAACTGAAGAAAATCTCACCATAAACAACATGACTTGGGAAAACAGGGATAAGTGGGTATCACTCCTGCAGACGAAGAACAGGCAAATGGCTTCACTGGAAAGCAGACTGAAACAAGGCTTTTTTCCCCTTCCCACTGCCCCCTTTCCTGTAACAGCTTATTTTCTGTGTAGGTCACAGCATAGGGCGTTAAGAACTGAAGGTTTAGTTTGACAGCCGTACTGAAAGGGAACATTGCTGAAGATTGTCTCCCAAACAAGATCCTGGTCCTCAAGATACCTGAATCAAAGAAGGCAGCTAATTGTGAAGTTGGAAACTTGTAGTCTCTTGGACTTTGACAAATTTGTGCAATAGTTTCTGTAAGCATCAAAATTTAATGACTTACTCTTTTTAAGTTTATGAGCTTTCCTCTGTGGTGTAATTTATTACAGCAAAATGAACTCTTTTTTTTTTTTTCCTGAAATGAAGAAGTATTTTACATCTATATAATTGCAAAAAGTTCTGTAAAAGAGTAACTTTCAGCCAAAGAAGCTCTGCTCTCATATTCAGCAATTTTCATGAAATATCTAAAGTATTTTAAAAAGACTCCCTGATGTTTTCATGAAATATAGATGCCAGTATATAAAGAAAATAATTAAGATCTCAGTGAAATATGTTGTAAGTTGGGCAGACTCCAAGGCAACACATGCCCAGTTTTCGTGAAATTGTATGTTGCATTTCATTAATTGTTCAGACCCCATACTTTACAATATTCATTGTTTCAGAGCAATATTCATGACATTTAATAGCAATGTTCATACAATATTAAAGAAAGCATAATAAAACCATCACAGCCACAAACTTAGTCAATCACAGGAGTATAAACTTCCTTCCGAGCCGTAAGAGAACAGCCATCTTGCTTCATTTTTCTTATATTTCATTAAAGAAAGACAAGCAATGTTTCATGGCAGATTCAGAAAATAGGTGTTAAAATTCTCACCAGCCATTTGTAGGCTGGCCATTCACAATTACACAAAGCATGAAGACAGCACAGCCACGGCTTCACTGGAATTCATTTTAAATTGATAATACTAAAAAATAGCCCCCTCCTGTTATAGGAGGAACGCTACTCTGACAGCCTTTCTCAGAGGCTGCATGATATTCTTCTGGAGAGAGTAGCTTTCCAGTTGCTCATAATTTCTGCCCCTGTGTCTTGAAGTACATAATCGTAACACTAAAAGGCTGTTAAATGGAAGCCTCCAGCTTTGCAACTTGCCTCTCACTTTTCCAAATGCATACTTCATCCTTAGCTTGCAGCTCATTAGACACAATTTCACCAGCCATTCAGAAAAAGGCTGTGTTGATCAGAGAAGCAGAGGATGAGGTGGGTCTCCAGAGGAAGGACCATTATCTCTACCAATTACAGCAGCTATGACAAGAAGTGGATGCTTTACAGCACAGCTCATTAATGCCAATGAACATATCGCTGTGCTAAACCACACTTTGGAGTAAGGGACACCACTAACAAAGGCAGACACATAATGTAACAGCAAGGAGGAGCAGAGAAGGTTCTTTAATCACTTCTACCCTGTTGACAATATATCACATCCTACCTGCACCAGCTGTACTTTCTTTACAATCAGCAGAGCACAGTCCCATCACCATCCAGCAAACCATCTGCTCAGGCTTCACTGATTGCTGGTGAGCAGAGGCAGCAGGCTTCTGGGTGGTGCTGGTGACCGGCTTTTGTGGAGATACAGAGTCTAGTATTGGTGTGCTTTGCTAGTTGTTCGTTGTATCTCTAGAGACATGATCTGTCTCGTGATGAGGTTCTTCAGTTGGGGCAGGACACCTTACATCCGAGGAGCCGACTTCTCCCTCCTGGAGCCCTGAAACCTTTTTACACTGCATCAAGGACATCCAGGAAAACTTGTTACTGGCCACAGGTCTGCGGCTTGTCTACCATCTGCTGCAGCTGTTGTCAAAGCTGCTTCGTGTTGAGGAGCAGAGGCTGCGAGGAGCAGGCTGTCCAACGCACCACGACGGGACTGTGTGGCGTTAGCAGGGCTGCGGCGTGAGCCACTGTGTCTGACACACCAGTGATGGCATGGAGGGGACCGGCTGCCTCTGAAGGAGAGAGAGCATGGAGATGTGTGAGCAGCTTTTGAAAACCACAGCTCGGTGCTAACTAGACCTTCATGTCAGTAAGCTCTCGGGTAAGAAGGTACGTGTTCTCTTCTGAATTGTTTCTTTTTTTTTTTTTTTTTAATGTTTTTCTGTATTCAGTCATCAGTGTCTGTGGATGGCAATACAGTACAAAATGTATCAATTAATGTGTGTGACTACTCCTGAGTAACAACTACTCTACCTGTAACGTTAAAGCAGCATGTTTTGGTGCTGCAGGGATGTGTTGTGTGTGCTGGGCAACAGGAGAGACGTTGGGATTTCTTCTGGAGTTTATTCAGTTACTTCTTAGGGAAAGCTTCCTCTAAGGGGAGTTTGTAAGAAACTGGCTTATAATTTGGCTCATGATGATTAAATGAATAGACAGAAGGCAGTACTTTGATCTAATTTTTTTGGTTCCTCCTGAGAGGAACATGCTCATTTGTCAAGAGGGACCTTACAGTAGTCTCAGATCCTCAACTCCCACCAGGCCAGTGAGTGAAACCTCCAGCTTTGCCACAGGCAAAGAGCATTTGGGCTGAGCAAAGTCTTCAGGGTAATTCATGGAAGCACTTGAAGCAACTGAATCCCCCATAAAGTTTTTCTCCTGTTTGTGTGTGAACGAGAGGTCTACTGTTGACGTTCGCAATTCAGGCTCCAACACTGACCGCTTTCTCTATCAGTGACAGAACTGCTTCACTATATAATATTTAATAGTAATGTTTAATGTTTCCAGACATGACAGAGCTGAAGTACAATATACTGAAGTGACCTGCTTTTTTAATGCGTGTGGTGGTTGAGAGAGGAAATTCTCATGTTTGCTGCTTGGAGAAGGGTAGAATGAACCGACAACCACGTGGCGGGAAGAAAAGGTACCAGTAGTGCCTGGAAAGCACTGCTGACAGTAGGATGTTCCCATGAAGCCATTTGGTGCCAACTCATTAGAGAACTTTGGCAATGATATTTGGCATAAAATAGATTTTATTTAGAATTAAGGACTCTGCTGCCTTGCTCTTGGCATGGAATGAACTTGCAAATTAAGCTGTCTTGTAATATAATTACATTACCTTGTATTATGAATCATTTTAGAATTAGAGACATTGATCTGAATAAGAAACGAAGACTCGTTAAGAAGTGGAGAAACGTGTACAGCCGACATTCAGGGCCTGTACACATATGCATGCGAAGAATGCGTTGCATGCTGTCTCAGCGCTCCAGCAGCACACATCTTCCAAGCCTGTGTTCAACTCCAGGCTCCTTTCTCACTAAGGTTCTCAGTTACTCCAGGGGTTGCTTCAGTGGTTATCTTTTTCTCAGGTTCAATTTGTTTAAAAACTTTTCTTCTTCACTGGATGTCTCAGGTGGCTTAATATTAAAATTTCATACTTGCCAGGGGCGTACTTTTCAATTAAGACAAGTTTGGAAAGTCTATGTTAGGTGGAAGAAAGTTTTAAACACAGGGAGATGGTGGCTGGGCATGTGATGTCTCTCTAAATGTTTGATGAAGCACAGGGCCCTGTTCTGGCTGCCTGTACTCTGCATGGGGCAAAAAACCCACGGGAATGGTTGTGCGTTTTTGGAGCAATTCAGTAAGTGTGAGTTTGGCTTGTTTCCGAAACTGAATTCTGTACTTAAAAAAACCAAAACAAGACAAAGAAAACCCAGGAAAAAAAAAAAACTAAAACAGTTTTCGGTGTTGGTGTCCTCCTTATAAGAAATGGATGTGTTCTCAGTGTGATCAGCTTGTTTCCCTTAACATGCCTCAAACTCACAAAATTACAAGTGGAGAGAGCTTCCTTGGTATTTTCTTGCAAATATTTCTCTCTCAGATCAAAGACACCATCCAGTTCTCTGAAGAAAACCAAGTTATGGAACACTACAGCTATTTTTCTCTAGCTTGAGTGTACCAGAATGCAATATGCTTTCCTGCATGTGTTGTGCTTTAGCATTCATGAGTATCCTTATGAAGGCAAATTTTGAGTCACATGCTGTGTCACACTACAGGGAAGAAGAATATCAATTATATAGCATGCTTAATCATGAGAGGAAATGGATTTGACTAACTGAATATGCAAATGCCAATTCAAAATAAAATTATGAGCTCTTCCTGATGTGCAAAATGCCACTGGTGAAAACCATTTTAATATATTAGTGCTTAACTTCAGGAGAGTGTGGTTTATGAAGGGAAGAAACAAAAAACATCAGCAATTTAATTTCTTCTTGCACTGTGCTATTCTTGAAGCTGTTGGTGTTTCTCTAGCTCGGAAAAGCGTAGTCGACGTGAAGCTTTTAAAGCGTATTTTGACATTTAAAAGGCAGCTTCCTGTGCTTGCGTTCATGCATGGCTTCCTGAGACGAAAGGTGGTAAGTAAATACTCACTGCTGGCTTTCCTGCGTACGCCATGAGGCTGCACACGATGGGATTTGTTGTACACAAGAGCAGGCTGCTCCTGGAACCTTACAACCCCTTGCCCTAATAAATCAACAGCTGTTTGGCAAGGAGACAGGAATTTTCTTATTTACCCAAAACTTGGTATTTACAGCTATTCCCCCACGGTGTGGGTGGTCACAGTTCACTTCCCGTGGCTGCTCAGTGAGAACAGCACCTCCCACCTGGTGTTCAAGTAGTCTCTGGTGGAGCATCTCTTCCAGTCCTCGTCGCAGAAGTGTCTCATTTCACGTAGTGTGATGTGGTGGGCTGGCTCAGAGAAAGCTGATGTGCTGTACTCGAGTATCACACTCCCCTGAGTGGGGAAACCTAATCCCAGGCAGCTTTAAATACTGTTCAAAGTAGCCAGAGCGTTGGCAATTGAGGCCGGTTTTCCAATATCCTCAGTGAGTTCTGGAGCCGGTCATCTAGTTAAATGGGAACGTCTCTTTTCCCTCTTACCAGCTCTGGTTTAGAACACACGTTTGGACATCTCATCTAATCATAACCACAAGGTCAAGCTCTGCAAGGAGATGAACAGGGAAAAAGTTTATGGACTTATAGATGCTCGTAACACCGAGCTGGGTGGTTTGCTACACAGTGCCCTGGGGACTGAGGGCTTCCAGCTGGACACAGAAACAGAACTGAGGGGACATCGGCATTTCATTGACAAATGCAGGCACAGAGTTCAGACCTGGAGGCTCTGGAAAAACAAGGTATGAGCAATGAAATCATCTTGGGGATCTGAACCTTGTACCCGTTCGCCGCAAACTGCTCTGACCACACAGCCTTAGTGCCAACTACTGCTGGTAGTCCCCACTGGGCTTCCTGCCACCTTCTCCTTCTCTCTCCCTCAGTATTGTTTTAAGATACCATTTTAATGGTGAAACAAGACTCCAGAAATCAACTTGGACATTTAACTCTGGAAGAGACTTCATAGTTCCCAGTCCCAAGCTGCTTAACTACCTGCGGCTGAGCTTTCAGTTGATGTTGTTGACAGCTATCAATCACATCCGGCCTTGCTGGTGGCCCGGGAGGCCTGCTTGCGCTCCTTGCCTCCTCCATGTATCAGAGGCTTGAAATCCTGGGTGTGGGGCAGCACCGTGCCTTCACACCACACACTGACAGTAGGTGGAGGCTCTGGGGCTGGCCCCCGCTCCTGGCGGAGGGAGGGCAATGGCCAGCAGGGTTTCTCAGGAGGGCAGCTCTTCTCCAGCGCTGCACGTGCCCAAGCACACAGACTTGCTGTGCAATGCATGCGAGGCTGCAAACAGCTCCGGTGAGGGAAGGAGCCCTTTCTGTCTGCTGCAGAAACCCTAACAGGGCTAAGAGCTGGGTTGGATTTGCGTAGGTGACAGGATGATGTTTGGTGGAAAAGTGTTAGCTGAGTTCTTCTACGTAGCCCCTAAAATCTCGAGGTTTTAAAGTACGTTACATCTGCTCTTCGGCTTTCCAGTAAATAAACCAATGTTTATTAGAGTGTAGGATACATGGAGTGTCAGAACCACCAGTGTGACTGTCCTGAGCGGTGCAGATACAAGATGAACACGTGCTCCCATGTGAGCACAGGGATGCTTTCTCTCCATTGCCTGTGAGCTTGGTGGTCATTCTCCAGCTCTCTGGTGGTGCCCTTCTCGTCACAGTTTCATCTGAGTGGGGTGTGGGTTAATGTGATGGCTTGAACAGGAGCTGTATCAGAGCTACAGCACTCAAACTGGGGACTTCTGCTGTGGGAAAGACAACCCATAAATAAATGAAAAGTGAAAGATGGATTAGCTGGAATGAGCTGTGAACTGGGAGTTTTGTGACTGGTTTTGATTTATTTCCTTTTTGCAGTCTAAAGCTGAGTGCTTCATAAATTCTGAAGACATCAAAACTGTAACTAACACAACTGAAACCATCCTAGGATCACTGGAAATATAAAGAGCAGCAACTGTAGCTAGAAGAGATGACACAGTGAACAGGGAATGAGTTCTCTCCTCTAAGTGGTATTTTTGGGTATTTACTTCAGTTTTGACATTACAGGTCGAACCAGCACATTGACACAATTGTGGGCATTCGGGGTCACATAGTGACTGTCCTACAATCTAATATGGACCTAGAGATGAAAATAGTTTCACAGTTTATGGTTCTGGGGTATTTTACTGGCCAATCTTAAAAATCCTGGGATCCTCAAATAGATACCTACTAACCCTCTCACACTGCCAGCCATGAGGTGATACACGGTAGACATCATTTGGCAACCACCAAGCAGAGTGCTGGTCTTGGGGGCTGTTTCGCACTTTGCTCACTGGGTAGACAGGAGAGCTGTGGGCTTTTTGGGGAGATGAAAACGTAAAATGAGAGCAGCTGCACTAGGTCTGTTCAGAGCCCCGTCCAGTCTGGCGCCATGTTTCTGAGAGCAGACAAAAATGGGATGAGCTGTAAGAATGGGTCAAACAGCTTTTAGCAGAGAGAAGTCCTGAACTTGGCTTACTATCTTTGTGTCTCAGAGCCTGCAGTGCAGCTGTCTCCCATAAGTCTGTCCTAGATTTCCTTACTCTCTATAAGCATCTGCAACACCCTCTGGCAGGACTCGCAACTTAACTCTCTATTAAGGTTATTTAATGAAGAGCTGGGGAAAGAATTAGAAAATGAACTATGGTAACAGTACTTCAGCTGCAACTTGATACCTAGCATATCTAGCATCACACAGTGACCAACGAACCTCCTCTCCAGAGCACGCACAAGCAAGAGCTGCTAACTTCCCAGTGGCAACAGTTCACTGCGCAATTGTGAGGAGCAATTTCCTGGCTGCCACCAATTCTTTTTGTTGCTTCCTCAGAAGAGCCACAGGGCAGCTCACACCCAGCAATGAATTCTAAAAAGTACTAGCTTTTCAGATGTTTGGATTCTGAGATTTTTGCCCCTTCAAAGAAATTGTCTCTAAATAATATGATTTTGTTATATGCATTAGAAGCTTTGGAGTAGATTCCCAGGAGCTCCAAACTTGCAAAACTGAAGTCTGGTATCCCCAGCAGGACAAATTGCTTACCCAGAACTGGAGATGCCTGTAGTCTCTTTATGTCTATTACAAGTCTCCAACAGCTAATTCTGATGTTTATCTACACGTTTTTGTGTATCAACAGCAGCCTGGTCCAAAGGCTCACATCCTCTTGTCTGTGGGTGGAACCATCTGTCCTGGCGTGTTGAGATGGGGCGATCTCCTGAGCGCTGGCCTGGTACGCACTTTCTGTATTTGTAGATGAGGTAGGCAGGCTGTAGGTCAGTCATCTGAGTCCCTCCTGGCAGTTATCTTAGTTTTACTGGTTTTATACACCTATGCCAAGCAAGCAGGCATTACAAAATATCTGTCTTCCTGCCCTAAATCAAGCAGTCTTGGGGTATGTGTGGGTGCAAGACAAGCAGGATGTGGTTCCTTCACAGGGCTTTCTGCTCCCCTTCCAGCCCCGCTTTCCGTCCTTCTGTAGTTCACACACCTCGTCCGTGTACGCCAGCGCTGTATGCTGTCTGCATTCATCAAATCTCTTGCTGGAACATGCTTGATCTTTAAACGATCTATTTCCATGAGTAACTTTAGATATTAGAAACCTGCTTCAAATGCAGCAGGGAAGGTACGTTTCCTCATCCAGAGGAGCATCTGGAGCCTCATCTGAGAGTGAAACGAAACAGAGGTGGAGACCTGGCTGAAGAGCTCTGAGCCATCTTCCTCACAGTGATGGTAGAAGACAGCGAACGTTCTTCTACACCGCAGCAAATGTTTCATGCTCAAACATCTCTGTGGGAACAAGCCTGAGGGCATGAGACATCCACTATTGCCTCTTTACTGTAAAAACCCCACGACTCAGCCAGCTGTAGCTGTACAGCACTAATTGATTTCAGGCATTGTATTAAAAAATATGATAACAATTTTTTAGAAGCCATCTTTATAACGGTACATTAAACAGTGCTGGGACATGAGCCCAGAACGGAAACTTGTCCGTCTACCTTGTCAAGATGGGCCACAGCACACTTCTGGCCAGGCTGACAGCCTTCCCCGACTGGGCCTGGGAGCTGGTGTGGGACGTGTTCGGGAAGCAGTTTGGATGCCGCTGCCCTTGTTCCGAAGGTAAGACAGCCTGCCAGTACGCACAGGCCAGCTCTGTCAGAAACAAAACTGATCCGTTCTGAAGCCTCGCTCTAGTTCTAGGTCCATAAATCCTATTCTTCTGGCCACAGAGCTGAATCTGACCCATCTGATAGTACTTCTTTTCCTCTTGGCTTCTTCCTCCCTCCCCTCTTCTTTTCTTCTGCCCTTTCCTTCCTGGGAAAAGAAGTAACCTTTCTCTAAGGATAAAAATCTTTATATTCTTTTGCAAGCAGAAGAAATCTTTAGGGCTTTCAGCTATATAAACCTAATTTGTCAAGTTTTTTCCCCCTCCCCATCTCTCTTAATGGATCTCTTATGCATTTATAATGTACTCAGTACCACGGTATCTAGGGACCTTATACACAATTTATAAAGCAAACATTTTTTTGCAAAAAGTTTCTACTTCTCTTCTGGCAATTGCCAATCTCTGAATCAGGCTGTTCTCTTTGACTTGCGAAGGAAGCCAAGGTGTCTGTTTTATACTCCTGACACAGACTGTCTCACAGTATCTTGGCTTTGCATTGGTGGGATGACAAAGTCAGGTTCACATGGATTTTTTTTAGCAGCTATTAACTACAGAACTGTCTGTAACCAACAGAGCTGGCTGCGTTTCTCCATCAGCTTCAGCACTGTCACAACTGGCAGTTCCCTAGCTCCATGCAGAGCCGTAGCTGAGGTAAGAGCCCAGAATGTTTCAATACACCTTGAAGTGGCTATATGAATATTACAGAGAGAAAATAATCCAGTGCTGACGAGGAGCGAAGTTGGAAATTTACATGTCATTGGTTGTAAGCAGCTGGATGCTGCAAGTACCTTCTGGGAACAGCTTCCTACTCAGTATTCCGATCAGGGTGACCAACCCCTCACAATGCCTAAGGTGTGCATCTGGTTGTGCAAAGAAGTTGTGCTTGTTCTGGGCCTGAATCTCTAAAGGTGAGCTCTGTAATACTGAGGACCTTTATTGGATCCAGCTTTCCCATCTCCAGTCTGATACAGTGGTAAAAGCATATTTGTATTTTACTCCACAGCGGTGGTGGGCAACATAATTCAAGAGCCAATGGAGACCGGCTGAGGGCAGCGCTGGAGCAGTAGGTAACACTAATCAAAGCCTTCATGCACTCCTTGCTCCAAATCAATGTGCTTGAATTTTTTTCTGCTATGAAGTGTTGCGGACTTGTTTTTTTTTTCTCTTAAAAAAAAAAATACTGGAATGCTTCATTTTCTTTTCAAAGTATTACTATATCTCATCCTACATACTAGCCAAGTGTAACCGAATACTATGTTTTCCAGGAGCCTGTCACATCTTCTTTCCTAACTGACAACTGCGTTATTTTAGCAACAGAAGGCTTTTCAGAAACAAGACTATTTTCAGGGAGAACTGAATTTGAAAAGCTTTTTTAACATAACTTCTTATACCACAGTAATACTGTAAATAAAACTTCTTCACTAAATGTGCTTAGGTGACACCTGTTTTCCAACACTAATATATAGCAGCACCTAAAAAGCAGCATCATTTGGACATTCATATGGCTATTTACAAAGACTTTTATTTCCTAGGTCACCAAAAAAGTCAATGAAAGAAACCAAATCCCAAACCTTGTTCCATGGATGCAGACATACCTCGGGTTGCCTGAATCCATTCGAAGAGACTCAGAATGGCTGCAGGGCAGTACTGAGGATGAGCTGTGTTGCTCTCTAGGGTTAACTCTAGATTTGAGACTGAACAGAAAGGATCTACTGAACTTTAATAAAAAAGGAACACTGATTAATGAGCTGCAAAAGTAATGAACTAAATAATGAATTAGAAAGATAAGTCAAAATTAAATTTCTTCTGTTTAGAAGAAAAAGCCACAAAATCTTCACTGTACTCAGCTAGTTAATGCATTAAAGGCGCTGCTAACTGTGCAGTGCCCTTCTCTGCAGCTCTGGACACTGGATTGCTGCTGACATGCCCATCGCCTGCCATCACACTAGCAGCTCTGCTTCTCCTACGCTTCCCACTGAAGTCTTCACTGAGAGGTGCACGGCTCCAGCCTCAGCTTGCTAACAGTAATGCTGGGACTGTTTCATGAGGAAGGAGCGCAAGGACATCCCTGGCAGTTTCTGAGAGGAGCAGATGTCCAGATCTGACCTCCTCGGCATTCGGCAGTGTCACAGTGTCCTTCTGCTTCGTTCTCCTAGGCTTCATCTATCTCAGAGAGGAACTCTCCATTAACTTCAGAGTCAGATCTTACCGGACGTGACAAGTTTGAATAAATACAAACACTCATGCAAATGAAGTTTTCAATTAAGTCTCTATAAAATAATGTCTCAAAGCATAAAGAACATTTTTACTAGTTTGTTGACCCAGTGATAAAAAAATGACAAGGTGAAAGGTGCTAATAATTTAAGGTAATATTTCTCATTTCCATTAAATTTTTACACTACAGATAATCCTTACAGTATTTTCAGTAAACTCTGTTGCAATTTCTAGTGGAAAAAAAAATTCTCTGAAACAAGCTGTACAGAAAAAAACATGTAATTCAAGAAGGAATGCAGAAATTTTGAAAGTGATCAAGGCATAAACAAAAACATGAAATGGAAATGAGCATCCAAAACAGCAAAATGTATTTAAGCAGTATCACAAATACACAAAAAAGAATTATCTATTTACAGATCTAAAATTGGTACATCCTGTAAAAATCCTCCCACAAAAAGGTATTTATAAACAAGAAATTTAACCCAGTTACACTGTCTACTTCTGGCAACAGAGGTGCTTTACAGCTAGCGTAGCATTAATTATGCCTTTGCAAAATACAGGGAAAACTTAATAAAGGTGAAGAAATCGTTTCTGGGAAAAACTTGAACTGAAGGCTGGACAACAACAACAACCGCAAGGCATACAAAGCATAAGGAACTGCAAATACATAATTCTGCTAGTGCAAAAATGAAGAATGGCTTTTTTCCCCAATACTTGTTGAGAGACAAATACTACTGTGAATTTGTAATTCGAATTCCTTTTAAAGACTTAAATTTGTAGCACTTAGTACACTTGCACGTTTCAGCAAGGCTGATACTATATAGGAGGTAAAGGAAACAAAATCAACATAAAATTACTGCCATGATATAAATTTATAACAACCTTTATAACAACATGTCTGAACACACAGTACAAAGACAAGCCTCTAAAAAAAAAAGTTTAGATTTTCTCCATCCAGACAATTAATTTGTAAGCACGTTACCACTAAAGAAAAACAACTTGTACGTAACTGGTAGCACATGTGACATTCTTTGGAATTAGATTTAAATTTCTCTTTCAAGTTTTGCCTCTGTGTTTCATACAGGGAACAGCAGAGGGATAATTCCTCAGTGCCCTTAGGAGCTCCTGGTGGGTTGTCCCTCAGGCATGTCCCCAGGGCTGCGCAGAGACCCGTGGAAGTGTGCGAGTGCCAGGAATCAGAGGAAAACTCCACCTGGGAACATGGGGTCACAATAGCATGCCTTGATATTAGTTGCTGTAGAAATATGGAATTAATACTGTTGAATTCCTGAGGCTCATCATCCCACAGCCTGGGTTTTGTTGTGTTTTGAAACACACAAAACAGTTTCTTTATCAAAAAAGGCCTCACAGTTTTGAATGGCTGTAAACATTTCTTTTTGTTTAAATCAGCATTTTCGCTATGCTTTTGCTGTTTAAAAAAATAATATCAAAAGCAAGAATACATTAGCTCATGTTAAAACCACTTCAAATCCAGAAAACTAGACTTCTTTAATTGAGAAAAATGAAACAAATCTGCAAACACGATTAGTTTTGCAAATAATCTTTCTGCTATATTTTTTAGCTGACTCTTCATTTAACTTTCAACAAACTGCTAAAGATCACCCAGTCTATCCTAGAGAAAATCTAACGGTTTGATTAAGTAAGATGGAAACCATTTAACAAACAGAGGTAAAAGATCAGCACCAACTGTTGCATTTGTTCTGCCCAAAGCGAGGCCCATCACCACACTGCAGGAGGGATACTCCGTTTTAGTCTGCTCACAGCCCAAGGACAGGTTACGAGTCCCACACTCTTCCTGTTCCCCTTGATATACAAAAAATAAGACACAGATGATGTTCATAAAAATGTACTTACTTCAGGTAACTAGCATGGATTCAGATGTCTAGCATTCAGACATCTGAATTTAAATGAGATGACTCCTACCTCAAGCTCCCACATTAGCAACTGAAGTTGGATCCCTGAAGTTAGATGGTTGGATTACTCTCTGTCCTTACTGAGAACTGCCACCTCTCGAATCCAGGACAGAGCTGCAATCACAGCACTTAACTTACAAAAGATCCAATGGAACTGAGTCTTGGTAGGGTATCTCATCTCATCTCTCTTTATCCCCTTTTCACTTGATGGAAGGGGATGGAGAAAGGCAAAGCAAGGTGAGGGCTGGTGTCTTTCTAAATAAAGTTGTGTAATACACACTAATGAAGAAACTTAGTGGCTGTCACTTGTAAATCCTACAAAAATCACTATTTTGAAGTTGGTGGGTGCAAATTACTCTGGCTATTGCAGATTGCATAATTTAATCACACATTTTATTTTCAGGAGTTACTAATGGGTATCAGTGTTAGCAGATTATTTAATTTAGCTGGCTAAAAAGTTCAAATGGAATTAGAAAAACTCTTGATGGCAAAGACTTAAAAAGCTCTTAAAGTATTTTCATGTATTTAAATTAAAAAAAAAAATACTAGGTTATATTTTAGACAAGTATCACCTAAAGCCTAATATTTTTATTAAGATACTGATGGAAACAGAAAAAAAGTAAACTCTAGGACTACTGGATCGCACACATGTATGCAAAAAACCCACCACAAATTGTCTTAGCCACTTAGTTGTTTCATTCCTTATTTTCTGCACTTGAGAAAACAAGATCGGAAAGCTATGCAGCTTCTTTGACTGAAGAGGAAAAGCTGGGGCAGGATTTCTAGAGTCTCATCCAGCTCTGTAAGTGGAAGGATTAAGATTAGGACTTTGATGTTGGGAGAACAGAACTGAGAAATACTCAGGATTCACTCCTGTCCTAAGGGGATAATCTATTCTTTCTGACAAACTTTGCTGGTGGTTTTAATAGATAATGAACTCATCGGTCCAATCCTGTACTCAGCATTTTACAGAATCAAGGCGTTAGGCACAGCAAAGACTCCAGATAAACATGGAAGCAAGGCAACACCTGTATTTCCATTTTTTAATCTATGGATTATTTTCTTTTTTAAATTTCTTGGGGTTTGTTTTTTTTTTCTTGAGGGTAGCTTTTCAAAACACAAACTAGTAAGAGCCTGGAAAAGACAGAATCACCCTAACAGGATAGGGAAAAACTCTCAGTGCACTTTTTATTCCATATATGAATTAAGTACTGGGAATATTTACCAAAAGAAAAAAATAACACCAGCAAGATACCCAATTTTGAAAGTAACACCAGAAGTTTTAAAAACTGCACTTCAGAAAACATTGTCCAAGCAGCATCAGGGCATTAGAGGATTGTCTGATTTCCTTGTTTTCTGTGGCAAATTTCCACTGATGGCAGTAGAGAACTGAGGCAGGGGCTGAAGATGTAAAAGCAAATGAAACTAAAGATTCTTGGTAGCTGTTTACCTACAATGGCTATTCATTCTTCTCTCTTATTTTTTTTGGCTCAGTGCTGTTTTAGAACACCCTTGACCCCACCACATAATGTCAAGGATATATAAATTGATTTAAGTATTAGCTTGGTTCCTTTCCTGTATTTGAACCTTACAGTGGACATAAATAACAAACAAGCACGCTATAACATTGACATGAGCTGCTGTCCATCAAACTGGTGACTCTGCATGAAGGCTGCTTTAAGTAACGCATATGAACATGCGAACTGTCTCCAAAAACGCACCGTCATGTTAAATAAATCTCTTACATATGTACATACACACCAGTAACAAAACTCAAATATTGTAGTCCTACCCTCTTCTGTTTAAGATTGCAGTTTCTATCTGTTGCATATACTGTAGCTGCTCAAAGAGCCAAATAAAGTGAGTGTAGCAGACTTTTTCAGAGAAAAATAGTCATATAAAAAAGTTTTACGTACGGTTCAATGTGAAAGTTCCCAGAGCTCTCACTTCATTTTGTCTTTGGTTGCTAATTAGGATTTGACAAGTTTGAAACCCTGTCCTGTGTCCAGCACTGTGGGAAGAAACCAACTCATTTTCAGTCTTTTCAAGCACCTATAGCATGCTTTACAGACCCAGAACAGATTGAGACCACAAAACCAGTTTGCCAAATGTACTAATGGATAGGTGACGCGTGGGAAGTATATCATCCAGTGCTTGGCAACATCGCTTCCCGTTGGCAAATGCAAAGTGTAGTCGCTCCAGTGTTTCGACACACCATACACCGCTTTCACCGTACGCCCCTTTTCCGACCAGCTGATGTTACTGTCGGGGTTGCAGTTGTACTCAACCCATTGCCTGGTGAAGTCACCAAGCTGTGGAGGGTCTGCTTCCTCGATGTCTACAACTCTAGCCATTTCTGCTCCTTGCACGGCAACATACTGGTCATTTACTTTTCTTACTTCTTTAACCCAAGGCTGAGAGTTCTCACAGTCTAAAACAATGATGAGTCGAGAACAAAAAGTGCCGTTCTTTTCTCTCCACCACTCCAGAAGTGTGTCGAGTCGTAAAGCGTCACCTCCTGCCACAAGGAAAAAAGTATTTAGGATTAGCAAGAAGAAAGAGAAACCTCTCTAGAATTTTGACTGTGAGTTCCGAGAATCCCTTATTTTAACAACCTGGACACAGATAAAAGAAGTTTTCAAGTGATTCTCCCTGCTTGCAGATGCAGAGAGGGAGGAGAGAGAGACATTAACTCCAGAGAGACATTAACTGATTTCACATGACTTGCTGTGGCAGATGAGGCTGTTAATTCACCCTTGATTTAAAAAATTCCCTCATAGGGTGAAATTACAGTCTGTTGAGGAAATCTGGATACAGCTAAACAGGAGAAGAAAACCTGAAATAGAGTTTATTTTGTATTAAATTGTTAATAATATTAAGGGGAAAAAGGATTGTTTTTAATATGTTTTTATTAATATTAAAAAGGACTCCTCTTTTAAGAGAAAAAAAAGGACTTTTGAACATAACACGTGCCAACAGTTTTGAAGCACAATGAGAAAGCCACCTACAGGCACAACCATCGCTTTGGCTTGAAAAATTCATTGACCAGAAATGGAGAGATTCACTCTATAGATGCAGCTGTCTTGAGAGCTTCAAGAAAATTAGAACTGATATGGATTTACTACTCATAAAAGCAAAAATTTCATAGGAATTTTTCCACAATATGTATCTTTTACCAGCTCAGAAAACACTTGCAACTAGAGCAGCCGGCTTCTCATGTTCCATCTCAGCTCTTGCTCCAACAATGCTTTGAAAGAGCAGAGCGTAATTAAACAAAGTTACCTACAGTGTAAGTAAGTGTGATGGATACGGCAGGATCTATGTAGCTTTGAAAAGCAGACTACTTACTGAAGTGCCTAAGGAAAACATCTTGCAAGCAAGTAAACAAGTGTTCACTGGCTCCACAGTGACTATGAATTTGAAGGACTGATACGTCTAGGTGTTGGCAGGTTGCAGCTATGATACAGACTTAAAACAAAAACACAAGTTTGAAACTGTCAACTTAAAAAAAAACTTTCCAGAGAAAGGTAGAAAGATGTGATTTTAAAATATCTGCATTTTAATTCCATAGAGATTTTCACTGTGGAATGTAAGTACACTTAGCAGTGTTTAAAATCGTGTTAGTAGGAATTTAACTGCGCAGATGAATCTCAATCAGAATAGATGCGTATTTCAGCATTCACATTTCTACTTGTAAGGGCTGACAACAAAGTGCTTCAAATTAAAAGCTCAGAGTTAAAGCTTTGAGCGTGCTATTGCAGCTAAAGTAAAAGCAAAACTACAGGGCTACAACGTTCTCAAAAAACCCCACAAACCTGGAAAATTTAATACCAAAGAAAATCTTAGTATCATAGAATCACAGAATCATAGAATGGTTTGGGTTGGAAGGGACCTTAAACATCATCTAGTTCCAACCCCTCTCCCACAGGCAGGGACACCTTCCACTACATCAGCTTCCTCTAAGCCTCATCCAACCTGGCCTTGAACACTTCCACAGATGGGGCATTCACAACTTCTCTGGGCAACCTCTTCTAGTGCCTCACCACCCTCACAGTGAAGAATTTCTTCCTTAGCTCTCATTGAAATCTACGCTCTTTCAGTTTAAAGCCATTGCCCCTTGTCCTATCACTACACATCCTTGTAAAAAGTCCCTCTCCAGCTTTCCTGTAGACCCCTTTTAAGTACTGGAAGGCTGATGTCCCTGAAGCCTTCTCTTCTCCAGGCTGAACAGCCCCAACTCTCTCAGCCTGTCTTCATAGGAGCGGTGCTCCATCCCTCAGATCATCTTCGTGGCCCTCCTCTGCACCCGCTCCAACAGCTCCATGTCCTTCTTGTGTTGAGGACTCCAGAGCTGAACGCAGTATTCCAGGTGGGATCTCACAAGTGGAGTAGAGGGGCAGAATCCCCTCCCTCGACCTGCTGGCCACGCTTCTTTGGATGCAGCCCAGGATACGGTTGGCTTTCTGGGCTGCCAGCGCACATTGCCGGCTCATGTTGAGCTTCTCATCAACCAGCACTCCCAAGTCCTTTTCCTCAGGGCTGCTCTCAATCCATTCTCCACTCAGCCTGTACTTGTGCTTGGGATTGCCCCGACCCATGTGCAGGACCTTGCACTTGGCCTTGTTGAACTTCCTGAGGTTTGTACAGGCCTACCTCTCCAGCCCACCTGTCAAGGTCCCTCTGGATGGCATCCCTTCCCTCCAGCATCTTGTCCACACAGCTGTATCTTAATATATAAACCTACATCAATGACTTGTCTGGGTACATGTTCCCCAAATTGCAGTAGTTATTTACATCAGAGACTTGTATAGATGCAGTTTCCCTTTTCTAGGTAAGCCTCCTGTGTCAATTAGCAGTAAAAATTCCTTTATTTGTTCACGTTTTAAAGGCTTACAAATAAACTTCATTTTGGTGTAACTAGGCAGGGGTACAACTGATTTCAAAACAGAACTGGATACAACTACCCAAAGAAAACCATCTCATCACACAAACACATGCTGAGCTTCTAACCCTACTGACCTCAAGCACAGGAACTTACCAGCCAGTGCAAGATTAAGGCACCAACCTGTGTAAGAAATCTGTGTGTCTGGACACACTTGGCTCTTTGGCAGGTTTCTCAGGCAGTTAAGCTGATGGTTTCAGCAACAGAGACAAAGCTTCATTATCTCAGCTCTTGTCTTTCCCTTCGCTCAGAGAACGTGACCTCCCAAGTCCTTTGACTGCTCACACTTTATGCATGACTAGTTAACAGTTTCTTTTATACACTACTGTTACATCTCAGCTTCCAGTAACGGAGAAACATCGTTAGTGAACTAATAAATCCAGTAAGTCTCCTTTTAAAGATGTCATTACAAAGCAAAGACTGCACTGCTGCTGCTGTGCCGTATCACGGCATAAGCCAGCAGTGAGATGCTACTTTTTCTATTAGATTGGAATGTTGTATTTCATTGTTGCCATCTCTCTTCATCCTCTCCAGAGTTCAGAGGACGGGACACATTACAGGAGCTGATGACCAAATGTTCCATCTGTCACGAAACGCCACTGTCCAATACATGCAGTACAATTACACAATCAAACAGCCTTCACGTTTTCTGTTTATACTTCAAGTCACATTCAGGGGCAGTGCTATCTGGAAGGACTATCAGGTTCCACTCCACAATTTATCTAAAATTAATCACAAAAACCAATGCAAGACATGTCACAGGTGCCTCTTCCTCTCCTTTATGTGACTATACATATCTCCAAGTGGAAGATTAAGTTGTGATGGGTAGAGAACTGAAAAGCAACTTTGTGAGAAAATTGAACACCACTGCATTTACACACAGCATCTTTTAGCACTGAAACTTTCTTTTTATTCTAACAGTTACCTTAGCCTTTATCCTGAGGGTGAAGACGGAGTTTCATTTAGGCTACAGATACCTGAACAGGTATATGGCGACCTGAGCTCCCCTGCCACACTCCAGGTCAGATGTAAGCCCACACTGGGCTGGAAGCTGTCTGATTTTTGCATTTAACTCTACATACGCTAGTAAGCTAGTCGTGTGTATGCTGCCAGCCAGCACACAGGTGGGAGGCAGACTTCCACTGCCAGCCTGCTCCACCCAATTGTGTGGACACACTTGGCAACTGTACGGGGTGGCAGCTGCTCTTATGGATAAGACCACCCTATTCTCAGCGAAGTCAATCAGTCACTCTGGCGTGCGCTGTGCTACATCACTCACGCTAAGCTCTGAGTATGGCTGTGGCTTTTTAAAATCACTGATACAGAAGAAGCCTTTGAGAAAAAATACACGCTGCTCTTCAGCAGGTCTAATGGTTAAGGTGTAAAGTCGCACCAAAACGGGTATACGGCCTTAAGATGAAAACTGGCCTGAAGACCTCAGCATGACCACACAACAAAGCTCAAATCTGTCTAGGCTGTCCAAGAGCAGATGCCCCTGGACAGGGGCTGCTGACAGTGAGGAGCTCGCAGGCAGAGCACTATCCGTGACAGTGAATTCCATCCCAGGAAGAAAAAAAGTTGTACATTTTCAACATATTTACTACAAGATACACTTTTTGCACACAGCAACCTCAGAAGCCCAGTTCCATACAGCAGGAGAGCAAGGCTAAACCTACCAATGATTGGAAAACTTCAGCAGGTTTACTAAAAATTTTTATTCAGTTCAGATAGAACTGTCCATTACAAAGAGATCAAAAACAGAACAGGAAAGGGGGAAATAGTGAAGGCTATACCAACCACATGACTGGTTTATATCCAGCTCAAGTCTTGAGGCTACACTGTGCCCACAGTGACTCCCAAACTCCAGGATGTAACCAGACCGTAGCTGTGTCTGTGATACAATGTCTGCTGTACGTTTGAAGACCAGCTTTCCTAGTGTGGATTGTATATCTGCTTCCTACTTCTCTTATTAATTCTTTTACAAAAGACAGAGCACACCTCGAGAACATGCATGCAGTCCTTCATGACAGCCTAGCTGACACAGTGACACAGAACACTATAATTCACCCCGAAGTAGGTGTGCTGGCTCTGCCACGTCCAGGGAATGAGAAGACATTTATGCTTGTTCATTACAGAGAACAAATATTCCTCAAAATACAAGGGAAATCTGTCTTTAGAGCAGAAGGGGGTCATTTCCACTTTACTTTTCTGGGGAAAAAAGTGATCTTTAAAGTTACCTTGTTGAATTGTAAGGCGAATAAGAAATCATGGTTAAACTTGCAAGCGTACACTTGGGGTCAATATTTAGAATCACAGAATGGTTAGGGTTGGAAGGGACCTTAAAGATCATCTAGTTCCAACCCCCGTGCCATGGGCAGAGAAATCCTCCACTACACCAGGTTGCCCAAAGCCTCATCTAACCTGGCCTTGAACACTTAAAATTTAGACAATTTTGAGAAAAACTAGAAGAACAGTTAGCTGCAAAAGGATCTTTATCAAAGTGACTACATAATAAAAACAACACAGAAGTTCATACAGTAACATACCTGACTGTCATACAAAGCGAGCTAAGGAAAGAGCTGCTTCTTTAGATCAAGTTAACTGCATACAAAAGGGGCTTCTGCATTTCTCTCTACCAGCAGAGGTAGTCAGCCTGCAACCTAGCCTATTTTGACGATTCCTTGTAGCCCCTGAACCTCTTAACAGTCATGTTCTGTATATTCCCTTTTCTTTTCCTCCTTCTCTACTAGGAGCTTGTATGAACCTGTTCTCGAAAGACTGGTGGCTCTTTGCCATTCTGGACTATCAGATAATAAATGTGACCAAAACTTCAAAGTTTTGCAGTATAGTATGATTTTTTTAAAGAAAATTAATTGATTTGGAAAGTCTATCAATACCAAAGCTATTAATAAAAAAATCCCCAAAACAGTTACCTGCTAGTGCCCATTCGCCAGTACCATGTGAGTGACCACTGTAATATAAAATGTACGTATCATGTCTGGGTCCATCTGCTGTCCGAAGTTCAAGAAAAGACTTGATCTTGGAGTGAAGGGTATCAAAGGTCAGTCCGCTCGTAGAGTAGTCACAACCGTATGTCTCAATCATGTGATATGCAAAAAATCTTTGGATGGCATTGAGCATGCCTGTAGACCTCAGATTTAACTCTTGCACGTGCTCAGGTGGAAGGAGAGTTGGTTGGCCATCAGGACTAAAGAGAAGAAAAACAGCTATGGTTATAACTTAGGATCATTTCATGCTTAGTGGACTTTCAGCAGTTGTTGACATATTTACCCTGTGCATATTTTTTTCTGCTATGAAGTAGCATTGTTCTAAATTCAAACTGACTTGAAATATACGGTTTATAAACAGTTCAAAATAATGTATTTGAGTGAGGGACCACTATCTCCTCCTCACGTCTGCAATGCTTCACTTCAAAAAGTAGTCCTTACTCAACCCAGTGCTATTCCTGCAGCTGAGAGAGAGAGAGAGAGAAGCTGTCATGTGAACATGCTGGGCTTCAAGAATTTCATTAAGTCCCATGAGAGAGTGCTGCCTTCAGACAGGCACTTTTTCACACACAACTGGAAAGAAGCGCAGGGAGAATAAGTGCTAACTCCACAAAACTTCGTGCAAACTAGTTTCCAATAATAGACTACAGAGAAATCCAAGTACACGTTTTGCTCAGGTATTTTGAATTGATTTCTCTCTGTTCTAAACTGGCCTTTATTCAATATGGTACTCACACAAATACAGTAATTCTTACTCGTGTGTGCTGTAATCTTTCAGCCTAAGAAATACGTTTCAGATAATGGTATTCACAGCTTAGAAAATGAAAGTTCTAAGTGTGGAAAAAGAACAGAAAATGGGAGGAATGGAAGAACTCTGTCCCCCAAAGTTCAGCTTACATCTTGACATAAGCTGTAATATTAGAGCAGCTTTGAGGCAAGACACAGTTGCTCCTCCCAGGAGCGGAATGCAGTTGGCATGGACAAGGCCTGCTCTGGCTGAGTGGAATGTACAATATCCTTGAAATGGGGAGTAGAGTGGTACAAAGGTACCACGGCTCGTCCCTGTTATCAGGGATAAAGAATGACTGGTAAACATAACCACATAGCTGCTAGCAAGGAAGATGGATTGCAACTGCTGTCTCAGCAATCGTGGTGAAATTGTGTCCTGAAGCTGAACTTTGCTCATTATAATGTCATTATAATACCAAAACACACCTTCATCGCAAAAGCTACCCACCTGCAGGCTGTGACCACCCCTCACTGGGCATGCCCTCTGAAATTCTTCTAGTCTGTACCTTTAAACCAAAGTGAGGAAAATTTACACCAATTCTAACAAAGGTGTATATGACTAGAGTCACTCAAGCTCCCCTGAAAGTAAAAAAACAGTATAAAAATGGCTTAAGAGAAGGGGGTGCTGGGGGAAGACCTCCACTGGAACATCTGGGACAAGCCGATGTCCCAGTGATGCTGTCAGCGTAAGCCTGATAGCCTGGTCAAACTGTAAAGGGTTCGAGGAAACTTCCCTCTCCTTAAACGGAGTCTGGTAGGCGGGTTGGATCCAAGGGTCTTGTCTTTCCTGGGAAATGGGCAGGCTGGTCAAATTGAAAAGGGCTCGAGGTAGTCCCCCTCTCTGTCCTCTATTGACCCAACATCCTACTTTATTGCAACACTAAGAAAATTACAAACTAGACCTGGAACAAACCATGTACATACATAGATACGTGTGTGTGTGTGTGTATGTGTATATATATATATATGAATACAACAAGAGAGTGCCTGGGTTCCAAAATGCATTTTATTTATATAGATATATTCTATATAAAAATATAGAATGCATAAAAAATGTATTATATATATACAAAATGCATACACACTTTTTTTTTTAAAAAAAGTCTACATAGCTATTAATTAATCATGGCAATACGCGATTTGGTCTTACGAGACACCCAGTTATTGGGAGCACTCTTCAGGATTTATTTTCAGAAAAAGAAATGCATCCATCACTCTTCAGCCAATGTAATAACGGTAATGGTAAGGAGCATGATTGACAGCTGTACCAAAATGGCCTGATTTACGCTCAGTTACAAACATTGAGAAGTTCTGTGAGTGAAAATACGGAGATGGTCTTACTCTACTACTACAAAACAGGACTTCTGGTTTTTGTATCTATGCATGCACATTATGTATTCTTCACGTATCTTGTTTGCAAGTCAGTGTGTAAAGCTACCTAGTTTCTTTACTAGACTAGCTAATTAAGTTTTGCACTTCCTCCTCACCTGTCTAGTGTCTTCATGGAGGATAACGCTCCCCTACTACAGTTATACTGAATACATCATCATTACTGTCTGTCTCAGCAAACGCAGACTGGGCCCATTACTGAAACAGTCAAGCTTTGTTAACAAGGAAGTTTAGTTCTGTCAGGTCCTAAACACTTGCTCAAGAGTATCTCATTCACTCCAAAATTAGTGGAAGCTGCCAGAGCCAGAATAATATAATACAATGAAATCATTAAATTGTTGCCATGGAAACTAAAATATTTTGTTTCTATTGTAATGTAAATTTAGAGGGTTTTTTTAATCCCTAATAATAATTGACTACATGGATTTTTTTAAAAGAGTGCACAGCTGAAGACTGCAGATCAGAAGCTCAGAAAATTTGTTTTTACAGTATTTTACACTATTTAAGATACAGTGATCTAAGATCAACACACCACCTTCTGTTTCTTTACCTGTTGTTTTCCCTGTCCACTAAATTCATTACACATACTGCAAGCTGGGCAGTTTTCGTAAATCGGGCAGTTCTATTTGTAAGCCTCTCATTTAACTTACTGCTCTGTTTCTCTTGCAACTCAAATAGATAACTTATACAGATCTTGATTATTGTTTTAAAAAAAAGTGTACACACAATTTTAATTACACAGCTGAAGTAGCATTTGCAAGTTCAAAGCTTATAAGAAAAACACACAAATGGGAAAATAATAACAGTACAATCCCTCCACTCCTAAGCATTTCTCATATGGTAACATTGCCATTGGAACAAAAACCAGCTGTAAATTCACAATACCAATAACTGACATGCAGTTCACTCGCCAATATAATTTCAAGGTCTTTTAAATGTAGACATCATCTTATTTAATAGAATTCAAAATTGTTTTGAACTGATCTGTTTGGTTTATTAAATCTCCTCATATAAAATATCTGCACTCAATCAAATGCCCCAATCCTCCTTTGCATGACATATGGACTGTAGAATCTGCCTATGCATGATTGGTGCGTAAAGCATTCATTGGCTTTGTAAAAGCAAACTAAATACATATAAAAAGGTGGAGCTGGAGTTACTCATTCTTTTCGTAAGGTGAAGAAAAGGAAAAATAAAGTGTCTGCCTATTGTCTAAATTTGTATTTAATTACTGAAAAATACAAGCAACAGCACTCAATTGCCTCTAGGAGCTAACAGTACACATTCACTACAGTGAAGCTGAAATATATGGTAACTGTACCTGCAAAAGTTGGTGGGAATCACAACAGCATACCCAACACACGTTCCTCCCAAGCAGTTTCCCAGCTCATGGAAAAGCCCATGAGCCATGGACTCCAGAGGTAAAACGATGAGAAATGCACTCATGAAGATCCCATTGGTTGGCTAAAAAGAAAAGATTTAGGGATGGCATGAAAAAAACTTTCTATCTCTTGGTCATGGTTTTATGAATAATTCCCTGTGTTTGATCAAACATAATTAGGTCCTGAAACATGCAACTTATTATACGTAATGTATACTTATTTTTCCACATATTACATGGTGAAGTACTCTAAAGACAAATTTGGGAGAAGGTGGCTGGTAAGCAAGGATCACTCTTCTGAAAGGAATGCATTTGAAAACACTAACAGCACAGGACTTAGGTTTAAAAGCCCTGATCTTAGCTTAGATTTACCCATTTAAGCAGGAAAATCAAATACCACAAAATTACTTATGTGCATAAAACAAGTATATCTCTAAATATCTGCAGGATCAGGCCTTCATCAGTAAAGTACAACACCGAATATCATGTACCTAGCATCAGATGATAGCGAACTACACTGCATCGTTAAAAATATAGATTTAAATATTCCTGCTTTTTAATGCCAAGACTTTTAAAAACATTCTTTGTGGAATACTGTGTATCACACAAAAGTTGACTTGTGCAAACAGTTATAAACATTATCACAATTAAAAAGACAATTATTTATCAGCTATGTAAATATCAGATGAGAAGGGACATCCATTACAGGTCTTTGTAGCATTCACACAGCTTTGCGCTTTGTGCATTGAGCTTTCCTGGTTTATAGGTAAAAAGCAGTTTTGAAAAAGATTACACTCACTGATACATAGATGATTTCTGTTAAAAAAAGAAGTTTCAAAAGTTAAGCCTCAATCACTAGTACTAATGAAATAAAAATGGACTTCTGAAATGCCAGCTGTCAGCAAGAGGCAGAACAGATACAGAATCATTTTCATTATTTTAATATAATGTGACTGGGTTTAATGAGGCATTAAACGCTTTAGAAAAGGTAGGAACAGTATTAGAATATATAATCAACCAAAAATTTAATATCTATGGTGTAGTTATCAAATATTAATGTTTGTTATGTAGCAAAGGAAATAAATTCACAGCTACAGATTTCTGTCTTGAGAAGTCCTGTGGCCTCTAACCACATCTATGTTTTATTAGCCCTCTTTGCATAAACCTACAAAATTAACGTTTTTTTAAAATCTGGGTATTACCTCATTGTTTAACACTCAGTGATTTGATGTGGAGTGGAAGTTCAGCTTAACACATAGACAAAGGTATTAATAATTTGGAATGTAAACTATACTGAAAAAAAAGTCAACTAAACCAACTCAGTTCTTGTTGGCACATGGCACTAACTCAACTATATTCAGTTTTCAAACATGTAAATATTACATGACTTTGTCTGAAAGAACAGCTTTACCCATCCAATGTGCTTCCTGCCTGGAGGAAGAATACTGTTTGCCATTATACTTCTGAGAGGATAATTTCACCTATGTATCCTTGAAATGGTGACAGCAATACTTTTAACCATAAATAAACATCAGAATCTGATATTAACTGATAACGAACTGATAGCATTATTAACCGATAGCACTGTTCTCAAATAACTGTTAACTGATAGCATTATTCTGAAATTCCAACATCTGAAACCACTATAAAACTATATCCAGCTCCTACTATCCTTTACAGAATTCACGACAAATGAAAAGTTTATTTATTTAGCTGCTAGCTCTCAAGTACATGAGGACAGGACATCAAGCAGACATCAAATCACGTCACAGAACAACCATGAAGAGCTTCCCTTTACCCCCAGCCCTGCACACTTTATCACAAAAGTGCACTTAATATGCTCATTGACTTGCTAACATTCGAGCTACAAAACTGGTTCAGATATAACAAGTCCACCAACACGTGATGATGCTAGTGTTAATACTGCAATCCAGTTTCATGTGGTATAACGTAATTTGATGTTTTGTGCCAATAATTTGAAGCTATGAGGAGCAATGCCTGCCTATGAAGCACACATGCAGTACAGGAGATTCACAATCACTTTTACGTACACCATTTTCTCAGCCATCTCAGGAGGTATCTCGCATCATTCCAGATCTATGCCTTTCCCTGCCCCAGTCTTGCCTACGCTTAGAGGGTCAGGATCCATGAGTAAGTGAGCAGATGGAATGTACTGAGGACAAGTGCAGAGAAGCATTTACATAGTGATTCTCGCGTTTTGTGTCAGAGAATAAGGATTTTCAGAATTTCCCCCAAATCCATACAATCACCTGAAATCACCAGAAGACAGAAAAGCTTAAAACAGTGTAACAATTATGGTGCAACCTCAACTTGTTTTGTTGTCAGTAAGGAGAAAAAAATCCTGTAATTAGGACAATAAAATTTTTGTTTCAAATGTATCAGCAGAAAGTGCTCATTTTTGTTGCTCAGTTTTCCAAATCCACTCTGAAAATGAAAAGGACTCGGAGCAGCAGCAATAAAAACTTACAAAGATTTGGTTAGTTTCTGTTCTATAGAAACCTTGTAAAATATAAGACTTTGATGAAATAGTGGAGGTCTCTAGCTAAATTAGTTTCAAGATTTGGAGATTGCTTTTGCGACTGTAGATACCAGAAGGATAATTTGCTTTAAGTTAAAAAAAGAGGAAGACTTGGATGCTGCAGAAACTGAAGGGATCATCTGGAAAAGCTTCCTATTCATGACGGGTTAGTTAGAGGATTTTCTAAACCTTAGAAAGACTGAACGCATGGACCAGGAAGCATCATAATGCATTTTTATGACAAATTCAGCTTTTCTGTCACATATAAATGTGACTTTTCTTGGATCTTGTTACAGAAAACTTACATTGCATTTGTGTTTTGATCACAGTGAATATATTACAAAACAAAAAACACACTTGCCCATAAAAACTACAGCTACCATAATGTCCTAAAGAATACTACTATATTATTACTTCATATAATTCTATTGTACACGTTTTCTTACAACATGCTATGTTGTTCTAAACACTCCCTGCATCTCCTTAATCCCCTAAAACACATGTAAGTTATTAAGCCTACAGTGTTCTGCAATAACATGACTTGAGACCATCACAAAGATTTATAGTTTTCACCAAACTTCTGATTGAGTCTGACTTCTAAAAAAAATAATTTACATGTAATTGTTGAAAGTACGCCTACTAATATGAAAATACTGGCAAGAAAATTCACAAGTACTTGTGAGATAAGGATCCAACATAGAAACTGTAAGGATCATCTCAGTGATCCATCTTGCTCTGTATCCTGCTTTTAGTTGGTACCAAGTATTAAAGAGGAATGGGAAATATGCTCTGTAGTGTTAATGATTCAACTCAGCTCCATCTGAAGGTTCAACTTCATTTAGTGGCCATCTTACACTACGAAGCAGGAAAGTATTGCTAGTACAGATATTTCACATGCACAGACATCTATCTAGTGTAAAGATGCTGGCACCTGCTGCCAGCGCTTTTTCAGCAGTTTTGGTTTAGAAGAAATATATCACTAACAAATATAAGAATGATTAGTGATGTTTAGACCAGCTCTTTAGTAAGATAGTATTTTAATTCAGCGCTGCAAAAAAATGACTAGTGCGTTTTAAAATATCTAAACTGTAAGAACTTGAAATAGGAAAAAAAAATATCTAATTAAGTTAGTAATTACTGTAAATCTGAAGATAGGTCTCTCTTTGAAGATAACAGCTAAGATGCCAGGTGGAGACTGTCAGTGCTTTACTAAACCCAAAAATTTGATGACTGGTCTTTAATGGAGCAGATGGCCATGGATGCACAGGCAGAGCCAGAAAGGGATTTTGTTCTTTCATTTGTTCCACCCATTTTCATTCTGCTTTTGACTGCACTGGCAATCCCAGCCTGCATTACATGCCTGTACTCTTATGTGCCCACTGATTCCAGACAGGCTGCTCAAAAAGCAAAAAGAAGACAGGGACCACCTCGGCAATTCCACTGGAAACACAAGAAGCCATTTTATCTCTTAGTCTTTGGAGTTTTTTCGCCATTTTCTCTCTTCTGACAGATTAATATTTAGGAAATATACAGTGTGTTCTCATTTCAAATAATGCAGAAAAGGTAAAAAAATACACTTGTGCCTCTGGTTACTGAAATGATAGACAATAAAAGCTGGGTGAGATTTGCTAGTAGTATTCTCTTTCCACTTTTTTTGGCTTTTCAAGCAACACTTTATTGTCAAATGTAACTTTGTTAAAACACCAGAAGAATTTAGAGGTATTTTACAGCTTAGATACATAATTTTATATTCATGGATAGGGTAACTCCAGCCTCAAAGGAGTAAACCATTGCTAGAAGCGAAACAACTCTGTGTGAGGGATGAAAACAAGGAGGAGGAAGAAAAAAAAAAAAGAAACATTAGTTTAAATTGGAAGCCAGTTACAAAGACCTATAGAAAAGTCCTTCTGATTAAAATCGGAATAAATTCCTAAACAGATGTCAACTAAGATGATCACAGAATCACCAAATGGCGAAGGCTGGAAGGGGCCTCTGGAGGTCACCTGGTCCAGCCCCCCGGCTCAAGCAGGGCCACCTAGAGCAGGCTGCCCAGGACTGGATGTAGCAGACCAACAACTGAGGAGGCTTACAAAGATGTCTTTGTGTATTTATAAGCAAAAATTCTGCCTCGCTTTCCATTATCCAAACTGAATAATATTTGTCTATTTTTTATATACACACACACCTGCATAAAGAAATATAAAATAAACAGTTCTGCTCAGCATCTCTGCAGTGATTCTGCAAAAACAAAGAAGTATACGCTCCATGAAGGAGAAGGCTCAGGAGAAAAACGATAACATAACTAACCTGCAAATATTTGATGGATAGCTTATTCCAAATGAAAACAAGATATGTGTATTACAGGTAAAAAGAAGCTTAAAGACAAAATTTGTTAAATTACAATGTAGATCAGCTACCAGAGGAAACAGGCTTACAACAAATTACTGAATGAAAGAATAGTCTCTGGAGAACAATAGTTAATCCATTATTTCTGACTATTAAAACAGCACTGGGAAAATCTAGAAAACAGTTTGCAGAAAATAACCATCGTGTTCACTGGCAGACAGATTTAATGTGTTATGTTTCCCATCCCTGACTCCTGTTCTCATTACGGGAAAGCCTGTGCTTTAGTAGACTAAAGCATAGTAGACATGCATTTGTCCCAGCAAAACCAGAAGCGTTCTCAGAGTGGAGGCATACTAAATGGATTTCTGAATGTGTTTAATCTAAAAGTTTGAATTCTGAAATTAATAAGGCTTTGACAGCAAAGCTTAACACGTACATTGGATGAACAATTAATGCTTCCTTTCTCTTGTCCCCAGAGATCCCCTGCACAACCCAGGGCCTCTGGAAGCGACGGTGCCAGCAGCAAGGAGGGCTGAGCACCTCCCGCAGAGAGCAAGGTGGGAAGCAAAAACAAACAGGATGACAAGCGAGTTTGACAGAAGAGAGGAGCAGTGAGCAAGGAGGATTTAGGATCCAGCTTAAGAGATGATGGAACAGTGGGGAAAGAGGGAATACTAATATTGTAAAAGCAACTGAACAGACAAATCTGTGAAGGAACGGCAAGGCACAGATATGCAAGTCAAACTGGCAAGGAGGGGAAAAACTGCCAGCGAGGAAAAGAAAGGGGGGAACTAAAGATGACCAGACAGACAGAGAGGGGGGGAAAAAAAAGCAGGAGTGGCATGGCTATTTGAGAAAATATGGAGAGAGGCCAGAGGATGCAGCAGGGCCTCTGGAGGAAAAAAAGAAAAAAAAAATTAAACTAAACAAGCAAAGCCTGAGGAGGACTGGATTAAAAACACAAGTCAGGAAGAAAAGCAAGGGAAGATGAAGGAGAAGGACTGGATATGATTTGCATTCAAAGAAGTTACTTAATCTGTGATGTTAACAAAAGTATGTGCAAGTAAATATAGAGGTTACTTAGAAAACTTCTTACTCTTCAGAAAATAATCTTGTTTTTAGAGAAGTTAAGAAAAAAATATCATCTTCAATTTTATTAAGGCATTGCAAATTGAAAAGAAACACCAAGCAACCACACCACAATAAAGACTACAAATCACTAACTCGCCCCAAAACAAGAAAATGCTCGCACATACAATAAATTTTCTTCCACGAATAATTTGAGTTCAAAAGTACTGTTCGTCTAAGTACAAGTACTCCTGCATATCACGACGGATATTATTTTACTAACCTATAAAATTAACTAAACCCAAGAATAATGTACTGAAAGTACTTCATTACATTACTTTACCTGTCTCCGACATAGTTCATTTTTCTCTTGGTAATATTAAATTCAGGTCTTCCAGGGATAATAATTCTCTTTGGCCAGTAATTCAGAAAGACTGTACTGTTTCCTTGGCATAGAGCACTTAACAAAATCTGATTTTAAATTTCTGAGACAAAGAGTCTCCCAATCCTTTCCAAGATCTTTGCCTGCAAATTCCAAGACCTTCATTTGCAAATTTTTCATCATTTTATTGGCTTCTGAAAGAAGTAATGCCTGAGTCATTTACGTAACTTCTGCTGGATCGTGTCTTATCCAAGAGCCCAATTATGGACAGGCATGTGAGTAATTGCTTAAATGAGTAAGCTGAAGTTAAAGAGTCTATTGATCTGACCAAAATCACTTGCACAACTGTGAAGGCAGGTGCAGAACGCTTCTTGCAGATTTTGCAAGGAAAACGTCAAATGTATTTCTACTGACAAGTCAAGGCGTCTTCCCTCTCTATCTAAAGCAGAGATTATTCTCAGAAGCAGCCCATGTCCCAGCTGAAACATGCCCCACTGAAAAGCTGTTACTCCGTTTTTTAATAAAACTAGCTTGAACAAATTACTTTTACACTTCTCGTGCTTCCTGAGCTCATCCTCCAGCTTCAGATAGACCTGACGATTCCACTCTTCGCGTTTAAAGCTTGATCTGCTGGAGAGAGATTCTGTTTTCAAGAGACACAGATCTTCCCAAGCACATATCAAAGCACCAGGAACAGTGATGCTTTCAGTCCTGATTTGATATTTTCCCAGCAATTTTAACCAAATAGAATACTTCTAGCCACCAATTAGCAGACAACTGTCTCTTCAGGTGTTGACCTTTCATACACTTGAGATTTATCCGATGCACAGATATTACAGTTATTAAAAATGTTAAAAGGGCATATGTAATGTGCCTGTAACAAAGTTTTCCATGAAACAGAACCCCTCCCTTCCACCGCCCCGTTTCTTGCTGTAACCTAACATACATAGCTAAACTAGACTTTTTATATGCTAAGACTAATTATTTATACTTGACTGTTAGTAAGTACCTTTCTGAGGCTCAGGTTTTTAGCCAATTCTATTCATTATATAGGAGGTCAAATGGCAGACCATGAAGTGATTTCAAGCCACCTCTCTTATCAAATGCAGTATCATTAAACAAGCTTTCAGTACATCTTCAGAGTCAGGAAAGGTACAAATAAAAAATACTTCATCTTCCAGGTGACACTTTAACAGATTTCAAATATAATTAATACTTACTAAAATGACTACATAAATCCCAAACTGAAGCTGCAAAGACTGAAAACTGTTAATCTTACACATATGAAAAGTCTTTTAAACAATTTTTAAAAGAGCAAACACATTTCCAGGAACTGGTGACTGAGGAATACTTAGTGTTCCTAAGAACATAAGGAAAACACATGTTGAAAATTTAAGTTTAAAAAAATCCGTAAGAACGTAAGAGTGGCTGTATTAGGCTGCACCAAAGGTCCATCTAGAAGAATGTCTTGTCTCCAAAGAGGCCAAATAGATGCCTAGGAAACACTGTAAGGACAGACCAAGCACATATATTTCCCGAGTACTCCAACCACTGGTGGCTCAAGGACTTCCCGAGCCAGACACAATTTCCATATTGCACATAAACCTCAGTGAATTTGTTTCTTTGAACTTGTTCAGTTTCCTCATGAGCCTCTGCAACCGCTCAGCACACACAGCAAGCCGCTATACACAGCCCGAGTGCTAACCCAGTGCTGTATGAGGAGCTATTCCCATCTGTCTGTCTCCAACCTGCTTGATTCCCTCTTCTGCCAACTTCATTCCCCTCAACTTTTGCACTGGAACTGATTGCTCATTGTCTCTTACTGTTTATTTTCTCCCACACGACATGCAATATTTTATATGTTCATCATATTTGCACTTAGGTTTCTCTTTTCTAGACCAAAGCATCCTTATGTATTCATTCCTTCCATGTAAACTGTTTCATGTCTGTAATGAATTTTGTCAGCCTTCTCTGAATCTTCACTTTTTTTCTTATCTATAGGATGGCAAGTAAGAATGCACAGTTATTCAAAATACAGAAGCTATGGATCTACACAGTAGCATAAGGATACCTTCAGTTCTTTCCTAAAAATTCCCAATATCTAATTTGCTTTTTTGACCACTAACATGAAGCTGACGTTTTCATGGAAAGGCATCTAACATAGCTCTAAGATCTCTTTCTATCATATACTGATGTCACCAGCTTTTTTATGCCGCAAAGTTTTCTTAAAAACAAAATAAACCCAAACAAAACCCTAAAATCTCAGCTCACTAAGTATCTGGCAATAACTATTACTTCTTAAAGAGGAAAGGTAGACAGTGTTCTCTAACAGTCTGATTTGTCTCTCTAAATCTTACGATACCTATAAATGACTGTAAGGAAAGTACACATTCACTGGATCAGTTTGTTTTCTGCATTACTGTCAAGCTTGTTAGAACTCCTGAAACAGCAGATTCAAAATCCAGCAAAAGATTCTAAAGTAGAGTCTTGAGGCCTGAATTCCCCCTACAAAGAAGAAAAAACACTATTTTTCTTAAATCTCTAGAGAAAAACAAACGCCCCGCAAGAAGGTAATTGTGTGCTCATGCATCATTGCTTTCTCACTTCTAACTATTTGGAAACTTGACATTATCCAGAAAAATACAAAAAAGGCCACAGTTTCCTGCAATCACTGTCATAAATGATACATCCATTTATTAAATTACGTTCCGGCCAGTATTTTCTGACACGATAAAGATATCATATCTTTCATGATAAAGTATTTAATTTTCTGACAACAGATGAAACAGGCACGCCGATCTGCAGGGCAAACACCACAACATCTTCTGAAGTAGAAATTATTTTAGTTGGAGACAACCGCATTCATAATCTCAGTCTAACGGATTACTATAAATACATGACGAAAGAAATGTAAATGCAGTAAAAGAAACGTAAATGTAATTATCTACTAAAACTAAATTATTACAATAAAAAACTGGTTTCCTGACAAGTAAAAGTATTTGGTCTGATGCCTCTCACTTTTGCCACTACAATTACTCCGTTTCCCACTGAACAGGCAGTACTTCACACAGCCTATCAGACAGAGGTGAAGAGCAACAGCTTATCGTGTTTACACACAGGATGCTAGAGACTGAAATTAGCCAGTGACAAACATTAAGATTTTAGACACACTGCCAGTCTGCTTCTTGTGAACAGTCCTGCATAAGTCATTGCAGGGCACAACAGCGCTTCTTCAGAATTAGAGAGGACTGAAAATCATCAGGCCTGTAACAGTTGCAGTGATTTTGGGGCAGAGGACAGAGACAGAAAAAAAAATTACAATGAATTATCAATCGATGTGAAGAGAAAAAAATAACGAGACAGTTATGAATCTAATCCTCCTTGCTTAGGCATACAGCTTGCAGTTAGGAAGCAGTCCTGCAAGCAGTCCTCCTGCAGGAATTGCCTGCGTGCTTTAAGCAGGTGCTCGGGGAGAGAGAGCCCTTCTCCTCAAGATGCTGCCCAAGTCTAGTGGTTAACTCCCCGCAGACAGGCTCTGGGTGCCACCAGAAGAAACTGCCTCTCTCCAAAGGCTATCAGGACAACTTAGGCATTCGATTTGTTCCGATTGCTTTGTTGGGTGTAACTAGGTGGGGTGACTCCATTCAAGTAATTTTAAAACTATGTAATTATTAACTACCGTGTCTCAGGATGTTAAAGGAGGAGGGTGAGGATAGAGAAATTAGTACGACTGCCTGACATAGATGGTAAAAAATTGCTTTTACTGATGAACAGTCACTTAGCATATAAAAAATAAAAATTTGCATTTTGAGAAAATCACATAATTCTCAGAAGAAAAGTGTGGAAGTTAGCAATATTAGCATGCTGATATTCCATCTATTGCGTCTGTCTCCCAAACTATTTTCCCATTTCTTTTGGCACATCAGCACCTTCATTTTCTGTAAATACATTTTGGGGATTTTTCTTCTCTACTTCTTTCTGGTTCTACTTCTTCCTTTTGTCCTGTCTGCAAGTCCAGACACTATAGCTATGCATGCTGACACTTTTCCAAAGAAAGAGCAAAACTACCCAGCCTTCCTCCCAAGCTTGTCTGTCAACCTCTAATGCTCTTCATGGAAAAAAAAAACAAACAAAAAAACCCCACTCCAAACAAAAAAAAACACAAAACCAAACAAAAAAACAACATACGAAATCTCACAAAATAACTGTGAATTTCCTTTTCCACCAAGTTCTTTAACACCTGTCATCCACAAGGTTATTTAATCTAAGAAAATCTGCAGGAATGGACAGCAAATTGTTTTGGAAACATTATGGAGATATTTCTGTAAACTGCTGCCATAAATAACATATAATATTTATATATTATTATTATTGTACATATATGTAATTTATTTAAGAAATGCATGGGTACAAAAATTATTGTTGTCATTTTTTTTGTCAGCTTTTTTAAAGAAAATAGACACCAAACCCCCTTTCCACCCTACTGCAACGGTGACACCACACAATGTACTTTAACTTGGGAACTGAACAAGCATTTTGAGAGAAGTGTGTGTTCCCTGCTAAAGAAAAAACCAACGTCCCCAATTCAGAAATGGAAAGAAAAGTCAAAAACTGCTGTGTGATTTTAAGAACTGGTCTTTCAGAGGACATATTCTGTGGTGCACAACTAGATTTGAAAATAAGACACTTAGAGCACATGCCAACAATTTACCAGTTTATCAGCTGATCTCTGAATACACATTAATGGTTAAATGCAAAATTTCTGAAAAACACATTCTTAAAACATGAATTTGCCTTGATTCAGTTAAGAGTGCTTAAGAAAAGCCCTCAATATAGTGAGCATTACTAGAGTTCAACACCATGATTTACTTTGAAAACAAATTTTATGGCACAATGAATTTGAAAGCAAAATAATTTCCTAAGTAGGTAAACTCAAAACACTACGGACACTTCTTTTGCCCTGGAAGCATTAATTCTTCCCATTCAGCCCACATAAAGAAGCTGGTACGTTCCAATTGCCTTAATAGGCCACAGTCAAGGCAGCTCAAAGCGTTAAATTTGAACAACATGCTGGTGAAACCAAGGGTTCCAACTTTGAATTGCTGAGCCACAGCACACCATGTCACAGAAATTTTAAGGAGCCAACAACTCTCAGGAGCATTCTCAAGAGGAGGATCAAGATAAGGAGATGATTATTTACCTGCCAAGAAACGGCACCCAAAACAGCAGTCGCGACAAGGCTGAAAAATACTAGCTGTTCCGAAATTAAACAGAAGTGACGCATTCCTTTAGATGCCATAACTCTGTCAAGGCTGTTGTTTTCCGCACGGTGGGTATAGTAGACCTTGTGACAGTCATTTAGTTTTGTGTGAAATCCCCAAAGAGTTATAAAAAAAATCACATGACAGATCATCCAGAAAATTCCAAAAATAGAAAAACCAGGTATCACAAAATACCAGAGATCCAAATCACGTAGTTTAAAGGCTGCAAGAATGAAGAAGATGAGTTCAATGACTCCAACTGAGATGACAGAGAGCCTTCTGCAAATTTTACCACGGTACAAGTAGGGCTTCCATCGTTCAGTAACTGAAAGTCCACTGAAGTAAACGTCGAGAAGGGGATCTGAAATCAGGCAGCTGAAGAAACACGCCAAGGCAAAAGGGTTTGTGGGGATTTGCAAAGATGGAAAGAAGAGTAAGGATGTAATGGCTCCAAAAATTGCCAAATTTGGAATTGCCAAAAAAGACTTCATACGTAAGTCAATAATCAACATGGCCAAAGCCATGACCAACAGAATAATACTCATAGATTTTTCTACCAGCATAGTCGTGCTGGCAATCGCAAATCCAACTAGCTCCAAAAATTCAACTGTTGTCAGTAGAGTCGGTCGATGATGGATACAACCACAAATCCTCTCAACCAAAGCACATAATATCCTTAAAACGATAGCGGAAAGGAGCAAATATTTAGTAGCTTCTTCTTTCACATCTGTTTTGAAGGTAGAATTATTAAGAAAACAGAGAAGGCCGAGCAAAAAACCAAACCAAAGATTGGAAAGACTCAAACTTGCTGTTTCCATTGAAAAATAGTAGTACAGTATGCTGGCAATTCCAAGGACAAAGAGTCCCAGAATAAATATTACCAAAATCAGTGCATCCGCAGTTTTTTCCCATCTGACGTAAAGGCCCATGCAAATGGCAACCAGTAGGTTGATTCTGGCAAGATAGCCAAGGTATCTGACTGATGAATGCATGTTCACTTCTCTGTTTGCCTCTTCTAGCCTTGTCATGGCTGCATAGAGGCAATGACTAACGCAGTAACGCAGTGACCTACACATGTAAACTGCAGTTAGGGGGTTCCACCCACTTGACTGAAAGTAAATATTTGGGTTTCATCCAACAAACACAATGAAATCGCTGCCTCCTGTAGTATCATTTCAGTAACAGTGGTCCAGAATCACTGAAGTCCTGGAAGAAGAATTAAAAGAAGTGTTAGTGGCAAATAATTCCTTTAATTGTACACAGCACAAACACAACACATCCTTTCTCACCAAGGAGTTTAACATCTAAATTAAAACAACAGATAATAAAGATCACGGAATTGTGTTGTTAAGGTCATTGGGGTCATTTTTAAAACCAATATAAAAGGAGTTTTTGCATAAATCTTATTTCCTAATTTGAACAAGAGGAAAAGGTAAACCAAATCTGGCCTGTGCAGTTTTTCCAAAAAACTTACCCATTAGGTTATCTATATTGGATATCTATGGGTATTCAAACTATTCCCATGATACCCATTACCTTCTAAAATATTTTAATATTGTTTTAAAGCATTGTTTTACTTCACCATTACATTTGGTAAGTTCTCACTTTAAACTAAACTTCTTCATTATGCTTTGCGAGACTTCTTTTTAGCAGACAAATAGCTACAGGATTTACAAAAAGAACTCCATAATCAGCTAAGGAGCTTAAACCACAGATCATGGAAAAGGATATTATCATTATCTCCATTTCACAGAACAGGGGTGGACACACAGATGTATCAACTGATCTGGCAACAGTTTCAGAGACTTTTCTCAATGTACAATCAAAGCCTTAGTTTTCATCCCTCCAAGGCCACATTCTTCCCCACAAAACCAAAACTATCAGGATAAATATTCTATTTAGAACACAAGCTCCCTCTACTCAGACACATTTAACTGACATGCTTTTCCTCTTAATGTACTATAGGAACAGGCAGAATTATTTTTAGAGGGAGTTTTGCAAGAAAAGGTGGTTGGCAGATCTCACTGGAGATCATCACTGTTTTACGGGATAAGCTTCTTCCTGGTCTGAACTCAGCCTTGAAACACGAGGACCACTGTAATCCTATTGGTGTTTAATCTTACTAAGTTTATACATAAACGATATTATTAGTTGCTATAATTAGAAACAAAAAAATTAGTGAGGAAACTCTATTTCCTTGGAAATCTCCATTTCACTGTCTTCACATACTTTTCAACTTACCACAGACTTGTCAGAGGCACAGTCCAAAGCTCTCTAGTCAAAGGCAAAAAGGGTTTGTACGTGGAAGTCACAACCCTGTTCTGCACGCAAAACGTGTCATAAGTGGCAAACTGGTAAGAATTACTTAGAGAAGAAGCTTTCTGTGAAACTACACGTAAAGAGAACCACATGTACTTCTGATTGTCGATCTTTTTCTGCCTAGAAATTCTAAACCAGGAGTCACTAAATGAATAACACAGAGTCTATACCTCCAGAGACAATAGGACAGAAAATAGATGGATCACAAGAAAAGACAGAAACAAGAAAATCACCAACATTTTTTCATCTCTAATTTTTTTAAGAAGTATCACAAATTACAAAGAGCCTGAGAACAACGTGTCATCCAAATTCCCTTAGTTGAAACTTACTGAAATCCTACATGGTGTTTATACTTTTATATATATAACTTTTGTTTTTAAAGTTATTAACAAAAAGCGTATCAAAGAGTATGATTATACCGGTTATGGGCAGAATCCTCAAGAAGTAAGAAGACTCATATGTAGCATCTATCATTTTGGAAGTAGTTACCTAGTCGCCCATCTTGCAGCGACTTCTGAAGAGCTACTGGTATGAGAGTGCAGCCAATGTCTCAAGAACACTCAGAGCTAGGTTATAGCTTACTGCTTTCATTTATAATGCTGAGAGAAGTATGAAAGGACACCCTGAATTAAATTCAAAACTTAAGACTTTATTGTCTCTTGATTTTTAAACTATCATTTTTTAAACCAGTGAACAACAAAAGAAAAAATGAATCGACTGATCTGCCCATAAGCTTGGCTGAGTTGAAGACTGATATCCAGTATAAAACCAGTTAAGTAATTGGTGTAGAGACAAACTAGGCCTAAGAAATCCTATTGTTTAAATTACTTAAGTTTGATAACATGCCTTTTCAAATTATGTTAAATACCTAACAACACTGCACTGCAGATGTTTGGATCTTTGGAAAGAACTGTGCATTAAAAATCAGTTTAACTGGAACAGAACACATGCCATATATTTAAAGCAAACAGTTATTACACAATACCGTCACAAGTTGAAGTTTTCTGGATTTCACTGGTGCATTTTCATAGTGCTCATTATTATCACTGTTTCATACATATAAACTTGATTCTGAGTTGCCTGGATGCTCAAGATCTCATAAGATTTCTCCCCTCACTTGATAATGTACTTACTGTTCCTATCAACCTTTCATTTGTTTCTACTTCATATATATACATATATATATAAAAATATATATACATATAACACGCAGCCCAAAGTTAGCCATCGTATTCCAGGTCACGATACATCAGATATAGATATACCTGACTCTAGCATTATCCGCAGTCTCACTGTTTCTTGTGCTAAAATCAACATTCACTTTATGGATGACTTGAGCCATTTATTTCGACTCCTAAACACGCCCTTCTGCCCACGGTTCTCTCTCATTCAAACCATGAATAGAATCATGGAATCATTTAGGTTGGAAAAGACCTTTAAGATCATCGAGTTTAGCGGGATGATATCCCATCTCCTTCCAACCCACTGCACTGATGCGTGACTACTGCTGCACTGAAGCACATCTGCCATCCCGTCTGATTATCTTGATTCCTGGAGCCTTTCTGGAATCTCTCCAAGTCAAGGGGCATATGTCCATATTCCCTTGGATAACAGCCTCCGGGAAGTCAGCAGGCTGGCTCATACGCAAAGGGCGGAAGCTCTCGCCTAATGCCTGGCTGAAAATTTTGCTACTGTCACTAAATTATTTTCTGGTGGGATCAGCAAACTCCTTTGCAGGCAAGCGGCCACGCTATCAGAAAACTACTCTGTCTGGTTCAGCTCGTGCCAAGTGGCGTTTTGCTGCCATTGTATCGTGAGAAAGACGAAAGAGAAGCTCCTCTGCTGCCACCCCACGTGCTGCGCTGGGTGCTGGGGCAGGGGAACACACCTGTTCCCAGCAGAAAGACACAAAGTCCGCTCAAGTATGAAGCGTTCACAGCTCGGACTGTGAATGCAACCTCCTCTTCCCGATCTGCTAGCCAATTAGCAAAAAGGTGTGCTGCTAAACTTCGCTGTTGACAGTTAGTCTTTTTCTAGCCAAAACACATGGTCAACTTTTTGGTGAAAAGAGGAGAGGGCAGTGCCTTCATGACTAATACATCCCATCATGCAGATGTTACCAAATAAACATAACACAGCGATTCAACCCGTTTTAATGAGAAATTTCAATACCTGATTTATTCTTTAAAACATAGCTATTTGTTACTCATTTTTGTTAACACAGTGACTGTTTAGACAAAGACTGTTGAAAGCCGGGCGGGTGTTGCTTTTGTTTGTTTATTAAAGTAATAGCCCTAAAGTTTCAGGCTGCAGCATCTGAGTTACACATCTGAGCAATCACATTCAGATCCAAAACAAAGAGAATATGCGCACCCACAAATTTTTGTCAACTTCTGCAAATCCAATTTTAGCCAAACCTGAAGTCTAACTACAGTTTCGGACACTAAACTATCCAAGAGCTTTCCTATATGCAAAGGAACAGCATTCTCGAAGTAGTTTTTACTATAATTTGTCTCAGAAAGTAGAAAAAAGAACCCAAACACAAAGATGGTTCAGTACTTTAACCGTAGCTGATTTCAAGTCCAGGTGAGGCCCATCTTAAACACTGGACTTGCTGTCCTTCAGCTTTATTCCTCCAGTTTAATGCAGATTTTTTTCAGAAAAGCAGCTCCACGAGACTTTTTAAAACAAAAAGTCGCACTGAGCTAACACATTAATACAGTAGGCGTAACCTGACATAAACGACTCCGTAGTTTTCTGATGTTAACACCAAGCCCACGTTACGGGTTCTGGGCGGCAGACGGGCCGGGAGCACCCAGCCGAAGCACCGGCTGCCGGGCTGGCCCGGCCGGGGAAGTTTAACGGAGCCATTTGGCTCTGCGGAACGGGCGCTACCAGCCGCGGCTCTGCCGGGACAACGCCGCTTCCCACGAGCTGCCGCCGCTGGAAGCCGCTCCGTGCAGACGGCCCCCGCCCCGCAGGGCCCGGGGCTGCCCGGGGAGGCCGCGTCCCCCCGGGGCTGTCTGCCTCCCCTCGCTCCCGCCTTGCCGCGGCAAGCGCTGCCCGAGCCCCGGCAGGCCGCGGGCCCCGCCGTGCCCCCTGCCCGCGGGAACCGCCCCGGCCCCGGCCCCGGCCCGCACTCACCTCCACAGGCATCCCGGAAACTTCCCGCCCCCCCGCGCAGCGCCGCCGCCATGTTGGAGCCGAGCGAGGCGTCCCGGCTACGGGCCGCACCGAGGCTCAAACGCCGCCGCGGCCGGCCGGGCGGCGAGGCCCGGGGTGCTGCCGGCGGGGCCGCCAAACCCAGGGCAACCCTTTGCTGGAAGGACGCAAAGAATCCTCGCCTTTAGCCTGAATGAGAGTTTTCTTAACAGAAGCACTTCCCGCTGTATCGCACACCGTATCCCTTCCGAGGGAAGCTCCGCGCTTTTTCGGGCTGGTGGCTGCTGTGCCCGCGCCAGGCGCGGAGGTGATGGCGGTGCGCGGGGTCGTGGGGGCTGCGCTGAGGGGCAAAGCGGAGGCGCCTGGAGCAGAGAGGAGATATCCGGAGCAACCCTGCCGGTTCCCCAAGGCTAAGCCCAGCACTGAGTGCGGTCCACAGCGTGTGAGAAGGTGACAGGAGAACGGTGGTGGCGTTGACGCTGCCAGGGCCAGGCCCCGGCCCCGGCCCCGGCCCGGGATGGAGTCCAGAGCAACATTTTCCCGGTAAGACGCAGCACCTGCATCTCACCAGGCATCAGCGGGCCGGCAAGGGGCTGGGGCAGTGTTCCCATCGGCTCCCTCCAGCCCCACGTTGTCTCACTCTCAGGGAATCCAGCAGCATCGAGGTGACAGGCAAGAGTGAAAGGAAAGCACATTCTCCCCACCACGCACAAAAAATGCAAGGTCTACAGGCTGAAGGAATGAAAACAACACTTGCAAACCTCTAAACACTGTCAGCTGGTACTTCGGACACCAAAGAGGGAGAGCTGTGTTTGAATCAGGACTGCAAAACCGGCTGAACCCTCTCTGGCCTTTCCCATCATTTGCTAGCAGGAGCCTTCTGGGGGACCGACTTGTCCTTCCCAAACAAAAGTTTTCACCACCCTCACATTATACAGAAGGCACACGTCCTTCACTATCAGTGTTCCACAATATTTTGTGTTGGAAATGAATGTTTTGAATCGGCCCTTGCAGGTAGGTGGGGAAGGGCAGGAAGTTTCTGGATCTTAATAGCTCCATTGCTTAGAGAGGCAAAACGGGCAGTTCGACTTTCAGCGAGTTCAGACAGCTGCAGCACAGGGGCTTCTCGAACTGCATGAGGGGTGGGCTGCTGCGGTTTGTGTCCTTTGTTCCTGTAATCCCTTCATCACAACCAGCCCCTTCATCCCCTTAGTCAAGAGGCACTAGTGCTGACCAGGGCAGGTGCATACTCAAAACATCTAAATTTGACACTGTCTTTCCTGCCTCAGTTATTCAACTGATTCACAAGAACCTCAGTTGTCCCCAAAATCCTTACCCCTCTTCAAATTCTAAATAAAACTGGCCAACAGGCCTTAAGAAAAAAAAAAAAGAAAAAAGCACTAAGAGGTTTTCCTTTACCAAGCAGAACAGCAGAAATGTAAATGTCACCTACTTCAGATGCTTTACCAGCATCACAGATAGCACTTGCTTGGTACTGTGTCTGTCCAGCTATGATTTAGGAATACTCTTAAAGCAACTATTGGTTGAACTTTTTATAAAATATTTTACTTAAAAAGTAAAAAACCAAAATAAGTTTCTATGCAAGTTTGAGAAATGCAATCCTTCTAAAAAAAAAAAATAAATCTTCCTGCTATTCTACAGGTACAAAACAATAAATTGAGGAAAATTGAGGAAATGAGGAAAAAGGAGCAGAAAACCTGAATATATACATATCCCAACTTCTAGGAATCAAAGATATGCTGCTGATTCAAGGAGATACAATTAAGATGACTTAGAATAATCACACTTTTAAAGGCAAGTCAGCAAATCTCCCTGAAGAAAAGGACAGAAAGATTCTGTAGGAAGCAATACTGAGTACAGCTGTGAAATCACATTTTCTGATCTCCACCGTCATGTCAGAGGCCAGAATATACTAGCTAGGTATATAACTAATACTCTCTGCAGTGCTGGGGACAAATTTCAGTTCTGCTGAAATCAAATTTTCTTACAATCTGGATCTGAGTAGGAGCCTTGCATTTTCAGTTATTTAGGTTTCTTTTCCCATTGCCATCATTTCCCAGCACCTCCAGTACTCAAAAACACCATGTAGAAAAATAGAGCAATGATCTCAAAGGGCCAATGTACAATGGGTGCTGCAAAGATATTTTAGGGAGATGGAGAAATTAAGAACATCTAGAGAGAGAAGCAAGGAACCGCATTAGAAAGTGGTTGCATCTTAAGCAGGCAGGCAAAGAAGCATGAGAGAGGATCAAATGGAGAAATTCCAAAAACCCTTCTGTAAAGCAAAGACTACAACTGATGTGTAGAAGCTGAAATTGAACTACCAAACTTAACATCTTTACTATAATCCAGTTGTTTACAAAATAAACTCAACACAACTATTTTCTTGACAAGGAAAATAACTATGCACTGCTTTCACTGGATTTCAGCATAAACAGATTGCACAGGAAGAAAAAAAGGACACCTCCACTCCAAAGAAAACAACTTGTTTTCAGTTTGTTTTTTTTTTTTTAATAAATGTGCTTTGTTCACAAAAAGTAGTGACATAAAGACAACAGAAATGCAAATACACATTTTTTTTTTCCTTTTACTCTCCAGCACCTTAAGAACAAGAGATCTCCTGCACAGTCATAATTTTCAAATATTTCATAACCTAGAAACATTCTTCTTGCACCAAAGCCAAATATCCAACAACTCCTGATATCACCACTTTATTGTTAAGGGAGGTATAAGTATGTAAATCCCACTTTCCTCCTCCACCACAATCTACTGCCCCTTGTTAAAAAAAAACCAAACCAAAACAAAAAACCATAACACCACTTCAGGTATTTAGAATGAGCAGCAAGAAAACCAAGCTGTTATGAATCTCAGGTCCCTAAACCACAAATATAATGGCGTCACTAGCCAGCCAAAAAGGCTTAAATTTTAAATGTTAATATTTTAAACTATTTTGGGGGGAATAAATCTTGGTCCAAATTGCTTTTTTGTATGAATCACAAACCAATTTAGATTAACCAATGCCAACATATATGTTAGCTGGTATATAACCTTTTTTTTTTTTTTTTTTAAAATGGAGTGTCAGTTAAAATGTTAGGTACACTTTGAAGTATGCACAGATTAAGTTTCCATAAACAGCTGAATTTATAGCACCAATATTTTGGCTTTAACATGAACACTGCTGGAGTCAGTGGTTAACTGGGAAGAAAAAAGGCTTTGAGTGACAAATGACAGTGAAGTGGTAAATCACTAGATGCAAATACTGACTTATAGCCAATTTTGAAGCCATCGTGTATTTCATTAGGGAAGTATTCTCTGGGAAAAAAATTTAAAGAGTCAACCACAATGCTTGTATGTCTAAATTTTTTCTTTTTTTTTTTTTTTTTTTTACATCAGAATATAATTGCTTGGTTTGTATATAACTATCATTCAGATTGAATAACACATTTGAAAGAGGTATTAGGGGATGCTTTAAATTTAAGAATTGAGACACAAAAAGCATACATTAAAGAATTGCAGTCCAGTTCATGTTTGAGTGTAAGCAGGATCAATGCAGGGTAACTCTTTGTAGGAAACAGTATAAAAGAAAAACAGGCAGGTCAAACCGTGACACTTTCAGTGCAAAACTTCAGTAGAAGGGGTAAGTTTCATTTTTGTAGCAACCACTGTAAAAGCCACACTGCAACTTCAGTTTCTGTGGTAACTTCTGTATTATAAATACAACGTGGTAGCTTAATATGGTGTAAGGTTTATTTCATCACAACCACCTGTGAAACTACGCATTAGTATTTTCTACCATGTCGCTGAAGTCAGTCTTAAAGCCAGGATGTGGCACCTGGTTCAAATCATTTGTTATTAGGCACTTACATAAAGGTTTAACAGCCTAACATTCAAATCTGAAAACTCCGGCCATTATTTTTAAATGGAGGAAAATCTAAGCAAAACTAATACTGAGTCCTCTATTTTTACCACCGAACAGAATTCTTTTTTCCTGCCAAAACTCACGAATTTATTACACAAGTTAAAAAAACTTAATAGTTGTAAAACTCTTCTGTTCCATCTACTTACAGTACAGACCAGTTTTCAGATAGTTAGAAGTTTTAATTTAACTAAACGGAAGATTTTTAGGTCCAAATAAGCAAACGAATAGTGTATGTTAACTTCACTCGTGGTCTGAATACACGTTTTTGTGCAAATATGTGTATTCATGAAAAACTTGCATAATTATGTTCCTTTTCACAAAATCGGTCTGTAGTTACTGTATAACTTGAGAAGTCTACAAGTAAGGGCATTTAAAGAAAAATTTGTTTTTAAAATGCATAAATAATTTACTTTAAAACATGACAAAACTCACCCTGTCCCCCAAAAAACACAGTTTGAAGAGGATACAGAACACCATCACTGGGGAAATACTGATATAAGTTAGTGCTTGTATGCTCATAAAATTGCAAAAGCATGTTCCAGCTTTGAAGTGAAACATAATTGTCTAGACGTACCATACTCCTGGGGGGGAGGGGAAATAACCTCTTCAGAACTCTCCTGTCTAATTTATGCAATGAAATTACACAGTATGTATAATTATGGATGAATATATTTCACTGCTTTGGTGTTATCTCGATTTGGTGTTAACTCAAGAGGGCTGCAATGAACACAAAATGAAACGTGCAAGCATTATAGTTCCTCCAGCCCAGGCTTTACCGGAGAGAAACAAATTTTGGAAAAAAGTTTTGTTCCATAATTAAGAAGGGACATGTGTAACCAAGTGTCTTAACCTATCTGCACATTTAATTAAAGTGCAAATTACTTCTTCCTACATATACTTCTCAGAAGCCCACCAACTCCAGTGCCTTAAGCTCAACCACATTGAGTTAAAATATTGAAACAACATTTAGCAAATTAAATAGAATTCACACTTCACAGCACTAAAGAAAAGAATGGTACCTTTCTGGAAAAAAATTAGTGATACAAATCTACGGAAAGTAACAGCAATTTATGCTATGACATGAGTCACTTGCATAAAACTTGTATTTTTTCACTTTCATACAAGAATAAATTTTAAAATTCAAAAGTAGAAAAAAATAGCAAACTCTGTAAACCTTTGCATTTTCTTTATGCAAACCATTTTTGTGTGTTGAGCCCATGTTAGTATAGCAAAGTTAGTTAAGCAAGAGGTTTGACTGAAAGGGCATTTCAACGACTACATTAACTTAGAAGCAATATAGGATCTTCCAGCTCATAGAAAGGGATCGAACTAGACTGGCTTTCTCCAGAGTCTGAGTCATACGGAGCATCAGGCAGCTCCATGAAACCGTAAGCTAGCTGTTCATCTTCTGTGTCTGATCGAACATAGCAGGAAGTGTTAGAATACTCCTCATCCTCTATACTGTTGAAATCCTGTGGGATATACAACATTCCTGGGTAGTTCCTGCTAACTAAGTCACTTGTTGTTTGCAGGGAAGTCTTCCTAAATGCCATCAGGTGCATGTGAGAAAACTTGGAATACTTGAAGCGTTTAAAACCCAAGGACTCTATGGCAATTTTCCAGCTTTTCATCATCATAGCCCGGCGATTCTGATGAGATGAGTCAGGAGTTATTACAAGCAATAAGCCATTTAATACGAGAAGTTCGTGCGCCTTCTTGCAGCATATCCATCGTTGATAGGGTGATGGAAAGTAAGAAAGGAGGAGTGAGAAAACGACAACATGGAACAGTTCTCCAGGTAGAGAATCAATGGGATTTTTCAGTTGCTTAAGAAAGGCATCTATAGCATCTTGTGCCAGCTGGAGAGGTTGCTGAATTTGAAGATTTAAGAAGTCACATTTGTATACGCTCTGGTGGAATAAGAAAAACAGAAAACCAAACAAACATCAAGGTTAGTTTAAAGAGCAAATACAATCCAAACCCACAGAAAAATCAATGATAACCTCTCCATTCCCTTGCGGAAATGTCAAGCTTGCTCAACATTCCCCTTGCTATTAGATCAAGCAAGTGAAACAACGATTTAATACATATTGCTAGCTGTCATAGCTGCAAAGCAAAATTTTAGATGTGCAGTAATTTACTGAAGGTTTGACAGCAGAGACCTGTTAATTAAAAAAAAATAAAAATAGACATTTAGCCCAAATGGAACAAAGTATCACACAAATGATTTAAGAAGAACTCAGATAACCTTACATTGCTTTTGTTTCTCCAGATGCTGGAAGCCTTTTATAGGTTTTTATAAACTTGAAATCAGTAATTAGAAACTAAATTTCATCCCTCAGTATTCCACCAGTTCTTTGAAAAGAAACCAAGAAATGTAATAAGTCATTCTTTACTGGTATAGAAATAAAGAAGCTATGGCAAGGCAGTATATGTTAGAAAGTTACAGTACACTAACTGCTTTGCAGCAGTGATGCAGGTCCTTGTTTTAAACTTGCTGTAAAGGCAAAGCACAGTGGTACACGTTTGGGCAGATGCCAAAGTAAGGTAAGGGCTACAAATTCATCTGTTGATCATGTGTGTGCTCAAGCTGTCAAAGATGGGAAATGATACCACCATACAACATACAGAATAATAAGTTCTTAACATCCTTAATCACAGAGCATTCAAAAAATAAGAGTAATAGCATATGCTATTCGCTACGTTTAAATTTTGACACTTTATATTCATCAAAGCTTGAGACTGGCTCCTTTCATAAAAAAGGTATTAAGATACAAGGTTTTGATGCTACAGCAACAATAATTGTTATTAATGCCTAAAGAATATGCCCCGTGAAGACAGATGCTCTAAACAGGTAGTTGAACATGAAAGCCGACACAAAGCATTCTGTGGAGCACACCTGAAAGGTGGAGTTAGATCTGTTGCATTTTCATGCTGCAAAAATATTTATAGTGTGTTTTATGAAACCATATTAAAAAAAAGACATCAGTAGAACACTATTGTAAAGGTATTCATAACGTAACTGATACGCACAATTGTTTCCAAGTAGAAGAGGATGTTATTTCTGTTTAAATAAAATCACATTTTCTTCTGAGAGTATACAGTAAATTAGAAAAAGTAATCAATGTTCAAAAAAAAGTCTGTGATTTTTCCAGTAGCTTTAATCTTGGCCTCCAACATGCAAAAAAAAAACAAGTCAAGAAAGAGACTTGCCTTATGTGGCTATGATGAAGAAATTTTAATTGCAACCATTACACCTGCAGGGCTATATTCTACTTCCTCAGAATATTTAGAACAGGAAATTAACAATTCTGTATATTAACAATATACAATTAACAATAATTCTGTATATCCTCTAATAAGTTTTAAAAGAAGTGCTTTGAAGAGTAATTGTTCAGGGTAACATGCTAACTTTACTTAGAAGCAAGACGTAAAAAGTTAGAGGTTATACAGTTGAAAAAACAATTTAGATTGCAAGTATTTCTCAGTAGTGGAAAAATACGCATAAAATAGTTATGTAGAAATAATGTTAAAGAATTTCAGAACTGGAGCATGTTTTAAGTGGAATCTGAACTCTGCAGGCAGTTTTAGGGCAAAAACACTTAAGTGGAGACTGCTACTAAACTCTAGATATACAAGTCGTGAACTGATTAGTTAAAAGTCCTTCCAGACACTGAAACAGCAAACGATCATCTTTCAGTGCATCCACTGACAGTGAAAAACACAATCCTATTTGTATATTGTCATCTTTAATTCCAGTACTCTTCCAGCCTCTTTTTTTTTTTTAATCTCAGACTATATTTACTCCACTATAACATCTACTTCATATTCAGCATGTTTCCCACTAGCATGAAATTGCATTTGGATTTTCCCAAAGTAGAGATTCTCCCCTCATTCCAATTTTGCCTTTTTGTTGTTTTTTTTTTGTTTTGTTTTGTTTTTATTATTATTATTATGTAGACAAATTAAACTCCTCCAAGAAAATAACCACTGCTAATTGGCCTATTGTACTCTGGAATATCTGTGTTATAAGCAAAATGTTTGAAGGAATAGCCAACAAAAACACTGAGTCAAGAAGAAATCTGTTCTGCTTATTCCAGTCTCAGTTTCCATCTTCCTAGTTTCTAATACTGGACATTTCCCTCAGCATACCTTACACTAAGACGCTGAAAATGAGTGAACAATGCCTAGCTAAAGAGAACACTAATCTTTTCCAGATGTAGTTCCACCGCCCGGCCTCAAAACACAAAACCTTTTAATAGCAATGTATTTCCATATTCATATCTCTACAGTTTATATTCTTTCTATATGAAACAGAGATTCTAAACAGTTTGAAGATGTCAATTCTTTTGTTACATAACTAACATTTCAGTTCCTCTCCTAGTTTTTCCACAATTACATCCTTCTTATTCCTTAAATCAGCTGAAGTACTTCACTCAACTACTTAGTCTATATTCAAGGCATTTCTACATGCAGAAAGTGGATTAATCTATTTTTATTAAAGAAGGAATTATTTAAAACCCCATGCAACATTACTGAAGAAACTGACTTCCTAAGAAGCCTCTATGCTTCAGTGTGTTTCAAAAAGTTTTTTGGTATCTTACCTAACATATCTGCTAAATCAGAACATTTCACCCTTTCTTCTATTCTCAGCTTCTACCACTAAGTTATCAAATCAATTTTTCAGGTCAGAAGACAACATTAACTCCTGTAAGAACTCTCAGACTGTTATTCTGAAACCTTAAATAGGACAAGGAACTGCTGGCCCAACAATTAATTTATTCAGGAGATTCTGGTGTTGATGCAGCTCATTGTAGAGTCATCTTGACTATATCAGGGCTTATTAATTATGTTTGGAAGCTTATTCCAGCAGATGTGTTTGAGTGCACTAATTGTACTCCATGTCACTCCAAGAACACTTGCTAGCTAGGTTGCAAGGTGCCCTGAACACATCAAAGTATCCAAGAGAATGGAAGTAAGAGAAGCTGGTGAGCCTGAGACAGGCCTCACAGTAACTGTGTTGATCTGTAGCACTCCAGGGAGTTCCTATCATCAGGTTATGCTACTGTGTCAGATAACAAGATATCTATTATCTTACCGTTCCCTTGTACTGGGAGGGAGCCTGAGGAACTGGTTAGTATACAGAAACTGTAACTACCTGACTACCCCCTCTCCTGTTGTCTGGCCTGGATTACTCATATTCCTCCACTACATCCACAGATGTAACATTTATGGGACTCTTCCAATAATGGGTTTGGTTGCTGTACATTTAAATTGATTTTTGTGAGAACAGAAGTAATTTTCTTACCAAAACAGCACAATAGACTAGATAGCTAAATATTAACTATCCACATCCCCAAATTAATTGTTAGATTCAATTCATGTAGCTTCAGGTGCCTAGGCTCCCATTAAAGTCACTGGGGAGATGGTCAATACAGCCCATGAGGTCAGAACAAAATTCACCTCACTGTGGTACAGCAGACGTTTAGGTTTCATTACTTTTAACAGATCTTCACGGAATGTAATTGGAACAAAGAATCTCAAATGTAGACATCCATGATCTACATATCTTAACTGGATATTTACTTGCCATGTACTACCATTTTAGATGCCACAGGCTGCCACTTCAGTGGAATGTGTCTCCTTTACATCCTGTGTCACGCCCAACAGCCCTATGCATGTGTCCTACAGCCTCTTAAGTGGTGGAAGGCAATCACGTTTGGGCAACTGATGCCTATTCTTCAAATTAGACAAGACTGAGCCTGCTCAAAGTTCCTTTGTGTTTTAAATGAAACTAACATTGAATTGCTTTAAAAAGCAATTTATAAGACTAAGATTTTTTTTTTTCCCAAGAGTATCTTTAATTATCTCTAAGCATATATGCAAAAATATAAATTAGCTGTTAGTGGACTAGACCTGGTGACCACAACAAAATACCATGCATTTAGCTTGTAAACCACACTGCAGCAAATAAGAGAACATTACTTTCAAGTTAACTATATTATTGTACTTGTACACTTGTCACCTCTCCACTTCTAAAGAGCGTTACCTTAGGCCACTGATTTTAATACAGCCCTATTTTCAGCTGTAAGTGGTCAAGATGTGTATGGTCAAAGGTTTTCCTGTTTTCTGTCAGAAATGCATTCCTTTCTGTATCTTTTCATTCTCATTCAATTTGTCATTTTTCTTGGTTGATGAATGCTATTATTAGGATTGATGAAAGTTGGGTCCAGAGCAAAAGACAGAAAGAACATATGATTACAGCAGAATTAATACATTTGAGAACCTTACTACCTAGAGAAAATAAAGCACTTTACTCCAAAAGTGCTGCTAAATTTGTCCTCAGGATTGTGGAAGTTCAATAATATGTGTAGCAATAAACTGAAAAGCCCCCTTTACAGTGCACGTCTGCTTACTAAAACTCCCCGGAAGAACTCACCGAATACAGTCACTGATCATTTCTTCTGTCAGTGAATGCAGCTTCTGAGAGGTTCATGCCTAAGCATAAGCCTACTCAATTTTTATTTATGCCTTTTGAGATGCAAGGACTCATCTGCAATGCCAGTAAAAGAGGGCTACTAAAATTTTCCAATTTTAAGATTCATGACAGCATTATGAAGTCATTACTTCAAAAAAATTAGATTTTTTGAAACAAAACAGAACTACATTTTACAGCCTGTTGATGGGAAAGGATGTAGTAGGAGGGCCAAGACCCTTTTAAAGCACAGATGTTTAAGATACATACTTAAGTATTAAATATACTTTTTTTACAGTCATTTTGAAGCCTTCTAAAATATCGAGAACCAAATTTATATTAAATTCAGCAAACATTACATACCTCAACAGCTGGAACAATATCTATGCCAACTGTCAGAAATTCTTCAAACTTCAGAAATGGATTAAAGCAGCTACCAACATCAAGTAATCTGATCTTCCCCAAGGAGTGGAGCAATCTGAGAAGCAGCAAGAATTCAGTTTTATCAAATGTTACTTTTGAAGCTATATTCTGAATTATAGTTTCAGATAACTAACACAAAAAAATTATCATAGAACACCACAGACTAATAGAAGTGAATGCCTTACTTGAATTGCTGACAAACGTGAAGAGCCAAGCTCCATCAGTAAAGCAGACGGTCCTCAAGTGGAAGAGCTCATGTTCAGAGCAGCTGTAACGCTATTAACTTCTGTACTGGTAGTAAGAAGCTAAAATGACAACTTGTGTGTCCACTGGATAGGCTTCCTCTATTGTTTTGTGTTTCCCACTTACCTTTTTGCGGTATTTAATGGTGTTGAAGTCAACAAGTTACTAGAGTTAAAATTTCAGGGATTTAGAAGATAAACTGACAACACTCCATGACCTACGTACTTGTCAGTCCAACTTCAAAGGGCATCTGAAGTCAAGTGTCATAACTGGTTTAATAAAAACAGGAGAACGCATAACGGTATTCCAAGGTAAACAAAAAAATAGCTAAAAATTAATGCATTTAGTTATTCCCAGCCAAAATTTTAAAGTATTTTATTAGCTTTATGTTAGTTGGTTTTTTTTTTAAATGCTGGAGGTTCACTCCAATTCTATTTTCAATGGATGCTGTGAAAGAGTTAGATCAGTCCATGCAGAGCCACAAACTTAAAAACTGGCTGTTCAAATTGTAGAGAAGTTATTCTCAACAGCTAAATGAATGGAAGTATTCTCTCAAAACTACTTGGGGGAAAAAAAAAGTCTATTCTATTGCTATGCAATCAGTTTTCTTTTGGGAAAGCTTTTTAATAAGAAATAATCAAAAATAGCCATCTAGTTTAGGAAAGCATGCCCTAATCAGAGTACTTCTGAAATACTCAAAAAATGAAGATTTATCTCATAAGAATTCTGGAGAACATTTTAGTAAGCCAAAAATCTATCTCCTTATCTGCCACTGTGTGATGACCAGTAGGGTCACTCAAGGTGGAATTATAGATAAGGCCAATGGCTGTAATGCTAAATACTTAAGCATGCTACCAAGCAACAAAACGTGAATGACTTAAAAAAAAAAAAAAAGGGGGGGTGGGGGGGGGGAGATTAACTTGAGAAATCATTATTTACTGCTTGGACTGATAGAAATAAATTTACTGCTTTGACTGACTGCTGAAGACACTAATACTTTAGTTCCAGAATGATGCAAGGGTGCTCATATACTCTTCCAAAACGTCATAGAAACATTAAAAAAAAAAAAAAACACATCAAAACCAAAAACACAACACCCAACCAAAAAAACCCCACAAGCCCACCACACTGAAAAGCTGGCCCATCATCTTCTGAGCCAGATTCCAAAACTTTCTGGGGTAAAAAAAACCCTGGAGGACTAGGAGATCAGAAAGAAAATAAGAGATTGAAGAAACAAAGAAAGAACATTCTTGTGCTGTCTGGTAGAAGCTCCCATTATAGTACAGCAAAAGATATGCTAGAGGCTGGCAGATGAGATTTGCCATTTCTTGGGAGGCTCTGACATAATCTGTGACCAACTGCAAAACCAATCTGAAATGCCTTTACGAAGATAAAGACATCATTGCCTCTTCTTTAAGTTAAATATATAATTTAAAAAAAAAGAAAAGAAAAAAAAAGATGCCTGGCAACTTCTGAGGATAGCGACTCCTGCCTTGCTACTGAAAGCATTCTTACCTTCCAAAGGACAGTCTCCTTAACAATGCCTAGAGGAACATTTAGGGTCTTCAAGTTAGCAAACACAGGCATTTTCTTCATGACTACGGCAGTTACCAGTATATATAATGTAGCATAAGATCAATGCACCTGTACAGAAGTACTGGCAGTCAGCCATCTCCTTGTCTTTTAAGGTTTGGCCTTCTCCTGGCACTTAGTTTGTCTCACCTGATACACCGTCCCTCTCTAACTAGAATTTGAGTGTTGCACTCAGTTATCACTAATGTCAAGAACTCAGCTGTTGAATACATCCTACAATCAAAGATATTGTTCTTTAGTTTTTTATTTTCCTTGCGTTCTGAATTCAGAGACCTCTGCTATTTATTCTTTCTTTGCAATTACAACAAACAAGTAAATGCTGGAGTCAAACAAGTCTGTTCAAGTCCACTAGTAACAGATTTTACATCTGCCTGTTCTCCAAAACACAACTTGATGAATGCATCCATGTATCAAAAAAAAAAAAAAGAAAATATACAGCACCACTAGCACCCAGCTGTTTGAGCTCTTTCTACTGAATCATTTACAGAGCTGCATCTACAAGTTTCCATCATGATTTGTAAGATCTTAGAATATCCAAAATCCATTAATAGAGGCAAACACAAAGTCACAGCTTTCACAAGGAATTTACGGGGAGGAGAATGGTAACTTTCCAGCAAGCAAATCTTGCTTTTTCTTTCAAGTTTCTGTAGCCAATTCCAACTGGCATCTCCAAAATATCATTTTTCATCTTTCTGGGAAAGATAAAGAGATCTAGGTTCTCTGTGCTCCTCTTAAACTCCCAGTGATCTACCACAGAGATGTTAGAGAAGCAAGAGAAGATTTCTTGTTGCATTTGGCAAAAAAAAAAATAATGGCAATTTTGAGGATTGTGCTTCTACATGGAATAGAAGATATCCAGGTGATACTTCTGTCTAATACCAGCATGACCAAGGCAAAAAGCGTAGTTAAGTTAAAACCGCACACGACACCAGGCTACTGTAGGTCAGTCAGCACTGAGTGAGATTTCAGAATGAAGATGATTGCAACAATTAATTCCTAGCTTGGACGCCCATCACAATGGAAGCTGTACAACCGCAAAGGGACCACTCGGATCCTAATGGTCATAAGTCACAAACGTGGGCTGAAGTCAAGTAGTGTCTTTTCCACATAAGGCTAGTATGACATTTCTCAGACCAGCACGCCTCCTCGTTCCAGCAAACAGAGACACTAATGGCGCACACTTTCTCATTCAAACACAGAAATGTATGTCTGTATGTACACTTGCATTCGACGTAAGAGTCCAATGGTAACAGCGAAAGAATAGGAGACATATGGGACCACAGGAAACACAGCAAGAGAGAATGTGACTCTATAAGGCAGAGAAAGCTTTCCATAAAGAAGAGTGACAGCCTTTAGAGATCTTTACATTTTCCCATTTAAAGTGTTCAGTGAAATACTTGTACAGATTAAAATTAAGCAGCACAACCCAGAACCCTCTAATCTCCAGGAAAGCCCACTTCATTTACAGTAGAGTGAAAAATCACTGTGATGTATTCTGTCTTCCTCTCTTATAAAACCTGCATTCTTGGCTGCAACGTTATTTTTGACCGGGTGAAGGAAGACAAATTCAGACTACTACAGCATTGGGGCACGCTTCTGAAAAGCTACAACTCCAGATTTCATGCTGAGCAGAAGACAGAAACTCTCTTCTACACTAACAGACAACAAATCTAAGGCATCTGATCCAGGGAAAATTCACTCTGATAGGTGTGTCACATCCAAGGAGCCTTGTAGTCCGAGTTGGAGGCAAATTTACTTTGACACCTTAAAAGCAGCATAGACTCAGATGCTCACTTGTGTCTTGACTTCCTGTTGCTCGTCAGGTTTTGCTATCTCAGAACACAGGCGCAATGAATTGCTTAGTAGCAATTCTCAGGATATCAGTTATCAGTAGGAACAGGATCCTAGTTAGGTACTTGAAATAATTTTGAGCTCTTCAGAAGCCAACCGTATCCTGGGCTGCATCAAAAGAAGCGTGGCCAGCAGGTCAAGGGAGGTGATTCTGCCCCTCTACTCTGCTCTCGTGAGACCCCACCTGGAATACTGCGTTCAGCTCTGGAGTCCCCAACACAAGAAGGGCATGGAGGTGCTGGAGCAAGTCCAGAGGAGGGCCACAAAGATGATCTGAGGGCTGGAGCACCTCTGCTATGAAGACAGGCTGAGAGAGTTGGGACTGTTCAGCCTGGAGAAGAGAAGGCTCCGGGGTGATCTTATAGCAGCCTTCCGGTACTTAAAGGGGGCCTACAGGAAAGCTGGAGAGGGACTTTTTACAAGGGTGTGTAGTGATAGGACAAGGGGTAATGGATTTAAATTGAAAGAGGGTAGATTTAGATTAGATATAAGGAAGAAATTCTTCACTCAGAGGGCAGTGAGGCTCTGGAACAGGTTGCCCAGAGAAGCTGCGGATGCCCCATCTGTGGAAGCGTTCAAGGCCAGGCTGGATGAGGCTTTGGGCAATCTGGTGTAGTGGAGGGTTTCCTGCCCATGGCAGGGGGGTTGGAACTAGATGATCTTTGAGGTCGCTTCCAACTCAAACCATTCTGATTCTATCAGTGTACAGGTGGAAAACCAAAACGTGAATAAATATCAGGAACTAGTGGCAAATGACAGTATTTTAAATATACCCTACATTTGTGTATTTCAAGAACTTTACTAAATGGACTGCAGCTCTTGATTATTAGCCTCCTTAAAAATGCACCTATTATCCAGCTAGGTGCTGTACAGGTAAGTGATATTTTCTCTTGGAATTAGCTAGAAATAGAGCAGTTATATGACCATAAGGTAAGTCACGTTATCTCCGAAATTAATGACTTCAAGTGCTGATCTCCTAGTTTACAGTTTTCCATTACTCTATTATTTATCAAGTATGGAAGGGGAAAAAAAAAAAAAAAATCAAACCCCTTATACTGCTGTCAGAAGAGCAGAACAAAGCTATACATCTGGTTCTGAGTGGCAACGCTCGTATGCCTCAAATCTTTTGTAACATCCACATATAAAGATATCCAATGGGAAGGTCTAGCTTGCTGAGATACATATGAAAGAAGGAATGATAGGTTGTACCTTTAGAGACAATCAAACCAGCACCTGGGAAGAATCCATACCAAAAAGGCTGTGAATTTTACCATTAGGGATAAAAAGCAAGACTACTTAATTTGATGGAAAAAGAAGAGAAACAATACTTAAAAAGAGAACAAAGAGAAGACTCATTTATTGAAGGGAGGAGCTGTTAAACAGCAGATAACAGCTGCTTTTATCTTGTAAGACTGAGCCACTTTGATGTCCAGTTTCACAACAGGTGCAGTTGTAATGGTAGAGACATAAGAACTCATTCTGGGATGGAAGGAAGTACTATGGACACCACATCACTTCTTCATATATATCAAAGTAGAAAAGGACTGTTCATATTAGTTATGTCTGTGAGACTCACCAAATTTAATCTGGCAAAGAGATGAGCAACATGAGCAACTGGAAATGGGTTCAAAGTAGTGAGTGACTTTCTGAGTTGTGGTCAACTTTGCACTTCTGGTTCCTATGATGTTTTCTACCGTCACCTTTAAGAGCTGGCTGAGTGCTTCCTACTTCTTTCCACATCTCCCAGAATCTTTTTCACTACCTGTGGAATCTCTTATTCATGAGCTAGCCTTGCTCCTTACCAACCAAAGTACAGTCTCTCTACAATGGTTTGCCACTAAAGGTAAGCTCAGAAAGAGCTCCTACATAAGCAACCTGTTTTTAGTGCTACTTGAGAGAGGATTATATATGGGAAGAACAAAATATTGTCGTTACACTTACCAGAATAAAATAAAAAGTCACAGGCATGGCCATACCTACAGACAACTCCACAACTCTTATTTGTAGCATTACATTACCAGAATGGAGTGACAGTATTTGAACAAGTGGAGGGGAGATTCCCCTGTACTCCTTGCAGCAAGACCTCACCAAGATTCAAAGACTTCACTAATTGATCAGTGTAGGCATGGTAGAAAAGCATTTCAGGAGAAAAGGATGTTTTGTGTAATACACAATCCAGTTTCATTCTGATAAACTGTAATTTCTTCTGTAAGGCATAGAGGAAGAAACTGAATTTTGATTTCTCTGGGCAGTAACTTGAAACAGGTATGCCTTGTTGCTTTAAGGTCTGTACAGCTACTAAAAACCTTACTATCATTTGCTGCTTACTCAGGTAAACATAAATCTTGCCTTTGCCAGATGTGTCTTTATGAATGTATATATTTTTAAAGTTTTGAGAATGAAGATAAAAATGATCACTATTCACTGTATTAAGAAATACTTTTAACATTATTAAATAAAAACTCTATTACTACTTTCTATACACACTGGTCAGAACAAAAGGTAAGGCTACAGACTACTGGTAGCAAGAAGAAACTCATGTGAAGTGAGCTCTGCAGCAGCCATTATAAACTCTGTACAAAGTATGAAGATAGAGCACCTCCAAAGAAAAAGCTGATGCTTTGTTATGACAAGGCCTCACATTGGAAGACAAGTCAACTTTAAGTAGTGTATGATCATCAAACCTATTGATTTAAACAAGCAAGTACCAACAAACTGCTATTTATAGTAATGCTAAAATTATGTGTTAACAAATGCCAGCATTATTGAGGTGTTATAAGGTATTAGTATCTCATCAGCCCTTTGTGCTAAAGTGTCTGACAGTTCTCATTAAAAACAGGTATTAATTTTGAGGCTGACGTAGCAAAATGATTCCTAAAAAGAGGAATTGGTGGGGGAAGTCAGCTTATGACACCATTACCTTTCATTTTCGAAGCATCTTTTTTGTCTTGTCATAATAGGACAACAATGGAGAAAATGTTTTCATGGAACTATCCGACTACATAAGCATTTGAGATCTTTACACTTTTTGCAAGTTGCTTTTCAAACATGAGAAACGACAAAAGGTGCCAGCTTCTAGGGACACACACATCTGCTAATAACATTAGTAACATGCTTGTTCCTTTCCTAACTAATACTATATCTAACTTAAAGTAAGTGCTGATCACAGAAGATACGCTACAATGAGAAAAATTCCTTCACAGAACAGGAAAAACATTATCGCAGACAGTTGTAGGAACTGGTCTATAAAGAATATGAAGCAAGTCATAGGTATAACATTTAATGATAATTATGCATTCATTATTCCATTATATTTGCAAAATACTAAATTCTTCCTATCACGCATGGAATAGCCACAAACATGACCCATGTTATTTAGGAAAAAAAGGAGGGTGGGCCTGTAACAAATAATAAAGCTACTCCTGAACGGCAAAAATAAAATTCTTACTTGAGTGAAGGTCAAAAACAAAACTAAAACTGTTGTTAAGAAAATACCTCAAGGATACTACAACTTCTGCACAGCCAGCCACCAGAAAGCTAGCACTTTTAAAATGAAGGGTTATAATTCAAAATTGCTTTTGAAGTGTATAATTGGAATCCAGAGTTTCTCTGCAATTATTTACGAAGAGAAAGTTTTAAGTACTCTGATATTTACATTTGGCACTTAGTACTTACATAAGCAATTGACTTTTCAACAATGCTGAACAGCCATTAGATTCTAACTTAATTAACGTCTCCCTTATTTCACCTCAAGGTTTAATATAAATTGCATTGCACACCGATGACATACAAAAACGAAACTGCTCTAACACTTAAATGAAGATGACTAAGTTGTCATTCTCAAGCAATTTTTTAATGGCATCCACCAAAACATACTACAACATAAGTATTTCTTGAAACGTGTATATACGTTCACATGAAAATGCCCTTTCTTAACGATTAAAAATACATCAGACTGATCTAACATGTTATGTACAAAGAACATCCAGGTAAGTCTTATCACACACAAAAAGGGGGGGAAAAAAAAAAGTCTGGAAAATAAGTAAAACTTACTCTTCTGTTATAGTTTCATGATTTGTCAAGCCAAAGTTTGGCAAGGGATCTTCAATCTCGGGAGCCTGGGGAACATTTAAAGCTGGAGTGGTCTTGGAAGCAAGAAGTGCTCTTTTTTCATCTTTCTCGAGTGCTTTTCTTTTCCCACCGTTCTGAAAATATTCTCGGCATACACTGAAAAGACAAAAAGCAAAATTCCCCAGAAAAACAAAATGCTACTTTTGGTCATTACTATAGATAAGACACAGGACAGGGGTTTAAGAGACACAAGTGCAGCCAGCTTTTAAGCAAATCTGGGTTTTACTGCAACTTTGGTAAATCAGCTTTAGGAAAGATGCAATACACCTAAAGAATACTTGAAGTCGAGTGGTGTTTTATTTCCAAAAATAGGCCTAAGTCACAGTTGAATAAACAGATTGAAAATAGTTTTATCTAGATAGACTTTTAGAGTAAGACAGCAGAAGTATTGTCAGAACATCACCAGAGGATAAACTTCAGCTGTCACCTGAGCAGCACAGTTCTCCACGAAGTTGTGAAGTTACTTGGCTCCCCACAAATGCAGGGGCTTTTGAAACATCTGTCTTGCAAGGCATGTAATGTGGGGAAAAAAAACATAATCCAGGCTTATTGTCTGACTTACAGCAGTTTTTAATTTTAATTGAGTTTGCATAGGGTGTTTTTTGTTTTTAAGAGATATCTGCAGTAGCTGTATTATTGTGGAAGACTTATTTTAGCTTTCAATTTTTTCCGGTACTTAATTATTTTGCTAATAGGAACCAGAACAAAGTAATCTGGTCCTACCTGAACAGAAACGTTAACCAGTTTAAAGGAATCAAAAAAGTTAAATTGCACCTGCATACTTCAATCAGTAGTCAGCTTTAGTGTATTAGAAGCAGGCATTATGTTCAAGAATAACTGAATTTTGTCCACAAAATAGGACTAGAATTGGAAACAATTTGTTGTTGTGAAATTAAAAAAGCCTGACTCACCCTGCACAAAGTATTTTTAATTAGATGTGCTAGCCAAGTAGTTGCATGGTAAGAGTAACAGAAAGAGTACTTGTTTGAATTATGTTTTCATACCAACCCATTTTTATGATGCTTTCTTGAAACTCACTCAATTTTCCTCTAACAAAGCTGCAGCGGTTTGAAGGAAACATTTCAGAAAATGCAAGTTCAAGGGCAGTTTAATAACACCTTATATAAAGCAGGATCAAAATAACACAGTATTTCACAACACAGATTCAGGAAAGGACATGTTGGTATAATGCTGCATTTAAATCACAAATAGGGACAAGGAGTTGGAATACACAGGCCTTATCTAAGGGTTGGTGATATTATAGGCACCAAATACATCCAGCGTGTCCACCATATAAGATGTGAAGGAAAAAAAAAATCTTAAAGGGAAACATACACAATCAAACAGGTACAGACAGAAGCCACTTTACTCCAAGCTGGTAGGAAATGACCACCTTGAATCAGGAACTGCATAATTACAGGAGCACATTATGTCCAGGTTACTAATCCTTGCTGTAAGGTGGTAAAAATAAGTTATCCTGGACACACTTCTGTGCTGACACAGTTACGGGACCTCAAGATCAAAACTGATCTGCATCTAAAATTCAAAGCACAAGCAAGTTTTACTTGCTCAAGCAGGCTCTAGGCATTCTTGCACTAAACATAGAAAGTCTAAAATGCAGACAGTAACCTTAGAGCAGCAAAGATAGCTAAATGAGAAATAAACTCAGGAAACATATTTATAATCAACAAGTTACAATTCCTCAGTAACCAAAGTTATTTTCAGACCAAAGAAAAGCTAGGTGGAATAAAGAAATAAAATCCACATCTTAACAGCATGGAGCAAGACCACATGCAGGAGCATGAACAGCAGTTAGGCTGCAATACTCCAAGATATATAGACTGTGAAACCATAGCAACACTATCCATTAGAGACTGCAAATAGGGAAAATTCTAAAATTAACAAAGATAAAGTAGAAGGAGCCAGTAATTTAGCTTAGTAGAAAAGAGATTAAAAACATCCTTAAACAAAAGAGAACCCTAGAAAAGCATTTAAATTATTGCTATTTATGCTAATAAGTTATATTTTATACTATATCATATTATTTGTTTATAAGCATATGATCAATTAGAACTATTTAGTGCGTCATTTAGTGAAAGAAATGAAACTCAAAAAAATGCCTTTTTCCTCACTATTTATCAGCTACCTTACTACTTTTTTAGCATCTTGCAATCTCTTTATTTTTATTCTAAATCTTTTCTCTCATTTTAGTTCTTAAAACATCCAAAATCAATGGCAGCTTAAATAGTGTTGCACTGCCATTGATGCTGACATGTAAGTCAGAACACATCCAAAAGTTCACAGTCTTGGAATAATGTATTGTTTTTTCTCTTCAACTATTGACATTATCAACCTTTTAACTCCCTAGAAGCTAGTATGTTGCCCAGCTTAACACTTAGTGAGCTGTTGCACAGGAGAACCACCTACTTGTAAAGCTCCTTTTGTTACTGAAAAGCCATTTCTTCTTCATTCTTGGTACTGGTGCAAATCAGTACTTTTTCTATCCTTCTACCCCTGTCTATCATGTTAACTCATTCTTATAATTCTATATTCTTCTTAACTGACCTTCCTTGTCTGCACATAAGACACTATCAAAGTCAACCATGAGGAGAAGCATATTCTGCTATTCTACTCCTGGGTTTTTGCGGGTGGACAGAGGCCAGAGCCATAAGAAGGTCCAAGACTAGGTAAAATTCTTCACATTCATATATTAGTCTGCATACCTGCGCAGTACCACAAGGAAGCCAAAAAAAAAAAAAGCTCAAATCAACCCATCCAAACTAAAAAACTGGAGGCGACACTGCACTTCATAACCACTGAGGGTTATCTCCATTTTACGCCTTTCTGAAGTGACACTCATTTGGACGGAATTACTACATGCTGCCCTTCAGGCTCCCATGGCCTCAGAGGAGCTGTCTATGTACTCCCCCAGACCTCACACCTACTTTGGGGTGCGGTGAGCAGGTGGGCAGTCACTGCACAGTAGTAGATAACCAGAGGTAATGCACTCAGTAGTTTACCCCATGGTAACTTGTTGATGTAGCCACATGTTTAACTTCATGGCCACTAAAAGCCGTCATTGATCACACTGTGGTTTTGAGTATGCAGCTATATAAGACTCTACATTTAACAACCGTCTCAAGTAATGAACAGAACATCCCTTAATTATCTACAAAGAGAAATAAAACTAAGGAATCTATTTTATCATTCTAAGAACTGACATGGCTCTGTTTTTAACTGACATTTAAGCTTTCAGTCTTTAATTATACAATATTAGCTCTACAATTAACATACTTGTTTGTGAAGAATTGTGCAATGTAAATGCTAGCTGAGCTAACACTTGCTACAGTTTACACAAACTGTGAAATAAATATTTTAGGTCTAAACTGTTTAAGTTTGCCGGTAGAGACACGGGTGAATTGTACAGTTTTTATCTTTGCTTTTTTTTTTTTAAAAAAAAATCATCTAAGTATTTCCTCAGTGAAACTTGTTTTCCATACTTCAAATCTCAAAGGGTCAATAACCTGTTCAGGCTGACCCCCATGCTCTGCCATTTGGGCTGGACACGTATAGGAAGTTTTAGTAAAAGCCAATATGAATACATACTCATTTATTAATACTCTCCAGCAATGAAACAGAAGCTTTGTTTTTGAGCAGTGACCAAAACCAAAGGTTTCAATAAAATATATGACTTAAAAAAAAAAAAAAAAAAGAGGGGGGGGAATTGCCATAGAAACACCATATGAAATTTAAAAGCCATGAAAGAATCAGTAGTTCTTCTCATCAAATAATAATGAACAACTAAATTCAAGCTGGTGTGGTCAACTTTTATCATGGCAAAAAGCAGTTTCTAATAGCTCTTATCAACACTCGGGTTTCAAGCAGCCAGTTTTACAGGCTAAGAAGTGACACAGTCCATGTCTTTCCTTCTGCTTTATAACGGGGAAAACATGAGCTTGACTTATGTTCCTTAAAATATTTACTAACCAAAACCTAATATTGAAAATAAAGTTCAGTGAGGGTACAGAAAAATAACATACTTCCCTTCAGAGTTGAAGGAAAGTCTGGACTTCTCATCGTGGTTTCTGTCTGCAAAACGTTTCTTCCCTTCTCCCACACATTGAGAAGTAAGTTTATTAATCTCAACTGCCAGAGCTGCTGGTCTGGGAAAAAAAAAAAAAAGCAACTCTTCTACAGGTTTAACCCACCTACCTCCTAACGTCCAAAGAAAATCAAGGACGGGAGAACCCCCAATTTCCCTTGTACACACTACTCAAACCTAGAAGAGCAGAAAAGTTTCCTCTGGACTAGAAAGTATTTTGCTATGGTCATGCGCACCAAGCTTTAGGTTAAGGAAATCCTGTATTCAGCACTAGGTTTCTCAATCTAAAGTATTATAATTTTTTATCATAATTATATTTTGTCAAACTTCAAGTTGAGAAACTTGTACACAATACATTTTTCCATTTTATTTTTCATACTTGGTCTCCGTTCTAAGGTTTTGAGACATTTTGCTCGAGAAACACAATTAGGTCTGTAATCAGATGTTCCTCTGTTGTTATGTCCACCCCTCCACCCCAAGCCGGCTTCTGGAAGCAATATTCTTCATTACCAGAGGATTCCAAGAACGTGAAAATATCCAGCAGTTATCATACGAGCACTACTTTAATTAGCTGTACTGTTCAACAAATAGATATAGTTTTGACAGAACAACATATTATTTGAGAGTAAAAAAAAGACTCACACAAACATGAACAATGAATGTTAAGCCTTTTTTCTATTTTAGATGGTTTCCCTCCTCCTGTTTATACAACCTCTTCTTTAATTCCATTCTCTTAAAAGTGAATTGCTCAACTAACTGCATTCATCAAGAAAAGCTGCAAAACAGTGTTGAAAGGACTTCAAAATTAATTCATTCAAATCTCCCAGACCCAAACAGGATCAATTTTCTAGTGCTAGCAGAGACCTATTATTCTCAAAGATTGTGTAAAAAAATCACTTAGCCTTATCTACTTTTGAATAGACAGCTCCAGCCAGTTTCTAGAAAAGAAAAAAAAACAAAACACGAGGCTTTTGTGGAAAAAATTGGAAGATTTTTGATCATTTCTTTATCTTTCTTGGGAGTTGAGCTGCTGTTTGTTATTTTTAAATGCAGTGGCCAAGGTGATGTTTTGGCTAAGAGCAATGCTAAATAAAGTCAGAGGAATACTTTACATATCTTGTGGACAATCTGATTAACACAATCCAGTATGATATTTGCCTTTATTGCAAAAGCATCCCATGACTGTTTCATATTCAGCTTGTGGCCTGCTACAGAATCCAACTGCTTTTGTAAAAGACTGACACCAATTACTCCCTGGCCTGTATTTGTATAGTTGATAATATTTAGTATAGTTAACAAATTTTAATCCTGCTCTCAGAGTGACAATTCTGTTCTGTTTGATCTCATTTGCAAATTTAATAAAATAGACTCAATATTTTAACAGATTGCTAATGAAAATATTGATTAGTAATGGATGCAGAGGCAGACACTGACAGAGTCGTTCTCAGTAAATCACATTTTTAAGATAAGCGTGTCTGCAAGTTTTTCCAAACAGTTCTGCACTCACTTGACGGTAACTTCATCAAGTCCATATTTCTTCAGTTTGCTCATGAAACAGTCAAAAGACTTTAAAAAAATGCAGGTGTAAATAGTGCTTTGTCATGATAGTTCTTTTTAGTCAGAAGTGCAGATTTTGTTTTTTGTTATTTAAAAAAAAAGGCCAAGTCAACACAAGTCTTAACACTGATGCAAAAGCAACAGAAAGAAGCAAACCTGCTGGTCTAGCTTATTTTGTTCTAACTAGAACCAGAACAGGCTGGTATTCATTGTCCATACAAAGGTTCACCAGGCTACCTATGCCAGCAAAAATTAAGAGTTAGGACAATTATTCAGTGTAAACCAAAATGGGGTAAAATGATGTTTAAGTTTTGTGTTGTAATATAAATGAAATGAAAGAGAAACAGAAATGTCAGTTTCCAAATACCATTTGCTACCACATTCAGTTTTCTAAAGATACAAAAAGAACGTAAGGGAAGGACAGTTGAGTGTTGCAGCCTTTTTACACCACCATTCAGGGGATCATTAACCTGCATCCGGAAGGGATAAAGTTTTAATCCTTCCTCCCCTCCCCCTCTCAGTTAACAGTTGTATAATGTTCCGCTGAAACAATAAATAAAACTGGCCCTATACAATGCAGCATATGGTCACCAGCACAGCCCATCATGTACTGCTTTCCATCTTTTACTGTTCCTAAAGTCTGAATATTTACTTGTTTAAACCAACAATTAATGAAGAAGCAAAATAAGTTTTATGTCATCTGGTTTAAGAACTAATGTCAGAATAAGCATTTTTCCAGTGGCTTCAAGCAAATAGCTAGAAAGACTTTCAAAAGGGGAACGCTGCAAGAATTTTATTCTTGACCCTGAGACATTCACATGGCTTCTCTAGTGGTTATTCTGCACTAGAGAATATTCTCTGATTTACTTTATCAGGTGCTTGTTTATAAGAGAATACAAGAAAAAATGAAGGAAAGATTAAAAAAATTTTTTTTTTTTTAAACTAGTAGAAAAAACACCTCTGTTTCAGATCTTGAAAAAGGTATTTCTTCAAAGAAAAACAAAAAAAGCCCAGACTATCCTTCCTTCAGCAGGGATACACCAGTGGTTCTCAAGTATTTTCAGCATTCCACTCCCAAATTAAACGTCATCTAATACATCAGCTGCCTTCCTGCTGTCACAGTGACACAGTCTGAAGCATCAAGTGAAAGCTTTCAGTTAAGTCTCATGCAAGTCAAGGCCTCTTGCATGCAATTATGCACCCTGACACAAGAAGTAACAACAACAGGACCTGCCATCTGTCTGGGACACCTCTTGGCCCTTTGAGAAGGAACAAAAAATTGCAGAACACAAAGGCAATCTGATATGTTCTGGTATCTAGCCATCCAGGCCTTGGTTTAATCTGAGACACACAGAAATGAAAAGTATCCCTCTATTTCTACTGATCTAAAACTCCTGACCCCTTCGCTTTGCAAACTGAAAGGGTCTGTGCTTTATCTGAAGCTTTATACTGCGACAGAGCATTTCAGCATCTCTTAACTGGGTGGATTCTCTTCTTAATATGAGTTCATGATGCAAGGCCCAAACCGGACATGTATTTAAATGTTTACTTTGTAAATTTTGTCAGAACTACAAACAGAAAACAAGTGAGACAGAGTCAAACAACTTAATACACAGGCCATCAGCTGTCCACAAGGAACATTATCCTGTCCTACAGGGTAACAGACAACCTTGCCACAAGCTAAGGGAATACTGTTTAGTTGAAATCACTTTAAAGTGTGTGCACACAGCTCTATTGAAAAGAAGTTTCACATATTAGTTGACAATCAAATTCTAAGAAAACATCGAGCCATGTTCCACAGGAGTCTGTCCTGAGTCCAGTACAATTAGTATTTTCACAGATAACCTGAACATCGGGAACAGTCAGTACTCCTCTTAACTGATCTGCTAACTACACCAAGCTAGGGCAGGGGGAGGCAGATACTGCAAGAAATAACAACATTAGAATTCAGTATGATTCAAGAGAATGTCATTTAGTAAAGAGACTAAAGATGTCAGTATTTCTATAGAAGTAATGAATAGCACAAATACAAGAACACAACTAGCAACTGAGGAAGCCTGTAAAACAGAAACGGGCAGTTGGGGATCACAAGTGAGCATAAATGATGCCACAACAAAAAAAAACACCACACACCCACTGAAAACCCACCAAACAAGGTCAGCAGCATAACAAGAGTTTACTACAACCTCAATAATATCTCTTCAGTTTATTTATCCCTGACAAGGCCAGTGGAACACTGTGTCCATTTTTGGGCACAGTTCTTTCAAACTGACTCATCTCTTGTAACTGGGCTAAGGATAAAACAAACATGTCTGGAAAAGGGTCTATAGAGAAACACTTAACTAGTTTTTTAGGGTTTAAGTTGAAGGATAAAAGACTGATATGAAAATGAATGATTTTCAAATATTTAAGAGTCTGTTGTAGGGAAAAAGGGAACCAACTCGTTATTACTTGCTTCATTTCCAGAAGCCACGGAACAGCTGAGGTTGCCACCAAGATGTACTCTAGACCAACTGTTTCACAGCTGTTCTCCCCTCCTTTTCATTCAGTTTATGGGTTCAAAGGACTCATGTAATGAATTTAAACTTAGCGATACTATACCCGCTTTTCTTTGCTGCCTTTTGCTCATCGCACTGCAACACTCACCCACAGAATCTACAGACTGGCACAGAACCTTACTCTTCGCCTGTCTAAAGTCATTCCCAAAGGCTGAACCATTGATAAATTCACTTCCCAGTTAGATTTCAACAGTATTCTGGTTTATGTTGCTGTACAGATTCCACGGTATGCCTTGGATGCCAACTGTATGCAGGAATCCTGAGTGACCAATGTTTCTCCTCTTTTAGGAGTTTATTTTCCTCAAGGATCGAAATAGTTTAGCTGAACCCACTTCATGACTTTACTATTAGGACAATTCAATAAAATTTAGATGTTTATGACAGGAATTTTTAAGTTTAAAATCCCTTTAAACAAGTTTCAGAGAGGTTAAAGTCAAGATTGACTTGAAAATTAAGCAGCAGAGATTTGCATTTAGAGATTAAAAACTATTAGATGCACAAATCAAACCAAAGCCCTGAAAATTCAACTTGAGCTACACTAACTGTATTTGTACAGTTTAAGTTCAGAGAAATACATAGAAAATTACTTCATAAGTTTACTTGCAAACAGCTTCAGTATTTGAGGAAAAAAGCTGTTTGTTGAAGATACTTCCAAAAAAAGGCCACCTTATAACAAAACACTTCATAAGCTGCATTTCCGTAGTAAATTGGAACAGTAAGAAGGTGCTTGTTTTAGGAAGCAATAAATCATTAACATGTTATACAAAAAAAATCTTTAAAAATGGCAAAAAAAGCAGAAAAAACGTTTAAGCCTTGTATTATAAATAATTGTGAGTAGAAGTATGCAATTGTGTCTTTCAAATACATGAAGATTTACCTGCAACACCATTCAATTCGTCCTTCCCCTTCACAAGTTTTTGCCCAGTGATTATCTGCAAGGTTTTTCATTGCCACGGCATATTCACAGAGAGTTTCCTCATCCTCACAGTGCTCACGCCAGATCTTATCAAAGTCTCCCACTAAACAAAACAACAAAAAATTGCACATTAGATACAAAGTGTCTCATTATCTTCATGGCAAAATCCCCATCTTCCAATTAAAAGAAGTTACATAAGGTACAAAGGGATTACTTTACCTGCAAGTGACAAAAACAAGGCCCCCTTTCTCCAGTCAAACATAAAATTCCAGGTCTTGGAGAAGGAAGGGGCTATCAGGTACTTGAGAAATTAGCAGAATTCTCAGTACACTGATTTTGTTCAGCTTGTTCTGTGAAATTCAAGTCCCTGGGAAGTTTTGCTTTCAGGTTTCTGTGCATGAGCATTAACATGACAAACATCTTAGAAATGAAAGACTGAAATGTTTCCTAGTAGCATTTGTGTTCATGGCAAATACTGTGGATGATATTACATGCGAAAATGCTAAAAAGAAAGTTTAACCCAGAATATAGATTTCTTTGGACACATTGGAAAAGTAATCCAAACCTTCAGTGATGTCTGTCCAATCTAGCCAGTCCCAATTAATTAGCTTCTAGGGGACAGTACTGAAGGAATCAAACCAACTATGGTCAGCAAATCACAGATAAACTCATCTGCTGATCTCGAGGGACGGATTTATTTCCATGCTCCTCACCCTGCTGAAAAGAAGTCTTGCAGGTTAAGTTCTGGCACTTTGAACTAATTAAACATCATGATTTTCCTGCTTTTGCTGTTAAGTATCCACTTCTCCTAGCTTGCTTTACATAATATACTGCTAAACAAAAACAAGATAAATGCGAGTCGTGGCTAGCCACAATTCCTATTGTGGTTTCTACAGCACGCAAGCCCTTGGTATGCCTTACTAAAAGGACATTTCTGACTTAGGAGAGAAAAATACATGCTCACTGCTATGATCTTCACTAATTCCTTTTGTGTTTCTTAATCACAAATGCATGCACACATCTAGTATAAATACATATATAAATCTGTAGAATAAAAATTATCTACTGATTTTGCACCTACAAGGCAACACAGCTAAAAAGTTTTTGAGAGCAGAGCTATACCTTAAACTTTGACTTGGACAACCAACACACTTTTCACAACATGGTTCCAGAACCAGTTTTTGTAGTACTTTCATATTACAAAGAAACATTTAAAAGGTGTATCGAGCATAAGCTAATTATTAATGCCTGCTAAAACCTGAAAGTAGCTTACACTATATGACCTGTTCTTCTCATATTAGTAAGACTTCTGTTCCTAATCCACTTATGGCAATTTCTTTAATGTGTTTTGTTTTAATTAGCAGTAAATAAATAACAGATTTCTCCTAGTGGCAACTTCCTCCTCGCCACGTGTGCAAAGCAGTAACAACCCCTCATTTCACCTGTCCTCCAATTACAGCAAGACTGGGTATGATGGACAAGTATAGATGATTGGTTTAAATCTTCTAAGTATGCAACCATCCACGTTACTCCTTATTTAAGTTTGGTTTAGGGATGTCACAGGAATTTTCTCTTAAAAAAAAAAAATCTAGCACACTTGTGGAATCATCAAAATGAATCATGTTTAAAATTAGGTGTTTATACTCCCTTGTGTGAGACGGTAGTTGAGATGGAAGGGAATGGACATGATTCAGTTCTAACAAAATTGGAAAGCTATGCAAGAAATCATGTATTCTGCTTGCTAGTCAACAAGCATACATAAGAAAGTTATTAGACTGGACAAAAAATATAGTATTATATTTGAGTGGCATTCCTTATTGTTTCCCAAATGATTCGAGTTCAGAGAAACATGCTGTACAAGAAAAGGCGTTAGCGTGGTCGCCAGCTGACTACTAAAGCAGAGAAACACCCAAGTCGCAGGCAGGCCCACACAGCGGTTTCTGCTAAAACCTGTGGGTCACTTTCCCAGAGCTTTCAAGAGAGGGAGAGTCTTTTGCAGAAGCAATAATTCATAGATTCATAGATTTCTAGGTTGGAAAAGACCTTAGAGATCATCGAGTCCAACCATCCCTAATCCCCATTAAACCATATCCTCAAGAAGATCATCCACCCTATTCTTAAACACATCCAGGGATGGGGACTCAACCACCTCCCTGGGCAGCCTATTCCAGTGGCTGACAACCCTTTCAGAGAAGAAATACTGCCTAACATCCAACCTGAATCTCCCCTGACTAAGCTTATACCCATTTCCTCTTGTTCTATCACCCATCACTAATGTAAAGAGCCCCTCCCCTACCTCCCCACCATCCCTTCTCAAGTATTTGTAGGCTGTAATCAGGTCTCCCCTCAGCCTCCTCTTCTCCAGGCTAAACAGCCCCAACTCCCTCAGCCGCTCCTCATAAGTTTTATTTTCCAGCCCCTTGACCAGTTTAGTCGCCCTTCTTTGGACTCGCTCCAGGAGCTCAATATCTCTCTTAAAGCGAGGGGCCCAAAACTGGACACAATAATGCAGGAGAGAAAATAGTCTACTGATGAAAGAGAGCAAGAAATGGTATAAAGTGGGGAAAACAAGCACAACTCTTATGCATCTTTATTTCTTGTGCCAAAAAAGTGCAGAACCTATGTAGCACCAAGCCAGAAAGCACTCACCAAGTTCAAAGTGTGTTCTCAATAGCAAATTACTCTCATGCAATTTAGATATACTTTCATAGTTTCTCTGCCACAGTACTCAATCTTACCGCATGCTTGAGACAATTGTGAAACACTCAAATGACATGCAGTTGCTAAAGTTTTAGTTGAAGAATACGTGGAAATCAGAAAGGAAGAAGTAAACAAGTGAACAGTTGCAGAAAATCTCAAGTTTAATCTGTTCTTATTTTAGTCCATTACTTCATTTGGTCTATTCTTAAGCAATTATTCTATTTCCAAATACCACTTTTCCTTAAATCTTAAGAAATAAGACAGATGGGGAAGAATAAATATGCAAAGACCAGATGTTCCTAACTTAGCTAGCCAGTCCTTTCTTAGGGAAAAGTAGCAAAGCTTCCTAACACTGAATCCTGCTCTCATAGCACCTGTTATTTCCTTCCGAACAAGGCAGAGATTTGCACCTCTCTAAAAGTTAGATGATGGGCAAAAGAGTCCACAGGTAAGAGATCTTAAAGTTAGGTATATGGCAACACACCTAGAGCTGACTACCAGCTCTCTGGGACACAAGCTTTGGGTTACAATAGAGATGCCTGTGACATTAACAGCTTCTTGGCACTGAGCTGACAAGAAAATAAAACTGAGTGATACAGACTATTAGGAGAGACATGCAGAACAAAGTGAAAAACATGTCACAAAGTAATTCCATCACACATCCTACATCAAGTCAATTCTGCATGCACTTCTGGTTTGTTTTCATCTACCAATACAGCAGGTCTAGAGATACAGAAAATGGCAACGTGAGACAAACACAGCACAGCTTCTGTATGAGGAACACCTAAATAGAGGTAAGAAAAAGGCAGATGAAAGGAGGAGAGGACAGATCTCCACAGGATCATGAGTGACAGAGGAAAAGTAAATATGGAACAAGTTCTGGCTGTTCTAAGAGCAGGAAATATTCAAGAAAAGCATAAAAAGGCAGCTTCAAAGCAAAACAAAAAAAGTTTTTTATTCACAGTGGCAACTAAAGCTTAAAGTTCATGTAGCTGGGCAAGAAAATCCATTACAAACTTCATATTCGAAGATGCAGTTTCTAACACGGGAGCTCCTAGGCCATGAAATCACTGAAGGACAGAATGGTACCCAAGCACAGTGATATCCCAGCAGCACTTCTCATATATATTTGTCTAAGCATCTACTGTTGACCCACTATCACTACTGGATTTGATATGATGCCCGTTTGTCTTCCCTTTCATTAATGCAAGCTCCAGAACAACTGCAGATAAAGAGTTTTCTTAAGACACTGGCACCATTGTGCAGTAACTTTCAAAGAAGTGTTTGAGGTCCAGTTTCCCTTGAGCAAGTACCATGATAGCGAATTGTTTTGGTTTGGTTCCCCCCCCCCCCCCCCCATTTTTCTCCAGGGATAGTTTCGAGAAGGCACAGACAGGTGCACGACACGACATTTACAAGAACTTTAATTCCAGAATCATGCTCCAATATTTAGTTGAAAATGCAAACAATGCTTCCTATCTGTAGAGATTTTGAGGTAGTGACTATGACAGGTCTTACAGCATATAATTTCAATTTCAAACTGATACCCATAACACAGAAGAGCTATGTATTAAATTTTTCAAACAATACTTTATAATCTACTGTGTATTAATTTTTCGAACAATATGTTACAATTCATTTGCAAATACGGCATTAACTCCAGTGGAGTTAAACATTTATTTATGAATCATTGCTTGTGTAAGTAAAAAGGCAGTAAAATATGCAGGAAGGTTTCACCACAAAAGTAATGGTTACTAAAGAAATAAGATAAATAAAATCTTCTGTTAAGCAATCAACAGTGCTGTAAATTAAATAGAAGTTTGTGGTAGGCTAATCTAAAGGAATAATAAAAAAAAAAGCCATGCATCTTCAATTACCTCTTAAAGTTAATATTTGATTTCGTGCATTAAATTTTTCATCTCACGTGCTCATGACCATACTATAATATAAAGCTAAAGGCTATTCAATGCTCTTACTACGCGTTTGGAGATCACCTTTTATGCAAATTAAAACCTGTTTTGAGCGCTGACTCTTCAGAGATCTCCATACACCTCAGATCTCCACCAAGGAACCAGTTATGCCAATGTCCAGCTGAAAAGCGTGATTGGCAAGACTGGCTCATACCAGGAGTTTCACACACCTCTCAAACCACTACAGTGGCATTATTTTAAAATTATTTAATGTTTGCTCTCCTCTCTATCCAGAATTGCCTAGAAAATAAATAATGTATTCTTCACCTTGAAGACTAACTTCTTTTAAGAACAAGAAGCCCAATGCCCACCTCTTTCTAGCAATTCTGTCAGTAAACAAATGACTGATCAACTTGTAAGTTCTTTGTAACACAGCCTTTTCTAATGCAGTAACAAAAAAATCCAATACTATTTACTTAGAACAGATGAATCCCTCTAAATAATTTCCACCCTCATCAATGTTGCACACAGAATAGCCAAATCACACCCCCAAACTCAACCACAGAGTAATCAGCAGTTGCCGAATCCTGTCACAGAGAGAACAGGTCCGGCATGTAGAAGTTATTTTTAAATGATCCTAATTACAAGATACTTCTAATTGTGGGTAACAGCAATAGAGACCTAACGTTAGCTGTAAGTTTCAACAACTGAAAACATTTTTAATAAAGAAGAAAGAATCACACAAGCTAAGTAAGAACTTCCTCCATTCTACATTTATTTACAAGATCTCATCAAACATTCCCAGCACAGTGTTGAGAAGACCAGGTTTGCCATTCTTGGTGGGAGAATCTCAAGACCATAAAAACAGACTGCCTGGAGAGAGGAGTTAAGAACAAAATCCAGCTTTCTTCCAAACTAGATTTTGTTTGTCTTTTTAAGACATTTCTTTATAGAGTGCTAAATGGAACATTTCAAGCATGTTTATGAATAGAAAAATTAGTCAATTCTTCTTCAACAAATCGTATCAATTGATATTTCAAGCAAAACACAATTGTCTGTATACAAACGAAACAGCTCAGTTTTGCTAAAGGCAGTATTTTTCATTTTAGAATGGAATAAAAAACAAAACAACCGATTTGAATCATTGTTTTATGAAACAATAAAATAATTACAAAACTTGTCTCATTGGTGCAGGTAGTACATTTAGCTGGATGTGATTTAATTACTGTTTTCCTTAATTCCCTCAGAGTTCTTCAGAAAAACAGCGCGGTCATCTCTGACAATCTCAAAACCAAATACAAGGTACGTCATCACCAAACAAGATCTTGCATCCCAAAATTTAGCTGATACCATGCACTTCGAGTAGATCCAATGTGATTTTAGATCTTAAGCAACAACTGCCCCCAAAATAAACAGCTTTTTAAGACTTAAGGTAAACTGGAATTAGAACAGCCATCATTTTCTTTTGGAAAACTACAATTTGCTGAATTCAAAAAACTGTAATAAAGGAGAAGAAAAAAAAAAAAAAAGGCCAAACAAGGGTTTGAAGTCTTGGCTACCTACACGCTAATAAAAATGGGTACTGTCAAAACCAGATTCAATCCACCACCTCCTTCTCAATTACTTCTATTTAACAGCAGATTGCTTTCCTATGTATACCTTTGATGGCTCTGGTAGAGGAGAAAAATTAGCTCAATACACTAACACTCAAAGACAGAAGCAAAAGTGACATGTTCATATTTGTCCAACAGTATTAATAAAACTGTTTGAATTGCCCATAGTACAAAGCAAACCTATCCCCACAATTAACAAACATCCATGGCAATGATCGCTAACTTCAGATGACAGGCTGCTGGCCATAGCAATGCACAGCAAGATCTTGGAGCTTTCTTTTTTGTTGTTGATGGCTATGCACTGCAGAAGGAAAAAAATCCATCTTGCTTTTAGCCTCTTAAGACCACCTCTCACTTACTTGCTGGAAACAGTAAACTAACTTCTACAACATGCTAAACAGTAAATGGGAAAAGCAACCCTACACTGTCCACTAGGCTAAAGCTGAAATCAAATTTCTATGAATAACCGACAAAATTTCCTCATTAACAATGAGTTGTCAGTTGACATTTAGCTGTACTACTTAAATGTCAGGATACTGTGGCAATGATTAATAAAATTAATTACATGAAGAATATCAGCTAATACTATTTCCAGCATATACAAGATAAACTAGAAACTTACTGAACATCTGTCTTACTAAAACAGCATATCCAGTATTTTTGTGAAAGACATAAGGTATTTTGGCCTCACTGTTTTCCAATTTTACATGTCTAAATACAGAACATGAACTTCAACTTGGACAAAGTTCAAGCAATCAGAGCTAATATTTTTCTTCTCTTGTCTGACTAGTGTTTGCTTTACATTCCTTAGGATTTAACGGAAATATTTCACAATAAAATCTTAAAAAAAAAAGTGCAAGAATCTCATTTTCCCTCTCTATCTCAATGTCAGTGTGCCCCCCTTCTACTCACATAGAAAGGATTCATTTGAGCAAATGCAGATTTCTACATCTGACCTGTCAGGTAAACTTCCTATCTATCTGTTCATACTAAACAGACTCCCAGGGCAGAAGTCATCTGCTATTTAAAACATCTACTGGAGGTCAGCTTAGATCACCCTGAAGAATGACCTATGTCTTCGATCTGCTACAAATCTCTGATGGCTGTCACACAAACAGTGGGGAGCCTATTTGTGGCAGTTTAAGCAATTACTGCCCCCAGGCGTTGACTGGAAACTATGGCCCCTCTCTCCCCCAAACCTGACTTTGTGGGATGGACTCAGTGCTGCACCTTAACATCAACACAGAGACGAACACATTACAGAAACAACTGATTTTGGTAATTTGTCCAAACGCAGGAGCAAAAACTGGAAGCAGCTGAGGCACAGGTAGAGATTTCATTATGCTGACCCTGCAACAGGAACACGATCTTCCTCGCCAAGGCAATAAAGGAGCAGGGAAGGTTACATATAGCCGTTTGCTCAGTGGGTTTTCAAAGTTTGTTAGCAAATTAAACTATATCCATGCTTAAATCCTCCAAACCGTAAAACATTATGGGATTTCTAACAAAAGATTCACTGCAAAACTGTGGTGTGCAAACAGTAAGGGCAATCATATCTTAATCCCCATGTCATAAACCAGTACCAATTTTAACTTTAATGAAATGGAATTTAGTTTCTATTGCTTGAAAATGTAAAAGTATTACGAAACATCTCCCTCTTCCAATAAACTAACGCAAGTGGGGAAAGACAAATGGAGATCTAGAAAACTTAGGTTTATTTCTACAGTAAATCAGTTATATTTAACAAAATGGAGTAACAACTGTTAACTTATCGTGTAGAGTTCAGTGACAAAGTTTTCATGTGCTGTGAAAAATGCCACTATTTCAAAACTTATTCTGTTTCACATCAGGAAGAACTCAAGTTCTCTCAAGGTTTTTCATGAAAAACATGAGAGGAAGAGAACATAAAGCAACTGATTTCAGAATTACACTTGTCACATGAATGTCTAAACCACTTACCTACTCAGGCTACTTATTATCGTCAGGCAGGGTCCTGTAAATTCTTCTTAATTTTCTGGATTTGAAAAACCTCTTAATAAAGTTATTATCTTTTTTTTTTTTTTTTATGTTTCAACAAATCTTTCTTTTAAGGATTCAAACTACCACCTAGAAATGCTTCTACCAGCTTCTGTGATAACTAATATCAGGGCAAACATCAGTTTAGTGTGATTCTAAGCCTGAACAGCCTTAACCAGTATATAGAAAGAGAAATGAAACGTTTTAGTGAACATACAGCAAAATATTTAATAAAATACCTTCACAGATACCTCAGCAAATCTTTTCCACTTGTACTCAACATGGAATTTCCAGGGAGAAGTAGAGGGTCCTGTAAATCATCTTTCCAGACTACATACAAAACCATCTATAACTGAAGGTCATGCTGTACAGAAAATGTTTACTTGATAAATACAGCTCTGCATGACTACAAAGGTAATAAACAGAGAAAAAAGGCTGCTTCTGTATCATGGGAAAGGGATTTTTATCATAGTAAAAATTAAGCCTACTTGGCTGCTAGAAGCAACTGGAAATAAACTAATATCACAGAGCAGATGTTCAATAGATCATGTTTTGCTCCCTTCAAACCATGAAACCTGCTTTTACAAGCCTGTCTGTCAGGCTTGACAGACACCAGCATACATGCAATATACACAACATACATGCATATAGGCAACCGACACAACAGCCCACGGCTGCAGGTGCCTAAAAGACGCACAGAGGGAAATCCTGTAAAATCTGGGGTCACCTATGGCACCAGGCAACAGAACCAAGAGCAAGAGACTAAACCAAACATTGCTTTTTCCCCATCCCCATGTTGTAACACGCTAGTAGGAGAAATTTAGGTTTCATGAAAAACTCAAATTTCTGTACTTTCTAAGTGCTTGGGTCAAGCATGCAGAGCCTTGAAGTTTCTCTCAAGTAAATAACTGAGCACTTGAGAGGTGCCTCAGCTTTTGGATTTTACCCTGGTGTGTATGGTCATGAAGATTAAACTAATCCATTTTGGACAGGAAGCAGGAGAAAAGACTTCAGAAAAACATGAGTCTTATGCTAAAGAGATACACTCCTAAGTGAACACATTACACCTCAGTATGTTTTGTTCTCACTTAAGAATATTTTCTTCACAAAGACAAACTTTACAGGCTAACCTGAGGAATGATGTGTATTTTTAGGAACCACTAGACATGTCTTCTCTTTCTCTATCGCTGCCTTAAAGTAGTCTGAAACAACTTATTAATGACTAGCTGATTTAGTTGACATAGTCACTCAGTGTGGACAAGGACCAATCACCTTAATTAAAAAAAAAACACACATTTTTTTCCACAATAAAATGCCACACTCATTTGTTAAACTTCATTAAACCATTAAAAAATATATGACATACAATACTACCTTAGCATCCACAGTGGAAAAAAAAAAAAAAACAAACAAAAAAGAGCAGTATTCTACAACCACAAGATGCCAAATCTGTCATGGCACGTATGATTACATGCTTCCCTTCTTTATTTCCTATTAACAACAGGGAGGGCATAAAGAGAAGGAAAGGAAATTGAAAGTACAAGTTGGGGACTGAACTGTTGGGGAACAGCACAGGGGAAAGGGACCTGGGGGTCCTGGTGGACAGCAGGATGACCATAAGCAGCAATGTGCCCTTGTGGCCAAGAAGGCCAATGGCATCCTGGGGTGTATTAGAAGGGGTGTGGTTAGTAGGTCGAGAGAGGTTCTCCTCCCCCTCTACTCTGCCCTGGTGAGGCCGCATCTAGAATATTCTGTCCAGTTCTGAGCCCTTCAGTTCAAGAAGGACAAGGAACTGCTTGAGAGAGTCCAGCGCAGGGCCACAAAGATGATTAAGGGAGTGGAGCATCTCCCTTACGAGGAAAGGCTGAGGGAGGTGGGTCTCTCTAGCTTGGAAAAGAGGAGACTGAGGGGGAACCTCATTAACGTTTATAAATATGTGAAGGGTGACTGTCATGAGGATGGAGCCAGGCTCTTCTCAGTGGCATCCAATGACAGGACAAGGGGAAATGGATATAAGCTGGAACATAGCAGGTTCCACTTAAACATGAGGACAAACTTCTTCCCAGTAAGGGTAACAGAACACTGGAACAGGCTGCCCAGAAAGGTTGTGGAGTCTCCTTCTCTGGAGATGTTCAAATCCCGCCTGGACGCGTTCTTGTGTGATCTGATCTAGGTGGTCCTGCTCCAGCAGGGGGACTGGACTAGATTATCCTTTGAGGTCCCTTCCAATCCCTAACATTTTGTGATTCTGTGAAAAGGATGAAAAGAAAAGGAGATGAAAAGGGAGAAAACAAATATTTCTACTAGAAGTCACACTAGACTAGTAATATCCCGAAAACAGGAAAAGGTTAGTACTAGTCACACTGTAAAAAGTCAAAATTGTTGAAGAGAACAAAAAATGCACTGCGATGCAAACTTAACAGTTTAAGCTGAACCATTTTGAACATGGTAAATGCTTGTCATACCTACACTGGCATGCTCTGGGACTACATGATATGACATGAGCCATGGTACAGAAGTACATACAAAATCCATCCACCATACTTACAAGTAAAAGTAGTTCAACAAATGGAGAAATTAAAAAAGCCAAGATTCAGCTTCGATGATTCTCAAGAGTTACAGTTTTTCCACCAAGAAAAAAAAAAAACATCAAACCCTCTAGATGACATGATGCTGACTAAACTTTACTCTAGTAATTCTTTAGTAACTGCAAAAATTTTGTTGTGATGCATTCCTACTTAAGAAATACTGCTTTTGCACTTTGACAAGCACGCAACTTCTTCAGAAACATGTTAGCTTGCAGTTTTGAAGCATACTGTCGCTTTCCACTGGCTCATCTTCAAAAAAAAGAGGGGAACCATTGGGGGAAATGAAACAAAATTTTAACAATGGTGCCAGTTATAAGCAAGCCAGATAATACACTGGCTTGCCTTTTACAAGTGCTCATTGAAACTCAAGGCTTGCTAACATCAGCAAGGCAAATTAATTCTCAAAGAAATCAGCTTATTAAAATCAAGCCTGTATAACTTCCATCAACAAACGTCTCTGTGTCTCAAGGACGCATCTATTTCCCTTCAACACTTCCAACAGAAGACCGTAACTTAAGATCATATTACAATACCAAGGGCCTCCTTAGACTTAGCCACTCCGTGCAACATAAGCATATAGCTTTCAGAAGGATACTTTTTCCTCTACTGACAAAATTAATACATAAATCTATTTTAGTACGTACAGACAAAGCACCAAAGTCCATGCAACAGCAATTCTAGTACTGTTTGCTTATTTAGACAAAATGGAAACTAGCTTCATAGAACTCTAGCAAACATGAGAAGAGGCAGAGAAAAAAAAAGTCAGAATAAAAAAAAGGACAATACAAGATTCTGGAATAATACAGATAGCTTTGTTTCTGCATCATATGGAGGTGGGTGCACTGCACTATGGAGACAAGAGGCTCCCCCTGTGCAATAAGCTATAAGCATATAACCAAGGATGCATTTTTTACCTTTGCTTTTTCATACTCAAGTTATAATTCAATTTGTACTGAGAAATTACAGATTATTTGTTGCTTTTTACTTCTCTCTAGCAAACTGTCAATTTTGATCTTGCCAGGGTAATGTACCTGCCAGTCAGTGTCTCTGAGTACCAGAGAACAAAACAAAAAAACTCAAGAAAAGATCCTTCAGGGGTCAAGCACATACTAGTATTACAATTTCAAAATTACATTAAAGGCACTTAGGAAGGAGATTCTCAAGTCTGCTTTTAAAAGCATAGAGAAATATAGGGAGAAAAGACTCTAAATATAAAATTTTCAAATTGAAACAATATAACATCTGAAGGACTATGACTACTAATCACTAGTAACCTGTAAAGATCATCTACTATTGAATGAGTAGGTAATGGTGGGGCTCTCCTTGTTGCATAGACATGATGTGATGAACTGTTTGGGTTTTAACTCTCTCCATGAAAATACATGCAATGTTGCTAATTTAGAGTGACTAGAAAAATCAGTGTAAAGTTTTCACTAACACATGATTTGCAGGACATATGAAGTAAGTTAAGAGTACTATTTGCTCTTTCATTTAACCAATTACACTGAACTAAAGATAAAACACAACTTACCCTTGCATACTAACTTGCTCTTTGCTGAGAAGTAAGCTTACATGTATTTCCATGTAATTTAGGCTTTCACCTAAGAAAATCTCAGTTCTTAAAGAGATCGCTCACATTTTTCTAACGTTAACAGTGCCAATGTTTGTCTGTCTTAATCTGCAGGCACTCTGAAATAATAAAGAAATATGCACTGCTCAAAGCTGGGCTCTTTTGCAAGATTTGACTGTTAAAACATACTATGTTTCTTCACCTAAACGTCAGAAGAAAAAGGGAGATCCTCCCTTCAGTTTTGGCTCACCAAGGCCAAAATAAAGTGACTCTTGATCAGTGTCTACATAGGTAGATACCTGTGCCCAAATCCCATGGAGACTTCTGAAGTCCAGAAAGCAGAACGACCTTGTTACTTTAACAGAAGTGTCATATACAGACATAGAGGAAAGGCAAGAACTAGTGCCTACAACAGGCAGAGTTCCCATTCTATAAGTCTCCTTCTTAAGGCACACATCAGGTCAGCAAAGAGCTGCGGACTCCCTGAAAGAATGAATGGATGATTTTTCTGTAACCTGCCTTATAAATATCAGACAGATCGTTACAATCAGCCTGAAGAGGCTACAAGTTTCAGCAAAGAAAACTCGACTCTGACACTCATCTGAAAGCATTTCTGGGAGGTTTTAAGCATTCCAATACCACCCATAAGAACCTTGCATAAGGGCACTAATACTGATGACAAAGTAGAATTTTCAAGGACTCAGCGTAATTTATTTTGTAAGAGCTCTTCCCCAAGTCGTTTGCTTTAGTGCTCCAGCCTGAACTATTCCTCCACAGCTGAAAGACGGGAGGCACAAACAATTCACAAAGAACCGTGCCTCCCCGGATCGCCATTCAATCTCTCTTGGCATTCATGACCTACTGTCCTCCCCGCTCCTGCGGATCCTCAGTTTGGAAAACACTGCCGTACGACTCGGGGGCTGCTTGTGGTGAAAGGCCTCGCAGTAGCCATGAGCTGTTAAGTGTCACACAGAGCGATAACGCGGGGCCACACGGACCCGCGTCCGTACCGAGCTGTACCGCACCTTCAGCCGAGCGCCCGTTTTCACCTCGCAGCATTATCCGTGCAGACCAATCCTCTTCTCCTACATCCCATGGGAAAAGCTCCTAAAGATGCACCGGGAGCCTTCCCGAGCCATGAAGGGGCCTCAGCTGCCAAGAGCCCACGGAGAGCGGCCAAACCTCGACAGACCCGACCGGGGCTTCTCGGCGGGGCTGCCGACAGCAGCGGCTCCCCGGTCGCCCGGGGAGGAGCAGGAAACGAGCCCGGAGCTGCTCCCAGCCACCACCCCCCCGACACACCCCCTTCGGCAGCGGTCCGCGGCCCGGCCGGCCCGCAGCGCTCCGGCAAGGGCTGGGGGCACCGGGCCGCCCCGCCCGCGGGGGGACACCCCGACCCGCGCGGAGCCCCCCGCGGGGGCGGCTCCCCTGTTCCCGCTGCGGCACGGCGGCTCTCCGCCGCACCGCCTCCCTCCCCTCCCTCCCGGCCCGGCCCCCGCGGTGAGGGGAGCGGGGCGACCCGGCCTGGGCGCCGCGGAGGGGGCGGCCCCCTCCCCCGCGGTTACCTTCCCGGTACTTCTTGCGCAGCCGCCGGTGGACGCTCTTCACCACCCCCGACAGCTTCTCCTGCTCCAGCTTCCGCTCCTGCTCCGGAGGGGGCAGCGGCGGCAGGGGGGCGGCGGCCCCATCGGGCCGAGGCCGTGACTGCGGCTGTGGATCGGCCTCCATGGTGTTGCCGCTGCTCCGCCGCGCGCAGCCCGGCCGAGGGGGAGGCGGGAGCGCCGGGACGCTATGGCCGGGCAGGGCAGGACACGCATGCGCGCCGCCCGCCCGGCACGCCGGGAGATGGAGTTCGCAGCGGCCCTCACCGCCGCCTCGGGGCCGCGCCTCCGCCGGGCGGCAGCGGGCCTGGACGGCGGGGCCGTTAGGGGTGCCCGGGGCCGAGGGGCCTCTCTTGGCCTTGAGGGCAGGGGTTGGCCGCAGCCCGGAGGTGTGAGCTTGGTTATTTCCAGCAAAACCTTCCACACTCCACACCTGGAGCAGGTCACCTGCAGTGCTTAATAAATGAGGGGGGAAAATCGGATGAAAAACACTAAAGGTAGAGGGGCAGTGCATCTTCCAGGGCACCGCTGCAACAGAGACTCCTGCCTCCTCCCAGTTTCCCCAGTTCGTGTGCTATCCCAGAGACTCCTGAAAAAGATCTGGGTGTGAATCCCTCTGAAAGTAGGGTGGTAAAACCTGTTCCCCACCTACAAAAGATCTTGTGGAAACAAACTGAGTTCCAAATAAGGTAAAGTGAACGGTGCTAGGTTGGTGTCTGTGGTCTGGATGCAGACGTTTGAAGAACAGTTTTGTATAGGCTTTTTTCTGTCTTCATGGAGCTGCTGGTGTCATTTCTCAGCAAAGTACAGTTTCTGGCATTACTTGGGTGGAAATACACCGCTGGAGCAGGAGCAACACCTGCAGCTGGCAAAACTGCTCCTTGGAGGGGAAGACCTTCACCCTCGGTCTCTGCCCAGCTTCAACCTTTCATCAAACCCAAAGTACCTCAATGCTCTCGTTCAGTCACTGTTGGAAATAGGACAGGCAGAGCCACTCCTCACGAGTCGCGGCAGGGAAATCTGCCATGAAGTTGCTTGCTTGTTTGACTTGGCCAGAAGCAGCTAATTGTCTTCTCTGAAGATGTTCAAAAACATTAAGGAGGTAATTGCGCTACAATTAAATCGGTGACAAATCTGACTTGGGTAGGGTCAAGATTTCATCCTAATGAGAAGTCAGTGACACATGCAACTTTATGCAGTGGGGTGTATAACAGGTCCTTATCAGCACTGTATCAGTCCTGCCAGAAAGATTTTAGAGCTGATCACAGAGCACATTGTTGTTCCGCTTTTCTGATAAACCTCTTTGTTTTTGAAGGTGCAATTATCAAGACAAAACAGCTGTGTCCAAACAAAAGCTTTTCATTGTTACTGACGGCAAAGACATCCCCTTTTCACTTCACTCTGAGCTATGCAGGCAAATACTGAATCGCACCCTTCACTCTTGAAAGTGGGTTGCACATTTTGGCTAAAGGTCCAGCTTTTCCAGTACTGTTCTTTTTCAGTAAGTACTTAAAAAAAGGTCAGTGTAGTTTGGATCTTCCATCACTATGTTTACACGCCATTATGTATTTTATTGTCAGAATATTTCAGATTTTTTTTTTGCCTCAAAATACAGGAGAATGATGGAAGGAAACTTTAAATTTTTGCTACCGACATCAGCACTAAGAAAGGAAAGAGAAGTGTGGTGATTTAGTTGTTCTTTTAGTTACATTTTTATTTTAGTTTTGAAACGGAAAAAAAAATAGAGCGCGTGTTAATTAGAAAAATACCAGTATGTGTTAATTTTACTTTGACTTGGAAAGCACCCAAAAATCAGATTCTCATATGGGTTATTGTATTTCATATTCACTGAACTGATCCAAGAAGTTAAATCTGAATTAGAAAGAAGACTTGGTGCTAGGGGTTAATGATTGCTTTCTGAAATACTTCTATTTCTAGTTTTATATGCAAGTCCACATAAGAAGAATTAAGGCAGTGTAGAAAGAGATTACACTGATGACTACTAGGAACCTTTTGGTTAAGGGGCAGCCTACACGGTGGTTAATGTTCCTTCTACTTTAGCATTGTGTAGGATTTGAGGAAGCACAGAACGAAGAGAAAAAGCATAAGCTAGTCTTCTGTGTGCAGCGTGATACTAGGGGAGCACTGAGGGAGCCTTCTCAGAAGAGCAGGAGTACTACCAGAGTGACAGAAACCAGGCAGAGGCATTTGGAGGATGCCTAACAGATACTGCTGTGGCATCAACCCCCACCCCAGGTCACAAGCCACCAGACTCAGAACTGTAGAGTATACAGTCAAAATATGAGTGTATCTGTGGTTTGGAAAATTGGAAATCTAATTGTAGAATTGGAAAATCAGGGGAAAATTTCACTTACGCGAAACATACTCTCTCAGAATAATAATAAAAAGTCACTATTTGAATGATGTTGTCACGGTGCTTTTTCAGTTCTCAGGAATTCTTTCTAAAACTAAAAGTGGTTTTAGATACAAAGTGGTTTTAATTTGTCACAATTATTTCAAAACTCACGGTATTAATATTAGGCATACTCTATTACTATGACTTTACACTGTACAGCTTTTACATGACTCTTTTAATAAAAGTTAAAGATGTTGTTGCTTTATATTTTCAATACGTTGATTTTTTTCTGATATTTTAGAAATATATCAACAAGGGGAAAAATCCAACTCAGTAATTTAATGCACAGGCTACTTTCCTATCTAGGTGTACAAGCTATTATTAAAAACTAGGAAACAGAGAAGTATTGAATTTTTGACACAAGGGGTTCTATATGAAAATAGATCAAGATATAAAATACATTCTTCCTTCTTAAAGAAGTAATTTAGAAGTGTAGTTTCAATCAACAAGCAAACAGCATTTACCGGATATCAAGTTTTTCCAGGAACAAGAATGAAAGAACACTCAAGGAAGAAGCTTTACACTTTCAGGACACACAGATACTTACGGCAGAATATGCAAGCTGGCTCCCAGCGACGGACTCCAATGCAAAGCGACCGAAGGAGGCACTTCCCCAGAGTGCTGCGTGGAGATACTGGGGGGTGATGGAGCAGGTGATTAAAGCAGGGCTGGTTCTGGCAGGCCTGGAACTGATGACCCAGTCCTCTGTCAAGGTGGAGAAAAAAACAGCTGTGCTCAATACATTTCTTGAACACAGTACAGGAAGAGTGAAGGAACAAATGAAGATGAACATAAATCTTGTGACTGTCCCCAAGGCACGAGAGCAGAACGAGTGATAAGGACACGTGCACTTGCACCAAGGGGACAAGACAATAAACTACCTGTGTCCTGATGGGGACTATGGAGTTTGGCTATCTGGAAAAAATTCATTTTGAGCAGCTGGACTGACTATCTTGAATATAGAAAATGCCCAAACTATCCTCTGTGTATTAGTTGTCTTTTTTTTTCCTAAAAGAAAGCTGATTTAAGGCAGTCTAGAACACTTTCTTTTGACATTTCTGCAATATTTCAGTGCCCATCACTTTTCATGAACAAACAAAAGTCTCGATTCACAGGCCAGGAGGAGGAATAACCCCAGCCCTTTCCAGTACCCGGGTGGCTGGAACATTCACTGAGGCTGTGGGAAAACCAGTTCACATCCCTTCTCTGCCTGAGGGGATCCAAACCCACATCTTCACTACGAGATTATACGAAGTGGAAGTGCTCTTCCTTCCTGCGGGAAGGGTGACAGCAGCCTATATTTTCAGTTTTTCTTCCCAGGGAAACCGTGGAAGAAAAGTAACATAAAAACTTTCTGAGCTGTGCAAATCAGCAGTGCTCTGCTTCCATCTCTATTTCAGTGGTACTTTTGACAATCAAGTCTTCTCAGCCTCTTCGTCCCTTCTATCTTAGAGATGCTGGTTGTTTGAAAAGGAACCAAAAAAATCACACAGCATTGAAGAGAAGAAACCTTTCTAGACAACACTCTCTTCAGTGTGTTGACATAATTGTAAGAGTCTCTAATGCAATATAATGTGCAAAAATATTACCGAAAGCATGTAATGATTTTAATGGAATACTGAAATGCTGTGGTAATTTAAAAGGAATAAAAGGTTCTTTGTTAGATGCAGAACTGTTTTTACTACATGTGTCCAAGGGAAAGACAAACAGGCAGCAATACCATATTTGGTTTGAATTTAAGATTTTTCTTCATTAATTATTAAGTCCTATAAGCCACAAAAATAAGATAATTTGATTTAAAAAGAGGGAGTCACATCCTTGAATTTGCACTGAAGCAATTATTAAGAGCTGGTCCACTATTACAGTTCTCCAGACTACACACTTTAGTAATTTAGTAATTAAAATTACATAGTAATTAACATTGCTACCCCATAACAATAATTTTATAACTACAGATCCTGGATTCCATTCCTGGAGGTTGACACCTCTAAAAGTAAGTTTACATCAGCAGTTCCATTACTTAGTCCCCTGTGTGTATTAGTGAAAAAAATAGGCTTGATATTGACTTCAGTTTGCATCTGAAGTCCTAGTATTTACGGAAAGAAATATTTTGCCTCTGGAAATCCGAGGATTCTTCTATTGAAGAACCAATTAAAGTTGCTCCTCAAGTAGGCACAGACACCCAACTTGGAGAAGGCTGAAAAATCCTTCACACACAGGGGCTCGTTGTGGAGTCTAGTTATGTATCCTCAAGACCATGAGAATTAGATACTGATAGGAGATTTTATTCATTGAAATTGTGTCTTTTGCCTGTTAACTTGTGTTGCAATAAGGCTGGAATAATTTTAACAGTAGCCAGCATTTCTGATAAACAATACATTCACCACCTCCATTGTGGCCAGCAGATACCATCTGTGTCTGTCCATGGAAAGGAGCTGTTTCTTTTGATACAGGAGGGAAAAGTTAAGAATTTGTTAATCCTTTCAGTCTGTCACTTGTGTAATAATAAAGTGGGAATTAAATTCCATGGAACTACTGAAATGTTTACTGAAAACCAGCAAAGTACTTTATACCTGAGTTATTCTGAATGCTACGTGCATGTGTAGAAAGTAAAATGATCCTTTAATGCCGAGAACAGATAATGCATTTTTCGAATAAATGCTATACTTCATTGTACAACTTCTTTGCAACATAAGCATCGCAAACATACTTAATACTCTATTAACAAAGATCATTAAATATAAACGTAACTTATTGAAAAGTAATCCCAAATTCCCTTAAAAATCTGGGTTTTTTTCATTGATTTTAGTCTGAGCACATTCCCCGGTTATTTGGAATGTATGAATTATTAAATGAAGAAAGTCAATATAATGATTGCTTTAACAAAGGCAACAAGCTACTCTTTCTAGATTGAGTTTCTTCTTAGCTGATTTCTTGCTGCTGTAAAAGATTAACTCATAAAATCACTTTGATTTAGCAAGAGATGTCAAAACATCCAGCAGGTCTAACTGGTTTTCTTCCAATGTCAGTTAAAATAGTATGTGGTTTTAGCATGATTCATGTTTCTGTCAGCTGCTATGTGTAAACTTGCTGAGTAATCAATTCAGACACTGACTTTAAGAAAATTCAGTGCTAGTAGGAGAGCTTTTATGTTTGATCAATTTGTGCACCTGTGGAACCTGATAGCCTTAAAGATCTTCTCGATTCTTGGGATTCAAATTCCAGTCTTCCTGTATGGGTTGGGTATGTCTAATTCCAGTTCAGCTCAATAGCAGTGTAGCTGTACCTTAGGTCATTTTCACCTTGGGAAATACTGCAGTGTCCCTGTAATCTTGTATTGCAGGTATGATAGCCTGACTCATAAGCTAAGATGACCTCACAGTCTGATTGGAGTTGCAAAAAAGCACCTAGAGAAAGACTAAGGTGCATGTGAATATTTTGAGACAGAAAAAAATCATCTGTGAAGAATAATCTGTTTCTGTGATGTGGTGGATAGATGAGGATATGTTGTGCCATTTCATTCTTCTCCTTCTTTCCCCTCCTAAGTCCTGAGAGGGTATGGGAGAAGATATTTTGGGTATCACTAGATGTGACCTATAAACGAATACATCTCTAGTATGCATAAACGTCTTGTCTATTCCAAAGACTACCCAACTCCTTTTAATCTCTGCTGCCTCTTGAATACTGTCATGTGGTTTTTTTGAGACTCTACTGAAGTTCAAGTCAAGTTTTCAGTCAAGAAGATGAAAGAACAACAACAAAGTCTATTCATACAACATCAAACGGAGCTCTGTCTTCAGGACAACATCTTGCAGGCGGTATAATATATTCCAGGAAGAGCAAGGAATGCCATACTTACCCTGCACACACGGTATTCAGCTTGTACACAGTTCATGTTTTCGGTTTGGGTAAGTCTGGCCTCAGTAACACTAATGTCTAATGTAGTACAAATACAATTAAAAGGTTAGTACTGTCTTCATCAGTCCGAAGGATCAGGACACAGGAGCCTAAAGAATGGTGGTAGGACAAATGAAGCTATGAATATTAATGCTGTTTCAGAATTGTTGACAGTAAGTACACAAAGGCTTGCAATAGTTTTCCCATATGAGCACCACAGATAAAGATTATCTACTGTTAGACAAATGTTTTCTCTTTTCTTCTCCAGAACATCCAATAAAACAACTGTGACACAAATACCATGAAGTGAACATTCTCCACACTAGATCCTTTTAAAATTATGTCTTCTATTACTATGAATTAAGAATGATCTGATAGCAGCTGCCCTGAGATATGAGTGGGACTACAGTCTGCAGAAGAAGAGAGCAGTTCTGAATTGTATTTAAAGATAGGTAAAGTTGTGATAAAATTAAATAAACATTTCAATTTGTTGAGAATACACTGATAGACTGTTACATTCAAAACCTAGGAAATAGAACAGAAAGGTTCTGTAGCAGTTAATGGAGATTTACAGTTAATACTGACATTCAGATTTTAGTTAAGACTTGAAGTCTTTCAGATTTCTGCTAATAAAAATGCCTATAACTTCTCTCTACCTGTAGGAGTGTTCTTGAACATTAACCATCCTAGAAAAACTTCAGACTAATAAGCTTCCATTATTGAGTGTTATAATTCTGGTTGGAATCTTAAGTCTTGTTAAAATAATGAATTCTCACATGCTGAAAACGTTTCAATAATGATTTTAAAAATGTGTGTTCGAGCTACATATAACATAAATCATTGTCTTAGAATGATAGAATAGTTTGAGTTGGAAGGAACCTTAAAGATCATCTAGTTGTAACTCCCCTGCCATGGGCAGGGACACCTTGCACTACACCAGGCTGCTCAAAGCCTCATCCAGCCTGGCCTTCAATACCTCCAGGGATATGGCATCCTCAGCTTCTCTGGGCAAACTGTTCCAGTGTTTTACCACCTTCAGAAAGAAGAATTTCTTCCTTATATCTAATCTAAATCTACCCTCTTTCAGTTTAAAGCCATTGCCCCTTGTCCTATCACTACACGCGCTTGTGAAAGGTCCCTCTCCAGCTTTCCTGTAGGCCCCCTTTAAGTACTGGAAGGCTGCAACAAGATGTCCCCAGACCCTTGTCTTCTGCAGGCTAAACAACCCCAACTGTCTCAGCCTGTCTTCATAGGAGAGGTGCTCCAGCCCTCAGATCGTCTTCGTGGCCCTCCTCTGGACCCACTCCAACAGCTCCATGTCCTTCTTGTGTTGAGGACTCCAGAGCTGAACACAGTATTCCAGGTGGGGTCTCATGAGAGCAGAGTAGAGGGGCAGAATCACCTCCTTTGGCCTGCTGGCTATAAGTCAACCCAGGATACGGTTGGCTTTCTGGGCTGCCAGCGCACATTGCCGGCTCATGTTGAGCTTCTCATCCGCCAGCACTCCCATGTCCTTTTCCTCCAGGGTGCTCTCAATCCATTCTCCACCTAGCCTGTATTTGTGCTTGGGATTGCCCAGACCCATGTGCAGGACTTTGCACTTGGCCTTGTTGAACTTCATGAGGTTTGCAGAGGCCCACCTCTCCAGCCTGTCAAGGACCCTCTGGATGACATCCCTTCCCTCCAGCATGTCGACCACACCACACAGCTTGGTGTCATCAGCAAACTTGCTGAGAGTGCCCTTGATCCCACTGTCCATGTCACCAACAAAGATGTTAAACAGCAGCAGCCCCAGTATTGACCCCTGAGGAACGCCACTCATCACTGGCCTCCACTTGGACATCAAGCTGATAATCCCAACTTTTTGAGTGCGACCATCCAGCCAATTCCTTATCCACCAAGCAGTCCATCCATCAAATCCATGTCTCTCCAATTTAGAGACAAGGGTGTTGTGTGGGACAATGTCAAATGCTTTGGACAAGCCCGGTTAGATGACATCTGTTGGTCTTCCCTTATCCACCAATGCTGTAACTCCGTCTTAGAAGGCCACCAAATTTGTCAGGCATGATTTGCCCTTAGCGAAGCCGTGTTGATAGTCACCAATCACTTCCTTATTTCCCATGTGCCTTAGCATAGTTTCCAGGAGCATCTGTTCTATGATCTTCCTGGGCACAGAAGTGAGATTGACTGGGCTGTAGTTTCCTGGGTATTCCTTTTTTCCCTTTTTAAAAATGGGGGCTTGTGCTTCCCCTTATCCAGTAAGCAGGAACTTTCCCGGACTGCCACAACTTCTCAAATATGATGGATAGTGGATTAGCAGCTTTCTCTGCCAGTTCCCTCAGGACCTGCAGATGCGTTTCCTCAGGTCCCATGGACTTGTGCACCTCCAGGTTTCTTAGAAAGTCTTGAACCTGATCTCCTACAGTGGGTGGTTCTTCATTCTCCCAATTCCTGCCTTTGTCTTCTGTGACTTGGATGGTGTGGCTAGAGCACTTGCCAGTGAAGACTGAGGCCAAAAAGTCATTGAGTACCTCAGTCATCTCCATATTCTGGGTAACCAGGTCTCCCATTTCCTTTTGGAGAGGGCCCACATTTTCTCTAGTCCTCCTTTTATCACCAACGTACCTATAGAAGCTTTTCTTGTTGTCCTTGATGTCCCTGGCCAGATTTAATTCTGTCAGGGCTTTAGCTTTCCTAACCTGATCCCTGGCTGCTCGGACAATTCTCTGTAGTCCTTCCAGGTTAGCTGTCCTTGCTCCCACCTTCTGTAGGCTTCCCTTTTGTGTTTGAGTTTGTCCAGGAGCTCTGTGTTCATCCATGCAGGCCACCTGTTTTTTCTGCCCAACTTCCACTTTGTTGGGATGCATCACTCCTGAGCTTGGATGAGGTGATGCTTGAATACTGACCAACTTTCTTGGGCCTCCCTTCCTGCCAGGGCTTTATCCCATGGTACTCTACCAAGCAGATTCCTGAAGATGCCAATGTCTGCTCTCCTGAAGCACAGGGTAGTGAGACAGCTGTGCACTCTCTTCACTGCCCTAAGGGTCTTGAACTCCACCATTTCATGGTCACTGCAGCCAAGGTTGCCCTTGAGCTTCGCATTCCTCACTGGCTCCAACTTGTTGGTGAGAACAAGGGCCAGCGTAGCACCTCTCCTCATTGGTTGCTCTATCACTTGGAGAAGGATGTTATTGTCAATGCATTCCAGGAACCTGCTGGATTGCTTGTGGCCTGCGGTGTTGTGCCTCCAACAGATATCCGGGTGGATGAAGTCTCCCATGAGAACCAGGGGTTGTGAACATGAGGCTGCTCCTATCTGTCTGTAGAGGGCCTCATCCGCTCATTCTTCCTGATCTGGTGGCCTATAGCAGACCCCTACTACTGTGTCCCCTGTCCCTGCTCTCCCTTTAATCCTGACCCATAAGCTCTCACTCGGCTCTTCATCCATCCCCAGGTGCAGCTCCATGCACTCCAGCTGGTCATTGACATAGAGGGCAACACGTCCTCCTTGTCTCCCCTGCCTGTCCTTCCTAAAGAGCCTGAATCCTTCCATTCTGACACTCCAGCCATAGGAGGCATCACATCATGTCTCCATGATGCCAATTACATTAAGTGCAGGTTAAAAAAATAAAATTGTCAAACAGCAAGGAAGGAAATCACTATCTTTAACGCCCTTCTTTCAGTTTCTGTTGGATGCTTCATGTGTGGGGGGCCGCAGCAGCACTGCTGCCCCAGTCCCACGTGAGACCAGGGGCTGTCATGCAGAGTTTTTTTTCTGTTCTGCCATGCTTTCCTTCCCCCTGCAGGTCCTGCATGGCACGTAGCCCCCTACTATCTCCTCCACCTGAGGCTCCACAGTGGCACTGCTGTGCCAGCCCTCCGTTCTTCCCGTGCCTCAGCCTCCCAGATCCCTCCAGCCCCCAGTCTGACGTCTGGCACCCACTCCCATCTCGTTTTCCTGCTTTTCTGCAGGGTTTCCACAAGTCCCATCACTTTGTCACTGGGAGCAACTTCAGTCTCACTAAAAGCATCCAAGGGCAGCGCCTGTGCTGAAGCTCAGCCTTGAACCCCATAGAGAACCACAGAGGTGAAATGGCTGCTGTCAACCCGTTTATCCAAACTGGAAGGTGGCAGCCATGTTGGGGAAGGAGGAAACGCGTGAAGAAAGGCTGCCATCTGCCCCATGGCAAGGTTTGAACTGCTGCTGTCAGGAGAGCTTGGCAGTGCTGGAAGCAAGAGCGGCCCGTTTATCCGGGAAAGATGGGGTGATGTGGAAATGTAGGCTAAGAGACACGTCCAGCAAACCGTGGACGAGACACACGTGTGCAGGCACGCACAAAGTTAGGGCAGCCACCACAAAGTACAGATCTTTGGAATCTGAGATATAAAGCACTTCTGTAATTGCTCCCAGGGCAGCTTCAAAATGTTTCAGAGCATGACCGTAATCTCACTGGCATCCTAACGGGAGGGGAAAGAAGCACCTCCAAGCCACACGGCAGCCTGCACCTTCATCAGGCTTTGGCGGAATCCCAGCTGTATGATCTGAACGGCTCCGTAATTACAACCACAACATAATTTTCAGCCCCTGCAGGTGCCGTGTCCTTTTCATTAATTAAAAAAAAAAAAAAAAGAAAAGAAAGAAAGGAAGAAAGAGCTAACTTCAAATATTTAATTTCTTCAGAGTCGTGATTGTCAAGTAGAGCCTATATCCTTACTGAAAATGTAGTTCTGCTTTTCAGCTAAATTTTGCTGAAGACCTGGTATTGAAAGGTCCACATTTGCCATTTCAACTTGTGTCTTGAAAAACATTGCACGTAGATACTCTTTGTCAGAAAAGTGTTTAATTCGGTGCAAACACTCCTAAATGTTAATGGCTTAATTACAGAGAAACAGCATTAAGAATGCTTTTATAATAAAATATCTATTATTTTGGCTACTCACTTTTCTGCACTGGTCACCAAGGAAAATGTGTAATTCTGGAAGTCATTATGACAACATATTACAAAATGAGGACAATGATTTGCCAGCACACTGCAACGTAAGGAGGGTATAAGAGCCAAAGGCACGGCTCCTGCTTGCTGGAATGTGAAAGGTGTGGTTTTGCTGAATGACTCCTTTAAATCCAGGTGAAATGGCTCTCGGCTCCCAGGTCATATGCTCAGCAGGAACATAATTTCATATTATAAACTTATAATATTTGACTCTTTTGGAGCCTGACATGATCAGCAAAATGCAGCATGAGGCTTATCACATAGCCTAACAGGTACTCGAAGCGTTGCTGTCCTTGCCTTTTCAGAAGCTAGAATGGTCTCCTGGAGGGTTTTCTACTTAAATAGAAACAGTCTTTTCTTAGAAGACATAGAAATAATTCTGAAGCATCAAAAAAAGTCATTGTGGCCAATTTTCTTACATAACTCATGACCTTTCAAGCTCTATTTGTACTCATAAAGGTGGATTTTATCCATCATTACATAAAAGTCCCTGAACCAGAACTAAAAACATGACCAAAAATGTATTTTAAAAATAACTTTGAAGCTTTCTTGTTCATTAACTTTTGTTTGTTTGTTTGCTTTGTTCTGAACAATACTAGAACCTGTGTGAAAAGGTGGGAAGAAATTTTTGGTTTAAAAGTATTTCAGGTTGTACTTCCCTTTGGTAAAAGGTTACCTCCATTCTTTTACCATTCAGGCTGAAGTCTAAAGACCCATATACAGAAAGATCTAGCTGGCCTTACATTTGTTGGAGGGTGGTCTTTAATGTAGTTATTTTTACACAATTTGCTATTCCAAAAGAAGTTGCCTGTCAACCCAGTTGGGTGGGACAAACAGAATTCTGTTGGTCTGTGAAGGCTCATTTATGAGAAAAGTAGCTCAAATTAGATGGCATAGAAGGCACTGCTTTTGTTATGGACAGCAGTTATATTTAAATCATGTTTAGCAAGGAAGTCCTGGGGATACTCAGAATTTCACCCTGTTGCCAGATCCAACATGAGGCATCCTACAAATTCTTGTTGACAGATTTTTTTCAATCTGTTTGCAAATCTCATTTATTCTATGGCCTTGACATTGCTTAGGATGCCTAGGATTACCTAGGATAAGGATGCATTCTTGGTCATGTTTTATGCCTGATGGTTTTCCTTAATTTTAGTCTGTAATTTGGGGCTGCTTCATGAATAGCCTTATAATGGAGGCAGAAACCTGTGAACAAGGGGCACACGTCCAGCTGCAAACAGCAGCCTCTATAGCCACCCCAGCATAACCTGCTGGAGCCAGAGCAGAATGACCATCCACAAAGAGAAACAAGACAAATGGCTATTGTACTTTAAATTCACACCTGGCTTGTTTGTTTTGTAATAGCTTTTTCATGCAGATGAACACGAACAGGACCCTGGCCAATTTTCTTTTGCCGGAGGAACCTTTTGCTCCCGGGGATTGAACGGGTCAGCCTACATTAGCGGTTAAGAGCGCTACATAAATGTTTCTGTGATGTGAATCGCCCTTGCCTGTGAATCTCCTACGCTTGAGGTTCTTTAAGTTACATCACTTGAGGCCTTTGGAGGACAGGACCTGGATTTCTTCCTGAAGAAGCTTAGCTGGAAATTGCACACCAGGGATTCTTCTAACGCGCCTCAAAGGTAACGGGAACATGTAATCTTTGGGCTGTTGAGAAAGAATGCACAGGTTGATCCTGTTATTATTTTGAATTGTACTCCAACATCATTTCCTCTTTCATCCTCAATAAGAGAAATACCAACACAAAGGTGAGCTTTTAAAGCTTCCATTTCTGAGACTTCTACAGAAGTGCTAGAGTTTCCGTTTTGCAATCTGAGCAACTTGATGAGACTTTTGAAATGGTAAAAAGAGGGGCTTTCCAAAATGCGTGTGTTATTGGTATGATGTAAGAGACTTTCAAAAGAGTTACCTAATCCTCAGTGAGTCACGTTTTAAATGGAATTTTATTTTAAATAAATCATCTTCTACATTCTCTCCACTCTGGATATATGCTCAGTGACTATAATACTTGCTGCTCTGATATTTCAAGTTACCAGGTCATCTGTGAATGTTTCTGAGGCTCCACTTCCTATAGAACCTGGCACCTAAATGAAGGTGACAAGCAAATGGCTACAGTCTGAAGTCTTCTTTTGCTTCTGGGGATTGCTGAATTCACATGTGCTTGCGGGGTCTCAGAGATGACTGACACAAGCAAACACCACTTCTGACAGCAGTTGCTTATCAGGTCTAAAATTGAATCTCTTAAACTTAGTGCAAAAGCTTGAGTCAATATGCCTAGGAAGTGATTTGTGATCACTATTACTCTGCATATAATCTTTTTACAATAGTTTTACAAACAGTTAGCTTCAGACTAATGTAATCTGTCTTTCCTCTAACACAAAACCAGTAATAGCCATTGGATCGCATGCTGGCATCTGACGTGTAAACATGCAAAGCTTGATTGATGGGCAAAATAGCTGCATAGTTTTGGAACGGGCTGTAATTCTGACTGTAGGAATAGTAGTCAGTGTGCTCGGAGGAAGTATTTTCTCAGTTCAGTCCTTCACTGTTTCTTGTGTGATTTTATAATTTCACATAAGTAGATGTCTGATGTAAATTTCTTCCTAAACATGTAGAGTCAAGTCCTTAAATAGGAAGACCAGAAGAGATTGCAACAGGAAGAGATTTGTAAGCTGAATAAAGCCAGAAATAAAGAATCATTTTTTCCATCTTATATATAAATTAATTGGCACATTACACTATTCTTTACCATTCATGTAATTGTGTTGAATGTGGTCATCAATGCCCTAGGAGTAACTCGCAAGCTTCAAAATGGGCATCTCAGCTAACGTCCAAGACTCTATATTCAGGATCATATGGTGGGGAGAATTCCTGATGTGTAGGAAGCATTCTCTGGTTTTGGCCTCACTGAAGGATGATCCCCTACCATCCTACTGTGGCACTTGCCTGGCTCCACCGCCTCTTATGCCGGCACCTCAAACACAGCTTGCCCAGCTCTGTTTAGCGTGGAGGTTACCAGCATGGAAGGGAAGCATTATGCTGCAAATTAATGAAATTTGGACACCAATGCAAGAAAGCATGAGGCAAACACCTGTTAAGTGAAGGTAACACACAACCTAGAAAATCTGACAGGTCAGTGAATAAATTGAGGTTTACAGCTGGAGCTGGATTAGGGCAAACTGGGCTGTAAGTACAGTGCAGCCCTAGATCAAGTGCAGTTCCCCTCTTCCATACTGTTCTTTGAGATTATTTCCATGCAAAAAATCAGATCATTAATTGTTTCTGGTTCAGACTTTGAAGAATTTCTTAACAAAGATCAAGGCTATATTTTAATCTACATATTCTCAAAGAAAATAAGATGTTGATGCAAATGCATCGTCTCACAAGCCATGGGTAAATTGGCCATAACATTATGCCTCAAGCTAGTGCTGATCAGAGTATCACTTTTAAGAAAGGAGATTTCTTTAAGAGTAACCAGGGAGGGATTGTTTCTTGTCAAGTCACATGTGTAGTCACTTGTGCATGGTTTACATGCTAAAAAAACAAATGACCCTTTGCATTATATAGGGTGCTAGACCTACTATCTCAGAGGACCTTTTAATTAAGTTCTCAAGTTTCTCTTTCCAGCTGATTTCAATGTGGAGATGAAGCAAAAACACTCATCCTTCAGCTATTTTGGCACAAGGTGGCATCTGCTAGAGTGCCACAGAGATCCTGTAATTCCCAGGAAACCCTCCAAAATTAACCAAGGGGCCTACTCTGCCCTGCAAGTTTTGAGCCAGCCATCTCTGAATAGTTGAGAAAGAAGTTGCCGCCTGTCAATAGACCCTGAAAGCAGAACAAGGTAATGAGGAACTGGGCCATAAGTCAGGTTTTTGATTTTGATACTGTATGGTTCCTGGCTCACAATTCAGTATTTTAATTGCAAAATAATACTTCATAATTGAAGAGTGCATACTTTGAAACAGTAGCTTTAGCCAAGTATTGATTATTTTTCAAAAATTTACAAGATTCATAGTACATGATGGGAGTTGACCTAACTAATCATAGAAGAAAAGCAAAAATTAAAACTTACACTAAATATCTGCCTTTCTAGATTTCACTAGATTGAATTTAAGTCTATAGGCTAAGTGAAGATAATACTGCTACGAGATTGCAGTTTCACAAAGATTGTTTGATTTATTCTAGTGAAGCTGAATTTTAGTACTTGCAGATTTCCTGTAAGTAAAAAGTGATTTTTTTTGGATTTCTTACAGGAACCAATTACCAGTAAATGGGAAGTGACCAAATAAATACAGCACTTAGAGACAGAAGACATAACAGAGGACTACAACATTGTTCTAAAGCTCACAATGTGTTTAAAATAACAAGAGATACTGTAAGTGTGGCCTGCAATCAAAAAAAGAATAGTAAACTGATTTTTAATCTGCTCTAAAAATTTAAGAAATACAAACTAAGAGGAGGAAAAGGCATAAACCAGAAACAAATTTTAATCGAATCAGCCAGTTAGGTGATCGATTAGATAACATAGCAAGAGCAAACAGATCAATGGTTCTGTCTTCAAATGAAAACAAATCTGTTTACTTACCAACATTTGTATCTTTAAGATAAGTGTAACCTCTTCTTGTGTCAGTTAAAATTCCAAGTCTTGTTGATGTTGCTTCTTTTTTCCCCTAAATAATTACTTTTGCATTCACTTGTTTTGCTCTTACCTGACCTTGAACAGAGACTGACTGTCAGAAAGGAGTTGACTGTTTATATCATGCAGCTCTCCTCAGAACATCCTGCGGTAGGAGATTCCCTCACAGAACTCATTCTCCTTCACCCTGAAGTCACAGATTCAGATCTATCCTAATAGGAATTAAATATAATTAATTTCTCTTGACTGCTTTTTGGTAGCTTCTTATCTGTCAGGGACAGTTCCTAATGGACAAGTGCCTGTGTGGCAGCTGGATCACTAATGGCATCTGCGGGTTGTTTTAGGAGCCACCATGTTCATTAGGACTAATCCACCACAGTCACAGGAGACCCTGTGATACGTATGTGCTTCGCAAGCATCCACAATCTTCCTACTTCACATGCAACTATGAGTTTGCTGCACTTTGAACTGAACTGGACTTGAAGTAGTAGGTCAGAAAGCGTAAGGGAGGAAGAAGCTTCTTAGTCAGCATGGAATAAAAGTACCTCTTGCAGTATCAAAGGACTTTATTCTTTGAAATAAAGGAGGAAGACCTCAGGAAAGAGGAAAGTGCACTGCCACTTCCTGAGCCCTTTCCAGAACATGTCCAAGAATGATCCATTCCCAGAGTATGAACCTGAAAGCTTCCACCAACCCAACATTTAATATTAACAGTCACTTTGGTCCTTGTGCTAGTGAACTCAACAGGAAGAACTTCCAGTCATAAAGCCTGTGGGATGTGGAGACGGTTCTTTTTAGCCTGGAGCTGTGCAAAGCAGGCATAAGATGCTCTTGTTCTGCCTGGTGTTCAAGTAAGCAGTAACACATTGTAAACAGTAAAGACAAGAAAAAGATTTGTCATTCTCAAGCTTGAGAAATCTTTAGAATGCCTCTTAAATCATACTTCTTCTGAAACAACTTGTTTCAAAGACAATAACTGATATGATTGGTGATGGTGATGATATTGTCTGCAATAAATTACCCCCCCCATCCCCCGAATCTAAGTACTGTTCTGTTCGTTTACCTCGGGAAAGAAAATCAGCTGGAGCCATGGCTGCACTGGCAGCAGATGTCACAGCCATAATGCTCATTGCCTTTAGGTGTAAGATATATGAAAAAACCTATTTACATGGAGAAGCAAGACACTAGTATAGTGCTGTCTGAGCTATGGAGACAAAAAGCTAATATCCATAGCTGAAGGTCAAATGAAATACAATTCAACTTTCTGGGACTAATAAATTTAACGATAAGTTTAGCTGGTACACAAATTCATAGGTTCTGCGTAACACCAGTGAAAGTTTAAAAGCAAATATTTACTGCAAGACTTTGTCTTCCTGTTACCCTGGCAGAGCATGAACAGCCTTCTCTGGGTGGACAAGCACTGTGAAAATGCATGGCACTCTAAGTGAAATACACCAACAGTATCTCAGTGTTAGCATCTAATTACAATATATAGTAAAAGGAGAAAAACAAGTTAATTGCAAAATCATCCTCAAGTCCTGTTTCCTGCTCTCCACATGAGAAAGCTGCCTTTGTTTAATCTTTAGGTTTGGTTTGCAGGTTAGAAGTCACAAGGAAAACGACAATTTTTGGTGGGGAACTTAGCTGATAGAGAAGTACAAGAAGACGTACTCTAATTCTTCTGTCTGGCAGTAGGTAGGTGTAAAGGTTAATGGCATGCAAAGGCACTCTGAGTTCTGGGAAGAAAAGTCTGGGGAGAGTCTCGGCTTACTGCAGTTCAGAGCAGCTGTGGGATGTGAGAATGCCGGGATTTTCTCAACCTGCTTTCCTGTCACTTGGTTTTTAGCTGCTTTGCAAAGTCTAAGTTTCAGTGATTGCTCTTCTCAGCTGTCCTCAGCATTATGTCTTACTGACAAAACTGCTAGGAAGAAGCCAAGCTCCCGCTTTCTGTCCGCAGCCGTGCGGCCCAGGTCAGGGCTCAGAAGACGAATTTGCTCGGCGCTGGCAGGAGCAGCATGCAGAGAGTTCATTACTTACTGTGAGTCACCCACCCAAACTGCCAGAGAGAAAAAGATCTTTTGTATTTTCTGCCTGCTCCTGGCTCTTGTTGCCGTTGTGAGACAGGAAAAACAAGGCATCCTTTGACTCGGTTTTTATTTTTAGAAGCATTTTCTCCTCTTCCCTTATTCAGTATTTGACATCTAAAAAGCACTGAGATACAACTGACTTTCCTGCTGTGTTCACAGACCAGATTCCCAGAAGCGTTTGGAAGGAACCTGTGGACGTCACCTACCCCATTCCCTGCTCGAAGCAGAACTCGTCCTGGAGCTAAATCAGACCAGCCATGGCTTTGTCTAGCAGAGTCTGGAAAACTTCCAGGGATGAAGGTCTCCACCTCTCCCAGTATGTGCAGTGTAACATGAGTAGAAACAGAAGCAGACCATAGGCTTTCCTTTTTGACAAGTTTCCTGCTTGATAGGAATGCAGCAGGTAGAAATCAACAGAGGAGAGACTGAATAACCTGTCTTTCAAATCAGGAAGCTAATTTTGCAGCAGTTAACCTTGTTGGTACAAAGCAAATCATGCTGTTATATGGTGCATGGTTTTTGTTTTATTTTGATGATTTTCATGAAGCCTCAACTTTTAGAATCACATCAACTAAGAATGTCTGCTTACTCTGCTTTATGTGGAGGTTTCTAGTGGTATTGATTGCAGAAATACAATGTAAAATGTAACTTCAGCATACTCCCATATTAAATACCTTAGAGCTTCTTTGCCATGCAGAAAAAAAAATGCCCACTTGCCACCAAGCAGTTTTCCAGCTGCGTGGAGCTTTGAGGGAAAACAGAGATGGTAGGGAAATGTTTCAGAAAGATGTTTGTTGCGGCCGAGGACGGGGAAGCAAGACGCATCAATATGATGAGTAAAAAGGCTTCAGCTTTATTCTGTGACACTGCTCTTTTTATAGCATAGCTCGGTTCTGTGCACGCTTTCATGCGCTGTACTTAGCAAGCTAATTGGTCTAACACTACTGTTCACGCGACAAGCACGAGTATGATACACACGGTGATTGGATACAGATTTCTATATTTGTTACAATATTTTAATATTTTTGCAGTTAGTATGTTTTGCTCAGAATCTTGTTTTTCATAGTTTCATCCTTCTTGTTTTTTTCCCAGGGACAGTGTGTTTTTCACAGCTTCAACCTGCCTTCTTATCTCAAGGACAGTGTTCTTTTATATTCGCTGATACACATTCCTTACTGTTAACACTTGGGCTGCAACATCTCCCCCTCTTTTTTCAAAAACGGCGTGCGCTATAGCTGACAAGCGTTGGGTCACACATTGCATTAAGCATGGTCCAAAAAGCAAGAGAAAGCCTAACAACAAAGGAGGCCCCAAGCACGTTTTGATGAGATCTCTCACCCAACCATCTATTCCCCAGGAAGTCAACCATCCATTGATGCCATCTACCTCTTTCAAGGCATGTAGTTTGTCCTTTAGTTGTTTAAGTTTTCTATGCACTGACTCTCCTGGACCTGTTAAATTCATACAACACATTCCTTCGATCTCTTCGCAACCATGCCCATGGGCTAAAAGCAAATAGTCAATCGCTGCTCTGTTTTGCAATACTGCATGATTGACACTTTCTACGTCTTTCGTTAATTCATCTAGAATGCTGGATGTTAAGTTTATCTCGTCACGAGCCCAACAACCTAGTTGTTTTGCTAAGGTGAGCGCTTTTGCTGCTGCTAACCCTGGGAAAAGTGTGGAGGCAGCTACTCGTCCAAATTCACTCCAAAATGTGGGATTGCCTACACTGCTACAGTCTAGATCATGGAGGCTTCTTTTTCTCCTGGTGTGATTTTCACTCCATTTTCTTAATAGGGATATATTGGGATGGAATAAGGCTAGTTGGCCTAAGTAACAAGGACCTCCTTCTGGTTGTTTTGGAATGCCATTCCATGCCCTGTCTCCACAAATTAAGAAAATTCCTTCGGGCAACCTTCGAGGTTCAGTAATGTTGCTGCCATTGCAGCTCGAGTATAGAAAGCGAATTACCGATACGCTGTCAAGATTAGAATCTAAGGTTGCCCATAGTTTCCTGTTTTTATTCAAGTTGTTTGGGTCTAATGGCAAAAATGAAAACCATCCTCCTATTTTCCCAGCGGTAGTATTTGCATGCATACTACCAAGCAGGTCTAGTTCTTCTAGATTAGACTGGAGGGAAGCATTAAGTGCATGAATAAGCCGGCATTGTATTGCTCCGTCATACTGTTGAGGGGTCGCTCTATAGATCGTTGTGGTATTGAAGTTGCTATATGTTAGGTTAGTGGTGTTTACTAGCCCTCTAAAGGCTGCCACTTTCCATGTTGGTACTCCTATGAGACAGGTACGGAATGGGTTTCCAATACCATCCAGGGCTAGGCAAATTGATGACTGGTTTGTTTTGTTAGCAATGGTTACCCAAATGTTGTCTCTCGGGCTGATGGAGTTGATTCCATAGGTCATTTGGCACCAAACTAAGATTCCTATTACTATAGGTATTGTCTTACCAATAAACTCCTCCATTCTTATCATGATGTCTACACTGCTTCTGATATCTGGTACCCATCACTTGTGTCTTTTGTGCTACTTCTACAACAGTCAATAGTTTTTGTAACCTAAAAGCTGCGTGTGCAAATAAAGCTTCTTCTGCACTCTCAAACAACGCAATTAACCTTTGTCGTGAAGCGTTCTCTATTCTAAGCCAAGCAGCAAGCGCCTGGTATGGGCTAATATCTAAAGCGCGTCTACAATCTGCACAGCCTTGCACTGCGTCACGTTGCGATTCATGACATATGCGACTACAACCTCCACACTCTATAGTTATAGCCTGTAAATTTCTACATCTACACCTACAGTGCGTTAGCGGGTATAATTTTGCAGCTTTGCGCGTGCGTATCAGACTACGGATAAAGGCAAAATCTATCTCATCTGGATCAGAGTCGTCTAATATGTTCTTTGGAAGATTTAGCACTTCTTCTATTCTTCTGCAGAGAGGTCCGAGTCTTTGGGAACTCCTGGATTGCCTCCGCCTTCGCCTTTCAGTTCGCGCGTTGGGGGACATCTCCCCCTCTTTTTTCAAAATGGCAGCGAGTCGCTTTACATCTTGATGGCACCGTTCAATAATAGCCTGACCCGTACTGTTGTACGGAACACCTTTTTCTATGTTCAATTCCCCAATCTGCTACAAATGCAGCACATGTTGTTCCTGTGTATGCAGGAGCATTGTCTGTTTTGATGACTTGTGGTAAGCCAAGGGCAGCAAATGCTGAAAGCCAATGTTGTTTTACACATCGGTGACGTGGATATGGCGCAGTGGACCAAAGGTGGGAAACTCAGTTACATCAGTTTGCCACACTCCTCTTGGTTGCAATCCTCGAGGGTTGGTGCCTTGCAGTGACGATGGCACGGGCTTGTGCTCGCGACAGTGCAAACTCTTTCTGAAGAGGTCGAGCAGATTGGTGAAAAAATTTGTGTGATCGATCAGTGACAGCGTTGCCCCTCTTTTTTTTTTTTTTTTTTTTTTTTTTTTTTTTTTTTTTTTGCACGAATAAAACTCTGTGTAGGAGACTGGCAATTTCAGTTACTAGCATATTGTTTTGGTACAGCCTTGCAAAAGCAGTTTCTAGTATACTACTTCCCTTTCCGAGGGCCTTACTATTTCCACTATACCCAAGATTTCGCTGAGCAGGAGGGTGTCAATCGGCAGGGTCGTTGTGGAGAAGGGAGGCAGGCACGGCACCTTCAGGGCGTCCCCTGTTTATCCACACAGTGTGCTCTGCAGCCTCCCTCAGCTCCGCTCTGAGCCATCTCTTTTCACCCTTAGCAGAGTCTACGACAAAGGTACTGACACGGCGTTGCCGCACGCGTGGCCAGTGCGTGCAACAAGGCTGCCCAGTATGTGCTCTGCCGGCTAACAGCGGTTTTTGCGAATCGCAACATGTTGTTCAACAACAATCCTCTTAGCTTCTCTTTTCAAAGTTACGTGCTTACAACTAAGTCCAGTTAGTAATTCTTTGTCATTAATTTGGTACCAGTTAATTCTTTTCCTTCCAGTAGCTACGGGTGGAATCCATACACTTTCCGATCGGAGAAAAGACACAAAGCATATATACAAGCAACTTTCACACACATACTATACCTAACAATGAGAAACATAAGAACAGTTGATATATTAACATGAAATCTTCTATTACAAGTCTGTCCATTTGAACCATTCTCTTCATTCGGTGTTTCTGTGATCTCTGCTTGCTCTGCTAATTCTTGGATCTCCCCTTCTCTATTTGTAGTTTTCAAAAGTCCTGGTTGGCTTTACGTTTCTTGCTGGTAACCAGTATGGACCTGTGGGAAGAACACAAACATACCCTCTTCCCCCTGTAAGCAGAGGCGCAGGGCCATCCCATGAGTTGAGTCCAGCTTCTTATAACATGCTGTTGATTTTTCTGCAAAAATGGCACTGGGTTTAAAATTGTGATCCACAGCCATAGTATGTTGCCTAGAAGCAGACAAATTAAGAAAATTTAAAACATATGTGGCTTTGTCCAAGGATTCTTGCGGGGAAATATACGGAAGACTGCCCCTTTTTGTTTATCAAACATTCGTTTTAACGTTAAATGAGTTTGTTCAATAACAGCTTGTCCCATAGGTGAATGAGGGATGCTGGTAGTGTGAGTCACTCCCCAATCCTGTAAAAAGGCACCATACCGGATCACTGTCTGTCCCAATTTTCTTTGGTACTCCCATGGTTTTCTTCAGTGTGAGCAGTAGCAACAACAAAGGCAGAAAACATATTTAGATCGATTAGACAATTGAATATAAGTAATATCAGTTTGCCATAATTCATTGGCACATAAACCTGTTGGATTTACTCCTGCTGGAGTATTTGAAGGCACAATACATTGACGGTCAGGGTAGGCACGTACAATTTGCTAAGCTTGATTTACTGTCTGACCTGACAGAGAGCATCATCTACTACCAATTGACAAACTGTAGGACTATTCATCATTCCTTGAGGCAGTACAATCCAATGATATTGTTGCGTGGGTCGTTCATTGTTAAGCACTGGAACTGAAAAGGCAAATCTAGGACAATCGTTAGGGTGCAAATAAATAAAAAAGTAAAAAGGTGAAATAACCCAATCTTTTAAATCAATTGCCATCAAATGCTAACATTCTGGAATCATAGTAGGATTTGGTACACCCGGTTGTAATGCACCCATTGGTGAAATGATTGTATTAATAGCTCTTAAATCTTTTAACATAAATCTCCATTTTCCTGATTTCTTTGGGATAACAAATATTGGAGGGAATTATATGTCCTAATTTGAGCTGTTCATTGACTAATTTTTGAGTTCAGTCCAGTCACTCACCTTTTAGTGGCCACTGATTGACCCAGACCGGCTTGCCAGCTTGAGTCAGGGCTGGACATCAGTGATGTGTGCTAAAAATTTGAGGTTAGCCTCACATTCCACTGATTCAACAAATCCCGACCTCATAATGTACACGGGACATCAAAAACATATGGTTTCAAAATAGCTCGTTTGTTACCTGGGCCTACTACTAACAAGGTCTGTGCACTCTGCTGTGGGATCTGTGTTCCACCTACTCCGATCACAGCTGCCAGGGCTTGTATCAGAGGCCGAGAGGGCGGCCAGTCAGGATTTTTCACTATAGATACATCAGCCCCTGTGTCAACTAGGCCAGAAAAGCCTTCCCATTAATGATTACTGTTACAGGAGGCTGTGCAGCTGTGATTGTCTGTGTCCAAAATTCTTTTGTGATAGCAGAGTGACCTTTATTATTGTTATATAGGCAGCTTTTATAGATTATTACTCTAGCCATGATGTGTCCACGCGGCCCTCACCCAACTGTGATTGATTACAAACAATAGTGCACGCACCTATTTTAATTTTACTATTGGCTATGCCTAAAAGGAGCTATTTTTTACTTGCTAAACTAAACATCATTTTCTCACACACTCTATATCAACTTCCAAACTCCTCATGTCAACTTCTCACACTCCCTGCACCAGCTGTTCACACTCCCTTTTCTTTCTCATCCTCTTTATCGGTGTTTCCCAACTTCAGAAAAGAGCACAGGCTTAAATCATCAAGGTCAAACCTCAACTGTAGCTGTGTGTATGATGCCACAACTCCCCCTTTTTTGTTTTTCTGTGACCATTACTTGATGAACCGTACTCTGTACCGTCTGCTGGGAGTGTGACAATAGGCAGGGGGTGATTATTACTATGCATAAAAGAACTACTAGCAATATAATGTCTGCTTTACTAAAGATTTTAACCATCCTGTCAATTAAGAGCATTGATAAGGCAGAAGCTGTAGCATTAATTTGTTTTGCAAGCTAGCAACCCAACTTATTCAGTGTAGTTAACACCTGTGCCACTCCAACTCCTGGTGCAAATATTGAAGCTGCAATGATTTTAGCTGGTTCCCAAAATTTTGCTTTATAGTGTTCCGAGCCTACATTGTGACACGCCTTTACTAAATCTGCAATCGTTTTTGCCCGATTTCTGATAAGATCAAGAGCTTATTGACAGTCTGTGTTAGCATTTTCAATGGCTAACTGGAATACCAACACATCTGCAGTAGCCGGATTTTCTGTTTATCTCTGAACTGCCATTTGTAGCTGATCAAAGAAATGCTCATAAGGTTCCTGTGCTCCCTGCCGAATGGAAGCAAAGGAAGCCTCCCCTGTCCCAAAAATCAGGGACACGTCTTAATGCTCTCGTAGCCAATTCAGTCAGCTGTTGGAAAGCTACTTGCTGTAACCCTGCCTGTGCCTAATTTTGACATGAGTGACATTTTATTCATCCCAAAATGTTTAGCTCTCGATTTAAGAGATTTAACACCTATAACACTTTAGCTATTGTTTCATTGGGAGATTTCCCCATCATTCCTCTTTCTTGTTTCAAAAGCATATTCTCCAAAGTACCATGTGCGTATTCTATGATTGGTTGCCCAGTAGGATTGTAAGAAATACCAGCAACATGCTTAATACTTTATGATGACAAAATACATATGTCTGATAAGAAGTGTATGCCAAAGTTCCTGCGAGCGTAAACCACGAAGATTAACACCATTCACTGGTGGCACGATCGTATTTTGACAGGTACTACACAATTGTACAATTGAGCGGGCTTGCTCTCTTGTTATACCAAATTGTCACCTAATAGCATTAGCATTCTGATGGTAGAAGTCATGCAAGATTTTGCCTGTATTAACGAGTTTGGTACCAGAGCTGCACTCGTGAGAGGCTCAGCTCGCCTGTTCCCTTCTGCTATAGGCCCTGGAAGCGTGGTGTGCGCTCGCAGATGTACCATGGAATGTGCATGTTTACGGTTTTGCAACACTGATATTAACTGTTGAAATTGCTGGAACAAAAGAGGATTAGTTATTTCCCGCGATGCCGATCGAGACGATCCAAGTTACGATGTGCTGTCTCGCGGTACAACCTGGGCCCCGGGCCTCAGCCGGGCGGGGGGGTGGGGCCAATCGGCCGCTCTCCAGGCGCGGCCGACGGGTGGGGGGGCAGCAGCGGCGGGGGGGGGGGGGGGGGGGTCAGCCCTCCCTCGCCTCAGCCGGGCGGGGTGGCGATGACGACCCAGCAGCCCTGTGCCGCCCCCTCCCTTGTTGTTGTTGCTCTTGTTGTTGTTACCGCAGCTCCGGCCGCTCGCGCTCCGTAAGCGCCGCCGCCCCCTCCCGCCGAGGGGACCATCAGCCGCGAACGAACCGGCGCAGCGGGGCCCGCAGCGCGTCTCCGTCCTTTCCAGCCGTGGTTCGTTCCTGCACACGAGCGGCAGCGCCGAGGCAAACGCCGCCCGCGGCCCCGGCCGGCAGCAGCAGCGGCGTTCCCGGGGCGCCGCCGGGCGCGGTGGGCGGCGCGGCGCGGGGGTGCCGGTGTACCGACTTCGTTGGAAGAGGGGGAAAGAAATAAGTCTGTCTTTCGTTCGGGGCCCTGGATCAAAAGATTCGATGATGACTTTTCCAGGCCGGCAGCATCCCCACAGGTGGCTGCACGCCAAAGTTTAACGTCTATAGTGTCCCAAGTCCTTGTCATGTATATATTTGAAGAGCTTGCCTCCGGTACATGGGCTGATACCCAAACCAGGAGTACTGGGAGTTTTATCAAGTTAGAACTGTTAGTAGTGCTGGTTTCTCTAGCACTTCGTCCCAGTCGCTTACCTCCTCCTGTTGAGGCAGTTGTTGCTTATTTGTGTTTTTTTGTGGTTTTTTTTTTTTTTTTTTTGTTTTTTTGTTTTTTCTTTTTTTTTTTTTTGCTTTTTTTTTTTTTTTTTTTTTTTTGTTTGTTTTTCAGTCGCTTACTTCTTTTGCATACCCCCCTGCAATCAGGGGCCAATATCTTTTTCCAAGTTTTAGTCCACGCTCCTCTAAGAAGCTTTTCAACAACGACAATGCAACGTCCCGTTCCATCATCTCGTTCCCAGGCTGCATTGCAGCATTCCCCATCCCGATCCAGACCTTGGTCTGCCTGACTCACCGGTCAGTCCGTAGCGCTACGATTCCGCCTCTCTCGGGTCGTCCGCCTCTCGGGCTATTCCGCCTCTCTCGGGCTATCCGCCTCTCTCGGGCTATCCGCCTCTCTCGGGCGCCGGGATGGCCGTCCTCTCTCTCGTCCGCGTTGTGGTCGTTGAAAACCCTCTTGATCACGTCGGGGTCACCAGATGTTGCGGCCGAGGACGGGGAAGCAAGACGCATCAATATGATGAGTAAAAAGGCTTCAGCTTTATTCTGTGACACTGCTCTTTTTATAGCATAGCTCGGTTCTGTGCACGCTTTCATGCGCTGTACTTAGCAAGCTAATTGGTCTAACACTACTGTTCACGCGACAAGCACGAGTATGATACACACGGTGATTGGATACAGATTTCTATATTTGTTACAATATTTTAATATTTTTGCAGTTAGTATGTTTTGCTCAGAATCTTGTTTTTCATAGTTTCATCCTTCTTGTTTTTTTCCCAGGGACAGTGTGTTTTTCACAGCTTCAACCTGCCTTCTTATCTCAAGGACAGTGTTCTTTTTATATTCGCTGATACACATTCCTTACTGTTAACACTTGGGCTGCAACAGATGTTGCTAAGGAAAAGATTCTGGAGCAAAGGTGATTATTACAAAGCAGCAATTCTTGTTTCCATGCTCAGGTATGAAGAGCGGTAGGCTCAAACCAGGTGCTGGAAGGAACACTTACCTTGCCCTGATAGGACTGGAGCCTCTGGCACAGTTTTTTATTTTCTTCTTCATTTCCTCTCAATCCACAGCAAAAGTTTTCTGAAAAGTAATTATAACAGGATTAGTGTGTGCTGGGAGTAAATGTGCTTATTTGCAGTGTGACTAGGGAAGATGAAGTTAGGAGAGTAGAGGAATATTCTGCTGGATTGTCTGAATTCTCAAAATTCTGGGTAAGGGCTGATTGAGTTGGTTATTTTTACTTAAGGCCAGTTCCCTAATCATAAGTTTTAAAGTGCAGTAATGCAAAGGAAGACCTGAGGGTGATGGAGAGCAAATGAGACAGGAGTTCACAACGTGATGAAGCTGCAAAAAATGAGTGCTATACCAGATATATAAATAGGGTATGACTTTAAAGGACAGGAACATAATTCTGCTTCATGCAGCTTTGCTTACACTTGGGAATACTATGTCCAGGCTTAAAAAGATTTTGAAAATTTGATAGAATCCTAGACAGCCGACATTAATCCTAAGATTTTGGGGAATTATTCCCGTAGAAATAACAAAGGAATTTAAGTCTAGAAGGAAAAAGCTGAGGCTACAATCTGTTCCTCAGCCTGGAGTAACCTATGATACTTCAGTCATGTGATACAATTGGTGATATAAACCAAAGAGAATGTCCTGAAATCAAAGTAACTGTCCCACTATTTAATTCTAAATGCATTTTTGGTGATTTGCCCGGTTTCAAGAGTGGCCTTATGTACCAGTATAGGCCAGCGAGATATTTCCTGCATCACAGAAAATTGTCAGATGCATCAAAACCAGGATGGTGGTAGGTGCTAGACTCCCCCATATCAGCTTGTCTGCCAGCATGTCTTAAAAATACAAGTTATTCTTTTCCAGAATTTTACAACATATGAGTTACTACTTCTGAGCAAACATAAATGAAGGATACGTATTTCTTTCCATGTATAGCCATGCACAGAGATATCAGTGTATCAATTATGAAATGTGCTTTATCTAAAAACATGGGCCTAGAAATGAATATTAGTAGACTGATAGGTTACTACAGACCTATATGTTTGCTAGTTCAAGGTATCTGGTCATTTGCTTAGTACAGCAAAATGTGAACATACTGGATTAAAACCAGGTAAAGAGCTGATGATGTAATTAGGAGTTGCCAGAGTGAATGCATCTGCTAACTCCAAACAGCTTCAAAGTTTTTCCCTGCTTGTTTACAGTGTTTTTAGTATGTATTGCATAAAAACGCTGAATTTATCTGTAACACATGAGCCAAAAAAAAAAAGCAACAGAATTATTTTATGTAAGCGTGTATATGAATTATTTAATCTCTATATTTATCCAACTACTTTACGAATAGTTTGGGAAAAGCAGACCCTTAACGTAGTCTGATCTCTGTCCTTGGATGTTACAACTCCAACTCATCTTCTCTAGAAAGAAACATTGTGGATGTCAAATACCAACAGGATGTAGGGTACATTTTGATGCTGCTTTAATGTACGACTGGAGGCTCTGTGGCTAATGCCAAGAAAAATATACAATCTTTAAATTGCGTGATATTATAACCCAGTTTTGCTCCAAACCAGGAGAAGGCTAGGTAGCTGAAAGAGTTGATAACTGGACATAAAACTTTTTGCTTCTGGGTGTACATAGTTAGTAAATTGATATTATGTCTTATTAAATATCCAATGAGAGAATTAAAACACTATTTTTATGGGTCTCTCCATGACAAGAGCAGCATGTTTCAGCAAAGTTGAAACAAAGTTGAAAAGCTGAAAAGAGTTTCAATTATTGAAAGTTTTAACTACCTCCTTTTGACCAGGATTTTTTTCCCTAGGAAACAAATATTTATGAAAATAATAATTTGTAAGCTTTCTTTTATGTTATTTGTAGAGAGAAGTAATGTTGTTAGGTCAGATGCATTCAAAGCTCTACTGCTATCCTTTTCCCAGCATTTCATCTCTTACATACAAGCTACAAGAAAGCCAGGGATAATGACGTGAAAGATCTGTTTCTAGTGATGCAAGTGGGAGTTGAAGAAAGTAAAGTGTGTTACTTTTCTTCAGTGTTTTGTGCCCTTGAGGTGCCTTTCCAGCCCTGCTGATCACCGAGTCCCAGACAGGAGGGCCTTTTATAATGCAACTTGGGCTGTTCTCCTGACTTCTTCAGTGCTGTCACAAATATATCTCATCAAGTACAGAAATTTCCATGAAATTTCCACATGACCTGTCCTACCTTCACAGTCTGACTTCTCTCCACAAAATAAATATAATATTGTGTTCGAGATCACCTTCTTCTTCTATAAGGCCCTTAAACACTTTTTATGGTATGCATCTGGGTTAAGACAGCAGCTGTCAGCTCAGGTACAATGAATCTGACTATCACAACAGAAAAGTCAGGGGATGAGGCAGCACTTTCCTGGAGACTGATTCAGGATCACTTCTGATCTCATTATTCTCCATGCCAGGTAGAAGAGGAACTCGAGGCCTGCCTTCATGTATAAAAGCTCATGGACTTGATGATGAATGAACGCATATGCAACTTTTATCAGGAAAAATAGGATGGGCTCTGTACATGACAGATGCTGTGAGGGTTTTTTTTCTTTTCTTGCTGTGTTGCGATTTGAAAGCGTGGCATGAAAAATGGCATAGAAACCTGAATGCTGCTGCATAGGCAGGGCTACTGTTAATTCGAATTATCTTTTCCCAAAGGCCTGGTCCGAGACAGAATTAAGGGGTTTGAACACACTTATATATGTATAAATATCTTCTATGTATGTAGTTATATCCTCCCCATCTTCAGTGTTCATTTTCAGGTGGGAGAGGAGTTTATGAGGGCCTTGTGCCCTGGAAGGCCAGTTCAGATCAGTGCTGCCAGGTTCTGCATCTTTGGTTTTGTACCTTTCCATATGGATTTTTTTTCCTGAACGTTGGCCTCATAGTAATTTATTGTCCTTTGGCACAAATGGTTTGCCAATATTTGCAAGCTCTTCTGGCTTCTCTCTATCAATAGCAGGATTTAATCATTCTTGATATTTACTTGTTGCAACTTTGTTTGCTTAATTGCCCTAACAGAGTATACAAATAGACTTCCACGACCAACTTTTTAGCTTATGTAGCCAAGTCTGACTTTCCGTCTTGTCCTGTACAATACTAAGCCCTGAATTTGCTCCTGATGAGTACAATTTGTGCCGTCTGCTGGGTTACTTCAGCCTCTAATAACGCAGAGCTAAAAAACATCTATGCCTCAACCCATTGCCTTGCAATCAAATGAGAAATCAGAGAAGCCTATTGACCCAACTGGCTTAACTGCTCACCATGCTGGCTTTAACCTTGGGCAGGAGTTTCTGTTTCAGGTGTCATCACACATGGGAATATTTAATTACTCCTTCCCTTAGTCTGACTGAAAGGTACTTACCAGACCTGTGTGAGTAATGGATTTTGTTGTGAGGCAAGCATAAAAATCAGATGTAAAATTGTTTGGATTTACTCCACGTTAAATGTATCATTCTGACTGGAAATGAAAATGTAATTTTGGAATGAAACCTGTTGTAATTAAAAAAGCATTAAAATTATTCACTTAATTCAACCCAGTTGTAATTCTTTCCAGATTTGCCTTTCCTCAGCATAATTTCTGATCTCTGAAAATGTCTTCTACCTCTAGTGTTGTGTTCAGTATATCCATTTACTTTAACTATGCTGGTAAATTAGTGGCAGCATTTTTAAACGAATGCTAAAAATAGGTTTTTGGGGATCATAGACTGAAAGTGTCTTTTTCCATCTGACATTGATTTTCAAAATCATTTTTATATTTTGGGCTTATTTTCCAGTTCCTCCTTTCACTGTTTTCTCTCCCCAAGTACTGAGCAGTGCAGAAAGCTGCCTAATGCTCTTTTCCCAGCACTTCCTCCAAAGGTGAAGGTCCTCATGTTTTCCTTTACTTGTGTTTATCCACTTACGTTAGTGGCTCATGTTCTCTTACCACATTCTTAGACTTCCAGACTGTGTTCAATATCATAGTCATTTTTGAATCATTGTTAATTTCTGCCTCAATCCCAGACCTACTTTTTCACACAGGTACTTGGTAAAGCTCTTCATAATCCTCTTACCCATTTGGCCAGCATTGCTAACATGGATTCCTTTTTTTTTTTATATTCTTGCTCTTTCTTGAAAGTACTTGAAATTCACTTTTTGGAATATAGCCATTTACATTCTAAAAAAGATCTTTTCGTGTCATGCCAAGAAAACTGCGATTACTATTTATTTAATTGGGATTTGGTTCTTCAGAAAGGTAGATTCTCCCGTGCTTGAAATTTTGGATTTCAGGATCATAAAATTGTAGCCTGTATGATTTAGTTTGCTCATAGCTTTACACTAGCTTTGGCTCATGACCAGAAAAAACCATGCATTTGGAAAACCCACATCTAATGCTAATTTTCACAGATTTGCAGGGAAAGATGTGATTTTTAGATGTTTTAATAAACCAGACTAGATAGTGCTGACTCATGCACTTAAGGCCTATGATGATACGGTTACATTTACTGGTTTCTATTGATGGTCTGTCAGTGGAGCCGTGGAGCCTTTCTGAAATGCAGGTGAACTAATTGTGTTTTGCTTTTTGAAGCTTTACATTGTTTCTCTTTTTTTTGTAAATGGTATAGCTATATTCTTTGCAGATGTAATCTAGAACCTTTATTATGCACTCAGAAAGACAGGCTTTGGGTCACTTTGCATGCTAAATTCTGTATGATCTTAATGTACTCTATAAACAACTCATAATCTAAAAAGAATTGAGATGTACAGCATCGATGTATAATTCATGCATTCATTTATAGAGGGTGCAATATGCACATGCTAGCAGTTTCCTCTGGGACCTGCAAACCAAACTGAAAATTGTTTTGACTTATGTTCAGTGTAGTGTGTAGAACTGTAATTCTCCAAGATATATCTTAATTGTCAGAGGGAGAAGTGAATTACGATCCGAGGTAGAAGGTAGGACAAGAAAATCTATGTCATGTCACAGGCATTAGTCTAATCAGAATATGAACAAAGAGGAGGGACCATGGAAGTGCTAACCTTGTGAATCATAAAAGAGAACAGCCTCAAAATTGAGATTAATCTCATAGCAATTATTTAAATGTTATGAATATCTTCTTTTATCAAGTGATGTCAACTCTTAAGAGTGGCATCTTACAAAATATATTAGAGATTCTAATGGATAATTGGTTGGGAATAAGAAGAAATAAAATTGTTATGATTTGAAATCATTAATTTAGCCTTCAAATCCATGGGGCTAATGGGAAAAGCAGATAACAGTCCTATCCTAGACCTTATATGATATTTTTCCTGGGCTTTTTAGCAAGGAGGATATCTATATTATACCCATATTTGATTAATCAGATCTTGTGATTTTAAAAATACATTAGGAATGTGCATGAAGTGTTAACAGGAAGTATCAAAAGTAGTGTTGTGGAAAAGACCTCTTGTATGTGTTTAGGGAGTTTTTTATTTCTTTTTTTTTTTTCCACCTTTGTGTTTGTTTTTTATTTATTTGTGCTGATTTTCCTCAATATGTTTTTTCGTGTGTGTTTTTTTTGTGGTTTTTTTGTTTTCTTTTTTTTAAATTTAGAATCAATGAATCATAGAATTATTTTGGTTGGAAGAGACCTTGAAGAGCAAGTCCAACCATTAACCTAACACTGCCAAGTCCACCACTAAACCATGTCCCTAAGCACCACATCTACAGCCTTCTAAATACCTCCAGGGATGGTGACTCAACCACATTCTTGGGCAGCCTGTTTCAATGCTTGATAACCCTTTCAGTTAAGAAATTCTTCTTAATATCCAATCTAAACCTCCCCTGGCACAACTTGAGGCCATTTCCTCTTGTCCTATCGCTTGTTACTTGGGAGAAGGGACTGACACCCACCCTCCAGGATCTCCCCTGAGGCTCATTTTCTCCAGGCTAAACAATCCCAGTTCCCTCAGCCGTTCCTGATAGGACTTGTTCTCCAGACCCTTCACCAGCTTTGTTGCCCTTCTTTGGACACACTCCAACACCTCAGTGTCTTTCTTGTAGTGACGGGCCCAAAACTCAACACAGTATTCGATGTGCGGCCTCACCAGTGCCAAGTACAAGTGGACCATCACTTGCTGAGTCCTGCTAGGGAACTTGTTTCCCTTCTGAAGAAGCTTTCCTTTTCTTGGCTTTTTTTTTCCTTTCTTAGTTAATTTTTCATACTTTTATTTCTTGTTACCTTGCTGGTTTTGTCTTTCCTTTCCACTGTAGTTACATTACCTCAAAAGGTTCTCATCTCTGTAGCATTGCCTCTTTGAGGTCAGGCATGACCTTTCTTTCCACTGCTCAGTATTTGTAACAATTTAGGAATACTTAATTTCCACTGTGATTCACATCTTATCCATCAGTACTAAAGCCGGTGATTAGGGTATGACAAGGGTTTACGCTATTTATCCTGTGCTGTTAGTATCACATCAGCCCAACACAGTCAGATACCTGTTTTGTAGCTGAGGACCCTGGGACAGGAATTTCATTACTTTAGGTGGAGGCAGAGTCCTATCGGAGCTGGGCTGGGCATGCAGCTCTCCCTCACTGAAGTATTAGTCCGTATTCTTTTAAACTAAGCCGTGTCTTACACTCTCCTGGTCACAACAGAGGTCATGTACAATTGCAAGTGGCTCCTGGCAGCTTTAACAGGGACCATGTGGTGACAATAACAGCCCTGGGAATTTCAGAATTGGTTTCAAGCTGCCTCCAAGAAGCAGAGAAGTTGTAGGCATAAACTGCCATTCCAGCCCTGCCTGGCTACATGGAAGAAAACGAAAATGAATTTTCTGGAGGTCTCTTTGTCTATTAAGTACAGAACATTACGAGAAGATCTGTGAACATGCTCGGAGTGAATTTTGACATTTCTAGCAACTCCGAAGCAGGAGAGCAACTGGATCCCAAAGGTTGCCTCTGAATCGGGAAGTCTGGCTTGGGGAGGCTTTGGGACACCAACCTCTGTGTGCTTGGGTGACCCAGCACTAACACCGTGGCCATCAGCCAGGTTTCCTACACAGCAACAGAGTGCAAAAGAATATATCTCAGTGCTCTGGAGCCGTATCTCTGGGGAAATTTTGTCCCAGTTCTGCTTCTGTGGTCACTATGGGGCATGTGAGTGCAATTACTACGATGAGCAAGGTGATGATGTTCAAGAAATAAGATCCTCTTTGTACACTTTTCTAAAGAGTTTCTTTTGACCACAAGCTTTCTTCCTCCTGTTCATGACAGCATTGGCAGCATTGAGACTACCAACGTTGGATAAATATGTTAGTGTGGTGCATTAATTTTAATGAGATGGTGAATTTAGGATAACATGTGACTACCATAATTTGGATGAATTCGGAGATCTCAACCTCTTTGTCAGAGCCCTGTCTGAGGCTGTCGCTGTGCCCATGTTAGTTGAGCTCATCTAGGTTAAAGCCAGAGCTGTGCTGGCTCACGTCCAGCTACATTGGCTCTTCCAGTGCTGTATCCTATGTGCTTCTGCTGCTGGGATAAGCATGAGGACAGTGAATGCAGATCTGCCTGTACCTCTGAAAGCAGGCACAGTCTAAGTAAGCTCTTGATTGGACTAACTGTCCTTCCAAACACACCCTGAGACTGGTCCACAAACCCTGTTGTCCTCTGAATGGAAGCATCTGCGTACACTCCCTTTTGCATAAGGAAACAGTAGATCGTAAAGAACAGGTATTTTGTGACTGTAGATCCCTTAAATCCATATGATTCAGATAACATCAATTCAGTCCATTAAATAAACAGTTTTTGTGTTCCTGGGGCACAGCACAGAAATAAAATCAAAAGGAGCAGGGACAATAAGCTGGCAATGAGGTAATACTAGTTAGCCCGACAGACAACGGTTTGATCGTCAGCCAAACCAGCTGCTTGTCCGGGTTATGCAGGCACCACTGCAGAGAAGTTTTAGGAGGTTTTACAAGACTTTGCAGACTTTTGTACTAAAATGCACTTCGCTGAGGAAGAGAATTTTTGAAGACTTGACAGACTTTTATGTTGAAATCCACTTGTGCATAAAGGAGCCAGGAAGAAAAAAGTTACATGAACCTGAGACAAAACTGCTTACAAAGTCAGGAAAGCCGGGGAAGAAAACCCCAGGTGCAGTGGTAGAGCAGAGGGGTTCAAGAATTTAGCATAAAAAGAATGTCAAACAGGGGAAGAGCTGGTATTACCTCATCACTTGTCATCTGCCTCTGTCATAAGGAGGGTGGCAGGGTGCCAGCTCTGCCAGAGCTGTCCTACAGGTATGCTGGGGAGTCTTTTGTGCCCTACACAGCAGCAGAGGAGTGGGCAGGTGGCGGGGGTTTCTTCCCTCTCCTCCTCCTCTATGCTCTCCACAGCAAGGACTGGACCACCTCCAGACTCTACTCCCATCTTGACTTTGCTTTTTTTCACCCTAGAAAGGCAGTATGACGTCCTCACCACCTGGGAAGGCTTTGGCAAGGTATTTTTCTGCTGTTTGCAGTTCTACTTCCAACAGCCGTTGTCAGACGCTCTCTTGCCCCTTTTGTGATCCTGTGTGCATCCCTGCAGAGTGGTGTGAAATACTGTCAAGCAGAACAGCACTTTATAACCACTTTACCCAGATGTAGTGACTGTGCAGAAGTCACTGAAGTCCACAGAAGTAGAGAACAAGTACACAGTGTTCTGAAAAGTAATTAGTCACTGTATGCGAAATATCAGTGAAGCCTTTGAGGGAGAAATTGCTAAATGAATCAGTCTTGAAAAAGTACACCCATTTAATCAAGTGGATTTAAAAATCAATCTGGTTCATCTGGTGCAAATCTCTAACGTAGATTTCTGCTAATCCTTTTAACCCTTGTGTATATCAATTTTGCTTGTGTCAGTAAGTTACTGATGGAGAGCAGATATAATAAAGCACTTAGTACTCATGAATTAAGTGCTCCAGTGCCCGAATTCTAAGTGCTCAAAGTAAAGTGCAGTCATTCAGTAAAGCATACAGGCTCCGTGTACAGACAACAGGAAGAAATAGTTGCCTGAAAGGGGATTTGGACCAGCCCTTGTGCAATAGGAATCTCTTCCGAGTTAGTGATGAGGGATGATGACCACAGGGGTGTATCTCAACATTTGCCCCTTTTTTGAGTTTCTGCCTAGCCTGAAAGAAGTGATGTGAACCTGCGTCAAGAGCTCCAACCCATTCTTGGATGTCTGCAAACATGCATCATTTTAGAATTCTTGCCTTCTGTCTTGTGCCTTCCACATTCTGCATGACAGCCAAGCAGATGGAGCAGGTGCTCAGGGCAAGGGAGCAAGCCCAGGCCATCAGCTTTCATCAGCCTGGAAAACTGCCGCTGGTAACTGTCTGTTTCATCTCCTGCACCTTCTGCAGGTGTAGGGCACCAGAGAGCAAGGATCACAGTCATCACATGCCTGTAGAGCAGACAGGTGAGAGTCTAGGGCGGTAGCTTGTGGGTGGGGTGTTTCTCCAGAGCAAGGAAATTCTTGTTCCATAGCAAAATCATAGGGTTTTAGCCAATGGATATAAACCAACGTGCAACACCTCGAGTTTTCAGGGAATGGGATGGCTGGGTGATGCTTTGGAGACACCTGCCTCTCCCCACGTACTGCGCTGATGCCTCTGTGCCTTACCCTGGGCTCCCTTTAGAGACAAGAGGCTAAGGATTCATTTTGACATGGCCCCAAGTTTATTTGGACTGAGGTCTGAGGCCATGTCAGTGCAGATTTTTGGAGCTGCTGTTTCTTACACCTCCTCCCTGTTCATGTTGTGGTTTTGCATGCAAAGTAGAGCCCTGCTTCTGCTTCCGAGCAGCAAAGAGGGAATGCGCAGAAGAGGAAACACAGGGCAGATTGCTGAAACACAGCTCAAGATTGCTGCTACCTGATCTCTAGTGCTTCATGCATGAAGCACAGTGTCTGGGAAAAAAGCAGAATTGAAGGCAAACAAGACAAAAACAAGGTCAACCTCATACTACACTGAGCAGATCAGCAGAATTTCTGGGTCAGAATGTATGATGTGTCCAAGTGCCAAGCACAGAGGTTTATAGGATAAACAATGAGGTAGTGTTTGGCCTTCAAGGAGAAAGTTTAACTCTTGATTATTGTAGGCATATGCTATCTGACCTCAACAAAGCGATCCTAATGCTGTTTTCATCAAGCTCATGGAGAGTTTTTCTTAGAGACGTGCTTGGAGAGTGCTGGGTTAGGCTGATGTCTAATTGAGTTACCTGAGTCTAATTCTGTTGTCGTAACTGCCTGGGGGAAGCAGAAAGGGCTGGTTACCAATTAAGATTTAATGTTATTAATTTAAGAGAGTTTGAAGGGTATATGTAGTCTAAGGAATCCATCTAATTGATAGGAAAACAAGTTAAATATCCTCCTGCCTCAAATTCTAGCTGTGTTCTCTGTCCAGGGAATTCAGTTTTCTATTTTTACATTTGAAAGGTCAGGTCCTTGCAGCCTGCGGGAGGGCTGGCATAACCATGTCAGGAGAAGCTGATATCCAAGCTGCAGCTCTGCCTCCCCACAATGAGGGGCCGAGTGACGAATGGGGAAACACCCTCTTCTGCAGAAGAACAGCTGTAACTCGTATTTCAGCCTGGTGTGACATAAGTGTTTAGGTCTCCCAAAATCTAGCTGCCATCTTCTAGCATGAAGAGTAACAGAAAAAGAAAAAAACCTACCAGAAAGGAAAAGGAAGGACTGAAAGATTGCTTTTTGCTTCATAGCTCTTTATTGAGCAGATTGCTCTCCTAGCAATCGTGTGAGAAACATTATACAAAAGGCTTGCTACAGGCCCCCATCCAGTTCTTCTTTGTGAACTTCAGCTCACAACTGACCTGAAGTATGGACTACTACATAGTTACAAGGAGTACTGCTAAAATCTGGCAACCTTCCTTTGTCAGATGAAGATTGTTAAGTCTTCAGCACTGAAGGGTTGCTCTACATGTCTGTGATAATGCAAAAAAGTAATTAAACATTAAGCAAGCTCCTATTACTACTACTCTTTTTAAGTTGTTTTTTTCTCCTTAAATTTTTAAGTAAGAGAGAGGAAACATTGTGTTTTGAATGACTGCTAGAGCATGTAAACTGTTACCTCTTAAGTTATGCAAAGTTCAGCCAAAAACTAACCCTGCATTACATTTTGGGTTTGTGTCTGCCAGTCACAGCTCCTGTATGGTCAGTGCATTCGCTTAGCCTAGCAAGTCTTTTGCTATGTGAGGTGGCTTTTCAGATGCTGAGGCTTGTTCCAGTGAGGAAGCACTGGCTTTCTAAGGAGCAAAACGACAATCTATATTAGAAGCTGCAGAGTTCAATTTCCCAGAGTTTGACATAGGGCAGATCTGTCTCTGTGATCCAGAGGGACTCTGCTCGTGTGACCTGGAGGGCAAATCGTCATCTACCCATCTTCAGGAACGAGGTAGTGGTATCAAAGCAGAGCTCTGTGTCCTTAACGGGCTCTTTGAAGCCGCAGTAGCAGAGAAGGCGAAGTACTGCCGCTACCTCCCTCCTTCTGAAGAAAAGCCAGCTCAGCACGGCTCTCTAGAAGTTACCTGTATAAAGGTAGAGAAACTAAATACCATTTTATGGAATATGATGCTCTTCGGGAGTTCCTGTTTCTGTTGAGTTACCTTATTTGTCACTGAAGCTTTAATTGTAAAGCTGCACTCTGCTTTTGATAACGCTTCCCTGGTCTGCAAGTGGGGAAAACTTGTGCTTCCTTCTTTATGGCTGCAGTCCCCATGTAGTGACTTGTACAAACAGAAAGTGATACCTCTGGTGGTCCCTCCATGACATTCATGTAAAGGAATACACAATGTGAAAAAAAAAAAGATTAATTTGACTCTACAGTGAATAAAGATTGGGTGATTAGCTACCCTATTTGTTAAGAAGCTCGTTTAGCCTATTTTCATACTGTTTTGGTGGTCACATTCTGCAAGGATAGCACATAAGACAGCTGGTAGGAGTGATTACCAAAATGGAAATTAACTGAATATTGCAAAATATTGGTGAAACATAGTACTGAATTCTTGTCTTCACATTGGCAAATTTATTGTCTGACTTACATCAGTGCAGTGAAGTTTTTTTTTTAAAAAAAAACATCCGCCAAAGCAACATGCCTTATCTATTGAAACAGTTCATTTTTAATGCTGACTACTGGCAGCAAACTACTTACTAATGAGGTTCATGATATGAATTGTTGTTGAAATGAATCCTTGAATAGTTTTATATAATGTGTGGAAGAAAATCACAATCTGTTTGCAACATATTTGAAAGCAGAAAGAGATTAAATTAATTTCACATGTTATATTTCTTATGAAAAAACCCTTGGCCCTAATAAGCATTTCCTACTGGCCTTTTTTTTTTTTTTTTTTCCTGATAAGGGAAGACCTACCTAAAATAGAAATGCAATAAGCAACTCCAGTGAACATTCTGCTAAGTACTGCGGTCATAATATATCTACTTTCTCTCAAGAAAAAGTACTAAAACATTAACATTAAGAATTCTGTTCTTCGGTGTGGGTCTGCTCTAATGTATAGTCAAAGATACATCAGCCACTGATAATCTTGTCAGCAAATCAACATTATTTGTGTGTTTGTTTTTTTTTTTTTTCCAGAGTCATCTTTACTCCTTTATAGTAATTTATTACCTAGCAGTTAAATTGTTAGATCTTCTTTTTGGAAAAAAAAGCTATTCAGTTTTCTCTCTGGTCATGTTTCAGCCTGATATAACTTCCTGATTTAATGTAAAACCACCTTGCAAGTTCAAAAGAACTATTTGAACTATATTTATGCCTACGGACTTTACACTGGATGAGATAATGTTTCCTTGTGCTATGACGGTGCAAATTGTATAAAAGTCTGGAGAATAGCTCCTAGCTTGACTTGCAACCAGTCTTGTAAAGTTATCCTTTCAATTAACAGCCAAGGCACTAAAGCGCCTTTGGGAATTTCAGTAGCTGCCCACTGGCATCAGCGAGCATACAAAGTTTACTTTGAATATTGTGAAATGTATTTGCCAACAAAACATGTAATACTACTGTGTTTTTTGTAGTTTTGTACAGGAAGGGTCTGATGAAGCAGGCTACTGTATTTCAGACTGGAGCTGCTAATGTAATAATGATGGAGCACATCTAGACATTAATTAAACACTTAAATGCCCTAATGGTGACAGCTGTGGCACTCAGTGTCTCAGAGTCAGTTGCTTTGTAGAAGTCACCTTCATTTAAGTGTCCATGTTTTTTGCACATGGATGAGCTGTCTCAGAAAAGACACACAAGAGCCAGCACACGTGGGTGTGGACATGCTTAAATCTTTCAGTTAAAAATTCACAACTTTTTGCTTTCATCTTTGACTTGGAGGAATTCATATCGGTTATTTCTCTTATGGCGAGAGTTCCTGTATCTCTAAGCTATGTGCAGGGGAAAAGGAACTCTTGGTCTGCTCAGGCAGCCTGAGCCTGCCTCAATCACGACTTTGGCTTATTCCTTGTCTTCATTTGTCGCTGCTCAAGGAGCTGTAGGTGTCATCTGTGCCTCTCTGACAGGGGCATGCTTCGGGCAGGGGCTGCAGCATGTCCGCTTCGCCCTCAGCGCCCCGGTAGCTCGGCCACGTCCTCCCTTGGACAGCTCGGGGCAATGCCCAGTGATGAGCAGAGGTGACCAAGCTCTGGTAGGACTCCACTAGCTCTTGCTGGTGGGAGCGAGCCCCGTGCAAACATTCCTTGTTGGAAGATCTCATTGTGGCCACTGTCAAAAAGAAGGTGAAAGGATATGGCCGGAGCTAACGATTAAGAGAAGGCAAAGAAACTCAACATCCTGAAGTCCATAGTGGGGATGGAGCATGGGGAAGCATGGCGGGACGTGCACACACCTACTTGGGCTGGAGGACTGCTAGCATAAACCTTTTAAGATCTTTTGGCTGATGTGTTGGTTTTGGGTCATTTCATGCATTTGGATTTGGCATTAGAAATCCTTAAGCCACCTTGACCAGTAAACTGCAGCCTGAGCTTGCCCACGTGCAGAGCTCCTGGGCACCAACTGCAGGGCCATTAACAGAACGAGAAACCCACCTCATGACCCAGCATCTAAAAAGGAGGTGCTGTGTTGTCTATCTTTCTGTGGATTTAGCACCCCAGAGCCCTATCTTTCCTCTGCTAAACAGAAACCAGCTGATTTTATGCAGAAACCAATTCAAATTGCTAATACATTTTCTGCCCTTCCCCACTGAAGACTGAACATGAAATAACTCCACTCTAATTGTTTGGTAACATTATACCTTTTTTTTCTTTCAATACTTCTAATTGTGCACTGAAAACAAAACATACTTGTAATTTTCTCTGGCTTTTGTAATACGTTATTGGCTCTTATAGATTATTCAGTAAACTCAAATTGCATTTTGTCTTAATTGGGTCTTGTGTGTGTTCTGCCCTGGCCAATTTTCAGCCTTTCAGCCTATCACCTAAATTACTTTGTACCCTAATAAGATGGACTGGTTAATACAAGGCAGTATGACATTCATTTTACACCTCATATTCCCCTCAGCTTGTGTAGAAAGAATAATTTTAAAATTAACATATTTTGCAGTTGATTCTAACAGTCGCCAATTTTCCAAAGTGTTTTACTAGCTAAAAAAAAAAGAGACTCTTCCTTCAAACATTTATGTTTTAGCTGTCACCCATCTCGTAGTAAACTTTTCTGAAATCAGCTTTTGGAATTTTAATACTTTATTTCATTGGCATACAGATCAGAGTTTGCTGGAGTTTAATGGTTCTGTTTATGCAGCAGTTAATAAACAAGTGTTCAAATAGATCTTCAGCTCAGGCCTCTCCCACTCCTGGGTCTGTGTTGCTGGGTTTTAGTGCAGTTAAGTAATCTCATACATCTTACTCAAATTAAATGTTATATTGTGGGTAATAAGCAATTTGGATAGTCCTTTTCAATGATAATAAATCTACTTATCCTTGTTTCAAAAAAGGACATAACCTTGTTTCTAACTTCTCCCAGTTCATAAGACAGAGTACTATGAAACTCGAAAGGGATACATCAAATTTTTGGTACATGATTATTGCTGGTTCCATTTGACTTCTGCAAAAATTATCCAGAGCTGATTTGTATGTGTGACACGCAAGAGATAAGGTACTAGAATATTAAAATTATTGTTTATTTGCTCTCATACAATCATCCCCAAAATCCTGCTTAAGAGGTTTTTTTTTGCAAATGAAGTAAAACTGTAAGCTTGCATCACAAATGAAAGTTAAAAATAACATATATTTATTTGTGGGAACATAGAGGGTGTGAGTTGGAGTGGGTTGCACCTTGTTGGCTCTGAAGAAGTGGCTTAGCTGCTCTGCTTGGCTCCCTCCAGCCCAGCTGGGTTAAATCCATGAGCGCGATGGGCATAAGGGGCCAGTTTTAGATAGTCAGTAGGTTTCAGGGTGCTCCGACACCAGCCAGCTGAAGCACAAAACAGATTAAGCTGTATTGATACCTCCTTGGCAAGGGGAAAAACCTGCTACTTGGACCCCCTCCTGCTCTTCTGTGCGTCAAGAGCCCCGTGCAGCAGCGTCCTGCTGTCCTCCGCATCCAGCTGTGCTGCACAAAACAGCAACCGGCTCTCCAGGGCCAGCGCGCTGCTAATGTGCAAGGCACACGGGGCTTTTGAGGACCTTGCTGAAATTTTCTGTCGTTTCCTGCTTAGCAGCAATTCTGCTCTAACAGGGAAAATAATCAGTGTCGCAGGTGGTTTCTACCTCCTGACAGATCCCGTTAGCTGGGAGCTAGCTGAGCCTTCACTGAGTCTTTCAGTTCAATAGAAATCTGCATGTGAAATCTGTCTCTTTTTTTTTTTTGCCAGCCGTGATTACATGGTAATGATCAAATATCTTTCCTTACATTACTTTCCCTTTCTTACTCGTAGGTGTCAGATTCTCCTTTCTCACTTTTGTTTCTGCTATTAAACTGTCAGAAAAAGCTAGTGCTTTCTTACAGTGATGAAGCTGCATTTGGGGGTTTGTGTGAACATGTTTTTGTGGTTTTCTGTTTGTCTGGGTTTTTTTAACTGCTATAAATTGCAACGTCTATCTTTTGATTTCCATTGCGGTGTCTTTTACCATAAATTAATAGGTAGTTGCATGGCTGCTTTCTTCCACCACCTTGTTAGGAAACATGAAAAAATGAAAATTTTACAGTAATACTCGTTCATGACAACTAAGCTCTAACAGAAGAGTAAGAAATACATATATAATTTACTAAGAAGTACTATCAGCACTGTGTATTCATAACTAAGAATATATATACAACTTTAAATTGGTGCACATAATATTCTTCACTATGTTTTTTCCTGTTTATATATCCCTACCATAACAAAATGAAAAGAAGAAAGTGTTGTTATTAATGACCTGTAAGCAAATACAAAGGTTATATTTGTATGGCCCAGAAACAGGATTAAAAAGGAGACCTAATTTTATAGTGCTGATGCAGAAGAAACTCGTATCCATTTTTCTTTGGCGGTGCGCCATCTCTATGTAGATTCATTATGAAATTATTAAAACCACACTGTTATCGAGCAACCTTAAAACTGAGGGTATATCTAGGCTTTATTATTATTACCAGCCACTTTAATAGAATATAAATATCATATAGGATGTCATCACTGTACACAAAGCCAGCCATCTATAAGCCATCCTATAAACCAATGTAACACACCAGGGTGACACCAAGCTGTGTGGTGCCGTCGACACGCTGGAAGGGAGGGATGCCATCCAGAGGGACCTTGACAGGCTGGAGAGGTGGGCCCGTACCAACCTCATGAAGTTTAACCAGGCCAAATGCAAGGTCCTACATCTGGGTCGTGGCAATCCCAGGCATAAATACAGACTGGGTGGTGATTGGATCGAGAGCAGCCCTGAGGAGAAGGACTTGGGAGTACTGGTGGACGAGAAGCTCAATATGAGCCGGCAATGTGCTCTTGCGGCCCAGAAGGCCAACCGCGTCCTGGGCTGCATCAAGAGGAGCGTGGCCAGCAGGTCGAGGGAGGTGATTCTCCCCCTCTACTCTGCCCTCGTGAGACCTCACTTGGAGTACTGCGTCCAGTTCTGGAGTCCCCAACATAAGAAGGACATGGACCAGTTGGAGAGGGTCCAGAGGAGGGCCACGAAGATGATCAGAGGGCTGGAGCACCTTTCCTATGAGGACAGACTGAAAGAGTTGGGGCTGTTCAGCCTGGAGAAGACGAGGCTCCGGGGTGACCTTATAGCGGTCTTCCAGTACCTCAAGGGGGCCTACAGGAAAGATGGGGAGAGGCTGTTCAGGAGGGCCAGTTATGATAGGACAAGGGGTAATGGTTTTAAAATAGAGGGAGGTAGGTTCAGGTTGGATATTAGGAAAAAATTTTTTACTATGAGAGTGGTAGAACACTGGAACAGGTTGCCCAGAGAGGTGGTGGATGCTCCATCCCTGGAGACGTTCAAGGCCAGGTTGGACAAGGCCCTGAGCAACCTGATCTAGTTGGAGATATCCCTGTTCCTTGCAGGGGGGTTGGACTAGATGACCTTTGAAGGTCCCTTCCAGCCCTAACCATTCTGTGATTCTATGATCTGTGTATTTTATAGGAATTACCATATGCAAGCTTAAATTAAAATAACTTGTTTTTCTATAATTCGTATGTCAATATATGTGAGGAACCAAAGTGCAACTGTAAGAGTAGAACGTCAAATGTTGTTTTAAATTTCTGTCACTGTTCTGAGAAAAAAATATTTAATGTAAATGTTCCTTTCCAGTTCCCCCTCACCCATTTTCCATTTTTCCTTCTAGGCCTGAGAGAAACAGCTGGTTTTGAATTTATTTCTTGCATTATTGTGGATTTTGTGCAAATATGGATTCTTCTTCCACACTACAGGAAATTTGCACCAGTGAAATACAGAGAAGTTTGAAGAGTATAAGCTTTTTCTGCTGGTGTCTTCCTCACCCTTTTATGCAAGTACTAAGCAAACGTGTTATAATTTTAATGCCCTGAACTGGCAGAAGCATTGATTAGATGATGAGAAACAACATGTCATATTTCTCCTCCCAGTCAAACTAATTATAAAACTGAATGTTGGAACATACTGAAAATATGGTCCTCCCTTTGAGGGAGGAGAGATTAGATGTGGTGCTGAGTAGGTAGCTATGTGACCTCGACATTACAAGAAGCTTCAGGATCTTTGGAAAAAGTGCAGTTTTACCCCAGTCTGCAATGGAGCTGATTTTTCCCAGCCTGTCCTTCTAAACTCGCTTTTCAGACAGTTGTATTAAGGAGTTAAAGCTGGTGCTGTTATGCAGAACCTTCCTGTTGAGAATGAGATCATAGAATCATAGAATGGTTTGAGTTGGACGGGACCTCAAAGATCATCTAGTTCCAACCCTCCTGCCATGGGCAGGGACACCCTCCACTACACCAGGTTGCCCAAAGCCTCATCCAGCCTGGCCTTGAACACTTCCAGGGATGGGGCATCTACAACTTCTCTGGGCAACCTGTTCCACTGCCTCACCACCCTCTGAGTGAAAAATTCCTTCCTTATATCTAATCTAAATCTCCCCTCTTTCAGTTTAAATCCATTGCCCCTTGTCCTGTCACTACATGCCCTTGTAAAAAGCCTTGTAAAAGAGATATGTAATGGCAACGCATCAGAAGATGAAACTCTTTGAATAGCTTAGCTTTCAGCTATTTCTCACCATTTGGAGTCTGCAGAGAAGCCAGTTGCTTTGACCAGACCTTTGTATCTGCTCAGCATGTTGGACAAGATCCCCCCGGACAGGGACTTCTCCTGTTTCTACTTTCCAGCTTTAGCTCACACAGTTATAACGCCTTGTTTCATACCTCAGGCATGAAACAGGCTGGCCTCTAACTATCTGGTATTTTAATCCCAGATTTGGCTGCAGGGAGCTTAGAGGAGCCGTCCGGATCCGGCGCATGAGTGAGGCGGGTGGCAGCTGGCCCTGGCTGTGCCCCTGCCCCTCGGTGCCTGCACACATGCCCCCGCCGCGGTGGCATTCCAGGGCTCCTGTTGAGTCGTGTGTGTGTCGCTTCTGTTGCTTCTGGCGACTATTTCTTGGCTATTTACTTAACTGTTTGTCATTGGTGTTAAGATAATTTCCTTCTAACAGGGATATAAACTGATAAGTTTGTTTGACTAATTATCATCTCTTACTCAATCTTTTCTACTTTTCAAATGTGAAACTAGGTGTTTTGTGTATCGTTTTATTGACAAAACCACCTTTTTTTAAAAAAAAGCAGAAAGCAGAAATTAATGCAAGCAGAGTAACAGCCTTTAGTGGTTTACTGTGGGATTTGTCACTACAAATAAGTAGAACACTTGTTCCCCTGCCCCTTCTTAGCAAATTTCAGCTCTGTCGCCCATCTTTCTCGAGCGTATAATACTTACTTGGTACAAAATCAATGTGGCTTTACTACTGAAGCAATGAAAAAAATCTGCCCTATTTAATAGCTGTTCTGTGGATATTAATTTTTCTGTACACTGAATGAAGAGGCACTCCCTTGCTCCTTATCCACATCATTCTTTGTTTCTGATTGAATTGCTTCTGTCTACTGAGCCTCATAAAGGATTGAACAAAATTTAAATATCAATTGCATCTAAAGTGTATATAAAATATTTGAATAAAAGCAAAAAAAAATATTAATGTTTAGAAATAAATACTGCAGGAGCTACAAGATTTCTAGAGGGAATTTTTGTAAAGGATCTATTTTTCTATTGAAGATTGCGGTACAGTTTAGGCTAATTATCCTCAGACATCTTCTTTATTATCTCCTCTTCAATGACATCAAGTGCAGTTGTGTGTGATGGTGTTAAATCTCCCTTTATTCCTGCAAATCTCAAGCCTACAGACTTCCTTTGGCTTTCATCCATTTTTTGGTATTCTGTAACTTCTTCAGTGCGAGTTCTCAAATGAAAGGTTCTGCTTTGGCCCCTGAGGACTGCAACACAATATTGGAGGTGGAGGCAGTGGAGGCCTGACAGATCCTGTTCTTTGATCTGCTGGAATTTGTATTGACTTCTCATCCTTTCCCTGCCTGACAAAGTATTGAGGGTAGAGAGGAACCACTGGAACAGAGGCATGAAAGCAGGGATTTGTAGTGCTCTAAATTCAAATGTGTGGAAGTACAGGGATACACCTTTATTAAATGCAATGATTGTACTAATAAAAAAAGAACTTCCAGCAAAATAAAAGGAAAGGCTAAATAATTGATCAAGGAGGAAACCTGTTAAGCTGCTGGTGTGCTCAGCCTACATTGCTGCAAACAGCAGAGGTCTTTGAGAGCAGCTATAAGCCTGCTTGCTTGTCTTGCTTGAGGTCCTGTGCTCGTACACCTTGTTGTAGCATATGAACTCCAATAAAATTATTTTGTTCAATTGATTTTTTTACACTGTTATGTCTTGCTTTGCAAATAAATTAAACAGAAAATGGCTGGGATTTTAAGAAGTGCACATCTCTCTGCAAGCAACTAGAGCAGAAAATCTTTGTGGTAATTGACCTGCTGAGGCTGAGACTAATACAAATATTCACTGGTTCTAACGTCTTCTGCCTTACTTCACCAAAACCTGAACACAACAGTCTTCAGCAGTAACTACAGGAACTGCTCATTTTTCCAGGCAATTATTTCTGGGTAAAGATAGGGAGGCAGGAAGGAGAGAGGCAGGAAAATATACTGCACTTGAGCAGATTTCAGTCTGAGAACCCTTTTCGAGCTTGTTTTCATTATGATGTTTTGGGGCAAATCTGTTTTGTGTCTGAGACCTGCTGATACACTTGTTTCACCGCAGCTTCCTTTGTAAGAGGAAAAACCATGCTGGAGCCCTTTGTCTGGGATATCACGCTGCTGGTGGCTGCTGTATGTCGCTTCTGTACCTGCTTTTATGACTTTTTGCAAGCCTTGACTAAAGTATTTTTTTAAACTGTTTTTTTCAGACTTAAACCCAGTTTTTGTTGAAAGAACCACCCAGCAGTGTCTCTTCCAACTTTTTATGACTGCTGCTAGCCAAACCAAGTGTACTCCCGAGGAGAAAGGTGTGTGGGATGGTTTGGTACCTCTCACCAGCACGTGACTCCGCAGCACCTGTGTCCCCGGCACCAAAACTGACCCTGTTGCAGCCACAGTGTGCACAGGGCTCGGGGTGTGCCAGACCCCTCAGCACATACAGGATTCTCAGTCTGGGCTCCGTGCCCCCTCCACTCCCCCCCAGCATGGCTTCTGTGGGGTTTCTGCTCCTGTTGGAGCCCCTGCTCCTCTCCCCTCCTCTCAGCAGCCGTCTCTGGCTTCATTCCTCGGTCTATGACTCCAAAATCATTCTCTCTTAGGCCTTATCAGAGAGTGGAAGCACAGGCTGTGGCTAGAAGTTTGGCTCTGACCTTCTCAATTCCTTGCCTGCACCAGTGCATCTTTCAGTGCCACCTGAAGATGCACATCCGCAAGGTCCAGACTCCGGGCACTGGTTTGAAAGGGCCTGCAAGGGAGCACAGCAGCTGCTAGGGTTGCCAGATGTCAAAGGAAAGGTAAGATTCCCTCTACTACATGTTTGGATCCCATGCGCTGTATGAAAAGCGTATGGGACATGACTTTCCCTGTGCTTTAGCAGTTGCATGGCATCTGGAAAAGGAGCTTTTGCACATCTGAGGCCAGGTGACCCTATAGTGCCTGTACAAATCAGTTATGTGTGCCAATGGTTGACCTGTGTTCCGGCAGCAGTGGCTCTTCCAACTTTTTACGACAGATCACACATCTGGTAGGGTCTGTCTCAGACTGAATAATACTATCTGTGTCCCAAGATGGTGGGTCCAAATTTCCTACATATTCACTGCTCCAACAGTTTGCAGACAGCCGACCTTTGTTTGCCCAACTTGAAGTCATTCACTACAAGCTTTCTGTATTTTTGAGAATTCCAAATTCCAGTCTGTGCCCAGGGCAAATCTGAAGGTTTGGAGACACTTGGTCCTGACAAGTCCAGGATGGGATTTTCCAAATTATTCCTACTTGATATCAGACATGACACAAAGTATTTTCATCAAGGACCATGAAGTGAATGGAAGAAGGGACAGAGGTGATGTGGAAGGGACAGGAGATGTGGAAGAGCCAGCGGATTTTGCACTGCCTCAGTTCCATTTGTAATCAATTTCTTTTCACTATATGTAATTTTATTCTCTTTGTTTCTGTATTTTTATCCCAGGTTCATATGATGTTTTCTTTTTACCTCAGCTTCCCTTGACCAGCTTTTGATCCATTGGACCAGCATTAGCCACACCTGGCAGTGTAATTGATTTAATGATGTTTAAGGATGTTGAGTTCCTACAAGAGACCAGCACGGAGACTAAAACGTGCTGTTTACAAAGCCTTCTCCTCCCTGGGATGAGCGATTCTCCTTGGCTCGTGCAGACATGTAGGCACAGAAGGTCCTCAGTCTGTTGGCAACCTTTCCCCCTTCAGCCCCTCACACCATATCAAAGTGCAGGAAGTGAGAGATTTAAGAAGTAACAGAAAGAAGGTGAAGTTAACGCAATTCAATTGTGAGACAAAAAAAAAAATATCAGACAGCCATTCATTCTGCTGCTCATAAGTGATTTCTTTTCATTTTCCCTTAAAAAAAACTCACATCATGTTTTATTGTCTTCCTCGGCTCCATGTGAAATCCACAGACACAGTAATCGTTCCTCATTTCCTCCTGTCAAACAGAAGATGACACACTGAACAATTAAGGTTTTTTGTTCATAATAAGCTACAATGCCTAAAAGAAGAGAAAAAGACTCAATTTTAAAATAGTCTGGAGAGTGAGAGGACAGTTTGCTGTCTCATAGAAACCAGGTCTTCACCTGTAGTAAAGTAGAAGCCTTTTCTTCTTGAGGACTACGAAATAGATTTTACCACTCACCGCTTTTGCTTTTCAGCATTAACACTTGCTGTGGGAGCTAATCTACTTTCTACTGTCCAACCTGAGATGATTAGTAGTATATCATTAGCTTTTTTGCTATTAGAAATCCTGTCCTCAATGAATACAACCCTTTCTCAATGAAGCCAGTCTCAGTAGCGCCGCGGTCCAGACTGCCTGCGTCGTGTGTCACTCCAAAACCAATTAGGAAGCTGTCGTCGGGAGACAGGCTGGAAACAAAACCGCACGTGTGCGGGTAATTCTCTGCACCTCGGCACTCTTTGTAGGACTGGCTGCTTCAAAAACGCCCCACACATAACCTGAAAGGTCAATTTTACTTACTGTGCACTTACTTGAAGTCTTAAACAGCTGAACACGGTGGTAACAGTTTAAATGAAGCTGTAATGTATGATACACAGGAAATAATATTCCAGTGAACAGACTAGTCCGAAATATGTTTTTCAACTCGGTTAGGAACCTTTGGAAACACGTCCTCCTCTCGATTTGATCATGAAAAGGGGAAAAAAATTACTAAACTTGAAGTAACCTTCTATGAATGGCAGATGAGATGCAAGTGAAATGTGTTGCAATAAATAAATATACAGTTTGTGTTCTATAATTTTCCATTGCATTAATTTGTCTGAATATATTTAGATCAGTAATTTAGACTGGAAATTAAGGCTGTTTATGACAACTGCTGTGTGTTGATGGAAATATCGTTTGATGTGCTATATTTTAAAACCATGTCATTGACTTCTGGAAACTGCTTCAAAGTTAAAAGCACAAAATGACTTTAACAAAATAATGTTTCACTGTACAATTAAAACATAAAAGATGAAAAGTTAAAGGTCTTGCATATTTTATATGTAAGATTTAATTTCTCTAAAAGCAATTTAAGTGTCTCGGAATTAGTTTTATAGAAAGACACTGTTCGATGCAGTCAGAATGTCTTAGCCAGATCTTGCTTTTTCACCATTCTCTATTTAGTTTTTAATTCTGCATTTATTAATATATGCACTAACTTAAAGTTTGGCGTTTTAATTTTTCAGAGCCTAGCTGAACCATACTATGGTTACAGAATAAAAGCAAAGGTCTCAGGAAACTCTGTGGGAGTCTTGAATTAATGTTCCTTTCTTAGGAGAACATACTGAAATTACAGATTTTCCTTTGAGTGTTCATGGATCACTTCTGAATGACAGCATCCTTTGCCTGTGCATCCTCATTCGGGTGAATTATATTCTCCTGACTGGCTGCTCCTTTTGTGGTGAGTGACTCCAAAGCCTTCACAAAACCTTTACTTCTTGGAGGGACCAGTGTTAGTTCCAGTTTTGTCCACATCAAGGATGGACAGCCCTAAGTGAGTCAAGCTTTGCCAATGTCCTGGGTGTCCAGAGCAATCGATGGGAACAAATGATCATTTCCTACCAGGATATCCTTCCTCAAGGCGTGTTGCTCAGCCTCAGGAGAAGACAAACATGTTTTGCCTGCTCCCAGAGATGAGTAGGAGAGGGGAGGGACTGCAGGGACAGGTAGCAGGCATGCTTGTTCCTGCAGTTCTTGGTGCTGGAAATCAACAGGCTCCAAAAGCTGCTGGCAGGAAGGCTGGGATTTTCTTCAAAGGGAAGACCAAAAGGGTGGGTATTTGAGGTTAGAGAAAGAGATCTAGCACAGGTTGTGGGGGAAGAAAGCTAATAGTAGGAATAATAAAACAGTCAGAATGAAACTTCAATAGTTGTAAAATCGAATGTTGTTTTTGAAGTAACAAGTGAGGCTTTGGCATACTTCAAAATTTTATTTCACTGGGAGAGAAAAGCAGAAGGGAGAAAATAAATTTTCATTAAATGCAGAGAGAGCTCTCATCCTCTGTTTTCAATTGTTAACTCTGAAGGGGTGCTCAGAAGAAACTGAAAACCTGCAGTAACTATGTGAATTCTTCCTGAATCCACAATCCACATCTACTCTTTCTAATAGAAAATCATGTACGGCAAAATCCCTGGCTCACAGGCGACACTTGGAGAAGCAGCCGCTGATTCTGAGTGTCTCTGCTCTTGATTGCTTCTTCTGATAAGTCTTACACAGTGCAATAAAAATAAATACATAAATAGGCAGGACTGCTAACTGGCATGTAGAACCACAAGCTATAATTGCATGACCATTTGTAAAGACGCTATTTGTAATTGTTATTCATTATAATGAACACTACAGTATTTATGAAGAGGAAAATGCAATTGCTTTAGGCAATTAACAAGTATTTTGCTTCCAATATTTCCATCCAATTCAAGTTTTACAGAGACATTATTGCTCATCCTAAAGATTTGCTCAATATTTTACAGTGAGAAGTCATTTGTGTCTTTTCCCACTCTTTTTACTCTTAAAAGCACTTAAAAATGACTTAAGCCTATTTAAAATGTGGTTTAATTATAATAATATAGAGAACTTTCATTAGTTCTTTGAAAATCCTGAGGAACGAAACATCACTTTTTAACAGATTAAACTGTCAGATTCTGCCCCTACACTTAAAAACAGCCGTGTTATGCAATTCCTTCCATAAACTGGATTTTAAAAGCATTTGGAGCTCCCTTAAGCCATGATATTTCAGTTAAAAGGTTGTTCCAAAAGTTCAGTTTTCTTTAAACTTCCTTCTAATCCTTAGATCTGTCTTTAGACCTTCCTTCTATTCTGGGATGTGAGCAATTAATACTCACTTGTTTTTGTGTCAGTTTGTTTTGTGCCTTGGTAGTTCTTTTCCCTTCCTGTTGTTTATCACTGAGTCACATCCTCCCTAAGCCTTTGGTCTAATTAATTACCAAACCAATTTTTTTCTGGTATGATAAGCTGGGCTTCCCTAGTCATCCAAGCAGTCTCCTCTGCATCGCCTGGTTTAAAAGTGTTGAGGATCCAGTGCCCACACGTTTAGGAGGTTTCCATTTTGGACTTCATCTAGTCTCTTTCTGTGAGCTGGATGCCTGTTAGCAGGCGATGCACTTTCAGTGTGCCTCTGGAGTCTATCTTCCAGTTTAGTTTCTCCTGAATGAATCTGGTTCATGTGCTCTCTGACCACTCTGTGATGTGAACCGAGGTGTCGTCAGCAGTGGTTCACTTAAAAAGCACCCTCCTGGAACAGACTGAAATGCCGTTACAGACAATCCCCAATGGCAACATGGGACTTCCTTGAGGAACTGGGATTTATTCCGGTATCCTTTTCCAAAATTCTTTCTTTTCATTCCACTTACTGAAGGTCACGCTTGAGGATTGGTTGTCGCTCTCCACTGCTGTCCATTCTAATGAGTACTATAGTTTTTTTATGGAGAAGAAAATGCAGAGATTGCTGTAGGCAATTAACAAATATGCCACTTCTTACTACCCCAAATATCTTGATATTATTTTTTTTTTCTCATAGGATAAGTCAGTTAAAAGAAAATTCATTTTTAATAGGAAATAATTTTAAAATACAGGTACTAAAGGGAGCAATAATTTATATACTTCAAATAAATGTGCTTCTGAGTTTTTGTTTTAACAGTTTCTTTGTATTTTTTTTTGACTATTCCAAAATGGCGTGATTTTACTAGGATCTAAGTGTGTTGAAAGGCACATTAACCAAGAGAGGGGAAAAAAGGGAGCTATATATAGTTTTACTGTCCCTTTAGGGAACCATTGCTTGAGCTTCATTAATATGCATTTTAGCACAATCTAATTTACTCATATGGCTGGCCCCAGGTGTTTGGAAAGGCAACTAGAGGAAAATCAGATCATACTAAAATTAGAGACAAGAAATATTGAATGCCTTCCCTTTTAGGTCCTTGAAAGGCACATATTAATTATAACTGTATGAATTTATGAAAACTGATACTATTAACAGCTACAATAGTAATTATTTCTGAAAAATGATCTCTACTAATAAGTGTATTCTGATCAAAGTACACAGAAAATGTTCTGTTAAAAAAATACGTATATAATGCCCCCTCAAAACATTAAGTTTTTAATGCAGTGTCCCTGTGACACCCTTCTGATGTGTATTTATTCACTGAAAACCACAATACAAAGCCCCATTTCATATTTGCTGTTTCTTGAACGGCTTCAAATGGAGCAGAGTGTTAGATTTTGATGGATTTGCCTTGTCCTTCTAACCCACCTCTGCTGGGTTACAAAAAGCCAAGGCTAGCAACACTGGGGACGGAAAAGTGAGAAGGTGCGGGGAAAAAAGGTTAAAAAACTGCCTCCGTGTGGTCCGATTAAGCGCTCTGTACTTTCACGAAGTCAATAGGAGGCTTTGGCAAGCAAGCGTTCACAGCTGGTCTCTGAACTGCTAACGGGATGCAGCGGTGCAATAAAGGGGCTTTATATATTAATTTCCTAAGCATCGTCTTGATTTGCAGCAGGAAGCGTAAGCAAAACAATGTCAGACACATTAGCCCTGAAGGTGCCTTTGGAGCAGCGCGCGGCCGTCTGCCCTTGCCCGGCTGCTCTGAACTCTTCAACTGGGGAGGTGCTTGCCTGGGGGAGAGACTATTTCAGAATAAGTCTTCAGGGCTGGAAGAGCCCGAATTACAGCGGTAGCAGGCTGCTGAGGGATGCATATGTTATGGAAACACTTAGTCATCTCTAGCGAGATTCTAGTCTGAAACATCCGACCTTCCTATGACTCAAAAATGGTGAGACGCCAGCAGAGAGGACGGCAACCACACAAGTAGTTGCACAGGGGCCTGTATGACCTGTGTTTGGAGAAGCAGTGGCCGCTAACACGGCTGCTCCACTCAGCCATTCCCACCCAGGAGATGGTCTAGAAGACTTCAGAGGAGCTCAGCTCTCTCCAAGCTTCACTTATCTCCTCATGGGGTGCTCTGAAGGGTTTTAATCCTCTTGCTAGAAATTTAGCAAGAGGTTGTATTATTTCAGCTGGGAGCCAAGTTTGCTTATCCATAAAGAAGCGAAGTTAGTTCTGTTTCAGACAGGATGTTGTTTGAGGAGAAGCCACACTGAAGTGTACTCACATGCAAATCGTCAGATGTTTGTCAGATATACTGTTCATTACACCTCAGTGAAGCACTATGGACAGACATTACTTTGATGTGGTAAGCGGGGTGACATTAAAGGTGAATACGGGAGTGCGCTATTAAGATGGAGTTTAAAACATACTTACAGAAAGGAACAGAGTTTCCACCAAGGGGGCCATTTAAGAATAGTCCATCTAAAGAACATTCTCCTAAAGCAAAACATCAAAGAGAGGATAGAAAGTATGTTTCAGGCCACGATTCTGGAAAGATATCAAAGACTTATGAATTTCATTACATCACCAAGGATTTTAAGAAGAAGTAGATTCAAAATGTACATGAAAAATATTCCAGTAAGTGAAAAATGAAAATATAATATCTAGTGACTGGAGAAAAATAGAGAAAAGAGGACAGAGAAAAAATTATAATTCAGAAGTATCTTAGGACAAGAAGTTACACTGGTAGGTGGAAAAGCATACACATGGGAAGCAGATTTTGCTCTTATCTGACCACGAAAACAAGCAAAAACTGTTCCCAGAACCAACCTGTATGTAAATATGATCCTTCAACCTTGGCAAACTAATTATGGGACCTTTTCTAAAAAAACAAACCAAAAAAAGGTCGTCAAAACCTTCTCCTCTCTGTACTCATTGTTTCTCCTAGACTGAGCCAATGAGCAAGTCTGCAGGAATGAAAACACTGCCTTTAATTGTTTAACTACCTATTAGCAAAAGGACATGCTTTTGCAATATGTCAATAAACCACCCTTCTCCGAGTGTCTCAGTAACATTGCTGCGTTAGTAGGAATGACCACGGACCTTAATCAGAAGAAGTTTTGCTCTGCCCTGGCACTCTGGCACCCACTCACGCACGGCTGTGACCCATGGCCGTGTGTGCAGGATGAGCTGCAGCTCCTGGAGTTAAAAATCCAGCAGTGAAGAGGACCCAGGGAGGGAAGTCAGGTGCCAGCCTGCAGTGTGTGTGGGCACCAGGCTCTCGGCAAGAGGGACTGAACAAAGCCAGAGCCTTGACAAGTACTGTGATACCCGCTGCCTGCAAACCTACAGCGGGACCCTTCCCCTCGGCCACCTGCTGTCTCACCTCTGTGGCCGGGCTGCAGCTTGCAGCTGAGGGAGTAGCAAGGAAGGGGAAGGAGAAGGGATGTGAGGTGAGGAGAGATGGGCTTAGGGTTAGAAAGAGCGGCTAGGGTGTAACATGATGAGGTTAGTGCTTTAGTCCCAGGGAGAAATGAGCATTTTTCAACATACGGGTTTCCAAAGCGCTGTAGAGTAAAACAACTGCAGTGTAACACCATCTCTGTTTTATTTCCTACTCAGTTCATCTCTTTCTCATTTACATTACTTTCTTTACATCACAGGTTTGAATGCTTATTTGTCTCTTCTTGGAGTCAGTACTTTGTTTCGCCTCAGTGGAAAGCAAGGAGTATTTTCTCCTGCATGTGCTCCAGCTACTGCTGCTGCAAGACCCTTTGGAGGTGGCGAGCAGGACCTCTCGCAGGGAGAGGAGCCCAGCTCTTCTTCTTCCCAGCTGCCCTGTTCAGCCGGGTGCTGTAGGGCTTCTTCAGTGCCTCTTTGTTCAACATTCTCAGTTAAAATGCTGTGAACGCTGTAAGAAAATACACGAGTGATGTGAATTATATCTATTCCACATGACTTTTTGATGAATAAAATCACAGAAGATCAAGGGTACCATCCGAATGATATTCTGTGTGTCCTCATTACAGTTAGCTATATAATGCCGCTGATATATGTGTTTCTCTACAAAAAATTAGATCCACTAATAAGTACTTTTACCCAAGAATGTGTCAACAGCTAAAGGCTCAGGGAGTTGTGTACATAAAACCCCAGATGAATTGGACCATGAATCTATTGCTTACACTACCCTTTGATGACTGGTTAAGTGCATGTAATCCTGGATACCGTAGTTTTAGCTAAGGATACACCATCAACGTATACCGTACTTAAAAACAGGGATGTTTAAGGAGGTCATGATATGGACAGTAAGCAATTGTGATTTCTGTTTGTTCAAACAGTTGAACTCAGGGACAGTTTAAGAGAGGAGCTGTCTCTGAAACACTCAGGGTAAATGCTGTACTGGTTATTAAAGAAGCAGAGCAGGAAGAAAAGGTGGAATAGATAGGCTGTGGGTACTTTGTATTACCCAGGTGTGGAGAAGAGTTTGTGCCTGAATTATACCCTATTTAAATCTGAGTCATACACATTTACTACTTGGGTAAGACATTCTCTGTCTAGAGTTAATTGTATATCTTGCTATACCTAACTGCATGATTTTGTCGCAGAGCTGGGAAAACAAAATTTGTTGGGTTCTTGACCTCACTGGCCCCAAGGAACCTATGCAAATTTATGTCCATAAATAAACTATGCAATTGTTATTATTAGCTAGTTGTGCTTCACTGAAATCTAAAATTCCCTGATTATTCCATACCAATATGCTGTGAATGGATATTACAGTGCTCAGCTCTAAACTTTGTGTCCAATGTGTCTTTGCAGAGAGCATCTCTGCCCTTGCCTGATGCTGGAGATGTTTGCAAGGTCAATCTGAAAGTTCCTCAGGCACCTGAATACAAGCAACTACTTCACTCGGGCATGTGCGGGACCTATTTCCTGACAAATACCTACTGCAATCCAGAGTTTGGATGCCTTTCCACCTCACAGGTTCACTCCTTACATGTACTCTGAGAATCCTAACACTCAGAAAAATAGCACTAAAAGCGAGAGCTGGAGGTCATCTAACCCTCTGCTAGCCCCAGGCGGGATGAGTTTGTATCTGCATCTGACCTGTTGCTCAAGACTTCTGCTGATAGAGAATCTGCTGTTTCCCCTGGTGAGCTATTTTAGTGCATAATTACCTTGCTGCAAGAAAATGTGCCTTAATACCTAGCCTAACTATCCTTTCTTTGATTAAAGGCTACTATTTCTTGTCTTATCACCACAGACATGGATAACAGATCCTTCTTATCTAGCAGCAGTCAGTATTTAAGGTAGCCAAGTTTCTGATCATGACCTCCTCCAACAACCCTAACTCTTCCATAACCTTCCTTGTAAGTTCTGGATTTTAGCCCTTGCATCATTCTTATTGTTACTGTGTTTTCTCTGGTTCATGTCAATCACAGAGTGTGGTGCCAATAACTCAACACGGCACAGAGTAGTTCATTTTAGGGGTCTCCAATACTGAATGCTTGAGACAAAATCCAGAGGCTTTGCAGGCAATATTGCTGTTTAATTCATTAGCTGACACAGTCATACTTACATCTGACTTTTGGGAGCACTTACCCAGGAACAGGAAACTGATTTCTACCTGTTCCTAAGCTTTTAGGTGTTTGGATCCACACCGTCCCCGAACCAGGAGAATACTCTGGTCTTTAGCTGGTGTAGGTAACCAAATGGTTATGACATTGGGATGGGAATGGCCTCCAGTGTTGATGAATTTTTATAGTTGGCCGTCCTCATTCTTTTGTATTATCATTGTTGGTCTACTTTGAGAAGTTATAATACAGGGCAGACCTAAACAGGGCAAAAAGTGTTGCAAGGGTTTAGTCTCCTCTGTCAGACAGGGACAGGACTGATGTGTTCAGGTTCTATTTGCACCACTATTCTGATTTCGCATCCCCAGGGGCAGGCATGCCTCTGGTTCATGGGAGCTGCAATAAGTATGATTCATCTAGAAAAATAAAATTCAAGCATAAAAAGCCCATGCGTAAGTACTTACATGATAAAGACCAGAGCCTTAATCATAATGAATTCACTAGGAACATGTAACTGGAATTACTTTTCTTCAGAAGAACAGCCTTGCAATACGAAATCACTGAATAAAAATTTCCATTCGAGGCAATGGAAAATTATGTCACATATATTGTGTACGTGTATATATAGGCAGGGAGGTGTGTGTGTCTGAAAGAGAGACCTGAATTCTAACCTGAATTAAAATGTTAAAAATAGCAGGATCCTGTTTAGCAGAGGTGACATAAGAGACCTCCTTAGTCTCCCAGTCTCCCAGTAACGCACGCTATTCCTTAATGGCAGACTGCTCTGTCATGATGACCAGTACATCATCATGCAATACAGTGCTTCGTATCTCATTCCCCTTTCATTCCTCAGACATGTCACTGTAGCGTTCTGACTTTTGGGCCAGTCATGCTGCATTTATGTATCATCCTGATGTATTCAGCTAAGATGATTTATTCATGACAGGAGGAGGAGTTACACGTTCGGTGTGGGTATGGAGCGTGACTTACCAACACAGTGCCCTTGTGCAAACCTGTGTTACTAATTTGTATAATGTAACAAATAAAACACAGTCGATTTGACAGCAGGATAAACAGAAATATTTTCATCTTCCCTTCAGCTGGTGAGTTTGATGACAATTACTTTTTCTTTAAAATCTGTAATTTCTCTTGATGTATTAGCCAGAATGGCATTGCTTGATGAAAGTGAGATCAGGTGTGCACAAGAAAGGACAAGTCATAAGCGAAAAAAGTTGCAATGCAATGTTTATAAAGGAGTTCAACTGTCATTAAAGTGACTTAATTATGTAAACTAATTTTGATACCAATCAGTTTTCATGAAGTTGTGTTACCGGACCATGATGGGTCTTCTGTCATCAAATTCCTACCACATTTGTCAGGATTTCAGACACACAAAGACAAGTGGGCTCTGCTACTACATGTCTAGGCAGCAGGTAGTGAGGGATGGTCTGGCCAAGATTGCGGCAGGTAGATAATGCTGTCTCCAATGGTGGGAAAGGAAAAACCTTGAAAGTAAAAGTGAGTTAGTAGATGTTAAGGTGCCTTTATATAACCAGGTGGTGTAAATTGCTCCAGGTAAGAAGAAAATCCAGGTTTGACTTTCCCAGCATGCCACTGACTTTGCATGTGAAACTGGGAAAATCACTGTCTCCTTTCGGCTGCAGCTCCCTATTTTCGGATTCGTGATGCTGCTCTTTGCCTCAGCAGCCTGGCCTGAGACTAGTCAGGACCAATTGTGAGGTGTTTATACAGTGGTGGGCTACGTGAAAGGAAAGCACGTAAACCAGAAACATTATTTCTTTTACAGAATATTCATTTAAATTAACATTTTTCTGCAGTCTTTTCAATATCATGCAGATTTAACAGTAGTTTGCTGAACTGGCAGATAAATAACTATGAAAAGAAAAGCTCTTATAACGAACAAAAATTTTAACAGTATTTCCACTGCCTGAATGAGCTGAAAATCCACCAGCCTGTGAATAACCCATGTGTAGCATCAGAAAAAAAACAAGAGGGAAGATGCAATCTCCATCATCTGGGATGGCGAATTTTGCCACCAGAGGGAGTCGTGTGAATACGGTACCAGGGGCTGTGCTGGCACAGGGAAGGTCAGAAGATATTTTAGCGATAAGGTTCAATGATCAAAGTTCTCTCTTTGGCCACAGCTCAGGTTCTACCAATTCAACATGTAATGAAAATCAGCTTAAAAGCTTGGCTTTTGGCTAAACGTTCCTGCCTGCAAAATTTACTTGCTAAAGATGCTGCCTTGGTGCTTTGTACTCAACCTTTGTAATTTGTGCAAAGTATACACTTGCTCAATAAAACAAAAATGCTAACTAAGCCACCTAAATCTTATGCTTGAAAATACAACTCTGGGACTGAAAATCAAGAAGTGCTTTAAATATTGTGTACACTTTCACTGAATCGGTATAAAAATTGTGGTAATCTCAAATTTTCCTGGCAACTGCTTGGCTGGTGATAAAGCAGATTACATCTGACTGCTGTAATGGCTCTGCATTGCTGATAGCAGCATGAGCTACAGAGCATCATGCAACAAATACTTTGGCTCTGGAGATGAGTATAGGGTGGAAGGAATACAGCGTTGTTGTTATGGAGTTATTTTTTTTACTGGAGCCAATGTTTAAAGAGGTATGGGATCTATTCCAAATAATACTGAAGTCCTTTATACTGCCAATATGGTTTAAAAGTGAACAACAAGCAAGAACAGAAGCTGATATGATCTGATGCTTCAGCAAGAAAAATAATTCCTTTAGAGAAGTCCGTCCATTTAGTGCTGCCTTTGGTCTCAATTGCTACACTTTAACTCCTGGTACTTTTGGGAGTTCTGGATGGAAGTACTTCTGGAGTTGTGACTGTGCCATCCCTGGTGGTGCTCAAGGCCAGGTTGGATCTGAGCAACCTCATCTAGTGAGAGGTATCCCTGCCTGTGGCAGGGGGGTTGAAACTAGATGATCTTTAAGGTCCCTTACAACCCTAACCATTCTGTGATTCTATGATTCTATACTTCTGATACGTCCTTTAATACGGAAATGCATGTACACCCTCCCTGAAGTAAAAAACCTATTAAAATGTTCGGAACTGATTCATCACTCATTAAAAAACAGGTTCCCACAGCTGCACAGGGTTAAATGCTGTATGTCAGAAATATGAAGAAATAGCAGACTGAAAAAGAACTCAAATAGCTGAGAAATCTCAATTTCAAGCCCTGAGGGTGCCCACAGATCCCCCACAATGCTATGTGGCAGAAAAGGGGTGGTATTAGGTTATTTTATATATATATCACAACAAATGTTATACATGTGTATTTGCCTCTGCTTTCCCCTGCCTGCTGCCTATTCCCCCTTCCTACTAACCCACTCACTGCTGCTCCTCTGTAGCACTTACACAGTTTTTCTGCAGCTCTCTGCCAAACCAAAGTTCATTTTAAGGCTACAGTATGTCACAGAAGAGGTGCTGCTGAGTCTTTATGCATTCCTCTTTTTCGGTGTGGGTGAATTCTTGCTAGGCTTCCAGATTTCCTGCCCTTCAGGAATTGTGACATTTTTCATTCTACAGACCAAACATCCTTGCGATCTTTGCCATTTTCATCATTTTTTTTTCCATTAAACTTGCAATAAATTTGAGGTATAAAACTTGCAAAATCCAAATCAAACCATGCTTTCTATCTTCCTTTTCATACCTAGCAGAATGAAGCTGCTCTGGTAGCAACCTGGTAACTTTTTACTTTCAACTATGGCACATATAGAATACCACCTGTTCATGAACACAAATATAACAATTAAGTAAAAAACATTTATAACATTTTTATTTCTACAGCCTTCAGACTTGCAGGAAAATTTAAAAAATAATTAACAAAAACATAATTTTAAAAGGAAAAATTAAAATGGAATATATAATTTGGCTCAACTAGTTTATTGTTAATATTTGAGACTATCGATACTATCTTCATTCATTTTTCTGGGGAGTGAATGTGGAATTTCTTGTAAGGATCCATGGAGGGAATTTCATTACAGTTTGCAGGATGAGAAGTGAATCTATTTGGCTGCTGATCCTATACTATAACTCAAGCAAACTTTGTAGGTGTTGCTTTTCCTGCACTTTGTACTGGAGAACAGCAGAATCTGCAAAGATTCATTGATCCTGCTGTACACTCGTCTCTATTCTGCTTTTTGTGCTTCGCTCCAACAAACTGTCGTGGGATATATCTATACATCACAGCTCCCATGCTTAGTGTTCAGGGGGACTTTCATAGGACATGTGCAATGGAGCTGCAGTGTTGCTTACCAGAGCTCTAGAAGGCAGATATACTTGTGGAGGGAAGGAAAATAACTTGGCTTTTCTTTAAAATAATTTAAACACATTCAACAGTGCTTACACGGCTCCATAAAGTGACGTTAAACGCAGTTATTGCCCTTACCCGCCCCTTTGGAAATGGAAAGGTATAGTCACACCATTTTAAATTGCCCACATGGAAAAGTGTGGCCTATTTCAATTCACAGGTTCAAAATATATGTTGAAACTTGCAGCAAAGCAAGTATTTTGATGACTATTTTACTTTGAAATTGATCAGAAAGGTTTTTGGTTAAACAACTTCTGGCTATAGTTTTATTTATTTTTAAGTGTTAGTAAAACATGTTTCTTCATTTTTAACAGAGAATTTATTTAAATTGATTAAATTTAATTAAGTACAAGTGGAGAAAAATGACTTATTTCTATGAGATAAAATTCTGAGTTCAACTAACATTTTGATTCACTCTAGACTTTAATGCTAGAGTACCTGTTTGAATATGATATTTTTCATATATAATACTTTATAATGTCCTTATATAAAATATTAAGTGTTCCAATATTAAGAAATCATAGTACTTCAGCATAAATACAATTCTTATTTTACATTTTTATCCCTGTTTGGAGTGAAACACTGTGAAACATTAAATTTTCCACAGAAATGAACATTCTGTTGTCTTACATGTTGTATATTACTTGTTTGAATAATGCTACTAAAAGCACTTCAAGCCTGAAAAAGTTCCATATCATGAACAAGAAGTTCATAATGACATGTTTGGTGCCTTGTTAGCTTGAAGATAGTGAATCAGATTCTGTAAAATGCTGAGTTTTGTAACGAGTTCTTAAAAACATGACTAGCCAAATCCTTTATCTTTCATAATATTTTAGGCAACAGAAGAATCTCAGCAATTAAAATTTTGTTCCCAAAGCTAGTTATTTCCCGAAGTCAAATGCGAAATATATAGATTACGGGGTTTTTTTTATGCATTTCCTTCTAATTTAGCAAGAGAAACAATGTGGAAGACAGACCATCTTCAGAGCTGATTAAAGAAACCTCAGATGTCAGGGAATACATGGCTCTTTTAAGAAAAGAAGAATATTAAGTAGCCTTTGAGCAGCACTGCAATGTGACATTTTTACAAGGAATTCATTTGGAAAAAAGTAAAGAGCAGATACTCAGAAGAGACTGAGAAGAGTGCAGCTATTATGCTTTCCTATCATCTGGAAAAGGCGATGATTTGTTATTCTTATCCACAAGAAAGTGTCCCTCAGTAGAGCCAAATCCCAGCAAAATAGATATTGTCTGCTGGGCCTGTCTTCTTAATTCTCCTCTTTTATTTTCAGAAGTATTTATCGTTCCTAAGGACTTGCTTCTAATCTCCTTGGAAAATTAACCAAGATGTTAACAGCTGAGAAAAGATATGAATGCTCACGGGAGGAGATAGAAACAGTCATAGATCCGCTCATGAACAGCTCTTGGAAACTAAAGAATAATTCCCACAGGCAATGAGGTGAATACCAGTACGTTGAACATTTTATGCAAGAAAAGCCTCTGCAGTATTTCAGAAGTATTTACACCCAAAAGGCTACCTGAAAAAAATCTCCGTAAAGATGTTTTTAAGGCATTTATTGTTGGTGTTCCCTATGGGAACTGGATTTTGTGCATCTCTGAGCATCCACAGGAACCACTTCCAATTCTGGCAGGTCTGTTGGGGCACGCAGACACCCATGGAGAGCTGGTGACTGCCCCAGATCCTGAGCTGCTGTGCTGAAATGCTGCTGTCACCCTGAGAGAGGCTCATCTGAATCCCACCTCCTATGAGAAAGACCGAAGAGAATGGCAGACTGGACCTACACAGCCATCCCTGTGTCATCCCCAGCCTGGCGAGGGAGCAGGAGATGTGCTTGCATGTGTGATACAATTCACATCTCTCACAAGCACCACCTGTTGTAATACCTTCCCTTACACTGACTGAGGTCACATGGACATATAAGGTATATATGGCAGCTGCATAGGATGCCTTGGAAAAGTGTCCTCGTTTTCATCACTGTTGAAAGGCAGAGCAGCTTATTTGGATTCATCGCTGCTATGCGAAACCATGGGGTTTGATTCTCATTCAGGGTGCTGTAAGGAGAAATCCCACTGGAATTCATCTGAAAACTGGGTAAACGCGACAAGAATCAGGCTCATTTTATGCAGTTATTTCCTGAATGTAGATAAATGCAGATTATCTCACGCTCTTTATAAATTGCATTATTCAGATGATGTATAACTCCCTTGTGGAAGGCTGCAGCCTGCTGAAGTGAGTCTAGATACAGTCTCAGCTGTTTTAATTTGCCTTGCATCTGTTTACGTACAAAGATATTAAAGGACACAGTTTTACAAACCTAAACCTATTTTTGATGGCTTAAGGAAGAAAACGGTCCCTGGGTCTATTTGCCTAACTGAAGCGGCAACATCGTCTGTCTGCACACCTTGAGAGCTTTGTATCAGGGAAATTGCCATCCCTATTCGGAGTGCAAACTCTTTTCTGGTTAGGTACCACCGGGGTTACTAATAGTTACATTTCTTCCCTTTGTTTGCTTGTTTTGTGTCCTCTCCATTGTGCCCTGTCTGAGCAATGAGCTCTGAAACTGCATTTGTTCACAAAACGTAACTCAAGTGATTTGGTCCCAATGTAGCAGAAATTCAGACATTTGCCTTTATCTGTACAAGAAGCTTTGTCCCAAGAGTTACAAAGCTGTATTGGGTTTGCGCAGAAAGGTTTCTGCGGGGGGGGGCTACAGGGGTGTCTTCTGTCAGAAGCTGCTAGAAGCTTCCCTTGTGTCAGATAGAGCCGATGCCAGCCGGCTCCAAGACGGACTCGCTGCTGGCCACGGCTGAACTAATCACAGAATCATAGAATGGTTTGCGTTGGAAGGGACTTTAAAGATGATCTAGTTCCAACCTCCCTGCCATGGGCAGGGATACCTCTCCCTAGATCAGGTTGCTCATCCAGCCTGGCCTTGAACACTTCTAGGGATGGGACATCCACAACTTCACTGGGCAACCTGTTCCAGTCCCAATCAGTGACGGTGGTAGTGCCTCTGGGTTAACATATTTAAGAAGGGGGAAAAAAAATACCTGCGCCATAGCAGCCAGAAGAGAGGAGCAAGAACATGTGAGAGAAACAACTCTGCAGAAACCAAGGTCGGTGAAGAAGGAGGGGGAAGAGGTGCTCCGAGTGCCAAAGCAGGGATTCCCCTGCAGCCCATGGTGAAGACCATGGTGAGGCAGGCTGTCCACCTGCACCCTGTGGAGGTTAACGGTGCAGCAAACATCTGCCTGCAGCCCATGGAGGACCCCCTGCTGAAGCAGGTGATTGTCCAAAGGAGGCTGTGACCCCGTGGGAAGCTCATACTGCAGCAGGTTTACTGGCAGGACTTGTGACCCCTCGGGGGACCCACACTGGAGCAGCCTGCTCCTGAGGAACTGCATCCTGTGGAAGCAACCCACACTGGAGCAGTTCATGAAGAACTGTAGCCTGTGGGAAGGACTGACGTTGGAGAAGTTTGTGGAGAACTGTCCCCTGTGGGACCAATCCCACACTGGAGTGATGAAGAGTGTGAGGAATCCTCCCCCTGAGGAGGAAGGAGTGGCAGAGAAAATGTGTGATGAACTGATTGCAACTCCTGTTCCCTATCCCCCTGTGCCGCTGGCAGGGTAGGAGGTAGAGAATCGGGAGAGAAGGTGAGCTTGGGAAGAAGGGAGAGGTCAGGGGAAGGTGTTTTATGATTTAGGTTTTATTTTCTCATTATCTTACTCTGATTTTATTGGTAATTAATTGAATTTATTTTCCTCAAGTTGAGTCTGGTTTTGTCTGTGATGGTAATTGGTGAGTGAACTCCCTGTCCTTGTCTTGACCCAGGAGTCTTTCATTGTATTTTCTCTCGCTTGTCCAGCTGAGGAGGGGAGTGATAGAGTGGCTTTGGTGGGCACCTGACATCCAGCCAGAGTCAACCCACCACAAAAATGAGATAAAAATAAACAGCAAACAAATAGCAAATGTCAAATATCTGGAATCTCAGTGCAGTCTACAGTAGGGACTTGCAAAGCTTTATTTGTTCCAAAAAGCAAACAAGCAAACCAAAAAAGAGAAGATAGTGCCTGAATTTTGTGGTGCACCTCTAAGTGCAAACAACAAAACCCTTTCCATAGATACTGTCATATAGCAACAGCTAGATATTCAGAAACATCTGGTTGTCCACATTAGGAAAAAAGAATATGGCAGAACCCCAGTTAACAGAGGCTGGAAGTAAAATTGGTCAATTTTCTTTGAGGTGAGCACACCAACACATCAGAAGGGTCCCAGCCTTGGCATAATGCAGGCTCATAAACTACAGATAGTTAACCGTCTAAGAAGCCAACTGGAAGAAGCATTAAATACCAAGATTTGAAACCGAATCTCCCAGGGTCTTTGCAGGACAAGTCTTTTCTTCCAGTCTCTTTTTCCAACCCAGCAACTTCCAGGGATTCCCTTTGTAGCAGCTTCCCTGAGTTCCCTAGGAAGCTTCTTATTTCCCACCACCCCTGATGTTGACAACGTTTCTGTGCCCTGCTGCTTCTAAGCATCTCCTGGATTGCACTGACTCTCTCCTACCTGCCCCATCCTGCAAACCCAAAGCTTCCTCCAACTGAGCAAGCAGAGCCGAATTTGAGGAAAGTTCAGTTTCTTTCCATCCTTCCCTTCCTTCCTCTGGTTCCGTCTGACCACTCGTGGTACTTTTCCCTCTGCCACACAGCTGCTGAATTATTTTGTATAAAATATACACTATACTGTACCATTTACTGTAAATAAGCACAGATCAAACATCACAGAGGGCAGAAAACAGGACAGGGGATCCTTACGAGTAGTTGTGAACAGCCAAGTGTCCTGTTCCTATGGAGGAAGGGAGCATGGATGCAGTTAAAATGAACTGGCATTTTGAAGGAAAAACGTCTTCTCTTTTCCTCCTGCAGAGTTCCCAATTGCCCAGCCACGTTCTTCAGCTGGATGCACAAAATATTTTAGCCTGAGGGAGGCAAAAAAAAAAGGAGAAAGATTATGGAGGCACCACGCTGGTGGAACATAAAGGTTAAGACTGAAATAGCTTCCAAATAAGAAATAAATCCAAATATTTAGTCCTTTTAATTTCCTAAGAAAATTTTGTATTTTAGCCTGAGTGTGTTTCAGGGCAAGCCAAACAAATCTGCTGTTTGATCTACGAAGACAAAGGCTAAGCCATGTAAAAGTCCCGTGTGCCCTCTCAGATATCCAGCAAATGCCATGCTCTTCTGGGATCACCAAGCAAAGACACGTGGTAGTTGTGGCAATCTGATGCAGATAGCTAACTCCCATGCACTGTGCTCCTGCATCATTCTTGCTTGGAGAGTAGATGAGTGTTTGGGATTATGTCCCTCTGCAGAAGAATTCTTCCAGGAATGGAACAACTTGGTTCATGGCAGAACTGTGTGTTGGCGTAAGGCTAGTTGGAAGCCAATCCTTCATACACATTTTGTGAATGGAGAGAGGCACAGGGCTATATTTGCAAAGTTAGACATCAAAAAACAGGACCTCTGAGAAAAAATTATGCAAACGACCCAGTTTTCCTAATCACTGGAAACCTACACCTCTGATTGCCTCTGGTGTATTATCTAGTAAACAATCCATGGGAAAAGCACTTGACCAGTGCCTTGATTAGACCACTTGTATTTAGGGGAGTTTTGGCAGGCGTTTCCCTTGAATGATTTTCTTGCAAAGTTCTAAGCTTGACAAGGTGGCATTTAGTTAGGAATGTTTCATCAGCTCTAACACTTTTTGAACTCTCAGAGAAGTTTCTTCCTTATTTTGTTGGAAGATGCCTTGGGTAGAGTGGAACAGAGAATACGATGTTACCACAGTTAGCTTGAGACGCAAGAGAATCAAGTTCAATTTTCAGCTCCACCATAATTTTCCCATATGACAGCTCATTGTTTCTGCTTCAGTTCATCATTTTTATTACTTTTGAAACAGAGCTGAATAACTTTCTAGATTTCTTTTCAGACCATGAGTTGTTCAGCTCAGTCTAGGAGTCACTAAACAAAACTGAATGGCCTAAAAATATGGAAGGCTAGGATGGGAAGGTTTTGTGTTTCTGGGAAACAGGAATGACCCTATTTCCTTACTTAGAGCTGTAAAACATACTGAGATATCAGTAGCTTGGCCATTAAAGTACAATAGATAAAACCAGAACGTTTGGTTAAACATCTGATACAATAACAACAACAGATACTTTTAAAATGGAAATATTTAGTATTTGCTATGGAAGGTTCAAAGTGTCCGATTTTTCCAGTTTTTGGAAATATTCTGTCAATGGCAATAGAGTTCATAAGACATCTAAGTACATGATTATGTAAAAATACAAACAAATAATGAATAATTACAGAAGCTTGGTCCAAATTTTATTGTAAGAAAACTCTCATTTTTAATATACTTGTGTGGACTTAACATGAATTTTCCAGCATGACCAGGTAACTAAGAAAACAACCACTGAAGCTGCAAAAAATCCAGAGATTTGATGATTTAGTGAATCAATGACAAATCATCTATTGTCTCAGTGAGGCCAGAATTTCACTCACAATGTTTTAACTCTTCTCTGGTCTCTGAAGTTGTAAGTGAGAATGGAAGTATAGCAGATATGGATAATGTATTGGAAGGGTTTTCCTTTAATCGTACCAGTGACCACAAAAAATGGACTTAGAGTCTGAGATTACAGTTTCTGGGGTTTTTTTTGGAAGAATATAAAATGTTTCAAAGTCTTTAGCACATCTAACATTCCCAGGGTTAGTAGCTCTTTAGATGAATTTGACAATTCATTTCACACTTTATTTTCCTTTGCATTAGAGAAATGATGACAACATGTTTAAAATATATTAAAAGTTATGTCTCAAACATGATTACCCAAAGAAGAAATCAATGAGAATTTATCTTACTAAGGCCCGAGAAAGGGGCAAACTGAGTTTATTACCATGCAATTCACAACAAATGGATTGATTTGGATTAAACCTGAGAACTGGAGATTGGAGATCCCATTGTAACATTGTTCTTGGAAGAATACTTAACATGAAGGTGCTTGTCACTTACCAGTTGGAGAGAAATTTAATCCTCAGTTTTGAGATGAGGGAATACATAGTTTCCTTGGGCAAATCTGTAATAACTCTCTCTTCGCCTTGTTAGGAACAGCTGAATAGATAGAAGTGCACAAGTCTGCTTCCTTCCCGTCTACTGTCCCTTGGCCAGTACAGTTTTTAAACTCTTATTTGGAGCACTTTCAATGATGCAAAGTGTGTGACACTGCTCTCTCCATGTCACTGAAAGAGAGTTTTTGGCAAAGCACCTTCCAGAAAGGATTAGACCTATTCAGGGATCAGCTCTCAACTTTATAGCTGATGCCACATATTTTAGATGACGCAACTTTGACATTTTTGGAAAAAGAATTTGTAGAAATAAATCTATCTGTCCGTCTGTCTGTCCATCTATCCATCCATCCATCCATCCATCCATCCATCCATCCATCCATCCCTTCATTCCTCTCCCAGTTTAAAAATAAGGGTGACATTTCATACTTAAAAATTATGGACCACAAGTGAATCTTAAAGATGACATCTTTGTGTAGTAAAATGGGGGTGTAAAGGCATTGCTTACATCATTTTAATAACTTTACATGATCTATGAACTTGTATGTGAGTTTAATACAAATGACAAATCTGTAGCAAGTTTTAACTGTTTGCAGTTTGGGAATTAATTATTTTGTGAATTACTTAATTTGTGAATTAATCTGCAGTTTTGATCAAATTCTGAGACTAGTCTGACTTTTCCATATTTTGAGCACAATTGAAGTTTTTCTGTCTTACCGTGCACTATCAACAACGTAACTCTTCCAGGAGCCATCTCAGGAGGAAATTGAATTAAAGTTCTTCATTAACTCCGTTTTCACCTCGTGGAGGATGGAATTAAAACTTATTCATCTGCACAGGCGTCCTTCTGAGCCACCTCTCACAAGTTAATTACTCACTGGGGAGTTCCAGTATTTCTGTTTGTGTCCTAGGAACCAGTCAACAATGATCTTGAACACTTAGGAAAACCAAACCAAACTAAACCAAACAAACCATGCAACATGATTTGGTTAAACAAACTTGATTCACCAAAACACGAGGTACTTACTTAAAGCTGGACAAAATTGTTAGAATACGTTTCATAGGTGTAACTCTGTGCATAAATAGGTTAATAGTTGTATATAATCACGTAGACAAGAGAGACAGAAAACATTGCCTACACTGCTGCGTCAAAATAACAGGGCTATCTTGCTTTTCTCAATATTCTATCGATGATAATAGGTAGCAGTAAAATCATTCCACAGATACAACAACCTCTGCATCTAAAGGCAAAGTTCTACAGAATTTAATTTGGAGGGTATTTACAGACCATTTTTTTTAACCAAATGTTTGAAATTTTGAATAATTTATCATAGTCCATTGCATTCCAAAAATATTTAGAATCACTTTCAGTTAGACCATATTGATTATCAACAGCTCTCTTGGTCTCTAATTATACAGTTCTACAGGACTTGACAGCCCTTATCAAGGACAAAAAAATAGCCTTACTGACACTGAAAATGGGACAGTTTTTATGAAATAACATGTTCTCATTAATGTTTGCTCCAGAACAGCATCCAGATGCTATCCTTGGTCATGACTGACTTTCATTTAGAGTGCAATGAAGAAACGTAATATGGTGCAAAGACAAACAGTAAAATTCATCATCTCTTTGGCAAAATCATGATTTTACTTACAGCTTTCATCACAACATACTTACAATTGAACTTGAGCTTACCAACTTATCTCCAGGCTTTTTCAGAGTCCCACCATGCACAGGTACTATGACCCTACACAGGTATTTCTACAGCAGGTAGCAGTACGAGGTGTAAGACAAAACAGTGCCATAGATTTACTAACAAAATGATGTAATTGTCCCTAAACTCTTAAATAACAGTTATTCTTAAATTATTTAAAAAATATAAAAAAGTGCATAAATTCATCTTTTTTGTGGTCATCGATCATATATGTGTTTTAATTCCAGCTTGTTTTTGAATCCTGTTAAGTCCAATAGAATTTATCACACTGATGCTTTCCTGGGCAGGAGCCTGCAAGAGGTGTGTGAAGGAAGATGTGAGCCAAGCTACAGGAATGTGCTGCTATCAGAATTTAAGTTTAATTTGCATGGCAAAATATTATCAAGCAAATAAAACAAGTAGACAGCTGTAATGCCCATTGCCTGCCCTGCATAACCAATATCATGCATTATTTCTTCTTTTTCTACCCGAATACAAATAAATTAAGATTGTTAACAGAAGCAGTAATGTATACACATAGAACTTTCTATGTGCAGAACACTTTCATGAACATGAATTCAACTAAACAGAAATCTGCTCTTTGAAAATATCATTAAACATGGCCTTTACCTTTTTTTGACAAATTTTATAACTTTGTACTGTCACATCTTGCAGAGTTAGGTAAATTGTTGGCAATAGCATCTTGACAAAGTACTTCTCTATAGAAATTTAATGTACTTTAGAAAAGGAAAAAAGGGAATTGGATTTTCCTGAGATTTTGCAAGCTGTATCCTACCCTACGATACAGGAGTTTTGCATCTGCAAATTTTAGTGAAAATTAAGAAAAAATATACAGTGAGTACTAACATGTATTTATTTTGTCACCGTAATTGTAATTTCTGGAGGTCGTGCTAGAATTTTTTTCCATGATCTCTAAAATAGCTTGACTTGCAACCACCCAGGCAATTTTGCAGGTCTTAAGTATCACTTAATAGGCATTTTATTGAGTGAAACAAAGGTTGTTCCTCACGCCTCAACATTTAAGAGAAATTAATGGTTAAAATCATAGAATCATAGAAAGGTTAGGGTTGCAACGGAGCTCAAAGATCATCTAGTTCCAACCCCCTGCCATGGGCAGGGAAACCATCCACTACACCAGGTTGCCCAAAGCCTCATCCAACCTGGCCTTGAACACTTCCAGAGATGGGGCATTTACAACTTCTCCGGGCATCAATACATTTTTAAAAAATGGTTATTTTCTTTCAATGCTGGGAGGGAAATAGATGAGGCCTGATGCCCTGGGACCTCCCAGTATGTGAGACCATGCTTTCCATTTCATATATGAGAGAAAACACATGGACGGAGGACTGAAAACATGGAGAGGGGCTCAGCAGACAAACCAGTCTGCATGTGTCCAAGCTGAGCAACCAGAATATGACATGCTCAGAATAAGCGTCTCTTTCTGAAAATATTGACTCATTTTCAAAAGTGTGTGTTTTCCTTCTGTACACAGAGCATACTGTAAGAGGATTCTATTTCTAGACAAACAGATGCCAAGTAACTTAATTTATTCTTCTTAGATTTCACATCTTATACTGTGTTTGTGAAAGTTGTGCCCAGTTCTCTATGCTGTTTTTGCTACTGCTGTAGATGATACTCTAAAAATAACATAAGTGAGGGTGATATTTTTAGTAATTATTTTAAATTACCTTGTCATTGGTCACAATCACATTAATAATCTTGAATGTTTTTGGGTGCTCAAATAAATGTATGTATCTCCGTAGAAGTACTATTACAATTTAATACCAACATCTTTTTAATACAGGCCTTAGTTTTAATGAGAGAAATGTAAGATATCAGTTGAGGGTAAGACTGAGGTGAATTTTTGGAAAAGATTAACTGCTATCATTTTTCTCAAATGAAGATGACAGAATAAAGAATAATATGAAACTGAAGTAGTCTAGAAAAACACAAAAAAAACTCTGCTGTGGATGAAAGCACTGAGGACAGTCACAAATCTTGGGACCCTGAGACGATTGTCTGTATTTCCTGTCTCCTCTTCTACCAGGAACTGGCCATTTTAGGAGGGACAGAGGCTGGGAGATGTTCTGCATTATTGGCAGGGCTCCTACAAAACCTGGATAAAACACAGCTTTTGTCCTCAAGGGGAAGCCCACAGAGAATAGTGACACAGCTGCTGCCTGCCATCGCTGAGAGAATCAATCCCCCACCAAAAGAGCTGCTTGCACGGGGATGCCATTTGCATGGAAGCACTACTCCCATGGGTACATTGCCATTACATAAAATAAACCTTAACAAAGGTCTCCCTTGTGTCATTCTCCTACACGGCACAGTGCGTATCAATAAATGTCTGTGTTAACAAAGGGGTCTGTAGCCCACCTCTTTGCTATGTCGCCATAAGCTTCGAATTTAATTGAGGATTTCTGACTTAACAGCATTTTCTTACTTAAGGAAAAGGTGGTCGTCTTCTGTCTTGAAAATATCTCACACTACATTCCTTTCCCATCAGTTGATACTTTTTGACATCTTTAAGCCATTGATATAATAATTTCTGACAGCATCAGTGTGCTTTAATGATGGCATCCTGGAATGTTACTACTTCTAAAAATGTAAGAGAAAACGGCCATGATTTTTATAGTACATTGGAGGTAAATAAGCATATATATTTATTTTAAAGGCATTTTAACAGAGTTTAGAAAATGCTGGTTGTACTTCAACATCTTCTGTTGTGAGAAAGCGAGCTGTTATTTCTGTCACTTGCTGAGAACTGCTATCTTAATGATACAGATCCGTGCTTTGTGGCAGAGTCCTGAGGCTCACAAAGATTAGGCTGAAAACATGCATGTCCTTTTCAGAATTTGGGAAACCTGACTGTCTCAAAATTACAGTAAATTTTGCTATTAAAAAGTACCATAGCAAAGAGTTTTCATGCAGCTCTTCTTGTTTTATTTAACACAACATTAAAGCTGTCTTTAAATACATTTTGCAAAAGCTTGCACAGGTAAGGTGTCTTCTTTCTTTGCCAATGTCTTGTCTAAATAGGAGCCCTCCAACCAGACATTTTTTGTTGTTTTATACAGAAATTTTTCTTCAATATTTGGGACTCATTTAATTAACTTGATTTTTAATGAGCAAAGATATCAAATAAGTAAGCATGACTAATGAAACTTAGTCTGACAACATTTCTATCAAGGAAACCAAAATCTGTGCATCAAAGAAAGTTTAGGCATTTATTAGGAGCTGGAAATCATCATGACTCCTTGCTCACAGGAGCTCTCTAAATTTGTGTTCTGCCAATACAAAATCACAAATCAAATCTTTCCTTGCTTTGTAACACCATGCACAATCCCTTCTATAAATGCTGAGTAAACACCAAATTTGCACTCTATTTACTTGCTGCATGGCATTAGACATGAGAAAAGACTTTAGTCAATGACAATATTCCTATAAAATATGTTATAGGAGATCACCTTCCTCTTTGAAATCCACTGCATTTTGGTGCAGTGATATGATTTTTTTTTCCATATTATTCATATCTTCCAACACACTCCCCCGTCCCACTCTCTATAAAATATCTTTTAAATCAAATCACAGTTCCCAGAAATGTATTTGCAAAGTCTCCTAAAGCATTTTTTCCAGGAGTGAAAACTGTACCTTACCAAATTTCATCAGCATAGCACTGCTTGTAATTCTACAAGTCTAAATAATCAAATAAACTCTTGAAAGAAAATTGTAGCCTATTTATTGTGGCAATCTGAAAGTTTGAGTGTTAAGAGGTACTTCTTACTATGAACTGATCACAAAAATTATTTGAAATTAAACTGCTTTACTCATGAGCTTTATAACAATGTTCAAGGGGAAATTGTGACATTAATGCCTGTAATGACATTACAGTGCTTTCAGTACTGTAGTTCATGACTATGGCCTGCAGCCTATCTGAAGTGAAGGACTACAATTCTGCAGCATGTGAGGTGTTGGGGTGTTTTTATGTATGCAATAAAAGGAGAAGTTTGTCCCAGGCCCTTTCTCTCTGTAAAATCCTCTGGATGGGGCTCCAGTCATCTCCGTCTCTCCCAACAGTCGCTGTGTTTCTGATCCTCCTAATCTCCATTCACTATTTGTGCAAGTTAGACGAGAATGTGAAGTAGAAATATCGTTCATTATTTTCTATGCCTTTCTAAATTAAAGCTACCTTTTTCTTTTCTTTTCTTTTTCAGCTCTCCAAAATATATAGTTTTAACAGAACACCTAGACATTTCTCTTATATGGTTCCAGCTAGTCTAGAATCTGGCACCGTGCCTTTGCATTCCGGAGTGTTCAGCTGAAAGTGTGTTGAACTTTCAAAAACTGACTCTTTCTCACAGAGTTAATAGTCCAAAATCATAATAAATCCTTTATTTTATCCATAAACAAAACAATTCTAATAGATTTAAGAGGTGTAATCTTGTTTATTTGTGTTTTGTTTTTTTTTTTTTTAAATGATGGAGCTATAATAACACAGTGAGGCTCTTTTTGGTCTGGTTTTAATTATTTCTTGCATTTAGAATGACCTTGAATTGGATTAAGTCTTATTGATCTGTAGTTCTTGGGTTCACCCTTTCAATATGTTCTTAAAAGAGCTGTAAAACACTTGCTCTACTCTAATCCTCCAATAAAGATTTTAGCAACAGATTATATACCTCTGCTTGCACCTCGTCTTCTTAAACATTCACCTTGATTCTTATAAATAAAATCAGATATCAAAAGTAATTAACAAGGGACAAAATTACTTTTATCAGAACTTTGGAGCTGTGGAAATAGAAGCACCAGGTAGTGAAGTGACTGTCTCAAAATCAGCCAGATCAGTGCAAGGGCTAAGAACTCAAGATTCCCATGCCTCACCTTAGAAGTAAGACTCTCTGTTTTAACTTCCTTTTGAGTTCCACTGAAAACTCCTTCTGGACTGTGCCACTAGTTTTTCCTTAATTTAGAGTGGTTTTGGACACATGACTTTAGTACAGTCTACTCTATTAGAATGAGGAGGTGCTTCTGTATTCTCTCTGATGTGCTGCAATGTAAAAAAGCATAACTTCTCAGTAATACCTGTAGACTTCTTGATTGTTTTCTTTAAAGCTTTTTGATAGTCTAGCTCAGTTTTCCCCAAAGTATGACCCATCAGATGGATCCAGCCTGCCTAACAGTTTTCCTAGCCCACAACCTATTCCTGCAGCCTCTTTTCCAACGACCCGCAGGCATGAGCAAGGAGTGAGATGGTGGCTGAATGCATGGTTTTGCCAGCCTGTGATGCGTTCCCTGCCTCCTTCGTTCCCTCTCTCCACAGCCCCTTCATGAACACATGACTAGACAGATGTGCCTCTATCATGTGGCAAAAATGATAGCATCTCCCATTAAAGTAGAGGTGTGTTTCTTGTCCTTGGAGTGCACTGGCGAATGTGGCTAGATGCTGCTTGTGTGCTAGGGTGTCTCGTAAGTTTATTTGTTTCTTCATTGTTTGATGCCTTGGCGTTCTTCTTCTGTGATACTGGTGCCTGTTGATGTCAGCTGGTGTGCTGTCTCCTTTACCTCTTAGTTATAGGGCACAGTACTTACTGCTCCACTCTTGGCAAGGTGCCTCACATGGGAAATGTGCCTTACTGGATTAGCAAGGTAAATCTGATATGGAAATGTTTGCTTGGCTGACTTCATAGAAAATAATAAATACAAGTATTAAGTCAGATCTCTCATTTAGATTAATATTCCTGTCTAGTTCAGGGCACATGGCTTGTCCTTGCATCTTCCAGAAAAGTCTTACTGCCTGCAAAAGTAATTCCCTGCCTGTATCAGACTTTGATTCTGCTGATCTTTTTACTCAGCACCTCACTTAGGCAAACTCTTAAAGTTTAAATCTTGCTTAATTTTTTTCCTTTTGATGTGTTTATTTCAGTCTGAAAGTAGGAAAATGTACATTTTTATTAGATGGCCTACTTTAAAAGATGGATTATTTTAAAAGAAGCTGTGACGCATTTTTCAGATAATTCTTACTCCCTTCCTAAATCTTCCTGTTTCTTGGAAAGATTCTCATTCCCTTAGTTCCACTTGCATCTTTACTTGCAAGTTTCTGGAACAGAGAAGAATTGTATACTGAACTGGGAAGCCCAAAAGATTCACTTTTGTAAATCACTTCTGTAAACAAGGATGGGTTCAGATGTACTTTCCTGAATTTCATTTTCCTGAGAATTTTGTTTCCAAACAGACTACTAAATCTTTCCTTTCTATACAAACTTTTGTTGTAATTTACTATAGCTGTTCCCATTCCATCAATAAAAGTCAAATAATAATTTTAAGGTTAAAACAGAATTGAGATTCAATATATCTAGATCTTTTTCTCATTCTAACAAGGATTTTCTCTGGGACTTTGCTATAAATCACTTGTCAAGTATGTCTGTATCCAACACCACAGGCAACTATTGCCAGGAGTAAGAAATACCTTAGTAGATGACAGATTTTCTTCTTATGGCCTCATTTTACCCACATGTAAAAGGGAGCTAACATATCTTCTGGAACGCTGATGTGTTAAATTTGCCACTCTCTGGAGAGAACTTTTGGAGCCTCCAGAAAATATTATAGAAATGCTATAGAAATGTGGAGTTGCTATTTTTCAGAATAGTCATTCTTTGCTTATAAAGTTGAATGGAATTTAGTGGATTTAAAGTGAAACATGTTCCACATAAATTGTGTGTTAGAAAACGTATTTTAGAACTTAGAAGGATTTAATGAAATAATATTGCTAATATGCATTTTGTAGTGTTTTTAAAGCAAAATTATAGTTGATCTATTCATTGGAATGGCTGGCAAAGCCATTATAACTTCTCCTTAAATTTTGTGTCTCTTTTCCTATGAGAATGACGGAACTATGTTGAGATTTTTGAGCCCATAAGGCCTTTTGGGAACAATTCTGATGAAGATTTCTCATAGAAAAATACACAGATGGAAAGGTTTGCTATGATCACAGTTGGATGAAAACCATCCTAGGGATTTGCAAATGGCAGTTGGCAGAAAATTTGCAAATTATTAGTCTGATGTAGTATATCCGGAAATAGTTTTTTGTTACAAGTTATTAATTTTTATAGAGACTTCTTCCTTACTGTTTACTTGGTTTAAGTAAGTTGGTTTTTTTGGAAGTCATAAAATGACAAAAGAAGCTTGCTATAGGAGGAGAAATTACTGTCATCTTGAATGGAGATAGGACTTCATACTTTCTCTTATGTCTCTGAACTAACTGAAAAGGAAAATGGAAGTAGAAATATTCCTTGACTGAAATAACTACTACTTTAATGGTGTAGACAGGGAATAATGTCAAAGATCATTTAATGGTGAGTTATCACTTCAGATACTTGAAATCAGTAGGAAACATTGGCAAGCTACATTGAAATCTGCTATACTGAGAGATTATTACCAACTGTGAAAAAAACATTTTTTTTCTTTTTGTCTCTAAACCATAAAAAAAATATGCAATACTTGGTGAGAAGAGATCCCAAGTCTGAAAACAGCCTCACTAGAAGAAAAAGAAGACAGTGATGATGGAGAGTGCATCTATAGGAGGGAGCATTTAGGATCAGATCTTTAAGATGTGACCATCTAATAAATACACAAAATGTGAGGAAAACAAGAAAACTGACATTTCTAACAACTGACATCATTAAAGAAACACACATGGAAAGCTAATGAATCCATGTCTACTATCCTCAGGTTTTTATCATAGTTTTATAAATAGATAAGTTTTTACTTGGCCCTTTGACGGAGTTCTGTACAGGTATGGACAGTGTAGGCTTTACTAGGAGGCTGGACACATGCGTCTGAGCTTCCTGCTGCTTCTGGGACTGCCTCAGGCTAGCCAGTAAGAAATGCAACACTGTCAGCATCTCAGTCACTGGGTAAAATATTTAGTCTTTGTATAAGTCATCACAACTCTGTTCTCTTGACTATCTCTGACTGTAACAATAGAGTTCTGATTCACATAATCACAGAATGGTTGAGGTTGGAGGAGACCTCTGGAGATCATCTTGTCCAACCTCTCTGCTCAAGTAGGGCTAAGAAGAGCATGTTGCACAGGACTGTGTCCACATGTCTTTTGAATAAGGAGACTCCACAATCTCCCTGAGCAACCTGTGCAGGGCCTCAGTCACTTTCACATAAGGTGATGTTCAGCCTGCAGCTCCTGCGTTTCAGTTTGTGCCCATTGACTCTGGTTCTGTCACTGGACACCACTAAAAAGAGTCTATCTCTGTCTTCTTTACATCCTCCCTTCACATATATATATACACATTGATAAGATTCCCCCAACTCTTATCTAGATTAAATAGCCTCAGATCTCTCAGTCTTTCCTCAGAGGAGTGATGCTGCAGTGTCTTAATCATCCTTGTGGCCCTTCATTGGACTCTCTCCAGCATGTCCATGTCTCTCTTATAGAGAGGATACAAATACCCCAGGGGTGGCCCTACCAGTGCTGAGTAGAGGGGAAAGATCACCTCCCTCAGCCTGTTGGCAACACTCCTCCTGATGCAGCCCAGGACACGATTAGCCTTTGCCACAATGGCACATTATTGGCTTGTGGTCAACTTGGTGTCCACCAGGACCCCCAGGTCCCTTTCCACTTTCCAGCTTGTCTGCCCTCAGTATGTATTTGTGCCTGGGGTTGTTCCTTCCCAGGTGCAGGACTTTGTGCTTCCTCTTGTTGAACTTCAGGTGGTTCCTCTCAGCCCATTTCTCCAGTCTGCCAAGGTCCCTCTGAATGGCAATAGAACCCTCTGGTGCATCAGTCAGTCCTCCAAGTTTTGCATCATCAGCAAACTTGTTGAGGGTACGCTCTACCCCATCATCCAGATCAAATTGAATAGGATTGTACACCATATTAAGCCCTGGGTACGCTGCTAGCTACTGGCCTCCAACAAGACTTTGTAGCATGGATCTCCAACCTCTGGACCTATAAGCTATACAGACAGTTTTAGTTCCATCTGACTGTTTGCTCATCCGGCCCATCAGTTTCTCTGTGAAGATATTATGAGAGATGGCCTTATTGAAGTCCAGGTAGACAATATCGACTACTCTCCCCTCATCTACCTACCCAGTCACTTCATCGCATAAGGATATCATGTTGGTCAAGAATGACCTCCCCTTTGTGAATCCATGCTTGATTTTGCCTATGCGCTCTCCCTTTGATCCTACCACTCCTGCAGTCCTTCCTGCACTGTTATGACAGGGAATTTTAATAATTCCTTTATTCTAAAAATGCTTGTGACCAGTACCTCAGGCATTTTCCTAAGAAGACACATGTTGTAGCCTGAAGAGAATCAAAGCATTAGTAAACAAGTTTGATAATTACTATTAACGTTGCTGTAGTCAGACAGATTTTAAGATATTAATGAACAATTAGAAAGGCATTATATTTCCATCAATATATAGAAATGCTATATATTATGTTTAATTCAATGTGCTATTTTTGCATATAATTTTTTGTTAATGCTATGTAAGTTGAATTTCCAGGAACCTTAAGAAGTACAGCAACCCTGAAGGAAGAATGTGTACAAAGCTATCTTGAATCACATGTGGAAAACTATGCAGGTCATTTAAAGTAATCTTTCAACTTTTCATTTAATGGTGTGCATTAGGCATCAGTTTCCAAATAAAACTGAATGTTCTGCAAAAATGGTGGCTTTCGGACTGATGTATGAAGTACTTGTAATCAATTTGCCTGTTCAATCTATTCCATCCCCAAGCTAAACCCTCCATTAGAATATTCAGAGTGAGTTAATGTGATGGTTTATATTACTTTCAGAAAGGACAGCATGATATTTTTAGGACTGTGAATTGAGATTATGGGATGCCAGTCTTTCAGATTTCATTTAGACAGACTATGCTGTCTTCCATATAATCATTATTTTAGAACCTAAAATTCTTTTGTCATAGGATTTGCTGTCATTTCCCCACCGACAAGATCTCAGAATGAATGACTCTATGATACGCAATATAATATATTACTAGAATTAACATATTATTAGTGTTGGATACTGTGAGGTATAATGAATGCGTGCAAATTTGTTCAGGTCAGTGTCAGATCACATGCACAGAATACCAGTGATTTCTGCTTCAGGTAACTCTCACCTACAAACTCTGCTAGGTTGGCTCCATAGTTTACAGTTGTTTTGCATCAAATAATGATAACTTGAGTGCAGGTACAAAACAAAAAGAAAATATTGTGTTATTTATCAGCAACAGTGGCATAGTCTATATGCTTCTTGATGAACAAACCAAGAATCTGTAATGTTTTGCTGGAGAAAAATGTGAACTCTATGTAGGCCAAACAGGATTATCTTCTTAATGACAGCAATTTGCATTACTTTTGATAGGATTTATTCTTAGTGGCTTGTAGCAGAGAATGAAAGAAACATTCTAGCTTGTTCAACAAGATGTTCCCTAAATGAGTTCACAGGGTTATATGTAATACTGGTATTGTATAGGCACCACTGTGAAACGAGGCTGAATTCAATGGCATAACCAAGAAAAATCAGGGATGAATTTAAGCATGGTCAGCAGGTCGAGAGAGGTGATTCTCCCCCTTTACACTGCTCTTGTGAGACACCACCTCGAATACTGCATCCAGTTCTGGTGTCCCCACCATAAGAGAGACATAGATCTGTTGGAGCGTGTTCAGAGGAGGGCCACAAAGATGATCCAGGGGCTGGAGCACCTCTGCTACGAGGACAGGATGCGGGAGCTGGGATCGTTCAGCCTTGAAAAGAGGAGACTTCGGGGGGACCTAATAGCTGCCTTCCACTACCTGAAGGGAACCTACAGGAAGGCTGAGGAGAGACTTTTTACAAGAGTGTCCACTGATAGAACAAGGGGAAATGGGTTTAAGTTGAAGGAGAATAGATTTAGATTAGATCTTAGGAAGAAATTCTTCAGTACGAGGGTGGTAAGACTTTGGAATAAATTGCCCAGAGAAGTTGTGGATGCCCCCTCCCTGGAGGTGTTCAAGGACAGGTTGGACAGAGCCTTGAGTAGCCTGATCTAGTTGAGAGGCGTCCCTGCCCATGACAGGGAGGTTGGATTAGATGATCTCTGAGGTCCCTTCCAGCCTATGCCATTCTATGATTCTATGATTCTATGAATTGTTCTAGTCCTTTTGAACTATGCAAACATTTTGTTCATGAAAAGAAATCCTCATATAATTTTTGCCTGAGACAAAGCAAGGAGAAATATAGGATATTAAATGTATTCTCTTTTAAGGAGCAGAATGCAGCATCTATGGTGGATGTGGAGAGGAACGGTTCTGCCCCAGCAGCAGAGCCAGGTTGCCAGCTTCCTGAGTGGATAGTTCCTTCTCCACAGAGACAAGAAAATGGGATTGGGGAGCACAAGTTAAGACACAAAAATTTTACTCTAACTGATTAAATAAGACTTGCCCTCTGAATACCAGATAAGATTGCACTTCTACAGAGCTTTCTGAGTAAGTGGTCTGGTGGAAATGCACATGATCAGGAGACACCTTGGTGCAAGAGCCACACACGGTTGCCTGGCTTCTCAGAAGCTGCTCTGTTAACCTAAGCAGTGAAGGTGAGGTGGTGATGCGAAAAGCCTTCGCTATCAACATACAAAGCACAATACAGAAAATGTGCAACTTAATAGTAACAGTGTTTCAGATGTCACTTCATGCTTGCTACGTACCCACACATAGGCTGAAGTCTTTGCATAACTTAGGCCAATGTCTTTAAGTTGTGTCAAAAAGCAGATGCTACTTACGAGCTTCACACTGGGGATGTGTAGGCTGCATAGTAAAACAGCTAACCAGATAGCCTGAACTACAAACCCTTGCTGATTTGTGAACTATCATCCCCTTTTACCCTTTTCTTATGTTTTATATGCTTTATGTTTATGCATTTGTAAAGATAAAGGAGATCAAGCCCAACATTTAACACAGTATCATATGGTGCAATGTTATTACTAGCTAAAATAAATTGAAATTATGTCATTGAAGAAACTACACCAGAGAACTAAAGCTATCTGGAGGCATTTTGGTATAAGCTCCTCCAGCTGTCTCTATAATCTGATCACAAAATACTGCAAATATTGAACCATGTTAACTTGAACAGAAATATGATCTGTATTACACTTACTTTTCAACAATCAAATAACTGACAAGTATCCATAACCCCATTGAACATAACCCCCATTTTTAAAAAGGGGAACAAGGAGGACCCGGGCAACTACAGGCCGGTCAGCCTCACCTCTGTGCCTGGTAAGGTCATGGAGCAGATTCTCCTGGGAACCATGCTAAGGCACATGGAGAGCAAGGAGGTGGTGGGTGACAGCCAACATGGCTTCACCAAAGGCAGATTGTGCCTGACCAACGTGGTGGCCTTTTATGATGGGGTGACAGCATTGGTGGACAAGGGTCGACCAACGGATATCATCTACCTGGACTTGTGCAAAGCTTTTGACACTGTCCCGCACGACATTCTTCTCTCTAAACTAGAGAGGCATGGGTTTGATGGATGGACCACTCGGTGGATAAGGAATTGGCTCAATGGCCGCACTCAGAGAGTAGTGGTCAACGGCTCGATGTCCAAGTGGAGACCGGTCACGAGTGGCGTCCCTCAGGGGTCCGTGTTGGGCCCGGCCCTCTTCAACATCTTTGTTGGTGACGTGGACAGTGGCATGGAGTGCACCCTCAGCAAGTTCGCCGATGACACCAAGCTGTGTGGTGCTGTCGACACGCTGGAAGGGAGGGATGCCATCCAGAGGGACCTCGACAGGCTGGAGAGGTGGGCCCGTACCAACCTCATGAAGTTCAACCAGGCCAAATGCAAGGTCCTACATCTGGGTCGTGGCAATCCCAGGCACAAATACAGACTGGGCGGAGAATGGATCGACAGCAGCCCTGAGGAGAAGGACTTGGGAGTACTGGTGGACGAGAAGCTCAATATGAGCCGGCAATGTGCTCTTGCGGCCCAGAAGGCCAACCGCGTCCTGGGCTGCATCAAGAGGAGCGTGGCCAGCAGGTCGAGAGAGGTGATTCTTCCCCTCTACTCTGCCCTCGTGAGACCTCACCTGGAGTACTGCGTCCAGTTCTGGAGCCCCCAACATAAGAAGGACAGGGACCAGTTGGAGAGGGTCCAGAGGAGGGCCACGAAGATGATCAGAGGGCTGGAGCACCTTTCCTATGAGGACAGGCTGAAAGAGTTGGGGCTGTTCAGCCTGGAGAAGAGGAGGCTCCGGGGTGACCTTATAGCGGTCTTCCAGTACCTCAAGGGTGCCTACAGGAAAGATGGGGAGAGGCTATTCAGGAGGGCCAGTTGTGATAGGACAATGGGTAATGGTTTTAAAATAGAGGGAGGTAGATTCAGATTGGATATTAGGAAAAAATTTTTTACCATGAGAGTTGTAGAACACTGGAACAGGTTGCCCGGAGAGGTGGTGGATGCTCCATCCCTGGAGATGTTCAAGGCCAGGTTGGACGAGGCCCTGAGCAACCTGATCTAGTTGGAGATATCCCTGTTCCTTGCAGGGGGGTTGGACTAGATGACCTTCGAAGGTCCCTTCCAGCCCTAACCATTCTATGATTCTATGATTCTATCCATTTTGAATGGGTACATTTAATTGAAAGAGACACCAGTATGAAACACAAGCCTTTAAGGTGAACTATGTGGCTTAAGCTTCTGTAAGACGTGACTGGCAGCTGATTGACTCTGAATTCCCCAGTGGAAGTTTTATTTCTGAAGCAATCTTAACAGCTGTATCACTGAAGTGTAACAATAATCAAGAACAATGTTTTCATAGAATCTCCTGTTGTTTGATAACCAGGCAAAGTGTCAAATGATTTCATGCCTTTGTAAGGAGCTACCGAAGAAGTACAAGACTATCAAGAAATATTCAGAGATGTTACATAAATGTAGTACCTGACTATCCTGTAGTCAGTATTATTCACTGTAAAAAATGCTTAAGGGGATAGTCTTGAGTCACTTTCATAAAAGGTAAAAGAAAATACTATGGGAGGGCAGGCTACTGACCAGACCTAACCTGTCAGATGTTCGGGATACGGCCCAGAATGTTGTAGACTGTGATAGCACCAGCTATTTTGCACAAAGAAACAAATTTTTCAAAGTTGCAGAAAGAAATAATGTCAACACTTCTTTTTTTGATTGAATGATAAGGAAGGATACAATCTGTAGACAGCAAGAGGGAAAATTATTGCTCGGGTTAGTGAAAATGCCTCTTGCTTAGTTAAAACAGAAGTCCTGTTGATAAACAGGGCCCTTTAGCACCATCTTTTAATTTATGAAGAGAGATAGGGCAAAACTATGAATGAGAATAGGAACACTGTTACAGGAATGGATGACTTGCCTGATTGAACTCTGACAAACTAATCAGTGCAACTCTGCAAACGAGGTGAAAAACTCCACATCTGTTCCGCCTAGTAAGCTAAAAAAATCTTGCTATAAGGATCATCAGTTGGCAGAGGTGGAGACTCTCGCCCTCTGTTAGGGAAGTGTTATAAAGCAATAAAAACAGCACCATCACATGGCACAGAGCACGTGTCACCATGTATAGTACTAATGTTGGGGTTGAACCCCACTTAGCAGACAAGGTCATTTTGAAGTGATCTGGTACCTTTTCAGGAATAAATATCTTGCACACTTTTTCCTAATATACTTACAAAAGCATAGACAATGCTGTAATTCCACTGGCACAGAAGATTAACTGGCTTGAAATAAGGACCTGTCTCAGAAAATATGATTCCATTTTAGTAGCAAAATTCTTTGTGTGGAGTCAGCAGAAAGAAAGATGAAAGTTTGAGTTTGCAACAGAATTGTGATAAGACTGAGCATTACCTCTTGAAAATATTAATGTCGAGCTCTAACTCAGTCTTCAGTTCTCTTTAATTTCTTTTCTCCTTCAAGAACTATTTTAGCTAGTCCAGTCCTCCACCATGCACTTTAGCTAAAACAGAGATCTCAAGAATGATGAGAAAACTCAGAGGTAAGTGATCAGCCAAATGACCTGGATGGTGAGGTTTAGAACTGCTGCTCCTTTTGGACGCCAAACGTACTCGCATCGTCTCCCCATTACCGCTGGGGTGTTTGTGTACCCACAATAGAGCACACCTGCATCAGGAATCCTCTTTAGTCACAGGTTTTGCCTTTGTGAGCAGGTGACCGTTTGGTTTCACATGAATTCTCATCCTTGAGCTTCTGCTCCAGATCATATTTGTTACTCCTTGAAAATTTTTTCCCCGGTTCGAATGCAGGCAGCCGTGTAAGACCGTACCAATGACAGAGCCTCTGACGGTAACACAGAACACGCTCAGCACAACCTCTGTGGGCTGGATTGTTTTATGCGAGGTTGAACAGGGCACTTACGCACTCTGTCCTGGGGCAGGAGCGAGCAGCAGTGTAAATCCAGTATCGTTAAGTGGTGATATTGTTAAGTGCTGCCTCATAACGCGGAATAGGAGAAGCAATGGGGAAACCTGGGAGCTCCTTTGGTTTTAACTGCAGAAGCACATTAGGACTGGATATAGCACAAAAAGAAGAATCTAAAAGAAAGGTATGATAAGGTCTAATGCCATTTAGCGTGACAGTGGCATAAAAAATGTAGAACAGAAGACACCTGTGATGTCTCTTTGTGTGTGTATTACTAAGGATACCTCTCAAAAGCTTGCCAGTAAACAGATATTCACGTTTTCCAGAGTTATAAGGATGCCTGTAAAAAAATTACCTGTTTCATCTCATCTGTGGAAATGGTTCATTTTTAATGGTAATATTTTAAATAATGAATCACTTTCAGAGTTAGGAATAAGCAAAGGCATTTTCCATTTGGTTATTCATTGTTTATTTGCAGAAGCCATGTAGGAATTCAAAATAAATTAATCTAAAGTGTCTGTCTTTTAAGATAGGAAAATGTAAACAACATACACAAAATCATTCTCCTTATGGCTTAAAAAGGAATATTCCATATCAGAATAATACCAGTTCTATATTTCTGCAGCTATCTTACTTTTTTCCTCTTCAGATATCAGCCTGAGGAAAAAAAAAAAAAAATTTGCTTTCCCAGAATGATTTGAAATTAAATATTAAGTAGTTGATTTATCAGGTAATTTAAGATGTTGTTTCCAAACAGTCTCCTTTTGCTTGAAACAAATTCATTGCAGGAACAGAAAAATGCATATTAGTCATCAAAAGCTGTTTATAGATGAGTTTAAAGTGCTATCAACTAAATGATTCTCATCATGTAGGCTAAATTCCAGACCAATAATGCAAAGGAGAATTAGTGGAGGATGGATTAAATAGCCAGAGGTAACTGCAAATGAGGAAAAGTAATAATTTGCATTTGGTTTACAATCTAAATCCAATATAAAGGTTTATATTTTCTAACTTTGTGCGATCCAAAGCTTACTTTTGATACTGAGGCTGAAATTTTAAAAACAACTGCTTATTTTAGATATATATTTCATGGGAGCCAAGTCAGATCCTCAGTATGTCAGGTTTTTAAATTTGGAAATAATCCTGACTTCAGTTGTTGCTGTATCAGTGCAGCCTCCTACTGTGAAGAGCGAAAGCTCATTTTGTTGTGGGTTTTTTTCAATGGATGAGACATGAAAGCTATGTCTGGGCTGAGGGTGGATGTCCTTTGCACTGGAACTCAAGGTCCTTCTCCCTCAATCCTTCACCTCGAGGGATCTGCTAGGTTGCTCAGCAGTTTCGTTCCAGCCTCTGCATCCAGATTTCTATGCCTTTGGCACAGATAGCCGAGTCCTTTCCTGAGGCTTAACACCCACCAATGCTCTCCTAAAGGTGGAGCAAGTCTCCTGGTTTCCTTTCAGACCAGCTGCTGTCTTTTGTAAAACCAGTCTAACAGTTACCATGCCTGCTCAGGAAGAAGGAGGCTTAACTGTCAGGCTCTCTTCAGCCTCAGTGGTACTAGTCCCTGCATTGACCAAAGACAAAGCTGGAGGAAGCTCCTTGTTCTTCTTGCTCTTTTATCGATTTCACACTCAGCCGGGACTGGATGGAAAGCAACACGTTCTCCCCACCTCACCTACCTCTGACAGTCACTGCCAAGACCAGGAATCAGAACCAGGATTCCTCCCGCTGCAGTTGTAATACTGTGTTTACTACTGAACTAAACTGCTGCCACTCTGCGTTAAGCTCCTACCTAATGGAGTGGGCCTGAGAAGGATATGGACAGTTTGTCCGTGAGTCTCGACTGGGTGAGGGCAGTAAATTTTTCAGTCCAGGCAGCGTGGTTGAAGTTCGAATATTGCACATGGGTATGCACAATATTAGCATCACTGATTTTTTTTTATCATCATCAGAAACACGAAAATAGGTGTTGATAGATGTACTGTTGCCTGAGGAGCCAGGCATAACTTTGAGGGCTGCACCACTGCAGTCCCCTGCAGTGCCATGTCAAGGCCCACGTGCTTTGTAGGTCTGAGCACCGGCACCTTCCCCAGTCTCACACGACGCCTGTGCCAGTTTTGTGGGTGGTGGGTTCAGCAGATAGTTGAACCTAGCTCTACGTCCTAGACTAACACTCCCTGAAATGCACGTCCCTCTGCTTTAATTCTGTGTTCAGCAGTTGCTTGTTAAAACATCAGGATCCTACAAAATCAGTAGCCAGATTTTGGCTACTGTCTTTTATATGGATTAAAAAGCTACGTTACCTGTACAGTACTGCAGTAAATTTATAGCTTGCAGAGCTCGTTGAAATCCTTTGGGATAAAAGGTCCTCTGTAAATGCAGGTATTTTATTAGTATGTAAGGGAAAATATATTGAAGTACTAAGTAAATATCTGCAGGGTGCTAAGCAAAGGTTAACTATTGTTGCCAGTCAAACTACGACAGTGACAAATGGCCTGGAAGAGATACTCTAAGGGCAACAGCAGATGCTTTAAAGCTGGATGAAGCACTGAAAACAGACACTTGAACCCTTTTGTTTTATAGGGTCTTTCTTACATACAGGAGTGAAGCCACCAAGAGGGTGATATGCTTGTTCCTCCCTCAGAATCCTCATGGCAAAAAAGCATCAAACTATTCCAACAAAATAGTTTGTACTAAGGGCAGAGGAAGAGGAACCGAAGGCCTATACACAAAAGAGAATCCATTCAAGATTTTTGGGATTATGGGAGTGTTTGCCAGCAGCGATAAAGCTGAGAACTGGGAGAGTTTTGTAGACTGTAAATTATAAATTGTCCTTTGTGGTTTTGCCATCTAACGTCTCTATTCAAAAATGTATTTGCTGTAAGTAAATTAGATAAGGATACAGCATCTAATATTGTGACAACGTTTTCTTGCAGAGGCCAAACCTCTCTCATCAACTAAAGGCTTTGCCAGAATCGCTATTATATTTAATGAACCAGAAAATAATATACAGCCAGGTTAATATTCTTCCAAAAACTTCTATTATAGGCCACAGCCAGGGGAAAGGACACTGTATCAGCGACATGTGGCAGGAGGTCAATTACTGTGCAAAGTCATTTCACCAGGTGATATTTAGTGCTCAAAACTTCATCTGGCTTGCACTGATTGGAAGGTAGCCTGCATGTGAAATGCCCTGGAAAATGCAGCATCGTTTGCAGAGGGTTACTGCATTGCAAATGTTATCTTTTGCATTTTTCCTGTTTCCAAGCTAATAAATGGTGATGGCTTTGCCCTTTTAGTTATAATAATGTGTTGTCCAAACCTCAACAATGCCATCTCTAGGGACTAAGTTATTTTAATGTAGAAATTTAATGAAGATTTTTCCCCCTCCTAATTTTTGCAAGCTGGTGCACTTCTAGACTTAGTGCTGAAATGTTATGGAAAAATACAGTTTCCCCAGGAATGGTGGCTTGACTAGACATGTGAAATATTAAATATTTTAGGACATTTTGTTTTAATGAGATTAGAAAATAATTCTGCTGATACAAATGATTGAAGTAGGGTATGATACACATACTGTTCAGATAAGCACCAAGACTCTGAGGTGATTACCTAATATGACCTTCTATGTTTCTTTTGTTCACCAGGCACTGCACAACAGTGACAGCAATAAGGGGCTGAGTCATGGGGTCTTTCCTCTAATTTAAACTGTCCTTACAAGCTTTTGCTACTGCAGAACCACCCACTCCAACAGGGCCTCGGCATTAAGACACTACATTCCTCACCCTCCCTGTAAACACACCAACCCACCAAGGGATCTTGGTAGAGCTGCTGTTTCATTGGCCCTTCTGCTGACCTATACCAGGCTGATCTTTCAGCTAAATAAATTCTTCTTTCCCCAGATGGGATTAAGCAATAGCCTCAAATAAAATACTTCCTCTAGCCTTTCAGGCTTAATAGTCTTTTCACTAATTTCTTTTAAGTGCTGCTGTGGGCTTCTCTAAATCTTGATCAATTTTTCAGCACTTACGCAGCCAGAAATTGGTCACAGTATTCCGGTGGCAGCCACATCCATATCAAATGTGCAAGTGAGATGGTCTCTTTACTCCTTTTCCACATGGCTTTGTTTAAATACTGAAGGATTTCATTTGGCCCCTTCAGCCACACTTATGCACTGGGAACTGATGTCTGGCTGATTACCAGGACAGTAAGTCACCCTCGGAGTGATTGCTCATTAAGTACATAGCTCCTGCTCTTTAAGGATGAGCCAATAAACTCAGCAGAAATGCCTACTGTTTGCTTGTGCCTGCTCAAAAACACCATCCAAATTCTATCAGTGACCTGTCAGCCTCATTGCTTACTGTTCCCTCAATCCCTATAAACTTTCTCAATCATGAGTTTTTTTTTTTCTTCTAGGTCACTGACAAAAAATTGAAACCATCTGAGGCCAAGAACAAATCCTTGAAGGCTGCAGTAAAATTTTTTTCTATTTGATGAGGATTCAGAGTCTACAGTTTCACGCTGTCAGTTACTCAGATTTCAATAGCTTTAACCAGTTATTTTTGTATCCTGTTTCTTAAGGAGAAAGTTGTACAAGTCTAGGTCAAATGATGTACCAAATAGTAAGTATATTACATCTCCAATATTGCTTTCAACAATTGCATTTGTAATTTAGTCAGAAGTACTGAAGTACAGATCAATTAAAACGGATTAATCATTCATTAATCCTATCACAAATCCCATCATTGGGACTAACTATTGTCTAGGTTTTTCCTGCTGTTCCTGTATCTATCCTGATATCGATACCAGGCTAATCAGTTTGTAACTTGAGTGAACCCTTATAAGTACTCACCCAGCATAAATTCTTTCTGCAGACAGTGGTCCAAGATTATCAGCAATGATTTTGGAGTTTATCAGGTAGGCTATAAACTAGGACACACACCTCTTAGCAAAGAGCTATCATCACTGGGCTATAATGCCAAATTCCTCTGTGCTCACTTTCCTTTCAGTTTCATCAGTCTCACAGCGCTGTTTAAACAATGACTCCACTTGAACAGATTAATCGATAGTCTCAATTTGGGGAATGGGATGAAGAAATCGAAGGTTTGAATTTGCTCAGATTGAGGAGGGTTTAAATTATCAGATGTTTAATCACCCCCAGAGCCCTGTGTTAAAAGAATCAACCTTCTTCAGGAGAGGATTTTGTGCTGTGGATCTTGACAGGGAAGGTAAGCCTCGCAGAACAGGATGTCAGAAGAGTGTTTCTGTGTCCATTGTCACTTACCAGCAAGCTCTTACCTACTTTGCTCAGTTTGTAGGCTTTCTTGGTTACCCTCTGGGTAGGCACCTTCTTCCTGTTAATTTGATAACTCTCTAAGGATATGTTGCCACTCACCTGAATCAACAAATACGAAATATAGCCTTATCTTTAGGCATTCCAGTGCCTAAATTATGGTCATCTTGATTGGTTCTCGACTTGATATTATTGAAGTCAAGTGTAAAGAGTCGTTCACTTTGCTGGCAGTGTGCCTAGATGACAGTCCACATCCTCAACTGTATATTGATTTCACTAATATCAGAGGACCTATGACAAATAAGGACTTGCTCTTAGCCTATGCTGGGTAAATACTCAAATACTTATTTTTTTTTTAAATGATGACATTGTATTTTTAAAGAAAAGTTGTAAATTGTTGTAAATTGAGTTGAGATATTATTAATCTTTCATATCATGTGTCACTAAAGTGTTGCATGCCCATATTTCCTACTGAAATGAAAGTATAATTTAATAACTGTATTTAAAATTGTACTTAATTTTGGTGTGTTGGGGATCTCAAGATTAAATTCAGTGGGGCCAATTCAATTAGATATACTGTAGACCTTGGTTAAGATGACAGCTTCTGGAGAACATAGTTATTAATCACTATGAGCCACATCATGTCCTCTGAGTTAGCTAAATACATGCACAGAGCCGAACTTAAAATGATATCCTTGAGGACAAGACCTTCTGCTCCTTTAATGATTAGACAATGATAACAATGCTATCATTGAGAAAGTTTGACTTAAGACAAATATGACTGTCCAAACCTGGAAAGGAACACTTTAGAGATTTTGTATCTGAAGGTATTTAAACTAGTCCTGAAGATCTCAAGTAAAAAAGCTGGCATTCACCGAGATGTGGCTGGATAATACGAGGTAATTGTATGAACAACGGGAAGAAACAAAGTAAACCCTGCAGTGATTTCTGATCACTGGTTTCTACTTTGGCAATCTTATCTGGAAGGACACTCAGAAATAAGAAGTTTAAACTTTTTTCAGTGTATCTGTACACTGAATATAGAGTGCTGTGTATAGTGATCATGGAAGATGAAGAGCTCTTCACCTTGGAAAGAGAAGAGCTCCCATCTAGAGTTTTAAGATTAATTATTAATGAAAGAGTGAAATAAATAAACTTTTGAATGCCGTATAGGAAATTTAGATTTTCTAATAAAACACTGAAGCAAAAACAAACACCTCAGATCTCTCTGATCTATTTCTATTTTAGGACAGGAATGAAGGGACCAATCTGCTTCATAAGTTGTCTTCCAAAAGCAGCCCTAATCCATGGTCCTAAATTCAGGTCCTATCTCCTACCTAAGCAGGGCATGTGCTCTACGAACTTTGTATTCCAACTTCATTCCAACTTGTATTCTGTGAAGAGGAAAAGGTGCTGGAATTCCAGATTCTGTGTCATAAATTTTGCAAAGTAAAGTATTGAGGAAATTCAGTTTGTTAAGGGAAAAGCAGCTTTTAAGAGTCTTTTTGATACACGTGTACACAGATCAGCCAAGCTGACCCATGCTATCCATTTGGATCTGAAGTGAAATTAAAACATGTTATTAAACTTGTTCATCTGCACTAAGGATGAAACCTGCTAATTATTATTAGCTCTATTATATACTGCAGTGTTGGCATCAGTATTTCATAACTAGCCTCACAGGGTAAAATGTATCATCATTTCTCTTTCTTCACTACTTGCACAGCAGTCAACTGCCTAAGACACCTACATGAATATAAATCTTGTAGTGCCAAGCTAGTTTTTATTCCCCAAGTGATGGAGAGAGGACAGTAGAATTTCTGTGTTATTGATTACTTTGGATATCCTTTCCCATATATGTATCAGTCCTGCAAACAATTATGAACATTAATTAATAAACAATTGTTTCACTCACTGACGCTAAGACTACTAATGCTCTTACTTGACATTTTTACGATTTTAGTACTCTAAATTCAGTTTATGAAATCTCTTCAGAATTTCCTATTATTTCTAGAAGCTTACTTTGCTGCATGCTTATTGTCAGTAGGATAGAAAAAAAAAATTGTTATGCAACTTTTCTTCCTATTTTCATGATACATTTCAGCTTCATTCAGTGCCTCCCTCCCCCCTCCAAACCATGGGCAAGCTCTCACTAGCTTAAATAGGTACTAGATCAAGCCCTGAGTGAACCATCCAGGAGTTCTGTTTCTATGATCAGACATTCACTCGCCAGAAGACCACTGCTTCCTTTTTTTTGCCATTTCTGTTTGCTGCAGTCCATTCTCCTCAGTCTACTGGTATTCAAATAACCTTTCTTTCAGCTACAGTAACACAAGTCATTTATTCCCAAGTCATTATTTCAGTTCTTTTCAAATACCAGCAGCTACTATCCTGACAATATTTAATTGCACTATGAATTCCTCTCAGAAGGAAGAGCCCCAGGCACTGGTACAGGCTGGGGGCTGACTGACTGGAAAGCTGCTTTGCAGAAAAGGCCCTTGGGATCCTGGTGGATCCCAAACTAAACGTAGGCCAGTGGCAAAGAAGGCCAACAGCGTACAGGGCTGCTCTAGGAGGAGCACTGCCAGCAGGTTGAGGGAAATGATCCTTCCCTTCTACTCAGCACTGGTGGGAATACGTTCGGAGTGCTGGGTCCAGCACTGGACTCCCCAGTACAAAAGAGACATGGACATACTGGGGAGAGTCCAATGAAGGGCCACAAAGATAATTAAGGGCTTGGATCACCTGGCATATGAGACAGCTGGGACTGCTTCCCTGAGACTGCTTAAGGAGAGATCTTACTTGTGTAAAAATGCCTGATCGCGGCAGTAAGACAGACAGAGTCAGACTCTTCTGAGTGACAGGATGAGAAGCAATGGGCACAAACTGAAAAACAGGAAATATCACTAAAACATAACAAAAACTTCTCTATTGTGAGAGTGGTCAAACACTGGAACAGGTTGCCCAAACAGATTATGGACCTTCCGTCCTTGGAAGCTCTCAAAACCTGACTGGATGTGGCCCTGAACAACCACCTCTAGCTGACCCTCCTTTGCGCAGGTGGTTGGACAAGATGATTTCCAGAGGTCCCTTCTAACCTCAGCTTTTCCGTCATTGGCTCTAATAGAAAAACACTGGGTGGAGAAGCAGGTATTGGAATGTGGTTCTTACATCTTTGAATCCAATTTTGCGTGCGTATTACTGAGAATAATAGCTGCTATCAGAAATACCAGCAATGATGAGTTGTTAGTGGTTATAGGTTGCATTTGTGAGTTTAGGTCCTTCATAAACTCAAGAAATTCACTTCTAACAAGTGCATGCTTTCAGTTAAGGGTTGTGAGTTTTCTTTAACAGATCTTAGCACAGGACTGCATTCTATATACACTTCACTGGTTAGACAGGTTTGATGGAAGGAGGGAATCAATAATTTAAGTTCTTTTAAAAATATGCATAAGTACATCACAGAGAATATAAAAACTTCAGGGGAAAGGTGATATTATTATTTAATGCCTTGTTGATGAGGTTTATTTTGGTAAGCTCTTGACAGCACAAGGTAACATATCATCTTTGCGTTGACACAAACACTATCAAAATGTAAAAGGATGCATAGCAGAAAAAGAGCAGCATCTAAAATAGATTTTTGAGAGAGCAAAGTATTTTTTCCCTTCTCAATAGCTTGTTGATTTTTCTATGTTAGAATGCTGCCAAAGCATTATTTATTTTATTTAAGCAAAATTAAAGCGCATTTTTGTTATTGTATGTCATTCTTTCCAGGTCTGTTTAAAACTCTCTATTTCCTTCCGCCTTCCATTCAATGCTGAAAAATATTTGTTGGTTTTTGCGATGGGGATGAATGATGTCTTTATATTTCCATTGCTTTTGCAGCATAGCTGCTTTCATTACTCATTGCGCTGTGCGCACCGTGCTATTTATTTTTACATTGGAGACCAAGGCCTTTTTCTATTTTTCTCCTTTATGTCCTTTGTTTGGTTTTTGATGAGAGTGGTTCAGAGAGCTCCAGAGGGCAGTGTTGTGCCGAAAGCTGCGGTTCTCTGCGCTCTGCCTGGGTTCTTTTTGGGCACCAGCAGGCTGAATGTTACTTACTCGCATGTAGACTTGCTTAAACGGCTTAAGTTTTAATTCCACAATGGCCTTGGATATACGTGTTTTTATGACCGGAGTCCTTGCAACAAACAAATTAACTGTGCTTGTGCACATAATATCATCTTCAAAGTTTTTCAGATGCTGAGTTAGATGGAATCAATTAAAAAGAAATTTTAAAATCTTAAATAATGCTGTGCCAAATTCACCAAGCAGGCTCAACAGGTTGGAATATTAATTTCCCTGCTTGTGCCACACGGGGGAAAAGGAGGATAGAAATCATCCCAAGCAGGGCACAAGGCAATGCTGTTCGCCCTCTCCCTCAGGAGTTCCGCAAAGGAGCAGCAGTTTTCAGTTCCAATTAAGGCCTCGCAGGAGCGTGCTGAGAGAAGCTGCAGGGGAAGCACCTAACCACACACCTCCTTCAAATATGGCCTCCCATACCTTCCCTCTGCCTTGTCCTGCCCTGGATGGGGTGTGCACCAGAACTGCAAGCTGGCCTGGAAAAAACAGGATCACCAGGTCCAATGGCCACTGACCCCCATACTCCTTGAGAACTTTCTGGCTGCATTTATCTCATTTTTTAAGTATGTTTCACATATTTCCCTAAACCAAAGACACCTTGGCTGTGTCTAAACTGACCTTCCAATGCACAGAATGGCCACTAAGGAATGGTTACATTCCAGCAGCCTTTCAAACCACCACACTCTCCCACCCAGACCCACGTGCCTACCTGCCCATGCACCTCTTCTGCTCCTTGCCCCAAGAACCCTGTGTCTCTTGTAGTCTGTCCATATTACCTCTGTTCCTCAAGCATCCACACTGCTCCCAGGTACCCTGCCTCCTGACACTAGAATTTCTGTCATCCATATGTCCTCCTCTTTCACACTGAAATCCAATGTCCATCTCCTTCCTCCCGCTGAAGTTCCTCCCTTTTTCCACTCTGCACTGCCCACGGTTTATTCTTTCCTTGATCCTCAGAGACAACTCCTGCTGTTCAGTGTGCTGCTTGGGTTAGAGGCATCAGCAATGACAACAAAGATATCAGTATCCTGACTAGTCAACCAGTTGGCTAATGACATGCCCATGCCACCACAGCTCCTGAGCACAGAAGCACTTGTGCACCCCCTCAGACTGTAGAAATCACCTTGCGAGCTGTGTGTGGCTTACAGCCTTAGTTTCAACTGTTTGGATGCAAGCCTGCATTCAGGAGGAAGCTTTCGAGAGCTGGCATGCCACCTTCATTAAACATGTCCTTCAAGCAGTACCAACGGGACAGTCAGAAACATAGCATGACTTGAAGACACCAGAGGTATCCCAGAACACCAATATGTTTGGATTCTTTGCTAGATGATATGTGTAGGAAGGTACTATGGTATGTTCAGCACGAGCTGAAGCAAGGACAGATGATGAACAGAACAAGGGTCATGGAGCATTTTGCACTTTAGGTTGCTCTTGAGCCTCCATACCACTGAACAATGAAGATATATACTAAAGACCAGACACTACAAATGTTTATAGATTTAAGCAGTCCTGACAGGGTAAACCTAAGTTTTCACCTAGGAATGAACTCTGTCCTCCTACAATGATGCACTTGGAAGCAAGCACAGGGGCATCAAAGGGAGCTAGCTCAGGACATGAATTTTTGTATTTGTGGAATACGGACAAATATGGTTGAGTTCTGCAGTCGTTGCCCTCCAAGAACACATCTCAAGGCTGTTGCAACTGGAAGAGGAGAAAAGAAAAAATTGACAGAGTGGGGCAGTACGTGTGCAGAGGAAGCAGTGACAGGACAATCACCATAGAAACATGTAATACCTCTACCTCTGGTAGCAAAACATTACAAGTCTGGACTTACATTTTTCGTATGAGCGCTGGTAGAAGTCTCTGCCCTATGGAACTACTAAATTCCATGTGGATTTTGAGCATCTACTAGAAGGCAGGGTCACTTGCACCCACACTGGTGACATGGGTATCCCATGGGTATCTACAAGAGCCTCGCTGGCACGAACAGCTATTGACAGGCTGTTCAGGAGTGCCCACAAGTGAAGCAGGTATTCAACAAGCTTATGAGTGTGAGAAATACATCACTCTTTAAACTGCTCATACAGCAGAGGGAGGCTTTGCTATTAGCTCTTCTGATAAACATATCCCCAGATTTGTGACTTGAAAACAGTGTTCCATGTCGAGAAAGGAGTGGAAGAGAAAATATTGCCATCTGCTTGTGTAAGTTTAAATTCATGCATCAGTTTTCCTGCAAAGATAAAGAATGAGTCTTCCCTTTTCGTTGCATTCAGTCTGGAGGGTGAGGCAGTGTTCTCACAGAGACCTGAAGAAAGACTGAAAGGGTGTTTGCCATTGAGCCCCAGGCTCTGATTCAGGCGCCTACGTCGAAAACCTCCAGAGTTCAGAGAGCCTCTCTCCAAACCTATCAATCAAACCCTCAGTCTGTTCGCTGAAGCTCGGCTGACAGTGAAGGGAACCTAGGTTGCTCATACAGATCCCCATGGGACACACTTAGCCTCCACGGTGCTACTATTCCCATAGGGTCATTACGTATCACCCAAGTTTTGCGGATTTGGGTTCTAACATCGTATTGGTACGATCAGATTTCAAATATTAAGATGTTAAAATAACATTGCTAAAATTCACCTAACTGATGACAGCATTGCTGCCTAACAGGAGCATTTTTTTAAAAAAATCAAGTATCAATACTTGTTTTTATTTATAATATTTTGTGGTAACCCAGATACGGAATTGCCCAGACAACTGTGACTTAATCATGTGTAACTGCCAGCTTGCATTTTTGCAGGCACATCTACCCTGACAAAGGCTTTTAATATTTAAAATCATGCAGATTATCTATTCAGCCCTCAGAAAACTCATTGTGATGAATTCAGTATCTCAGTTTCAGGCACTTCAACTGCTGACACCTTTCTTCAGGCTACAGAGAGACTTTATTAATTGTACTAAAAATCCTGTGCAAACATTTTAAAATATTATTTAGTACTCAGTAAAATATTTTTTTATTTGAGTATGCTACCATCTATCAATGTTGTTACGAGTCTCCAGATCTCAGAAGTGGTTTTTTCACTCTCCTTTTAAAATGCGTTTTTATTCTAAGAGCCTCTGTTTATGCAAATTTATCAGTCATAGCTACTCAGAAATGCTTATATCATATCTGAGGTCAGGGATTCAGCTGTATTTAAATTATATGCCAGATGGATGGGCAATGCATACATTTCAGTTCTTTGACAACTTAATGAACATATCTCTTGGCAAGATGAGGTTATCTGAACATCCCAAATCATCTGTCACAGTTGTCTCCAAACTTTTGGGCTGCAGCCTACTGTCAGCAATGAAAGCTGACCACCACACTGTCTTATCAACCTTTAACTCAAAAAACTCTTAACAATTATTTGCTTGCCTAGGGCGGCTGTGGGCATCTTACCATGGCCTTGTCAATTACAGGGGCTAAATCCTGATTTATGACAAGTTTGAGAAATCTAGAACCATTACATAATTTAATCTCTCATACTACAAGTAAGGTATATTATTAGCCATTTTAAGCAATTGGCAAACTATGCAGAAAAAAAGCTTTCAACCCACCATTTCAAGATGACCACTAATCTGGTTACCTTATTTTTGGAAGACTATTCGGAAATACTGTTGGCCCTAATCTTAAAAAAGTGTTCAGGAAATCGAACTTGTCTTCACAGAATGTTTTCAGTTTCTCAGGAAGGAAAAATCGGAGAAGTAGAAGATGAAATTTCCTGCAGAAGGTCAAGACTTGGCAAAACAAGTTAAATAGTACATTTTTGATCAGTTTTACCACCTATACACCTGCCACCTTAACATAATCCATACTGCTGCATTCCTTGGGAAATTGATTCACTAGTGTCTTAAATTGGGAATCCGAAATGTCCTTGGATTGCTTAAAATTAGTGGATAGTTGAAAAGTTGGCCTATACGAATCACCCAAGGTTACCCATGCAATGATGCTAGTGGCAAAGCTGCAATGAGAACCTGGAAGTTACTGGCTTTCATCCTAATGGTCACTTCACCAGACCAAGATAACACCATTATGAGAGATAATGATAATAAAACACTGCAGTGCTCTCAAATTGCACGGAAACTGCACTTTCCCTGTTCTGAAAAGCTATCATTCAGTTTGAAAGTTATCAAAATTGCTGGGCCAACATACTCTAAATACATAGTGTCACTTAGGAAGAACATGTAGTTTTCCTGCGTAGAGTAATATTACAAAAAGAGCAAGAAAAAGAATATGGAAGTAAACAGGAACCCTGTTAAAGTGTTTAATAGGAAAGAATGGTAAACAATGGATACCATTCAGTCTTTCTCCAAGCTCCTACTGAACTCATATGCAATACCGGCTACAAGACACTGAGAGCATTGAGACCACAGATGCCCAGACTTCCTCACTAATGTTGGAATCCCTTGGCATTGTTTCCTTTTGTCAAGGGTCAGCACAATGTCATTGATAAGTAGAATCTCTCTACTAGACAACAGCAACCTGTTCCTGTCTGGGTGACCCTCACTGTTGGATCTTGCCATCCTCCTGCAACACAGCCACTCTTCGCTTCCTTGTCCCTCCCGTTCCCTGACTAATGGCATTCTCCTTTCTTGTTATTGTCATCCTTTACATCTTTCCCAGAGACCTCCATCTTCTGGAATCTCAAATCCACATTTCCCCACTTTACTCCAATGACATTAATCCAAATTTGATCTTTCTGCCAGCCTTCCCTTCAGCTATCCTTACCTCCCACCACCCTTTCCAATATCCAGTCCTCTCCCTCAACCACTCCTTTACTGGTTTCATCACCTTCTTCTGTCCTCTGTCTCCTCCCATAATAACTCAGGCATTATGCAGTCTCTTCCTTTATTTTTTGGGGAAAAAAAAGGGGAGGGGGGGGGGTCTGTATCCCACTTATTTTGGCAACTATTCTGCCATCTTATTCTACCTCTCCTTTTTAAGCTCACTGACTGCAATCACTAACTGGAGTCAATCTCTTTGGCTTTCACCAGTTGTTTTTGTTGAGCCTCACTTTCAACATGACCTCTAATGATCTCTTTCTACCTAACGCTATGAATCAGTATTTATTTTCTGTTCCTCCTTCAGCTTCAATGCGACTTCATTCTGCTCTTCCCAGCCTATCATCTTTCCTTCATTATCAAGAGGTTCCAATCTGCTCATGTTGACAGGCTATCACTGACGATTATCACTGACAATTAGATTTTCAGGAAACAGCCTTTGTACTTTCTCCTGAGCTGCTCTTCTGTTCTGAGAATCTATCCCCTTGTTAGTTTCCAATTCTTTTACAACTTTCCTTTTCAATCACCTCTTTCCCCTCACAAGAGAAAAAAAAAAAAAGGCAAAAAGCCTGAGTATGCTGGGATCTCCTTGCCCATCATGCCTACCAACACTGTCTCATAATTTCCTTAGAATCCCATTTGTCTGTATCCATCTTGTGCTATCTTTTAATTGTTTACTTTTAGACAGAGACTGCTTCTTCACAGAACCTAATGCAAAGGGGTACTTTGTCTATAAAAAGAATACTAAGCAACATGGTTATATAACTACAAATTACAACAGGAGTTCAGATTTCATTGCTGTAAGCATAATATGAAGATTTTGACATAAAGAAAATAGAACAAAAAAGCTTAAGAATGTGAATTGGGCCTTAAAATCTCATTTCTTTTACACTTCTGTAAATTCACTAATTTACATTTCTTTTACTTATACATGAGTGTAATGTATACATTCATTGTATGGCATACATCCATTGTCTTTAGAAATTAAGGCTGATAACACAGAATCCTGCCTTCACTGAAAGCAATAGACCTTTTATTACTAATTTCAGTATGGTCAAGGCTTTTCCACCCAAGTCTTGTCATACGCACTTTTTCAGTACTTGCAAAGAAGCAGTCAAATAGAATATATATAACAATAACATTTCATAGCTGTATTCAGCAACTAGAAGTTATCTTGACAGCTTGGCTTCTAATTCTGTATTATGTTTGAATGCTAAGTCTGACAATATCCAGGTACCAAAGCCAATGTTTAATGGATCACATACATGACTTCAGAAAACATGGCTTGTTTTTTTTTGTGGTAGCTAGTTCTACAGCCTCTTCTGAACTTTAAATGAATAAATTATTTAGCAGCCAGCACTTGTCCTTAGACAGCATAACTTAGATGTCAATATCATCCAAAGCATCCACATTTGCCAAACCTGTCATGCATGAAATGGAATGAGGATATTTGCATAAGGAAAATATCAAAGTATGAAATTAACCCCTTCAGGGGGTTCATATAATCAAATATTGCAATAATTGTTACTATATTAGCACTTATTTAACTGATGCCAAAGGATCATAGTAGTCCAACCGATATTGTGTTTACCTCTTAGACTGGTGGTCATCTCAGTTGGGAAGGGGCAATGGGCTTTTTTGTGATACTGCCTTTAAGTTAGTATGCTAAGAAGCAAATTTAACATGAAATTTTAATAAAAAGGATTGAAAATTGAATTGTTTCCTCTAATATAAAAGGATACAACAAATCTCAGCTTTTGTAACAATGTGCCTCTCAGAGGACGGTCATCTCTACAGAAGAGTCTCCACAAACAACGGTATCTGTCTTTCTGGAGATTTACATTGGAAAGGGAGACTGAATGCTGACTGGGGCAGTCCATTTGAGCCCCTGTGTGCATATATGCTGACTACACTGAAAAATAAGAGCATCTGACAGATAAGGTAAAACTGTGAGGGGCTTCAACACCTATGTCCATCCTTATGAAATTCTTCACACTAAGTTTGGGCTGAAAAGAATTTGCTCAACCCATTCATTCCCTCTATACGCACTTCTTTCCACCTATTAAGAACAGAAACTACTCACAGAAAACACTGACAGAAAAACAAGTTTCAAAAATTTCACTGCGATCCAATAAACCATCTGGAGTAAATCCTTAGGCTGCAGAGTTCAGTGAATATGACTACCACGCAAGGTGCTTGGGGCAGGAAGCAGCCTATAAGGCGTACTGCTTCCAGTCTGGCTCTATGTAAAGAAGTGGGGATAAGGACTCTACTGCAGCACTACATCCCACCTTGCTACAGATGCCCTTCCCAGCACTCAGGAAATTACAAGGAGGTTTACAAATGAGTCTAAAAGCATTATTTACAACTATTAGCATAGGAAGCTATTACTAAATGTCCTTCATCTTCCTTGCACCTGATTTTATACTCAGAGTAGTCTAGTGCAATATTCTGTGCCTCAAACCAGGCTTGAACTGCTCCTACTTGGTATCAACTACATTACATTATTTTGGAGAGTCTGAGAAAAGTCTCTATATATGTGCATATACAGTCCCTCTTTACACCAATCAAAAAATTGTTTTTGCACATGGACTATGAAAGAGATTACATTTAAAGTCCTGCTATACCATGCTCTCAGTGACAACTAGTCAAGTAAAAAACGTGAACACTTACATAAATTATCAAGATCTTACAGTCTTTATTGAGACAAGTTTCCACAAAAGAGAGGGAAAATTTTCTTTGAGTAGGGATTGCAGGAATTGAGCCAGTTACAAGGGTTACATATCAAACGGTACGCTACTTTCTCTTTTTCTTTTTTGCTTTATGCCCATCTCGCAATAGCTATGACTGAATATGTTAATCAAAATCCTACAGAACTGTACTCATTTGTGTGTGTGTTTACTTTCCATTTACATAATCATCTTACAAAAGGAGCATTTCTCCTTTGTGCTGGATGTCTTATGATCTAATTTAAAGTTGCAGTTACTGAAATATCCTATTCTAGCAGTCCCACCACTATCCATTCTATTGCCCAGTCATTACCATAAATTATTATACGGGAGCTAAATATACATTTCCAGTCTTCATGATGTCCAAACAGTCCCGCAGTCAGAGAAATCAGATGTTCCCTGCGGTGTGCCCTAATAATCTGCATTGAGTGTTTTGGATCAAATAGGAGAAATTTCCAAAGCTTAAGGGCCTTCACAGAGAATTCAGGAAACACATAATTGTAGAGTGCCTTAATTCCAAAAATAGCATTTGTGTGTCTGTGACACAGGAAATGCTTATGGAAATGGGCAAGCACATACACTGATAAATATCTCCCTAATCAGCCCAAAGCTACAAATACATATCAAATATATATTTTAAAGAATATACAAACTTGATTAAGCATAATACCAAATGCTCAACTAGTAATGGATGGGATGGAACGGAGTAGCCGAGATGACACACATTTTCCAAAAAAAACCCTAAGATCAAGAATAAAATAGATCTTCTCAGTCACTTCTGAGGGGCCAACAGGGCATGAAATTCCAACCAGCTTACAAAAAACATTTACCTCTGGGCCTCTGCTGCTTCTGTTACTTCTTCTGTTTTGAGAAGACAGGCATGTATCACCTGTCTGTAGCCTACAAATGTTGTCTAGGCGTTTCTGATCTCTGCTCACTGCTGAATTTCACCCGTCAGTACTCAGGTTACGCACAACCGAAGTCCTACTTAAACTCAACATGAAGCGGGTCACAGGGCTGTGGTGGGCCAGTTCCATGGGAGGTGGTTTCTCTAGGAGACAACAGTAGGATTTTAACTGTCTCATAAACAAGGGTGAAATTTTGTTGTATCCTCCAACCTGCTGCCCAGAGTAGTCACCAAGTATCTGTGCTAGCCTCCTAAACTATCTCAAGGACCTGATCCGCCAAGATCATTACAGTACAAAACCTGGTATTTTTAGCAATTCCTTCAGTTTGCATAAGGATGTTAGCATGCCTGAGCCTGATGGTTAAAGGATGAAAATAAAAGGGCCCAGGAAATGTTGTAGTTAATGGTGGCGTGAGAATTGTATCTATACTGCATATACACACCTGCAAAAAATAGGCAAGCTGATAGATGCAGAAAATGCAATATATATATGATAACCTTCTTCATGGCAAAGAGAACCTTAATAGATGTATTTCTGGATATTCTTTCTTTCCCCTCCGACATACTTGTTTTTCAAGAGTTTGCCTTTGCGTTCCTAAAACTGAAACTTTTAACATTCCATGGAAATAAGAGAAAGAATGAACTGGAAGTATGTGATTGTTTTTTTTGTTTTTGTTTTTTTTTTTCATCATAAGTGATCATTTACATTCTTGAACTGTAAATTTTGTAGGTTTATTTAAAATGTGACTACAATGATGTCACATATAGGTAGCATAATAACTGACATTCAAATGAATAATTTCATACTTGGCATTTTTAATTCCACATTACAGCAGAACTTGTCTTAGCCAATCAATGAAGGGATGAAAAAAATATACATCTTTAACTAGATGGCTCTTTAACAAAGGTGAAGTAGACTTTTTGTGAATTAGCACAGAGATACTTTTGAATAATCTCTATAGAGAGTAATTTGCTTAATATTTGGAGAAGTTTTGTTGTAGCTAATGCAGTTTGTTGAAGATGATATCACACGAATCCTGTTATTATACCTCTTGTGGTTATTAAATACAAAGCGTAGTACAAAAACTGTGATGTGAAGAATAAGTCTCTCAGTGGGGTGCATCAGCCAACTCGCTGTCTAAAGACATTGTTCCTTAAATGCATCAGGTACATAAAATCACTGAGTACTGAAAATGGCAATAATTGTTTTGTTATCTAAATTTTATGAAACATATGGATGACTGCAATTATTCTATTTCAAATGGCTGAAGATTGTTGCTACTTATTTCCTTTTTAAACTATTAAAAAATCTAACTTATTTACTGTGGCACTCTTTTGATCACCATATACTTATGTAATTACACAGTTCAGCCGAACAAAAAAACACCACAAAAACTCTCACTATTTATAACGAGCGATCTTTAAAATTCACCCTTCTTTTTCTATGCTGGCTAGTTGAAGACTTTATCCATTTAAATGGACAGCTTCATCACATTTTTTTCTAAATATAAAGCATGAGCTATTTTCAGGCCACTCAAGGAAAGTCATGGTGTGTAATACGAAACTCCTTGATTTGTTGCTGGCATATGCATTGCAAAATGTCATCTTGTCCTGTTGTTAATGGTCATCGCCAGAGAGTGCTTATGGTCACTACTAATTTAGATCACTGATTTCTTCACACTCAGAATCACTTCAGTAAACAAAAGCAGAGAACATATACTGAATTTTAGTTTTGAAGAACAGTACCTCAGACTGAACCTTCTCTTTTCTCTGAAAAGTCAATCAGATTAGCAGTGTGCACTTACACAGCTCTCAATGAATATAAACTAGAAGGAAGTTGTCTTAAGTGGTACGCAGAATTGTACAGTCAACTCCCGGTTGCCTGTGGGTGTGTAACCCAGGTTGCAGATTAGCAGCGCTATGCTAAAACAAATCAGAAAAAAAGGAAAAACACCCACCATTTTTCTTTGAATTTCTGATCTGACTTTTTACTTCAGCTTCACTTCATTCCTCGATAAATGTAATAAACACAGGAAGTTCTTATCTAATGTGCATATGCTTTGTATTACCTATGTTTTAGCTTTACACGGGTTAGTCTACTCCATTTCTATTTTCAATAATTGAGAGCTGACTGTGTAACTATGAAAGAGCTCAGCAACCCACAGTTTTATTCAACATTTGCTACAAAACAATTGTTTGTCAAAATACCTCTCTAATTCACCTCGAAAAACATCAGACTTCCCTTTTACTTGATTTTTTAAACCCATGAGTAATAACAGCTTGCTGCAACACTGGACTCCTATTAATATAAGTAAAATGTTCACATGCTCAAAAGGCAAAGAAAAGACAATACAAGTGAACAAACTCAATGTGCTTAAAAGGAGATAGATACAGTGGACTCCTCTGCCCCAAGGGCTAGAGACTGATGGAAATCCATTTTGTAATAATATTTTGTAGCTGTACCAAAACCAGCATTAATTAGTCAATTAATTAGCATTAAATGGCTAACTGTACATTTTATTCATTTAGAGGGTCATTAGCACCAAATACGCTTTAAAAAAAATCATATGCTCTTGGGCAATGCAACAATAACAGTGGTTTCTTGATGAAGGGGTTGGGAGAGGGGAAGTTGCTTCCTGCTGCCCCCTCCCCATTCTCATTTTTCTCTACATGACCTACACAGCATCTACTTCATGACCAAAGCCAACAGACAGAGCTACCCAGAGTGCTAGCCAAGCGTCATGGAACTACAACTCTATGAACTACAAAGGTGGCTGGAACGAACTGGAGGTCTCTGTCTTCAGGCACAGAACCCAGACAGTGACAAACCTTGGGAAGCTGCTGCAGGAGCTTATTGCCTGGGTAGGAGGGATGGCTGAAACACTTCTTAAGGAGTAGGAGAAATATAAGACTCAGTATATGAAATATGTAACCTTGAAGAAGGACTGATGGAGAGGCTGCCAAAGGGCTAGTGGGGCAACAGAGGGCAGGAAAGCAACGGGGCAGACATCCTTTTCTCAGGGAATCTGTTCGTACTTTTTTTCCTGCCACCCGGAAAATTAAAACTACTAACTTCACACTACCCATGAGCATCAAAGATCAATGCAGATACAAAATAGTGTGATATTCTTTGCTATTCTGAAAAGAATAACCTACCAGCCCTCTGTTTTAGCTTCGGCAACAGCTTAACTCCTGTACTAAAATGAAAGCAAAAAGGCTTTTCACACCGTGACACAACAGTATACTGAATCAGAATAAACCTTCTTGCTCCTTTGGATTTATACTCCAGTACATTAGTTTTGATATGCTGACTAGGATCAAAATGACACCAATGACAAAACCTGCAAGCACTGCTTTAATTCATGCATACACATAGTTCTTGAAGGAATCTCTCTATAAACTACGTGACATCCTGTGCCAGGGAGTTCCACTGAGTAATAACTTCGCATAAAATGTTACTCACATGTTGCCTTTTAATTTCACCAAACATCCCCTTATTCTTTTAACATTGGAGAAAATAAAAGGAAATACTTTGGTCACAAGACTTCTTACTGGAACAATTACAAAAATTCACTTTAAAAAAGTACCTCTCCTCTGTTAGGTTGTAATACAGTTGTGTTATTTTTCAGTTAGCCAAAGGAATTCTATTCATATCAAAAGAAAAACATTTAGCAAAATATTTGCTTTCAGACTTGTTTACTGTTTATTATTTTAATTTACATCAGTTACTGCTTGCAAAACTTCCAGGGAAATGATTTTAAATTGTTTTTATTTTATTTTATTTTCCCACTGCATAGTAAACACAGCCTTCTTAGTATTTCAGAAGCATAGTACTATAGAAATGTTAGGGCCTGCTTCTGCTCCAAATGAAGTTAATGGGAAAACACCAACTGACTTTATTAGGAGTTAGGTCAGGCCCCAGATTTGCAGCTTTTGGAATTTCATAGTTGAAAATTTTCTGGCTAATCTTCAGAACCGACTACTTCTACAACTATAACACTATTTACAGCTTTATTTATACGTACTTCTTTATTACAATATGTAATATCAATGTTCCTTGTAAAGGTTACTATTTTATAGAAATTAGACTGAAGTTATTGCCAATCAACCTTTTAATAAACTTAAGTGGGATAACTTTCAGAACTTTTCTCAACATACGATTCAGTTTTTATTCATTCTTGCTACCTTTGACAATTGCTTAACTACCTTGATTTCAAAGCCTTTTTCAGTGTAATAAAAAAGTCCTTTTGGTAGAAGTTTATTGGTCCCATTTCAAATTACGTTCTGAAACATTCCTGTACTGATGAGGACTCATTGTTTTAGCAATTTTTCTGTTTCAACACAGTATATAAAGCCATGCCTCTCAACCAATCAACCTCAGTATAAAAGTGTAAGTGAGGTCAAACAGATTGCTCACTAAATCTTTGATCAAGTTGCCTGATCACATATAGACACAACTCTCTGAATTGTTGCATATGTTGTATAATGTCATCATACAAATTTAAGCATTTCCATTTTTGACGGCTGCTTGTGTATGTATATATTAACTCGCTGGTCATAAAACTACAACAAAGGACAAGATATACCAATACTGAATTAAGACCTCTAGTCTTGTCTCTTCAAAAATTAAGAAAAACATGTGTTCTTTATGATTGACCAACTCATGATGTTGTGCTTCAAATACACACATTTCGCAAAATTAAACTGTGAATTTGATGTCAAATACTGTGTTGTAACTTTGATATAGCTGACATATTAGAACAGATAGATGGGTAATTATGATAAACTACACAATAGTGCTACTGTAGATAATATCATTTATCAATCCTGTGGTCCCCATCATTCATGCATTTACAGTTTGGGAATACAGTGACTGCAAAGGATAATAATTCATAATGGCTACATTCTCAGTACCTCATGCTAGCTCACTAGACAAAATAAAAAGGTTAATTGTATAACTGGAAAAATGTAAAATTTTATTCCAAGAAAATTAACAAGCTACACAGGTAAATTTTGGCAAATGCAACTTTATATTGAAATCCACACATCTGTATCTTAAAGAAGGAAAGACTCACAGACTCTAATGTATTTCTAAAATACTAAGAAATCATATTATATGCTTTCACAAGTTAAACTTAAATAATTTAAAACAACCAATACACCAAAATGTGCAGAAAATATAAACAAGACTGTGCCTTCAGTAGAATAAATGCTTCACAAATTGTGCAAGATATCATACTAAGGCTGCGGTCTCCCCATGACAGCTGTCTTAAAATATAAACATACATCAACTGCCTGTGTTTCTCAGAACAAACTAGAAAGGGCGGCACACCTAGAAAAAAATCATATCATCCCAGTGATGTGCATACTGATTTTGGGAACCACTGGAGTAAAAAGGAAAAAAGAGGACTAAGTGATCTTTCATGCACTCCCAAATGACTGACCAGAGTTATTGATTCAATTTTCCTTGCTTATTTGCTTCAATGCTAAACAAAATGGAAGATACTAGATAACCCTTTAAGGCAACATGTGTTTATTCTGTATAATTATAACTGTTCAATTATGACTGGATATTATCATTAACGTTGCCTAACAGACTGATATCTAGCTTTTTAAAAAATATAAATAAGAGTCTATTAAACTTTATACCAAATCAGCAAAAAACACAGAATACAGTTAAATGTTAGTAATTTCACTGTTAAGGAAAATGGTATTTAGAAAGAGTAATATATTTGGGAAAAAAAAAAAAAGTAAAGTCTAAATCTGAACAAAAATACTGCTTTGGAATGCTCCCCAAAACTTACTCACAAGGCAAACAGATTTGTAAGTGTGATAATCCAATAATGCATGGCACATCTTTAATCAGTTACAGTACTCGAGTCCCCAGTTTTCAGTCTTTGCAAAACAATAATCGTATGAAATGTTTTAAAGGTCTTCAGATGTCTAAAATTAGTTTTATCAACACATTAACCTCATATCAACTTAATTTATTAAGATGTCCAATGCTAATCTTTTTGATGGTCTTATTTTACGTAGTGATATACACAGCATTTAGCACTGATACTTAGCACCTGCTACTTTCATTATCTAGATTTCAACCACATACAGGAATTCAGGGCAGTAGTTCAGTCCTTTGTTCTTAATTACAAACCTTCAGCAGTGGTCAGCAGGAACATGTTTAGGTTTAAAACAGGATTATAGGTGAGCTATTGCAAAGACTGCAGAATGTTGCCCAAATCCTTACAACTGCTGACATCCCATTCTTGATTTTCTTCTCAAGACATGGCTACAGGCCACAATTGCTTAGCAGAGAATGGTAGTGTTTCACAAGGCTAAAGATTTACAGATGCTCCCTCATATAACACAGTAAGGTTCCCTTGGTAACCTGGATTTTCTGCAGTAAAGAAGGGTTGTGCTGAAACAGCGCCTCAGCTCCCTGTTGGAGAAAATGCAGACAAAAGGATTGATTCCAGCTTGGGCAAAACTCATCCAGACAGCGGCCGTTAGAAATCCCCCTGGTACTACAGGCCCTCTTGCAAAAACTCTCCAGTAACAGGCTACCAAATAGGGACCCCACAAGGTCAGAAAGAGGAATGTCATGATGTAGAACATTCTGCTGATTCTCTTCTCCATTTTGAACTCGTCTAAAACCAGTAGCCTTCTCCTGCCTGTGGTGTTCGCGTTTTGCCTGATTCCCAACAAGGTTGGAGGTGTGGGACCCCTTCCAAATCCAGCCAGCCAGTTAGCAGCTGCTTGACCACTCGCTCCAGGACCATGAAAAGTCCAGTTCTGGCTCACTGCTGCAACAAACTGGACTGGCTTCATTTTCCTGCGATCGTGAACGAAAAATATCAGCTTGAGGTAGACAAGCTGTGTGGCTAGGAGGATAAGGGCAAGAAGAAGCATAAATCCCAAGGAATCATTAGCCCTGAAGGAACGATGCTGGAAAGTGCATTGGTCTTCCTCCCTAATGAACGAGTAGGTGCCCACGTCTAAAACTGGGGGGAAAGCCATGGCTACAGAGAGGGTCCACACCATACAGATAACAGCCAAACAAGTCCAGAAGGTCAGCCTTTCGTATAAAAACGGTGGTGGGCAATAGCTAAGTATCTGGTGACGCTTATGCAGAACAACATGAAAGCAGTGTGAAAGCAGGACAAACCCCCAAAAAGGCAATCACTTTGCAAGTAAGAGTCCCATACGTCCACGTAGAGCCATTTTTTACAGAGGTGAAAACAAATGGGAAACAAATCGCAGATCTGAGGATATCTGAGCAGCAAAGATCCAACAGGAAGTAGTAAGGAGCTCTATGCAAGGTCTTATCTTTGACTAGCAAAATGGAGATCAGAAGGTTACCCACCACACTGACTCCTATTATGAAACCCAGTGAAGTCAGTTTCAGAAAAGCTGTTAAAGGAGAGAGATTTTGTAAAATGTTGTCAGCTGCATGGCTGTAGTTCGCCATAGATGGATGGATGATATGTATATTGCCTCAGTCAAGTCTCATGATCTATATATAAGAACAAGGAAAAAATAGATCCATACATCTTACTGAAAATGTAATCCACAAACAGAACTGATCTTGTGTCTAGTCATACAGTACATCCTCTTCTTTCTGATTTGTCATGCCATCAAAATATCTGAAAAAAAATCGAGCTATCAGTTCTTAAGTTAACAAGAAATGATGTCAGAAAGTGCTAACAAAGATGTTAATTTATGGAGAACCAAATGAAGTTGTAAATTTGAGTACTATTGTTTGTTTTTAAAAATCATGAGGCTTTTTTTTTTTAATACTTACTGTTTAGCATGATTGATTATTGGCATTTCACAGATTTAGCTTGTTACAGTTTCAGAACTGACCGGTGCCCCTTATATTTGGTAGCATATATAATTTTACAGTTAAAAGCCTCAGAGATTTTATGAATCAAAAGATTCCCGGTTTGCAAGCCCAAAAGTTAATCACTGACACCTTTTAAAAAAATCCCCAAAGGCTGCTGATATTTGACATTACCTACATTTATTTTATGGCTACAGTATTTGTCAATGTTTTAGAAGCAGCTGCTGTGTTGATACGGATCACACCCAAAGAAACCCTGCAGAATTTATGTTTTTTAACCCAAGTCACCAAAGCACATTAATCACACTGTGTTAGTTCATGCACATTGTAAGAGAAACAGTGTTCATTATCCCCCTCCCTTCCTCCTATAAACCATAATTTTATCATTTAGGCTTTCAAATAAACAGGTATGCCAGACAGTCGATAGCACTATGCTGAGGGTGTCCGTCCCCCCCCCCCCCCCCCCTTAATGCAAATCTTTAAAGCCTCAACATAATTCATAATAAACAACGGTGAGTGTAAATACCGAGTAAAAATAGGCAACACACCCAAGATATAATGCCCATCATTTCGGGAGGGCTGATTTTGGTTATGCTTAAATAAACATATCATAAATTGATTAATTTTTTTCGCTAATTAGGGCTCCGCGATTCCCACTAATCCTCCCAGTGAATAGTATCGGAACACATTTCATGCAATAAAATAAAATAAATTAAAGAACTGTCTGCTGCTGCTGCTGTTGCGAGGGTTTTTTGTTGGCGTTTGGTTGGGTTTTTTTTCCTCCCTCCAGAGCCAGGGACAGGAGCCACAGCAGGCATGATCAGGCTCCTTCGTTATTCACACGAAGTGTTTCCTATGCCACCTCGGGTGTACAAAGGATATTCCCACTGAATCCCAGCAAAATCCTTCCATTCTTACCGTCCACAAAAGAGCCTGATTGCTGCTGTGTAAACAGAGGCTGATCAGATCATGGCATCGTTTTAAAACCATGAAATCAGGCTCCCCCTCCCCCCTCCCTCCAGCCCCGCCGCTTCCCCTCCTCTGTGGAGCTGTCCCCGCCGCGCGGCCGGCCCTACCTCCGCGCACACACACACTGACACACGCACACGCTCACACTGACACACGCTCACACTGACACACACTCACACTGACACGCACTCACACTGACACGCACTCACACTGACACACACTCACACACTCACGCACTCACGAAGGCACCCGCTCCCGCCGCGCACGGCCATGCAGGGCTGGACTGCGCCGCGCTGCAAGGGAGCCCGGGTGCCGCTGCCTGGCAGCCGCATCTGCCGGAGCCATGCGAGAGCCTCCCGCGGCGGGGAGCTCGGGAGAGCGGAAGAGGCATTGTCTGAGAACACTTCCATCATGCCGCTTCTGTAGAAATCATCCCCCCGACCTAGACCTGCTCCCTGACGGGGGGAGCCCTCCCCACACGCACCTGCAGCTGCGGCAGCCCTCGGCACCCCCAGGCTGCCCCAGCCCCTCTCCTCCTACCTGTTGGTGCCGGAGATCCCCACATGCCAGAGCTGCTCCTTCCCGCCGACCGAGGGCTGCTTTATCCTGGCGGTCTCTTTTAGAACCTTTTTTATTTTCCTCTGCAGCCTTTCATTCTTCTTTCTCTCAATCCTTTCCTTTTTCTTTATTTTTTTCCTTTTTTTTTTTTTTTCCTCGGTACCTTGACGGAGAATCCAGTCAGCGACTCGGGCGGCGCATGCTCACTGCGCCTCCTCCCTGCGCGCCGAGCCCCGTCCTCCCCTGTCGCAGCGGCACAATCTCTCCCAGTAACGCAGCGGCGGCGGCCGCCTCAATGAGGGCACCGCAGGTTCCGCGGCGGCGGCAGCTGCTGCTCTCAGTGAGGGCACGGCAGCCTCCGCGGCAGCAGCGGTCTCCTGAGCGGTGGGTCGGCAGGCTCCGTGGCAGCAGCAGCCTCCTCAGTGAGGGAAGGCAGCCTCCGCGGCGGCACGTTCCCATTGCGATGCATAGCCCAGCTGGATTTATTGGCGAGCCTGGGCGAGCTAGCTTGAGGAAAGGAGGAATTAGGTCCTGCGCTCCTTGTTTATGCCTCTGAACTCCCCCTCCCGCGTCTTTTCGCTTAAAATGGGGGCTAGGAAGCGGCCGCCGCGGTGCGCGTCGCAGCCTGTCAGGAGAGGGACCGGGCGGTTTCTTCAGCTGCCGCTGCTCCGATACTCCCGCTCGTGGCTCGTTGCCTTTCCTCCCGATTCCCAGCCTGGTGAATTCCTTCTTCCTAACCCCTGTGCCAGGAAAAGCTCCTTAAAAAGTACCGTGGTTCGGAGAAGGCGTATTTGCCGCGGGGCCGCCAGGACACCGCACCTTCCCCCCGGCTCCGCCGCCTCCCCCCTCGCAGCCGGTAAAGCGACTTCTCAACGTTCAGCGCGAAGCCGGCGCAGAACCGTCAGCGCGCTGCATGGCGACAGTGACGAATTCTAATGTAAGCCCGTTCCGTCCGTGGCGGGGCCGGCCTTTCCCCTCGGCGCGCAGGGCGGGAGCGGTGACAGCGGCGACCGCCGCCGAGGAGCGTCCGAGCCGTCCCTCGGCGGGGATCGATACCGAGCCGTCCCGATGATGTCACACGGGCCGGCGGGCCGCGGCGGCGGCGCCGGGAGGCGGCCTGTGGCCCGGGCCGCCGCAGGGGCCTGTCGCCAGCCTCCCCGCCCGCCGGCCCGGGCCCTCCCTGGGTGCCACCGCGGTACGTCCAGGAGGAAACGCGAAGGGTTTGAATAAAACTTGAAAGAACGCGTCCCTCCGCCCTCCCGCCTCGTCCCTTCTCACAGAAGTTTATCCGGAGAAGCGGAGGGAATATAAATAAAGGCTCGCCCGAAGTCATTGTTTTAACTGCGAGGCAATTGAGGAACATCTTATTTTGGGTCAAGAGGTTTGGATTCGGAGGAACTTCTTCACCAGGAGCTTCCGCTCAAGTCGGAATAAATCCTTCTCGGGGGTAGATTTATGGGGTTGATTCATAACGTGTGTCACATCTTTGAGGCCGTTAGCAGGCTACAGGCATTTTTAAGGCTGTTGTCAAAGTTTGGGTTCTTCTCTTGTTGGCACTTTGTGAAAGTCATTGGATTGGTGGCCAAAACACAAAATCAGGGTCAGTAACAGCCTGATCAAGCCCAAAGGTCTGCAGCCACCGGAAAATACAGTTATTTAAAACAAAATTGCGCTGTTTCGAGCATGTGACTTACTTCAGAACAAAAAGTTATTCTGAGCAGGAAACTCACAGCTCAGGTACTACACATTGTTTTCTTTTTTTTTTTCCTGTGAGTGTAATTATCATGACTTTGTGTTGGTATTCATCTTTGGGGTAAGTTTCCGCTTGAAAATTGGCATTTGGATGGTTTTTAAAGTTACTACTTCAAGCTGCACTTTTCATGTCACAATCAGCTAAGCTAAGCAGACCTCTCCACTTTTTCTGTTGTTGTATATATGTAACCAAAGTTATGTACACAATGACTTTTAAAGTCATTCTTAGTGTTCAAATGGAAGGACAAGGAATTGGCTACCAAGCGAGCAAGAGCCGGCACTTTAATGGTCTGCCTAATATAGCAAACAATTTTCTGAATGCCTTGAAAATTAAACAAATACCAGATTAGGAAGCAGATTTGCAATATCTGGTACAGGATAGCTATAGTATGTTCATGGTCAGGGCATATTCTTAGACTCCGATTTGTGATTTGTACGACATCATCATCATCATTGTAAAAAAGATCCAGTGCAGTAGTTTTTAACCTTTTCTGTCTGTGCTTTCTCTTAGAGATGTTACAGAAGTGTATATATCGCTATATAACATTTAAGAACTTGCTTTTCTTTATACCGGCCACAGGCAGTTAGAAGTAATCTGTGGACTTCAGAATTCATTCAGTATTCAACGACTGGTTCAGCATAAATCCGTTTGTCATCATATGTGTAATCTGAGAACCAGTGCTCTAATTTTGTTCAATGAAATGTAGACATTCTAGTGAAGCAAATGTAACTAAGCCGGTTTCCCATTGTAATCAATTGTGAGAATAAGATGCTTTAGGGAGCAGGTCATCTCCTTCTGAATCACGAGTCTAAAATATGTCAGATGGATTGCACTCTATTCCCTTTATTATAAGAGTAGAGTCAGGCAAGAGAAACCCGAGTTACAAAGGGAGAGCGTGAGATAAAGCTGTGTTAAGCTGTTGTACCGAGAGCAGGTCACATCCGCCATGGAGGGAAAGAAAATCCAGGAGTCATGGGATTGGGCATCTGAGAGGTGAAGGCAGATATCAGCTAAAGGTAGCTCCAGGAAGCATGAACTGGGAAGGAATGTGCAATCGGAAGGGAAAGAGGAGGAAGAGCTATGAAAGGACAGGTGAAGAGAGAATCTGTAACTCACTAGTTCTTCAGAACAGCTGGGCTAGAGATATGAAAGGTTCAGAAAAAAAATTGTGAGGCAGCCTTTGTTGCGACGTGAGCGGATTTAGTGGGGTAGCCAAGCAGAATTTCTTGGGCTTTGCCATTTGGAGGGACCCTGAACAAATTGCCCACTCCACAATGTAAGGGCAGCAACACTAAGGGCAACAGGAAGTTAGTTAAAAAAACCCAGAGGACCTCCCTGCTATATAAGCATCTCAGAGGAAAGAAGTGATTGCTCTCAGGAAGGTAAATATCTTTCCCTGTCTTTAGTTTACCTAAGTGTTTACGTCTGCTTTTCGCCAAGAAGGAAGGTAAAGGGACAGAGTGTAAGGGAAGTGTGAGCGCAAGAGCATTCGTGTATCCCATTAGAGCTAGCAGCAGATTGATTAGAGCTTTCCCTAGGCATTGAGAAAGCCAAGACTGTTTCCCTGATTTTCTGATTTAGATTTGAACCATCTCCAGGTTTTGGGCAACCTCACTGTAAATTTATTGACAGTTATGGTACAGCGCTCTTTCGTTTTTCTCCTGTTGGAGTTTTTTAATAATGATGGCCTGGAAAGTAATGATGAAGTACTTAGCTGTGGTGTTGGTGACTGAGGATCCTGTATTCCAATTGTATTTTTTTTTTTTCAATTTGGATACTATTTAAGAATGACCAAAGGACTGGATCCAGTGAATTGGATCCACTAGGTTCATTCCCAGATCAGGATCATATTTTTGGAGAATCCTACTTTGATATTCTTGGTCTTTGACATCATCTGCAGATCTGGGCAGCTCATTCCCGTGAGGTGGTAATGATGCTTGGGTGCATGTGGTCAAGGTGCCAGGAACTTGGACACTGGGATGAGGGACAGTTGAATGCTATTGCAGGAGAACTTTGTTCATGTGTAAGTAGCAGTTTGGGTACTTGGCACCTAATTTCTTTTGAGGATATATGCCCTGGAACCCTGCACCACAGTTGTGAGCCAGGTGACAGTTCTGGGTAGATGATTCTTATTGTTTTGAGCTTTTTCCTCATAATGGAGAGGTTTTTGAGAAAAGTCCGACTCTGAGAAATCTCACTAATGGAGCCCGAGGTCGAGATTGGGTGAGAAGACAGGCTAGTGATGACAAGTAACTATCAATTGAAAAGACGGAGTGAGATATTGGCCTCACCAAGGTCAGTAACAACTCTCTCAACACTTCAGCGGAATGAGGATTCAATGTAAGGCCAGAAGTTGTGAATCAGGTAAATGTAAAACATTCATACCCCTAATCTCTTGTGCATTTCAGTAATTAAGGTGCTTACCAGCTGTCTTGAAATTATATCTATGCAATGCCTACCCAGTCTGTATAATGCAAACTCTGAAGCACTGTAGGATTTTGTGACATTTCTATAAAACAGGGAAGATACTCTGCAAGGTGTACCCACCTCTGTGCAGAGGCCAGCACAAGATTTATGTATTGCTTAAGAGACTGTGATAGATGCTATCAAAGTACATCCTTTTCAAAGGGCTCAAGGAATTCTTCCAAGGGAAATTTCTTGCCTGTGCAGTAGATTTGTGCAACTTTAAAATAGTATTTAAGTAGGACTTATGTAATACAGAGACCTGTGTGAGACCCCTGCACAATGGAGAATTTCACCTGCAATATATTTGGTTCCAGTGCTTTGTAAAGTATTTGCAGAGTAAAGACATTTGTTGGTAGTGTCTGGCTCCTGGGTTGGCTCTCAGCACAGACATAAATTTCATCCCACACTGAAAATCTCTCCAGTGGTCTCTGCTTCAGTGATGCATGTTTTCACCTATAACAGAACTGCATTCATGTGACTGTAACAATTCCTATGGATAATAATTGCAAATTTTGGGGGTATTGATCTTTAGCCAGATCCTCAGATGTTTTATAGATATTTCTCAGAAACGTTTAATTAGGTATTTTTAAAATGTTTCGTAAGTGCCCTTTGAAACTTAATTTTTGTTCTTATAAGTTGATCTATGTTGCACATTTACACAGGGCTAAGTGAAGGTTTAAGGGCAAATACACGTAAGCTTGTCTACTGAGCATATGAAAAAGGCTTTGTCCTGCAGAGGAAAACCTCTACTCTGTGTGACTTTAATGTGAATGAGGCACCAAAGTGCTTCTGAAATCCCAGTTAGATACTTACCTGTATCCTCAGGCTTCTAAACCCCTTTACCAGTTTGTTCATTAGGACTACATTTGAAAGACTGGACCGTGTTTTGCATCTGGATTGCATAGATACAGTGTTAAATCAGTGTTGCAGTGTTAAGTTCTGTTATTTTTTGTCCAATTTAAGCAGTATGGATGTGTAATTACTTGACTTCGCTTGGTATCAGGTAGTTAGAAATGCAAATGAACTTAACTGTGGCCATGAATAATTACCAATGTTAAATTGCACTGCTAATTACTTGTGCCGGCAAAAAGATAAGCGACATTTTTTAATTGCTGGACTTCACAAATGGCCTTATATGTATGATTAGAGAGAGAGAAAAACAAAAGAGAGAGAGGCAAAGAAAAGTTCATATACCGGTCTTTGTTGTTTGTGCACCATATGTGTCTCGTCCTGTACTGAAGAGTTAACAAGTTGCTTGTTTTCGCAGCCAGGTGGTGTGGTAATGTGTAACTTTTAAAAGATAGAGCCAGTCACATCCAGAGTGATGCAGATCAATGATTGAGCTCCGCAGAAGGGGAGGGGAAGGGGAAAAGGAACTTCATACTATTTGACAAAGTAGTTTCCAAGTAGATACATTTGTTGAGACATTATTTTTGAGTGGTGAGAATACTTCTCTAATATTACCATCTTAGATCCCTCGTAAATTGTGTATATAGATAACGTAACATTCAAAATTTAATCTTTGAGTAATTTGTTTAGCTCAAGTTTTGTTTCAGAGCACAAGCACTATCTTGTATGTGAATAATTTCTGAACTTGTAGTCTTGTTAGTGAGAAATATTGAAATTCTCATTCCATCAACAGTTTTTAGTTAACCAGGACAGCACTGTAGAAATGCCTCAGTAACAGGGTCTACAGTGAAGTCCTGAGCTGCTGATCTTGGAAGAACACTTGCTGTCATTCCCTGCACTCCTGGGAGGAGAAAGAACCTCTTGTTAGAACATCAAGAGAATGTGGACCGAGCTCACTGAAGTTCATGCTATATCCAGCCTCTCTGCTCTCTTCCTATGTTGGTGTTTTGGTAATTGAATGTGAAACAGGAGGAAAAAAGACTTGCTTCTTTTCCATTACAAAAATTAAAAATACTATTCCTTACAAGTCTCATAGTTGGGATTTGTTGAAGTGTGTGCAGAGACACTGGGAACAGAAGTAGTGATTCATTTATTTAATGTATTTTGGTCTGCAGTTTAATTAATCCAATTACTTGTACATATTTAGTATAAGCTACATTGCAATATGTCTTTCAACCACTGTAAATACATTCCATTCACTGATTTGTTTTTCTGTGCATGACGAACGGTAATGTGAATACATCGTAGTGGTACAACTCAGCAACCGAAAGACTTGAAAGGAGAGATGCTGAGCACAGTTAGGAATTCATGACTAAATCCCCTTAGGTGGAAGGCATGATTTTTGCATGAGGCTTGTCTCACCAATAACATGAAAAACAATCTGGTGAGAAACAAGAAGAGAGTCTTTCAGAATTTAGAAGCTGAACTGGGAGCACTGACCCAGGACCATGCTGATGACTCTCTGACTCCGAAGCATGGCTAACCAGTCTTGGCCTATTCGCTGGCTGTTGTTTCTCATATCTTACCTTCTCACACTCTACCAGCTTCGTTTGGCTAAAAGTGGAGCATCCCCACACCAGAGAAGACTGCCTGCCAGTGCAAGCCAGCACCTCAGGACCGTTAACATAGAAAGCTATATAATTTACTCCAGTGGGGGAATCTGTTACTGTGGTTTTTAGAAGTGTCGTCTATAGCTTTACCGATGATGGACACAAGCTTGTAAATTTTCTTTTATAAACAAAGGAAGTGTTTCATTTGTATTGTTTGTGCACCTCACCCTTCTCAGATATTAGGTTTGATAGTATTTTTGTCTATGCTATTTTAATACTTTAGTTTTCAGTAAAATACTTTCTCAGAGGCTATGTAACGCTCCTGGTTTACCTTACTGAATGGAAATCCAGGGCTTGAAAACAAGCTAACCCCTGCTGAAGCACACAGCAGCTCTGCAGTGTCATGGTCATTAACAGTGCCAATCACAACGTTCAAGAACACTTTTTCCTATCACCATTACAGACGGCAGTGGAATACTGTGGAGCAAAATGAATGGGGTTAGTGACATTACAGAGGAGAATGCTTGCCTTAAGAGAGGAACCCGAAAATGCCTGAGAGACGAAGGATGACTTCTTCCAGCTGAGCTGCATCCAGTGTCTTTATGCACCTGATGTTAAGTGTAGAGAGCCTCATGTCTGAGATGCATATAACTGTACCAGTTATGTAAACCTACTCTACCCAAGCTCTTCAGTAGTTTTCCCGCACGTAGGGCTATGTACAGAATGCTTCTTTGGCTGACTGGGGGGTACTGCCAGGCTGGCAGGCTGGCAGGTATTTCTCCCATCTCTTTCTGTGCTGTTGGCTTACTGGAGATTATTAGGACGTGGTCGGGGCCTAATGGAAGGAGTGATTATGGTTCATTATTTTTCATATACTTTCTGTCATGCAGCTATGTAATGACTAAGTGAATTTATGCACATTTCCTCCCCTTCACTGTCTTTTAAACCTGGAGGCTGATTTTAGTGAAGTCAGATACATGAGCAGATAGGTCTCAGAGTCAGGTGATGTTCCTATAAATTTTGTGAATGTAGGCTTTGGATGCTTGTCCTAGAATTTACCTTTTTCCATTGTCGTTCTCTCAGGCTGACCACCACTTTCAGGCTGGCCACCACTCCTTAGGGACCCCGGTCCATACCTGAGGCTTCAGCATACAGCATTTCGTCTGCTGGTCAAACTGGCTGTGACCTGGCATCTTAATCCCTTCGCAGTTCAAACTCTTTGTGACGACCAGGCTTGGCTGTGCTCAGCGGTGCAGCTGATCAGGACACTGGATATGTCACCGTGTTTTCTGTATCCAGGGGCAGAATGGCAAGTAGCAAGCATAGCACTGTGTTAGACCCAAAGACCACGCTGGTTCTGTGACAGACTACACGCATCCGGTTCATCAGTTCAGTATCAAACAGATCAACACTCAGTCTGCTGAGCTCCCCCCTTGCTCCTCTTGCAGTTGCTGCTGTTTCTTCCAGTGCTCATACAACCATTTGCATGACTCTTATGGTGTGTAGGGATATATGTCAAATCAATCACTTTTGTAGAGCTGAGATACATAAATACTTCTATTTTCTGCCATCTTTAAGGTTAGGTTAGAGGTGAACGATGAACAGGCAGCATGTTGTAGGATTAGAGAGACTATTGGCAATAGCATTTTCTATTTCTAGCAATATACCAAGAGGGGATTTAAAAATAATAGGATAAAATAGGATAACTGTCACTGACAGCTTTCAGAGAACTTTTAGGCCATGCTCAGAGACAAAAATTAAGTGTCAATGTAGAAATAGTTATTTTGCTGGTGTGACCAGTTCACATTAGACATTAGACATTAGACTTCCTACGAATTTATTGTTCAAATTTTAATTTAATACCAACATGAACAGTATGATGACTCTGGATTGATTTAAAGCTCACAAAGAAAATACAGATTGGTTTAAAAAAAAGTATACTGAATAGTAATTGCTTTGAATGCAGAAGATTGAGACAATGGAGAGTCAAGCCTGTAATGTCTGAGGTGGAGAGCCAACACTGGCTTTGCAAGCAGCTAGCCTGAATGCATGTTCCACTAGTGAGCTTCAGGTCTTATGTCTAGAAGTGGAAATACCCTTGGATATTCCCACATCAACTCAACTGTTACCTGTTCACTGCAACTAATTTGATATCTAGAACCTAATGCCACAGTCCTATTTTGTCAGTTTGTTGACTACTAAGTATGAAGTGTTCTCATTTATATGTAGAACAAGGAGAAGCAATTTTAAGTTTTATACTTGCAAGGATGCAGAGAACAATCTATCTCTGGATAAAGGTAGGTCTATCTGCTAAGAAACACAACAGTGTGAATTCTGCAGATACTATCAGAACAGCACTGCGATGGCACAGTAGGAGGAACTGCATGAATGCAGCTCTGTGATGCAACTGTAAATATACATTTATTACTGCATTGCCTATTTCTTGGAGGTATGAATGAATGTTTTATTGAAATGTCACCTACAAAACTAGTCAAGTCCAATGTTAGCAAATGGCAATATCTTTGCTTAATTGGACTAGTAATTGGATGGACTTAATTTGACAACTTAATTAGACAACTGATATTGCATATAGTTAGGCAATGTTTTGCATATGGTATTTAAAGAAAAAGGTTAAAAACTGAGCAGGAAACAGGACTCTGCACTCTACTGGGTAAGACACTCAGCTGGCAGGAGAAAACACATGGGATCTGGTCCCTGCTACCTGGATTGTTTAGTGCTGGTTTTGCTTTGTTTTCTGATTGACTACATAATGTCCAGGCATGGAGCTGGGACCAAGACCTCAATCTTCCCTATGAGGCAGGTATCCTAAGTAGTGGACATGGGAGTCAGTCTCTCTTGTCCACACACTCCCTTCCTCCCCCCAACCCCCCATTGCTGTGTTTTTCTTAGGGTTCCAGGATAAACAGGAGAGCATGCTTTCCAGGATTGTACCACCTGGTACTCCAGGGAACTTTTTGGAGGCAGAAGACTGGGCTTGAATTCCAGATCTTCTGTTTTGTGTGATGTAACTGGAGGGTGGTTATGGAAAAGGTGGCTTCCTGCAGCACTTGTGCGTTCGCTGGGCTCAGGAATGCTGCAGGTGTACCTTACCTGACCGCGCCAGTCAGATCAGGCTCATCTAGTGACATGGCTGGGAGCGAGACATTTAGGTTATGCTCTGTCTCACATCTGGAACACAGAGATTCTGCACTGCACGCTCTCGGGCAGTTTTGCACATGAATGGAAAGCTTGCAACCTCAGGTCCAAAGTGTAAGTGCCAATTGGCCAACTGAAAAGTCAGCACTGGTAAGTCTTGCTGTTGCTGCAGTGAGGATTTCTGGGTCCTTTTCAGAGGGTTTATGTCCTAAATTCGATTCATGTTTTAGATATTTAAATCACCTCTCAAGCTCTTGCAGTTCCTCATTTCATAATTTTCTTAAACCTCAGTGAACTTACTTGCCCTCCATTATTAAAAAAAATGTGGAAATAAGAGATCTAAATACTAGTTACCTGTTTTTCCTAATCTGGGATATATGTCTGGACATAGAAGCGCTCTTTGATGTGTGAACATACCAGTTCCTCACAGTACAAGGACCAGCAGGAGCCAAGTAAAATGTACCTGTTGTGTAATCCTGTGCAGCATTGTAAATTTGATATTAATGTAGTGCTTCAAAAGCTAACAGAACATTTAGTTGATATACTGTATCTCTCTATTATGTATAATATCTCCTCATAAATATGCATGTGTAACAAAACTGTGGCAATTTGAGGAATTTATGTAAAACTTACGAATTCTCTTTGATATCATGGGTCCTCAAGTTATATCTGTTTCAACCTGCATGCTCTATATTGAAAAGAGAGCGGTTTTCTCTTTCTTTTTCCTAACCTTCTTAGTATATTGGATTTTGAAAGGACATTGCCACAAGGCCAGCCATGGAACATAATGAGATGTGGACAACCTGAAATCAAATGGAAGACCTTCAGACAAAAAGAGCTGGCAATTGCTCAGGATAATTTATTTGCCCAGTGGGTTAGTTACCAAACACGGATCACATCCTGGGAAGACTTGGTGAAGGTGAAAGAGAGTAAAAGTTAAAAAAGGGAGGGTAACTTAATGGCCATTCTGGAGTAAGACAGAAGAGATGAGAAGAAAAACTTGTTGCAGGAGTGGAGGAAGTTATTTTCTGCTATCACAGGCAGCCAGAGGCAGTTGAGAACATAGAATTAGTGGAATTGCAAGACTAAATTTAAATGCATTTTTGACTAATTTAGGCAAACCTAGTAAGACAATGAATGGAGCTGGGATAACCTTTGGTAGATGCAGAGAAAAGTTGCAGAGAGCTATAGTCTCAATTACAAATCTTTCAGACTTCTGCTTCACTTGGCAGTCTTGGAATACAATTATGAACTTACTTAAACCAAAACTATTTTAAGGTGAGGTAGGTTTTCAACCCTTAAACCTTTAACCTTTACTTAAAAATCTCCTAAATTTGGGATACAGCTATTCAAATATGGCTCCTAACAAACATCTTGCAAAGTAAGATGCTTTTTAAAACAGAAAATAATGCTAAATGCTTCTTTTAAATATAAAAAACCCTACATGTTGAGTCATGCTTGGAGGTTTCTGAAATTGGAAATATAAGAAAGAGTAAGAGGATGAATAATTACTAGTACTAAGAATCTGTTGAGATTTTAACATTGTGTTTCCAAGTGCTAAAGTGAAGAAAGGGATACAAGTCTAGTAGACTTTGACTCAGCATTATGGTTTAAGGTTTTGGTATGCTATGATGTGAAAAAAAAAAATTGCGTTGTATAGCAGTTTTAAGAAAGGGTTTCTGAACTGTCTCTGCCAGGAGATGGTGAAAGATTTGTTCTGGTGTGTTCAGTACAAGCATCCTACAAAGAATTTTTTGAACCAGTGTAGTTTATGGGCTTTTATTATTTCTGTGTTAAGTGTAGAGAAACATACGCACTTACAAATCTCTTTATAAATGTCCCAATTCCATAGAAGTTGCACATTTCTCCGTCTTGGTAACAAAACCAGAAATAGCTACTGTAAGCAGGTGGCAGGGATCAACTGGTTCAAAAATTAAAAAAAACTAATCTTTCACTCAGGAAGGTAACTTCCTTAGCATTTATTTCTTGAGGAACCAGAGTGCAGCTGTAGCAGCAGGACAAAAGAAAAGTGTTTTTTTTTGAACCGCAGATAATGAAAAAATCAAAAACTTAGTCCTATAAGAGGACATGGAAATCTTACTGAGCAAATGGCTCAGCTACTACTACTTGAAAGAGAGTGGATTTAAGGTACGTCTGTCAGAGCCTCTTCACCCTGTTTCTATGACATTTGCTTTCCAAGGCCTGTATTTTGCACTGAAACAGGCAATTTTCATTCTCCAGAGTTAAGGCAGTTGGCATTATAATATAAGGCAGCGATCTGACAACTATGTACAGCCAATTTCAGATTATTTTGGTAGTGTGCATAAAGTGATCACACGCTCTACATTCACTATTGGAAAGTCAGTATTCCTTTGGAAGTAAAAGGGATTTCAATTCTTAATTCCTATTAAGTCTATTAGGAGTTAAGCAGAGAAACCTCTGGCAAAACTCATGCAAGTTTCTGTCTACAGCTATAATAATTTCCTTGCTGACCCTTCCGAAATTGAGAGCATGTAATCCTTTTTACTGGGATTTCATTGTTACTCTGGATAGGAAATGGAAATGTACAAAGTACTTCTCATTTAATACCGAGAACCTCACACAGACTAGGTTAGGGGAGTTCTTGAGGAACAGTTTGCAATAAACACAAAACAGATATTGCTCTTGTTACTGAAATGACAGGAACAACAAGGCAGAAAGGTAAGCTGACGCACATCAGACGTATAGAGCACACATACATTAAAAGTGTGTGAAGACATGGAGCTGCTGGAGTGAGTCCAGAGGAGGGCCATGAAGATGATCCAAAGGCTGGAGCACCTCTCCTATGAAGACAGGCTGAGAGAGTTGGGACTGTTCAGCCTGGAGAAGAGAAGGCTCCGGGGTGATCTTATTGCAGCTTTCCAGTACCTGAAGGGGGCCTACAGGAAAGCCGAAGAGGGACTTTTTGCAAGGGTGTGTAGTGATAAGAGAAGTGGCAATGGCTTTAAATTGAAAGAGGGCAGATTTAGATTAGATACAAGGAAGAAATTCTTTACACTGAGGGTGTGGAACAGGTTGCCCAGAGAAGTTGTGGATGCCCCATCCCTGGAAGTGTTCAAGACCAGGTTGGATGAGGCTTTGAGCAACCTGGTGTAGTGGAGGGTTTCCCTGCCCATGGCAGGGGGGTTGGAACTAGATGATCTTTGAAGTCTCTTCCAGCTCAAACCATTCTATAATTCTATAAGAGGCACTTGATAGTAGTATGGTGTCCTTGAGAGTGGGCCATCATGTGGATTTCCCTTTGCCTTGGTTGATGAATCTTGTGAGGGAAGAAAAATGGAGTCTAAGTTGAATATACAAGTTCTGAAGTGTATTTGTGGAATAAGAGCGGGGAGAATTTTTTTTTTAATATTTATTAAGATGTAGGTCAAATAATTTACTGTAGCGGGCTGAGAGTAAAAAAAAAGACAGCATCTATTTTAAGAACCAATTTAGATTTTCACAAATGGAAATCAAGAATAATTCTGCTGCATTACACAGAAGTGTAAGGGCTGGTGCAAGGTCAGAATGAAATCTCTTGTGATTTCTGTTCGAATTAATTTAAATCAGGATGACGGCGCTGATTTCAGCAAGTTCAGGCTGTTTTTTAACCAGATGAAAATTTGGCATTCAGTCATCACAGTAAATAATTCAGCTAGTATTTTCCTAAGGAAAGAGATGGGGATGGAGCCTAGTGTGGCTGCAGTTCCCCATGAGCACCATCTGGTGCAAGGTGCACTATTGGTCAGACTCCATCCTATCGATGTAACTACTGCATCCAAACCTGTATTTTGTCTTTGACCTTGTCCTAAACTCCCACTGATGCCAATAGGAACTCCATGTGCAATACAGTCTTTTATTCAGGCTGTCAAATCTTAATATTTTCAAAACCTTGACTTGGGCAGGAGTTGAGATAATTTACATTTGGGGCTTTGTACTGAAGCCCTTGAATTCCATTTGGAGTACAGTACTAGCCCCATAAACCCATCTCTAAAAATCCCACTCTGAAAAGAGGATTACTGCACATATGCTGTATTTGCTCCCTTTTTTCCATAACCTTTTAATGCCTGAGGGATTGAGTTTCACTAGACGCAGTGGGAGAATCCTGGTACATCTGGTTTCCCTGTGGTCTTACATGATGACTGAACAGCCTCACAGCTTTTGCGGTCAGGTTCCCTATGGGCTCACACTGTGATTAGATTTGTTCACCACAAATATATCCTTGTTGCCATAAAGATACGAGTGAATTGAGCTGCTGTTTATGCATCCCATTTACAACTAGGATTTCATAGAATCATACAGTAAATTAGGTTGGAAAGGACCTCTGGAGGTCACTTCGTACATTTCCTGGCTCGGTCTCTTCCCAAAGATGATTTATTTTTTCCCCTTTTGTGGATGAACAGTTTAGAAATATCCTTTCAGCTGACAGAGTGACCTCTGCTTTCCTCAAATGAGAGCACCCACCCCAGCTCATGCACATCCTGTATTTTAAAAGATTATATACAGAGATTTAAAAAATAAAGTGTAACATACAATACTAAATTCTGAAATGTGAAACGTGGCATGGAAGAAGGTCAAAGATGTATCAGCCACACAGCTATTATGGATGTCTGAACAAATACCTGATCACCTACCTGGCTTTTGTCACAGCAGGAGATGGCTCCATGGAGCGAGAGGGGAGCAGTGGCCTGGGCATGCATTTGGTACCTGGGGAGACCCAGCTGTTTGTCACTTACCAGGCAGGATCTGAGATTATCCAGCATCCCTTGCATCAGGACAGCCTGCTGCCATAACCCTGGCATAGGGAGATGGTCATGGCAAAGTTGTATGGAGTTCAAAAGACACAGTTTGGTCACCCCTTTAGGAGAGTTTGATTTAATTTTAGGACAATAAAATTTTTGAGCTGACTTCACGGAGATTTTCACCAAGACCATAATTATTACTAGGTAACACCTACTTGTTCTTGGAAAAGCATTTTCTGCCTATTTTTAATGTATAGTAGTCTCTAGGATTTACGTTTTCTTTCTGAATGAAAAGCATGGCTGTGTGACATATATTGCTGAGTACTAGTTTCTTATTGGCAACTGCTCCAGATATACGAGCAACATCTTTAATTTTCATGAAGAGATGAAAAGTGACTTAGATAAGGCCCATTGCAATATTACTTTATATGAAAAGGACTTTTTTTTTTTTTCTAGTAGATACAGACTATAGTCTATAGACTCTATGGCTCTCTCCAAACCTCAAAGATAGACTTCTGGAAGTTGACTACAAATGGCCTTTCTGAAAAGATCAAACTTTAAAAAGGCATAATTGTTCCTTGCTATTCATGCAGACACTGAAAACAATATGTGCTCTTAAGGAAAAATGAGCCAACGTGGCTTCTGCTAATCCTCCAGATTATTTGAATAGATTCAAATCAAGTTTAAAACTGCTACCGTGTGACTTATAACATGTTAGGTTAAAGGCTGAGGATAAGTGCAGGTATGGGCCGTGTAATTTCTATAGCCATTTGAGTTCTGAAAAAGGTTGGCAGAAAACATCCTTGAACAGTTCTAGACTCAGTTACTGGTTTCACAGGTAATTCGTGAAATGGAAAGTGAAACATATTTTGATAGAGTTTTCTTCACCTCAGTTGTGCCAGGATGGAAACTGGTCATGTTTCAGGACTGCTGCTTTTCTGTGAGCGGGTAGGGAAGGGACATGCTGCCATGTTATTTATTTGTATCATTGCAGTGTGTGCAAAGCTACACAAACAGAAATGGAAGATAGACCCTTCTCTAGTAAGTTTTATGGAACTATGTTGCTCTGCAGCATTTTGACTCCATTCGGGAACAGAAGGTCATTTTCATGCTTTCGTACTTGCAAAGTGGAGAGTAGAAGATGTGCACAAGCATTTTGGTACCTTGAATGAAGGGCAGCTGGGAAAGCTCTCGTCGTGTTGGTTCCAGTTCAAGACTAGTGAGGACGAACGCAGCCAATGCAGAAAGGCTCAAGCAGAACACAAACTTGAACCCAAGCCAGTAGCAAGCCTCATTTCCTACAATAGCGTGTCTGGGACACGATTCTTCCTTCCCTGCCTAATGGCTGCAACTCCTAGGTCTGCTGCAGGCCACTCCACTTTCAGGCCTTCACTCACACTGAGACCTTATACAGGTGTCTCTGCTTAGCACTCTAAAGGGCTGGTTTGTTAATGTTTTTCTCAATGAAAATCTTGGTTCTGATATGATCATGAACAATCCAGAAACAACAGGCTGTGCTCACTGCCTAAGGTGTGCTGCACCTTAATGTGGTAGAACCTCCCAGTATCCACATATTTTCAGATTTCATTATGGAGAAACTGAGCTGAGGAGACTAGTACAACATCTGGAAATGTTTTGAAAATCTATATAAATGTTATTACTTTTTAGTTCAAAATAGATGTGCTTTTACGGTATTTACCATACCATAGCTTGGTAGGTAAATTCCAGTTCCTTGCTGGAAAGCTTGCTTTCTGAATAGTGGAAACGTAGTATTTAGGTGCTACTGTGTAGTCACATAAACTGAAAATCTTCATCGTTTCAAAGCTGGTTACATTCTTTAACAATTTAATACTTAGCAGAGTGGTTTTTGTCAGTCAGTATCCAATGTGTTGAAAACTTGTCCCTTAAAAGTGTTGATTTCAGTGGGAATTAAGTGTTTTGGGTCCTATACATCTTTAGTCACATCAGATCTCGCCTGATAGGTTTTGCTGCATTTGGTTCTGAATGAGTGGTTTTATTTTTCCAATCTAGTGAACAACCCGCACTTTTTGTTGACTTTGCTTCACTTCCTAACAATTTGTTCAAGTGTAAACTGGGAGGATAACCAAATCCAAGCCCTCCTTTCCACCACTCTTAACAATCTCTTGTCGTTACACCAGCTTAGATCTGCCAAACCTTTCATCAGACGTGAAAATGAACGGAAAGGTTACTTTTGTAGTATAGCAATTAGAACATTACCATGGTAACAGACCTGTTACAATTCATCCATTTAGTCATGTTTTATCTTATTATAAATGGTGAATTCAACTCCCTACTCCCTTCTCACAAAGCTGACGTAAACAGCTTTATGCGAAGAGGAACCAGAGCTTCAAGTTGGTGTCTCTGGGCTAGTCCAGGGACACTCCTATGACAGGGGCACGGTGGCTGAGAACCACAAACACAACACTGCTGCAGGAATCTCAGTGAGCATCCGGGGGATAACCACCTACTTCCTGGGACACTGGCAAGTCACTGACTCTCCTTTCACTTGTCCCACTCATCAAAGGATGCAAAGATTAATGTTAAGCATATAAGGGTTCCCAGATGGAAGATGCCATACAATTTCCAAGCCTCATGAGAGTATTAAAGCAGCATCACCAGCAGCATCAGGATTTATCTGAGTGCAAGAAAGGGCTCACGGCAGTGGTTTATCAGTTTAATGCATCCAGAGAGGCAAGCGCATGACTAGATCGGTGAAGTGTTTGTATTCCCATCCAGGTACTCCTGTACCCAGCAGAATGGTAACGCCACTGGTGTGCAGCACTTGAAGGTAGGCCATGAGGAGCGAAGGACTTCTGTCCGTTCACAGAGACTGTATGCTGACTGTTAGATGTTCGCAGGATGGCTGGTTTTGAGCTACACTATCGTTAAGGCAGATGGAAATCATAGCAGTCAATAGCTACTTGTTCCCAACTTGCAGCTTTCTTGCGCTAATTAGAGGGTAAGTTGTGTTTGTTAAGAGGTGGGCATCGTCAGGCTGTTTTTGCTTTCTGCTCTGAAGACAGCCATTAATGGTATTAGCTTAGTGCACAAAGCGAACTGCTTTGTGCACTACCTGAAGTCTCAAAAGAGCTAGAACCCTGTTTTCATAAAATGCTGGGATAAAACAAGCTCTTTTGAAGTCTAAATAAAATGTATCATTCAAATAACTGCAAAGCACTAGAACATAATTATTTGTTAGAAAAAAATAAAAAGGTCCTTTATATCCTTGGGTCTCTAGCTAGAAAACTGCCATAAATGGCTTTTCTGGTATAAAGGCAACTACTAACAGTAATGTTGAAAATTCATAGTCAAAAGGAAAAATAAATACTTCATGTTTCCCTTGTACCAGAGAAATGGGCTTCTTCACATCTGCAGGCTGCCAGTTTCAAAGTAAGAGGACCAGCCGCCTTAAAGTGCTCTAAAATAACTGATATTGAAACGAGGCAGTTTTTACACATACAAGTAACAGGACCAAGACAAGTGCACTCACTGCACAAAAGTTCAACTGAAAACATATCTTAGGCCACATTACTTTGGTAAGTCACCTAACATAAACAAGGTATCTACAAAACCAGTATTTAATATAAGGAATTTCAGCAGTTTCAGTCATTTCTGTCATCCCTGTTTTCCTTTTCATAAGGACTACTTCACCAAACTGATGACAAATCATACGTGAAAGTTATTAAAACAGAAGAAAAAAGATGTATCTGATTTTACACTCAAGTCATCGACAAATGCACATCTTTAACAACAAAGCTTCTGTCAGAAGCCAGGAAACACCTTCCAATGAAGCACACACGGGCAAAGAATACAGTTCCTCATATTCCTATCACCTGACACTAATTACTCCACTAAAATGTGTTGTCCTGCAGCGAAACTTGCACAATCCTGTGAAACTTGCCAGGGATCTTTTCCAAAGTGAAGACAAAGGAGTATGTGAAAAACTGCTTGTGATAAAATTTATTCTATTGAAAGAGTAATATTAATATTTACTGAAAAATTGCCAAAATTCTCTAATTTTGGGAAATATAAAGTGAATTGAGTGGTGATTTTGTGGTGAGGCTTTTTTAAGGGTAATGGTTTAGCCAAGCTGGAACATGGGAGATAACACTTGATGTTTGCTTGCATCCGCTCAGTTGAATAATCATCTACTACTACTGCCAATGATCTACAGGATCATCTACTGCTGCTAGGCAGCTTTCAAAGGTGACACTACTGTCTGAAGCTCCTTAGGGCTGTAAAATTCATTTGTACGTAGTAAATGTGCACCATGCCCCTTTCTGACTTTTGAAAGCCACAAAAAAGGTTCACTAACAACTATCTGGCAAGACTCGCATCTCATCAGAGCAACTTTGTGACCATTATTATTCCTGTAACTTGACAGCAGAAACCTACATTCTTGTGGCTTGCTGGGTTGAGTCCTACAGTTTCAACCCAAGCAATTTTAGAAGCTTTCATTTTACCTTCCTTCCTCTATCAACCATGAGCGAGGGACATAAACTGCAAGACTGAAATAACCAGGGCTTCTGTCTCCTCAGAGGTTAGAGAGAGAAGTCAAACCAGCCACAAATGGCATACGGAATATGGAAATCTTAGAATTTGGAGAACATCATCTGCCCACCCAATTACTTGATATACAACCTGTCTGACAACTCTTCTAGCCATTGCTTTGTGCTCTACTGAACAGAGACACTTACAGAGGAAGGGGAAGAACAGTATTTGATACCAAAATACATACTCTGCATCACATTTAACCTTTTTCCCCAGCTCTGAAAGATAAAAGCCAAGCTTTCTCACAAGAGTGGGAGTGTACACAGCAAGATCAGAAGGAAATTCTGTGAACTGTGGAGAGCTCACCTTCCTATGCTCCTCATTCTGCTGCTGTTACAGATTGTGCTCCTTGTCTCAAGCGGACAGCTGAACACCCTAACAAGCCAGAGGGACTTGCAGTAGACATTCTTGGCTGTGCCATTTCGCTTTTGGCGATTAGAGAAAGAAACAGGTCCTGGATACGCAACTGAGTCTTTCAACCATATACCATACAATCTAACTAAGCATGAAGAGAATAAGACTATTTACATCTCCCATTTTGCATCAGTACTTTATACTTTGGTTTTGGTCCTAATCTTCTGTGGAACTCTTGTGAATCAATTAGGTAAGAAGTTCAGCTAAATGTTTAGCTAACAATATAAGTTTGTCATGAGGAAGACACTCAAGAACGACGCACCTGCTGACTAAACCTAGGATTTTAACAAAACATGTAATTTCTGTATTGCAAAAGAAACGTGTACAACTGTCTTGCTATAATTCTAATAACCCCTTAATGGAGAAATACTACACATAATTCCTCATTAAAATACATAAGTCTTCAGTTTTGGGGCAAAAAAATACCAAATGAAACAAGCCTTAAACCTAGTGTGCCTAAAGGAAAGTTGAGTACAAAAAATAAGTAAGAGACAACAAAACATATCCCTCATTTGATTAACACAGCCTTGTAGGTACTTTTCTGTGAAATACATGTTAAACAGTGTCCCATTCTTAAGCGTATCTACTTGGTAACAAGAACACTGGCAACAGGAGAGGCGCATTCTAAAATAAAAAAAGTTAAGAAAAACAGTTTTCCATGTTTTGTTAGTTCTCCAAAGTCTCATTCCTGTGACAGCAGAAGTGAGCTGTTAGGTCTTAGCTATCATTACAAAGAACGTCAGCACATGCACACAAGTCAAAGCAGACTGCTCGCTAGCTATCTGGTTAGGAGTACTTCCAAAGCTCTGCCACCCTACTGGAAAATTAATAGCTGCTTCCTTCTGATTAACCCCTGAAACCAAAATGTGGAACTCACTGATGGTCTCCCTCACATGTTCCATTTATAAACATTTACTGTGAACCACTCTGTGGTTTTCCTTCCCCATTCAAAAAGTTCTTACCTTCTCTAGGCAATATTTAATCACAAGCAATACAAAATGATCTTACTGTCACGAGGACAGACCCTACAAACCCCTTTTTACTGGGTACAGTCTTGATTCTGTTGCATTGCACAGTAAGGGGGGTTTGCAGAATCACCTACTACATGGTTTTTGAAAGTTATCCAGAACTGAAACTCAGTTTTACACCCCAGATCTCAACCCCAAGCTGTGTTGGTAATTCACTTCATCTGAGCATCTTCTTGAAATCACTGCTGCCCATTCCTTTTCCTTGCGTACAAACCAAGGCAGGCACAGAATCCAACGACACTGACAGCGAGGCCTACTAGGAAGGCGATGGTATCTCCTGCGTCCAGGGCTTCAACTACTGGCAGCACCAGCAGCAATGAAACGAGGACCAGGAAAAGTTTTGAGGTGTTCTCGGTAGAAGGCATGCTGCCGACCAGCTGACCCCAAGGGGAAGTTAAACAAGGAAAGCGCTGGAAAACAGGTACTTCAGCGGTATCTACAAGGAAAACAAAAGGAACGTGACAGGATTTCCCTTCCTTCTCCTCTGGAATTGTCTTTCCAAAAGCCAAGTGATGTGATGAATGTATTACAAATGTCTGTGAGGGAGTCTGGAAATTTAAGTTGTATCTTCACAATTACAAAAGCAAATGACTTACTATCGTGTAACTCTGTGGAAAACAATCTTTTCGGACTGGGTAGCTGATGCACACCACTTACCCACGCCTTCTGGTACGGGGCAGCTTCGGGATCCGTGAGCACGGGGAGACTGCTGCACCCTGGCGAGGACGTGAATTTCAGAGTCAGCCCCTCTCAACGGGCACACCCGTACTGCAGGACAAATGTTTTTTCTGTTTCCTCCAACTTCAGAAGCGTCCTCTGAGGCGCACGCCGGGACCGAGCCGGGCGGACTGCGCCGCAGTATTTTCCCGCGGGAAAGGCTCACTCCCGGGCTACGCACCACGAAACAGCGCGCCGGGATGCCCCGCGGTGGCCGAGGCCGCCCGGGCCGCCTGGAACAAGCGGCTCTTCCGCCAGCCCCTCCGGCAGGAGCCGGTCACGGGACTCTACCCCGCACCCCGGCCGTCCCCCGCCTCCTCTGGAGCGGGCGCGAAACGGGGCGGCGCAGCCCCCGCTCGCCCGCGCCCGTCCCGTCCCAGCGCCGGTGGGCTGGCGGCGGCACGGCCGCTCCCGGGGCAGCCCCCGCGCAGGCCCGGCCCCTCAGTCACCTCCTGCCGCCGGCTCCGGGCCGGGGCACGTCCCCGCTCCGCGCCGCGCCGCGCCACCCGGCGGGGCCCTCAACTCCTGGCGGCGCCACTCCGCGCCGCCTCGCCACGCTCCCGCAGCCCGGCAGCGGCCATGACAGGAAGGGGCGGTGGCGCGGCCGGGGGCGGGCGTGACCCGGCCGGGGCGCCTCTCGCTCCCGGCACGCATCGCCGCCGAGCGCCCTTCGCCTGTCCGCCGCGCTCGGCAGCCGGCGCCCGGCGTGGTTCCCGTGGGAGGCTCGGCGGCGCAGGCGCTGCCGGCGGCCGGGGCGGCACCAGGCCCCGGGAGCGGTGCCCGCCGGGCCGGCCTGGGCCTGGGGGCTGGAGCAGCCTGCGGGCGGGCAGAGCGCCGGGGGCGGTGGGGCCGGGCGCCGCCGGGGAGCCCGGCCTGAGGGCGCCCGGCTGCCCCCGATAGCCGCCGCCGGGCAGAGCCGTGGCGGTGGCCGTGCGGCGTTGGGAGGAACCGGAGAGCGCCGGCCACACGTACGCACTGCGGCTCTGTCGAAGCAAAATTATAAAATGGTACCGAGTTGGGCTGGTCGTCTGCTCTTTTCTCCAAAAATAAAGAGCGAAACAAAGGTTTCCTTTATTTTGACTACGGGCAGTGCCTGTCTCAGGTGTAGGTTCTTGTGCAACAGTGGTAACAAGTACTAATCGGCGCTGTCATAACCAATTCCTATTCTGACTGTTAGAGCAGTTTTATAGGGTGGAGAGCAGCATGGTGCCTTGTAAGACAAAAAAAAAAAAAAAAAGTGTTATCAGTTAGTTACCTGAGATGACCTCCAAAAACTCGCCAAACTTGTCCCGATTTTTGTCTTATTTCTGCTTTGGACAAAGCTGCTTGTAGCAATACTGTTTTACACTGTTCTGTTACATAGAACGGGGTTAAATGTCTTGTAAATGTTGCAGAGGGTTACTAGCTTGTTCCTCGTCAGAGCTCAGTTTTTATTTTCAGTGGAAGATGGATGTGCGTAACTTTGGATAAAAGTCCTGTAAGCAGTCACTACAGATTCAAAGGACGTGTGTCTTTGGAACACTTGCAGAAATAACTGAAAGAAACTGTGCTAATCTAAAGGCAAAGTTAACCTAGAATTTGTAATCCATGACTTCAAGCATTAGTTCATAACCTGTGTTTTCACAGTGTTTCCCTAGACTGGTACAAGAAAACAAGAGCTTTTGTAAACGTTTCTCTTCACAGAAACAATTTCTGATGAGCTGCTTAGTGAAAATCCATATGGATTGTTCAACATACATACCACTTTGCCTCTGCCTTACATAATTTCACTGTAATTGCCCTAGAGCAACCATTCTTTATGCTTATAGGAACTTTGTGAGTCTGAGGTGGGATGTTACTATCGTGCTCATCATCATCTCTTTATTACTGCCCTTCTTTTCCCCGTGTGTTTGGATCCAGCAGCTGTCAATCATATTAGACAATAAACTTCCAGGGATAAGGAACAGTCTTTTTGCTCCCTCTTCATACCAAGTAGCACGAAAGCATCTTCGTTATAAGCAGCAGTGCCTAGACTCTGTGATAATAAAATAATAATAATAAAAATATCAATGTAACTGATAAGCGTCCCTTTTATCCATGAAACACCTCTTTCCCTGTTTTTCTGATCTGGAATATTTGATGCTTCATGTTGAGTTCTGAAGGCATTTTATCAAGAAGCTGATGCCACATAAACTCACGGAGAAAAATCCTGAATTTCTGAGAAATTTACTGTAGCATGGAGGAGAGTAATGCTACGATGCCCGGCCCATTACTTAATGAATCACGGACAAATCGTAACCTCTAGAACCTGAAGGGTGGTGGCAATTTGAAGTGCAGGAGGTAGGTGTCATCTTAATCACTGCTGTCATCTCAGGGACTGGGCCTTGGAGTCTTGGCCCGCTTAGTTCCTGGCTTGGCTATTTACTGCATCCTGCACCATTGACAGGCAGACGTTACATTGTTCTGCAATGTCAAAAAATGTTTAAATCATCCCTGTAAATTTCAGTCCTGTATTTGCTGTCGCCACCACTTATCAACTAAGATTTTCAATAGTTGTCATTTAGTCCCACAAAACAGATGCGAGGGGGTTGAACAATGACTTTCAAGTCTATCTTTTATAACTAGAAATGTCAGTACCAAAGAGCTATGGCGTTTTTGGACTTGCGTATTTTGAAGGTGAGGAATGTAAAATCCAAGGGGAAGACTGGGCTTAACATACTCATCTTACTCTCTCCCCCCTCTTCTCAACAACTGTACCAATTTACAGGCAGTTGAAATGACATGGAGAAGCACAGTAGGGATGTGGAAAATACTGATTGTAAGATAAATAATTTATTAGTAATATCATGGAAGTGCTATTGAGAGCTAGAAAGCAGTGCCATTTGGGGATATTTCTCTGGCTTATTAGCTCTTTCAATGCCATTGCATTTCGTAGCTTTGGCTTCAGAAACAGTAGTGCTTTGAAAAAAAGCCAACAAAATCTAAATAGTAAGGAGGCTCTAGCGGTTTTTTGTGCGTCTGAATAGCAGAGAAATGTGCATTCAGCTTCAAGCTCTGCCATCAACTTCCTACATCACCTCAGGCAAATCTTCCTTTTGACCTACGCTGCTGCTTTGATTGCTTAGCTCAAGCTATTATGTAACTAATATTCAGAGGAAAGACGGAGAATTCCCAGAGCTGACAATCTAAAGCTTTGTAAATTTTGAGCACAAGGCAAGGAGGTATACATGAGACTGGAAATGGAAAATAAAGTGCACTTTCTGGAGAGGAAAAAGTTACAAAGTTACAAGACAATCAGCAGAACAAGGCTACACCCTGAAGGGGGTATTCAGGGTTTTTTTTTTTTTTGCTCCTACTTGGTTCATCTTCTTTTGAAAGCCATTTGTTTATTGCATGACCACACTGATCTGAGAAGCTTTCTGATCAATTTTTGGGCTTCAATTGTGCTGTAATGAGAAATGCTAACTCTGATTACAGATAAGACATTGACTATGGAACAATGATTAGCACTGCTACATCAACATGTTCACCCTTGAGCTGCTTTTCCCTGGTGATACTTAATCTGACATTTTAACTGTCTATCACTATGTCCTCTCTTCACTCACAGATCTACACCCAGCTTTTCTCCTACAAAAACCATGGCTTGCTTTATTTGGGCTTCTCTGGGTGCATTTCTTTGAGCTTTTCATCAGAAAGTAGACTCTACCACAACCACCTCGTTTGCCTCTGCAGAAAAAACAAAGTTAAAATACAGCATGAATTACTTCTATCATTAACCTTTTCCACATTCGCTTCTCAGTCTGCTGTCACAGAAGTGCTGACTTCATCCTTTCTTTTCCTTCCTCTCTCATTATCCCCTCCCTATCATGTGTGTCTACTTCATCTTGCCTTCTTTTTTTCCCATCTATTTCTCAAAGTCTTTAAGTTTCCTCTCGAATAAATGTAGGTAGTCACAGACCTTCCCTGTCATGAAAACATCGTTTGGACTCCCTCCCTGTACTATCACTTTATCTGTTTTATTCCTGTCATCTCTAACCTCTCCAACATGCTGTCCAAAACTGCTCTAATTATATCGTACATCTTCTTCAGTATGTCTCATTCCTTCCTCCATCAGCTGGAGCTGCTCACATTGGTATCTCTAGTTCACATCTCAAACATGAAGGCCTGTGTTTCATCATTGTCTCTTTGACTTCAGTACTGCTTTTGAAACTCATTCCTCTTCCCAAATCCAGTAAACACTTGCTTTTTTAAAAAATCTTCTTCTTCCGATTCTTTTTTCTGCTTCTTGAATCTTTAGCACTGAGTCCTCCTTTTCTGCTGCTGAAAGGGTACTAGGCTTCCATCTGTGTTTTTTCCTCTCCACTCTCTATACATTGTCCTTGGCCGCCCTCATCAAGTGCGATTTTGAATACCATCCTTAACTCATGTTTTTCTTTGTCTTTCCCCTCTTTTTATTCCCACTCGATGGTGCTGAAGTCTTACTGCATGTATCACGGCAGCTCCTAGGCCTAACAGTTCTCTTCTGACTGTATGACCTAAAGTCAGTCCTGACAATTATTCTTGTCTGCTGCTGTGACTCCTGCAGCTTTGTTTATTCAAAATGCTGCGGTGAAGGGGCCTCTCTTGGGTTTGTCATTTTACTGTGTTCTCTCACTTCCTAATCCTCTGGTGTTACATTTCCTCTTTTTCTGAACCAAAGAAAATTTTCTTCTCAGTCCCAGAAGGTCTTTGCAGTGTAATCTTCCTTCATACGGGCTTATCCTATTGCCATGTCAGGAGGTTAACTTCTACCTTTCTTTTGTCACACCTGGCAGACTCCTTTTGATCCCTTTGAGAGGCAAAAGTTACTTCTTTCTGAGAGCACGGAAAGGCTTACAGAAAGAATTGCGCCACTTTTTGATGGAAAATTCTTTCCTTTGGTACCACATGCTTCCTGCTGTCCTTTATACAGACGTGAAAATAAAGGATTAAATAGCCCAGTGATTCCTTTTGCCTCAGTCCTTTGCTCCTTTAGCCTAGCAGGGGATCTCCTCTGCCTGCTGGAATCTCTTTCAGTTCTCCTGCCAACACTTCAGAGATGTCTCTGCGCAGCGCTGGCTGGAGCAGAGAGGCATGGAGGCAGCTGCCAGCCCTGCAGAAAAAAGCTCTGGAGTTGGTACTGGCAGGAGGCGGGAGCAGCGAGACGGCAGGAGTGAGTGCAGAGGATGCCAGGCAGAGTTAACCACCCATTGATTGACTTCCCTGCTGAACTCCACAGGGGAATGTGAGAGCTCCCCATCAATAATGACAAATCCGGGGATTCCCTGTGATTGTTGCGAGCGTTGTCATGCTTCTTTTGGATTACGAGGAGCAGGCTCTAGGGGTTTTCATAGAAGCATAAAAAGTAGAGGTGGATATCAACTGGAATGATGCATGCGAACTCCCTCCAGCTTTGAGGAAGTAAAGTCTGAGTCCGGTCTTCTTGATTTCAGTCTTTGTACTACTGTAAGCTCTTGAGATGTCCTCACATTAGTCATCAGCATTTCCGCAGGTAGGTTGAACATTTTGTATTGTTTGTCTGGTTCCTTTTGAGAAAAATAAATTGTACAATATTAGCAAGGAATGTGTATAGAGCACAAGCAGTTCAGCTTCAGGGGGCCTGGCGATGCCACCTTCATCAGTGTTGAATGGTAAGCAAACGAAGATACTATTCAACACAAAAATGACAGAATGAGATTTAAAGGGGGAGTAGCAGCTGTCATCTACGCATTATTTGGTGTAGTACATCTTTTTTTTACAAGCTATGCTGTCAGATGTTTTTTGACTTCTGTGCATATGGTTGTAATAAGCAGGAGAAATTTTGTGAAAATAAAAATTGATTTAAACATAATAAACTTGTATAATCATATGTTTCAAATCTAGATCTAATCCATATTTGGATACCTGTTTATCTGTAAGAATATGTCAATAACCTTTTTTTTTTTCCAAGCTTTAGGTGCTATTAGAAATAAAGCTTGCCTACTTAGGGAGTTCTAGCCATCTAAATCTGAGTGTGTTAGTCATAAATGAGAAAACCGGCATTATAAAATTGTCCCTTACATTTGCATGCCTAAAATACACTTTTTTCAAGATGAGTGCCTGAAAAGGAATGTTGCTGAAATTAGAAGATAATTTGAGAAAATAAGAGGTTAATGTCAGGCTCATAGTGATATATCTTTGGCAGAAGAAGGGGCAGAGTTCAGAAGGAGGAGCTGTGCTACCTGCCAAAACTCACTGCTTAGGAAAGGAGAATCACAGAATCACTGAGCCTGGAACGCATCTCTGGAGATCACCTAGTCCAACCACCTGCTCAAAGCAGGGTCAGCTGCAGTAGGTTGCTCTGGGCCATGTCCAGTCAGGTTTTGAATAGGTCCAAACTGGAGACTCCACAATCTCTCTGGGCGACTGGCATGGACATAATATGGGACCTATGGGAGATGCCTTAAACAAACTGTTTTTGTAAGCCTGCAGAACTGGGAAGCGGCAGAGAACAGCAGGTCTTGTGCAGGCAGAGTGGTGCTGCCTTCTGCATTAAATTTTCCATCTTGACTTGAGGTTAAAGGCACATGCGCCCAGAAAGGTCATATCGTGGTCACGGTGATAAAGGGGGTGAGTCGACCACTGGAACCCCCTACATCCCCCAGACCCATTTCGAGAACTTTCAAGGACTTTCTAGGTGAAACAGTGCGCATGCTCGACGAAACTCCGCCTGGTGGAAGGATCCTAGAAAATAAGATACTCTAAAAGGCATAAGACCAGACAAATAGCGCCTGGCCAACCATCCAGGAATCACGAGCCTGAGATTACGTTGAGCATCGCTGGAACCTAGGGTGGTTATCTCTATCTGTTTTCCATTTCTTCTTTCTTCTCCTTTAACCTCCTCTAATTCTCTAATAACATACAATAATAAGATGGTAAAGATTACACTCTCAACCGCTTAGCTCTTTATCTTGTGTTGTTAATTGGATTTATCAGTCGCTTGGTGTCAACTCCACCTTTTTTGTCCGCGGGGGATTCGCAAACCTAGCGTAATCTGTTTGGAAACCCGGGGTTTGAGATTCGGGTTGTGACAGCAACTTGTGCCAATGTTCAATCACCCTCACAGTAAAAAAGTTTTTTTTTGTATGTTTAAATGGAGTTTTCTTTATTTCAGTTTGTACCTATTGTCCTGTTGCTGGACATCACTGAAAGGAGCCTGGCTCTGTCTTCTTTAACCCCCCCATCAGATATTCACATGCATTGCTAAGAACCCGCCTGAGCCTTCTCTTCTCCAAGCTAATCCATCTCAGTTCTCTCAATCTCTTTTCACATGCCAGATGCTCCAGACCTTTGTGGTCCTTTGCTGGACTCATTCCGGTATACCCATGTCACTCTTGTACCAGGGAGCAAAGGACTGGACCGAGCACTCCAGATGTGTCTCGCCAGTGCCAGTAGAGGGGAAGGATCACCTCCCTCAACCTGCTGGGAATACTTTTCCTAATGCAGCCCAGGATGCTGTTGGCAAACAGTATGGCCTCACAATGTTGCTATGCTCTCCAAATTTTACACTGATCTGAGGAGTAGAGGGGTTTTGGAGTAATTTATACACTCCTCAGCAGCTGTTTAAGTCATCACACTCTCATTAAACGCTCTGTGGTTCTGAGGCACTAATTAGAACATGCTTTCGTGTAGTCTTTGTAATGGGGCCTTAAAAAGGCAGCTCAGTATTTCTGTTCATCAGCCCAGCACATGCTCTAGGGGAACTTTTTGGACTGACTCAGATCTTTCAGAACCCTTTTGCCAGAGTCCAGTGTCAATCTCCTGGGCAGGGACCAGGCTGCTCAGCTATTGTGCGTGAAGAGTGAACAGTCCTGTCACAAAAGAGCAAGAGGTTGAGATGACTATAGATTTTTATGGAAGTGCATCTGAAGGAAGTAATTAGATTTTTACTTAGAATTAAAAATGAACAAAGCCTGGAGGAGGAAAACAGGAAAAAGTGAGAAGATCTGAGACACATAGAGAGAAACTGAGGGCGAGAGTTGCCGAAGACAATCATAGAAGAGAATAAAACTAAACTCTTTAAAGGAAAAGAAATGTTATAGTTGCAGCTGACTCTATTGAGAACTAATTAAAATGTTTCAATTAATCTTGGATATGTCATTTAGTGTTTCTAAGCTTGAATTCCTTATATAAAGTGTTGTCTCATGGATACATGTTAGAATTTTGCCATTGCCTGCAGTGAGGCCATTTCCACTTGTATCTGAAAAATAGGGGCAATCATTCTTCCCAATATCACGTGCAGCAGTCCAATGGTGGTGGTAAACCCACAAGAAATCCTATAAATAATTACACTGAAAGTCACTTATGCTAAAATCTATATGCATTTGTTTGGTAAATGCTGAAGTTTTGCTGTTGCAAGCTAACAAATTGTATTTTATTTGTGGAATGTATTTCCTGTATCTTATCTTATCTTGATCATAGAAGGCCCTAAAAATACTTTGTAGAATACAAAATAAATCTGGATTATTCAGTGCCAGTCTAAAGGGAAGGGACATCATTCATGAAGGGGCACGTTTAATGAGCCAACTGTCCGGTCTCAATAGCCTGCAATTCATTCCAGCACTTGGTTATTTGGCTCCCTTTTCATTAGCAAAACAGTTTGAGTTTCACTGTTGAACTAAATACACAGCTGTCATTACAAAAGATACCGTGATTCAGAAAAATATAACTGCTTAATGCCTTTGTGTTTCACAGATTACACAAACTTTTAAAGGGAAATGCATTTTGCTTCTGTTACCAGTCTGAAAATTCATGCAGTGAGAAATATCACTTGTGATGTGTAAACTGAGAAATATAGTTGCAAATACATGTAATTAAAACTGATATATCTCACCTTAATGGCTCCAGTGACCATGGTGACAAAAATCTAAGACATATGAAATATGGAAGCTATATTTATATTACATGTATGTTTAGTAATCGTACACATAACAAAATAATAATAGCTGGATTAGTGTTAGAGCACTCAATCCAAACTCACCCACCTAAGTTATTGGAAAATTTTTCGTAGTAGGTTTTGGGTGATGTTTAAATACTAGTTTTCATGCATGGATTCCATGGCATGTTATGAAGGACAGCAGGGATGGTCATCCTCGTTTTACAGCTGGAATAATCAAGACAGAAAGATGAAATGAATTCCTGAAATTCTTGCGGAAGATCAGTGAAAGGAAAGTCAGGAAAGGAAAGGATCCTGTGCCTACTTATTCTTGCCACCTCTGTTCCCATTGTAGCTGATGGTAACTTCTGCAGATTTCTGTGGAAACGAAAAAGGGGAATCCTTTTGTGAAAATGTGCTTTCTCAGTCAAGATGTATGGAATTTCCTGCCAAAACCACAAAGCCCATGAATGTCTTTGGAGCTGTCTTTTGCAATGACAAAGTTCAACCTGTTCCATGCTGACTGGCCTTATGTTCCAGCTGAGATAAAAAAATGACTGTGATGGAAGCTATAAAGATATGTACAACATAGATATAAACTTTCATGTCACTATTTTTAAAATTTTTTGGTAGCATCTTAAATCATAAAACATTTTATTCCACCAATGCTCAAATTCACATGGGATACAGGCTGCTTGTCTTACAGGGCCATTTGCTGTTTTATGTAATCAGTCTTGAGGATCAGTCCTTTCTCCAGAGCGGGAGTAGGAAAAATTACACATTTTAGGCATTCGGGAAGTGTTACTTCTCTTCAGAAGAGTCTATAAATATGGCCTGCAATCATTTCATCTGTGGCTGTGATCTTAGGTATCAACAGAGGAAGGCTCAAACTTTGTCACTACTTAGACAAAATACCCAATGCCCATGATAATAGAAATGTGTAAAACACACACACTCAAACATGGGTTTATATGTATGCAAACATATGCGTATACATAGGTGTAAACACACATGCACCCTTAAGTGTTTAGGATGTTTCACTTCCCCCTTAGTCTGCACTGTGTGACAGTCGGCACATTTTGGCTGACATCCCATGAAGCACTTAACCATGTGCTACTCTCGAGGGAGGTGATTCTGCCCCTCTGCTCTGCTCTCGTGAGACCTCGTCTGAATACTGCATTCAGCTCTGGAGTCCCCAACATAAGAAGCACATGGAGCTGCTGGAGCGGGTCCAGAGGAGGGCCACAAAGATGATCCGAGGGCTGGAATACCTCTGCTATGAAGACAGGCTGAGAGAGTTGGGGCTGTTCAGCCTGGAGAAGGCTCCAGGGTGATCTTATTGCAGCCTTCCAATACTTAAAGGGAGCATACAGGAAAGCTGGAGAGGGACTTTTTACAAGGATTTCTAGTGATAAGAGAAGTGGCAATGGCTTTAAACTAAAAGAGGGGAGATTTAGTTTAGATATAAGGAAGAAATTTTTCACTCAGAGGTGGTGAGGCACTGGAACAGGTTGCCCAGAGAAGTTGTGGATGCCCCATCCTGGAAGTGTTCAAGACCAGGTTGGATGAGCTTTGGGCAACCTGGTGTAGTGGAGGATTTCCCTGCCCATGGCAGGGGGGTTGGAACTAGATGATCTTTGAGGTCCCTTCCAACCCTAACCATTCTATGATTCTATGATTCTATGATCTGCTTTCTAATGCTTTTGACTATATTATAAACACATTGTCTATCCTCTTCCCATTGCAGAATATCTTGAAAATATTTAATTGGTGGTGCCAATTGCTCATATTCATAGTCTCTGGGGACTCCTTTTGGCAGTATCTGTCATCTTCTGGAAGTGTCAAGCACTGAGGGCTTCAAAATTTATTCTGACTCTTTAATGGCTTGCTGTCCAATAGAGATAAGAAGTCACACTTTCCTCTTCACCAGCTATAGTAATGTAGCCTCTTATTTATTCATGATTGCAGGCGATTAGAAAGCATATAGCTATTTAGGCTGCGTATTTTGGAACACAATAGCTATATGCAGATTGGTTTAGACATTGCTTTCCTTACAAACATTGTCCTTCTGTTTCATTTCTTTTATTGTTTTCGATGCATCAGAAAAGATTCATGCGGGTCATTGGAGAGGCCATAAAGGAGAAGGTTATATCGGTGAAAGGAGGGAAATAACAGGGGCATGGACTGGTGTTTAACAGGAGGTATACAGTGAAAAGTTCTGGATTTTGATTTAAAGAGAAAGCGATGTCAAGGTCTTGACATTTAAGTGCCTGGCAGAAAGTACGGGTAAAGATTACACTGCAAGCCGCAGATAGGGTTTGTATCTTCATACTATGGGAAAGAAAACAGAAGATTGGTTTTGATGAGTTTTAAGATCTGAAGCCAGATGGAGGTCTCTAAATTTACTGCTGTAAAGCAATAATTCCTGATCAGTTCTGTAACTTTCATTGCTGCTGGACCAGGTGCCTTGCCTATGAGGCTGAAGCTGTCTTGGAAATTCCCACAGAACTGGGATTATATTGGATAATACAAAAGAAGGCTAAGAGTTAACATTTGTTTCCAAACTCAAGCTGATGACAGTCATTTAACTTTCGCAGAGTAATTGTCAGCTGAGCATGGCTGAAAAAGGAATGCTGGTCGAGACGGGATTTGAATTAGTACACAGATGAAAGGCTGCAGAACCCCTTAACTGCCACTGAGAAATCCTCGTTCCTAGTTTCACTGCTCTAACAGTTTTCTATTGTGAAAGGTCAGCAACTATTACTGAAAATTCTTCATGCTGCAGTCCTTCGTTTAGCACAGGATCACTTTTTTCTTTGTGCTTGGACTAAAAATCTCAACAGCAAGTCATTGTGACAGCAATATTTTTGTGGAAAGTTATAGTGTGCAAAAACTGCTCTTCGGAAGATGAGGAAAGTTGCCTGTTAATAATCCTATGGTGTTCGGCTTATTCATAATGTCTCTGTGGAGTGTCGATTGTCCTGCTGTCTACATGAAGGATGAATGATAAGCCCTTGATGTCAGTTTGAGGTAGGAAAGTGTACTGCCTGTTAGCGTTACAAACCCTAGTGAGTGACTAACACAGAGATCAGTGCTTCGGCCTGTATCTGGAGTTCATGTGTTGAAGAAGTTCAATACTAGGTTTTTTCACCCACTTAGCTGATACTAGAACATAACTTATTCCTGGAAGTGGAATGTATTTTTTTTTTTTTTCTAACAGTTTCCTAGTATTTACTCTATGTTTAGGATAACTCTGAAAGTAGAGTAAATCTTATTGACTTGTCACTTCCTCCAATTGACATTTCCAAGCTGATAAGATGCAGCAATCATACTTCCTTGAAGAGCTCAGTGTTACAGAAAAGCATTTACTTAGCCTTTAGATGCAGTTGACCTTATGATGAGATGAGTAATGAAGAGAATTAATGTTCTTTAATCCTCCCTGTGATCATCTAAGGAAATTGCATAGCACCTTTTTTTTATTTATCCTTACTCTTTCTATGAATTACTGAACTGAGTTCTGAATGGTATTTTCAGTGTTTTGGTTGTGACATTTGATTATGAGGAACTGAATCTGAACTAAAGTATTGATGGCTTTGATAATGGTAGCAATTTATTGATGGAAAAGCACTAGATAATTCAAATATAGAAACTGGAAAGCACTTGCAACTGTAACCTTGGTAAATATAGTTCAAATTCATGAAGCAGACTTAGGTCCTATATGTATCTCCATGTAATACCACTGTCATCAGTACTGCTTGGCTGCCTCTGAATCCATAAGTGTCCATAATCCTGCCACCAGCTATGTATGAACCCGTCTGTGAGTTGACACTGCTCTATGGTAACTAGCTGTCCATTAATCATTCAAGAGAGGCTTTAACTGACAGCTGCAGAAATGGGACCCTCGGTGCATCTGAAGGGGTCTCCACCACGTCAGTGTAGCCCCAGACTTTGACTGTGCTCGAGGTGTGCTCCAGCTGGATGTAACTTCACCACAGCCCAGGGACCAGGTGTGTAAATGCCAGTGTGTGTAAAGGATGGTGTACTGTGTGGAGTGACATTTTGCACCCAAAAAAATTCAGCTTCAAATCTTGGGCCTTGATTTAGAGTACAGACTTGAACTTGCATTTTCCACATCGGACAGGAGTGTCCTGGCTGCTGATCTGCTCTTTCTCTTAGGAAGGCAAGAGCCCTTAGATACACAAAGATGTCCAGGTTGGTGTTCAAGGCAGAAAAGGGAGGGTTTCCGTGGAGAAGCCAGCTGCTTAGCTCAAGCCCAACCCTTTTTCCTGTGCAATCAAGTCTTACATGGCTTCTGAGGGTCTGTAGAGCCAGTCTCTGCCTCCCTCACCCTGCACAGTGGCAGGGGCAAGGATAGGCTGGGGACTGTGCTACATCAGCGTGAATTATGCTCCAACATGACCTGGCACTAGCGGCAGAGGGCTTAAGTATCTGGTAATCAGCTTCCAGGCACGACCAGGAACATCCCAGAGCTAGGCACTGACTAAGAGGCATATATTGTCCTCCACCTGGGGCTGTGCAGTGCTGGGTATCCTGCCAGGAGCCAGGCTTAGTCCGCCTTTGGCTCCAGTTGGTGGGATGGAGCTGTGCTGTGCTGCGCTGCGCTCGGACTTGCTGCCTGGGAAGCTCAGTCTTCGAAAGCACCATCAGCCAGCATCAACTTTTCCTGCTGACAATTTAGAATAATGTTAAAAATATTATAAATACATTAAGAAACAGGCAAATAAATACATTTACTAACCGTGTTCATTTAATATTTGCATTGCTCTTGGACGAATGCCAGTCCCTGGTCCTTTAACACAGTTGCTTTGCTTTTGGGGGTGGCAGGTCCAGATACCTGTTTGTGCCATGGCCAATTTGCTGTGCTTGGTCCCTGTCTGTGGCCTTCTCAGGCACATTTCCCAGTTCTTCCTCCTCCCTAGGCTCCTAAACACCTTTTCCCATCTCTCATGTCTGTCTCTCTTGCACAAGCTGTGGGGCAACTTGCTGAGGAATGGTCACTGATGACTGTAGTTTTTAATTACAGAAATAAACAATGTCGTTTTCAGGAAGTGGTTGGCAGCTTCTAGAATACTGATAGGCTTTTTTTTTAAAGGCAAATTTGTCCTTTCTCATCCCACAGTTCTTCAGTGCCTCTGACATTGTTTTTTAACTGTGCAGGTGTTTTGTTTTTGTTTAGCAAAGTGTCAGGAGCTGTCAGCACATGATTCATTGATATCATTTTATGATTATATTACCTGTGCAAGGAATTATAAAGAGCTATGAAGACTGATATGAGTAAAGAGTGAATGGAAATGAAGAAGCATCAGAAGAAACAACAGAAAATGTCATGTGTTGATGACACCTGTATTAGCAGGTCTTCAGGATCTCAGTGTGTCTATATACAGCTTCTCGGGACACCCAGATCAGAAGTGAGGGACAGTGAGTAAGTCTAATAGCTTAAAGGCTATTTAAAGCCTAAATAGGCTAAAACCTAAGTCCTAATAGGAGAGAGTAAACAAGAATAAGGAAACGCACATCCAAAACCAGCATGTCATCACCAACCTAAAAAGAGCCCAGGAGAGACATGATGAGGACTCATGGCATCCCTCATCTTCTCCATCACCCCAAGAGGACAGACAGACTACCCACCTGGGTAGTGCTTCAGTGTTTTAACAGTTTTTGTTCTGGATGGGAGTTAAGATGAACTCTCTATCACATATGTAGTCATATATATAATTTTAAATTGCTTAAATTCATGGCATCCAAACTATAACCATGTCCAGACACTGCTGTCAGATATAGCACGTCGGCAAAAGCAGATTTGGCAGGAAAATTTCTTGCCTAACTCTGTCTGTAGTTATCTTGGGGAATATAGTAGGAATACCTCATTTTTGCCAATAGTGTAAAAATTCTAAAAACCTGACCTAGTTAGATATCGTGGCATTAACATTGGCCCTTCATTATTGATCATTTTGTGGTAACAGGTCTTCTGCAGTACTCCCTCTGGATATGTTTATGGCGTATTTAATTGTATATTTATTGTCGGTACTTCAGGACTGTTGACTCTTTTAGGTAACTTGGGTAAATTCTTAAACTTTTTATTAATACTGCTATGTCATATCCATTGTGTATTTTCCTGTAGTTGCACTTTCAGCTTACCAGTACAGACAGCTAGAAAAGGAACATTGATGGTTCTTTTAAGAATCTTTGTGATTATCCTTGTCTTTGAAGCAGGCACAATGGTAAAGCCTCAGATTACTATGAAATAGCCTTGCATTCTGTATTATTCACTTCTTTCATTCCCAAACATAGAATTAAAATTACACATTGCTTTTGTTTAGCAGTTTAAACGGTTTTTGCATTTTTCCTCAGGTGAAAATATTCTTTATGTGGGCCTTATCATAAACAATACATTCTATTTTCTGGTGAAAATCCTTGGATGCCAAACTCCAACCCAACATCTTCCCAAGATGTTTAACACTTGTGCAACATGGAATTGATATTTCTAAGGGCATTTACCAGATCTTGAGATGCCAATGCCTTAGAGAAAATATTTGATAATATATTTGATAAATATGCTAACATATGAGCCCCTATTCCTTGATATTATAACCTGTAGGTAGTGGTGATGTCAATTCTCTGGCCTGATTTTTGTCACAGCTGGTAGTCAAAGGCTCATGCTGACTACCAAGCTTCTTGAGCAAAAGTATCCAGAACGATCAGTGATTGCTTGCTCAGGCCCTCTCTCTCGATATGATTATAAGAGAAGTGAAGTGCTTAGGTGCTTCTTTTCAAACCACTTTTCCAGCACGTAGTCAAGCCTGGGCAAATGCAGCTTTACTACAAACATTATAGCTCTCCATAAGGTGTACCTGAAATAATGCTTAAGTCAGTGGTGTATGTGTAGCCTCCCCTCCTCCTGGTCAGGCATGAAGAAATGAAGCTCCCACAACCTCCTGAATCGGTCATGCATGAGAAGACCTCTGGGTTGTATAAATCTTTGGTAGGAAAGAGAGAAACTGACCACCCAGATCCTACCTGTCCTGCAGAAGGTGGCAGCATCTTGTCGGTGACATGTTCTGCCACAGCTGATTGAGCAACAGCTGTATTAAACACCAGCTGTATTAAACACCAGTAGTATGAAGTATCATACTACTAAATGCTTGCCATGTTTCCTGTATCATGTTAGCTCTGTGGCTGCACTTTGGTCCCTTAGTACAATGGGCTGTGAGCAAAAAAAAAAGCCTTGAATATCACATCAAAGGTCCCTCACTAAGAATCTAGGCCTTAAAGACACAATCCCAGCACCAGAACTAGCAGTAGATCCCACTTTGTTCTTGAAAAGAAACAACTTTTCGTTTTCTAAAATTCCTGGTCTGTTAGGACTTTGACATCTCAGATGATTGACCCTGAGCTGGACCTGGTAATGGACAGGGAGCTGCACTGTGTTCCAGCCTGCATGTGGTTATTATGTCAGCTCTGGAAGAGATGGAGAGAATCTTTTCCTGGGAATGTGGGAATGAGGATCCAGAAGTTGGGAAAGAACAGCAAGGACTATACAACCTGTGCACCCAGGTGAACCCAGGAGTCCTACACCTGTGTCCTGGGGTCCGAGTCTCAGTTCTCCTACAGCCCTGCTGCATAACCTTGGCTCATACGGCTGAGATACAGCTGTGAGGAATTCTGCAGAAAGGTCAGAAAAGTAAACTTACAGACAGAAGTAGGATTGTTGAGACAGAATTGTTAGCAGGTGAAGCATTCAAGAGGAAAACACAGCATGGAAAGGTGTAAAACCTTAAAGGAAAAACCCAAGGAGGTTGGTCAAGAGTTAGGAATCACAGGGTCATTGGATTGAATTGTTATTGGTGTCAATGGAGCTGGTGGAGGTTGGCAGGTGAGCAACATTTAGGATCCCTTGCAGGCAGCTGTAGAGGATGAGCCCTCCCAGCCTGCAAAGAATCTTTTTGGGCTAGTGAGCATAGTAATGCCTAATAGCTAGATGTTGTAATATCACTGCTTTTTACTTTTAAGCGTGTATATCCTGCTTGTAAAGACTGTGCCCGGCTGAAGGTGTCTGGATGAACTGACTGTCAAAACAGACCATAACAGCCAAGAGCAAGTAAATGATGACTTACTGCTGTAAATTTTCTAGGCATCAGGCTATGGAAAAGCAGGAAGACCCAGTGAGCAGTTCAGGTTGGAGGAGACCTGAGCAGTTTTTCTCCATAGTCAGAAAGGAGGGTAGTGAGGACTCATACCAAAAGTCCCTCTGCATTAGAACAGTGTGTTTAGCATGGCACATTCCTGGCATGCTCAGAGTGTGCACCAGAAAGATCCCTCTCTGCTCTCATAATGTCACTGTATCTCTTTCCTTTGAGAACACATTTCTCCTGAACTCCTGTAATCCATAGTAAGATCCTTTTTGCTTGGTTGCACAGCAGAAAAACAGAGGAAGGTGCTGCCAAGAGATTCTGACCTGTTCTGTCTCAGGCTACACGGTGATAGCCCCAAAGGGTCTCTAAAGACTACAGAAAAGATCTCTAAACTGTTTGCAAAGTCCTAACAGAGGGAAATTCATATTAATAAGGAATATGCCTCAGGTCTTACCTCAGATTACTGCTCACCAAACAAAGTGGACAGAATTTCATTGTATTTGCTACAGATGTTTTCCCTGAGGCTTTCCACACTTTCTTATTAAATCTTTTTCTTAATCTTACCTTCTTACTGACCCCAAAAATAATTCCAATGCTTATTTAGTTACTTCTTGTAAAGATTAATATCTTACATCTGGAGGATCTCCTGTAGGAGATTTCCATAGCTGTCTTAAAATTGTTCTTCTCAGTTGCTGTTAGAATTAAACAGTACCTGAGAGGACAAAAATTAAATTTTCAAGTCTTAATATTCCTCCTCATTCAATATCTAGTATAATTAATGTTGCTAGGTATTTAAGATGCTTACATTGATATCCCTGGTTATTGACTATTAGATAAACTTCTCCAAGTTATTCTTGTCAATTTACAATTTACAAGCACAAGTTTGTTTTTATCTTCATTGATCTTATGTCTCATTATTCTTGCCACTTCTTTCAAGTCTCCTGTCATTTTCTAAGAGTTAAGAAGGAGTTAAGCCACCTTTTTTACTTTTGTGGTGAATGCAAAGGTGTTTCTTTACATTGGTCTTGTGGGTTTTTTTTTGGGTTTTTTTTTAATGCTTTTTCATTTTTGAGAATCTCAAGTACTTAGTTTTGCTATTTTAAAATCAGATATTAAATTTCATTCATTTATACTGTCTTTCATTTTCAGATTTCCAAGAATTGCTATTCTCTTGCATTACCCACACATCTGATACATAACATTTCTTGAAATTTCATGAGAAGCTGTCGTGGCAGCAACAGTTCTGCCAATGTCTCAACCAAAGCTGGAAAAGGACTCCTGCTGAAAAAAATTGTTTACTGTTCACTCATGACAAATTTGAAGAAGATAACTGGAAACTTATAACTGTAATTTCTTTCTCTATTGTTTCAGACCATGTGATCCATGTTTCCATAATTTATGATCTTTGAGGATAACTATGTTTTCAGTGTCCAAAAGATATAACATCTTTTGCAACTGCCATGGACTTTCATCATACTATTCCATTTTATTTCTGAATACTGATAGATTTATACTTCCTTTAGTTTTGTTATTGAGTGTGTAATTAGAAAAAGACCTTGACAATGGTACTGTAATAATATCACTGTATTATTAATATGAAAATAATTTAGTTGCTTTCTGGAAATAATGTAGATCTTATTTGATTTTTAAATTATTAAGCTTACCTACAATGCAGATACATGGCTATCAGACTTCATTATTAGTTGTCCAGATAATATAAGCTCTTAACTATTAAAAGACTCTGCTAAGGCTTATAGTTAATTGCTTCTTGTCAACAAGAAGATTTTTTGGTGTATATCCACAAAAGTACATTTCAGAACAATAATGAATGAATTTATTACGATCTCCCTAAACTCAGATTCTGGACCTAGATGATACAGTTTAGTGCCAGGAAGGGACCTCTCTTTTTAAAGTAAATTCAATAAGAGAAACTTCTGTTTAAGCAAAACCAATGCATTGGAGATGAGAAGGATGCCAGATACAGTATGTCATAAATTCTCATGCTTACTAAGATTCAAACCAAAGGTTCATTTTGATTCTTCCTGAGGATCATGGTTTATCTGACCAAAGTGAAATGATAAGCTAGCATGTTTATGCTGCGTTTTGTTACCTTAAAATCAGGGAATGCATTTGTTTTAGTGTAAACTCATCAATAAAGTATATTAACACAATAACTAGAACTAGTTTACTAGTTATTCTCTCATTTATGAGAACATGTGTTTGTTTTCTTAGAATCAGTGGAAGATACTGTGGCAAGAGAATGAATATACTTTATTAGTAACTAACAGTCCTTGAAAAGGTGTGATATTACCAGCAGAGCCCAGGGGCAGGACAGATGTACAGATTTACCAGGGCAGGAAAATGGGCTGTAGCATCCCTCCCAGCATCACCCAAGGGATCTGAGTTTCTCTATCCCATGATGTGATTCACAACCCTCAATTCATACTGCTTCTAATATGAATTTGAATTCATAGATAGTTAAGTGCAGTTACTTGTAATTTGTAAAATGTTTAGGCTTCTTTAGATGAACATTGTGAAGCCCAAAGTATTTTCTAAAAGTGGTTAAAATATCAGGTGCATTTGGTTGCACTCCACCAATATCACAGAAGTAATATTCACGTCAACTTAAGTTATTAAATTATCTTGATTTTCAGGTTGGTGAATAGCTGTTCAGAGTACGGCCACAAAATGTTCATGTCATGAACATGTCTTTTCTGAGGAAGGCTGAGGAAGTTTGAGTTGTTTAACTTGGAGAAGAAAAGGTTCCAGGGAGATCTTATTGCGGCTTTTCAGTACTTAAAGGGGGCTTTTAAGGAAGATGGGGACAGAATTTTTAATAGGGCTGGTTGCAATAGGACAAGGGGTAATGGTTTTAAACTAAAAGAGGATAGATTCAGACTAGATACAGGGAAGAAATTTTTTACCATGAGGGTGGTGAAAACACTGGATTGGGTTGCCCAGAGAGGTGGTAGATGCCCCATCCCTGGAAACATTCAAAGACAAGTTGGACGGGACTCTGAGCAACTTGATCTAGTTGAATATGTCCCTCCTCACTGCAGGGGGAGGTGGACTAGATGACCTTTAAAGGTCCCTTCTGATCCAAACCATTCTATGATTCTGTTATGCCTCCTATAAAGAGAAAGGATACCGGCACAACAGTCAAGAAACCTGGATCCTATTCTTTACCACTGACTTTTTTCCTATGTCCTTGGCAAGTCATTTTGCTTCTTTGTGCCTCAGTTTCCTCTCTGATTTCTCACTGATGCAGTTTGTATTCTCTTTGGGACGGGAATTGCTGTTCACTACGTGATGGTAGAGTGCCTCACAGGATGGACCTGATATTGGGAGTGTTAATTAGGTGAACTAGGGACATCAGAAAAAGATGCAATTTGAACTTGACTATAGTAACTGCTATTGAGTACACTCATACTCTGCAGGCATAGAGGATAATTTTATTTACATTTATTCCTGGGTATAGACATGCAGACAGACAGTTACCACAGCACATGTACCTGCGAGCTCATCCTAAGCAGTTACCACCTGCAAAAGATTCCTCAGCTGTTTTCACTTGTAGTATTATTGTTCTGTATATATGTGTGTGTATATAGATGTAGTAATGGGTGTATAGGTATGTAAATATATATACATATATATATTTGAAGAGAGAAAGAGCATGATAATATTTATAAAATGTTACTATCATAAACAGCTGTTTGGTGTTTTTTCTGTCCTTGATATGAAAGTGTTATATACCGAGGGAAAAAGTCAATTTATGCACCTGTACCTCATTCTGTCTTAAAAGAAGACATGATCAAACCCCATGAAATATAACGTATTATGCATATTTAGCAGAAATATGTCCCTCTCTGTTTTAGAAACAAGGACTTGCAGAGTTCAGATTTCCTGACATCTGTGCTTTTATAAAACATTTCAGAGGTCTAGTGCTCTGCCTTTCTTTTCTCTGTGCCTCATTGTACCAAAATGGGGTATCATGTCCAATTGCAGTCTTACTTCACAGCGGTCCACACCACAGTAGAAGATGTCAATGTTTAATACTGTCTATAGCTTTAAATTGATGGACAATGCTCAATGTAGGAGAACATTTTAGGGCACTGCAGATGGACCAAGGATTCATATTCTTCAGGGAACTGATTAATTTTAAACTTATTTCTTTCCTTGTGTCTATATTTAGTGTAAGAACAAATCATTTTCATATAATTTTCTGTTCTGGTTACAATCTTAAGGGTGTCAAGGGAATGGATAAATGGATAAATGTTCTGCTATTTTCTCTTTATTATTATAATTTTTCTCACAAGATTGAGAAAAAAGGGAGAATATAATGAGAATAAAAATGTACAGTATTGAAGCATTAAAATTTGGTGATAATTCATCTTGTGACAGACTACAGCAAGTGCAGAATGCAGTGTAAGATATATTCATTCTCCTGACAGAACCTGTAGAAGGAGTAAGAAATGGTATAAAGTAATTTACTCTTACGAGAATCGTCCTAAGGCAGCAGTCTCATGTCCTCTTAGAAATGTGCCTTATGCCAACACAGCTGCAGGTATTTTATTTAAAGGTACTCATCAGTTCAGATTTGTTTCTAATGTATGGAAACAATGCTGGGGTTTGTGCATAGGCCATTAATTCTACTTTAAGAATATGGCTAGCAGGATTTTTGTCAGACTATTTAAAAGGAGAAGATATCTTCACTCTGAATTTCTAGACTTCAACATTGATATAGGAGTTTTTTATGATCTGATCTAGCAAAACTAAAAACAATCATATTTGACTTGTCCCTGCATGGGTTTAGTTTTGAAGTACTGTGTTATTTACAGCAATGGGTATAGTAATGGTTCAATTTAGAACTCCGCTCCTCAATTTAATCCCACTGCAGCCATCGAAATGTCAAATAATGGGGGACTTTTTTTCCTAGCAATGTTGGCATGACATTTGTGTGCTCGAAATATGTCACTTGAAATTACATGTCCACACAAAATTTAGCAATAGTAAACACTCAAATAAAAAACTATCAGAGCACAGAGCATAATCTGTTTCCTTAAATTGTTTCAATTGACTTTAATATGGTTTTACTGAGAAATTGTCCCAAGAACTTTACTGTTTGGTGATTAACCAATAAATAGCATCCAATAGATTTTAGTTTTTAGACAGTATTTTCCCTGTATTAAAAATCTCAAAGCACTCTAACAGAAAGGTTTAGACACTAGAAATGCTGTAATTGTCCAGGTGGATGATGTTGTTGCTATACGCTCAGCAATAGTTTGCGCAATGTTGGTGGTTAGAAGGGGTTTTTTGTTGATAGACAGAGGCTTGCACAGACCCTGGACTAGGAAGGAAGGGGTACCTGAGCTTTCCTTTGGGCAGGGTATCAAGGAGCTGGAACAAAGGTGTCTTTAGTGTGTATCAAACAGTCAAATCTTGTCTCAGAGTTGCAGAGAAATAGAGATTGTATTATCTCACAAATAGTTGTCATGAGACTAACTTGAAAGAAATCTAGATCTAGTCATCTGTCACCCTGAAGGATTCATGTAGTAAGGTATTTAAAGTAGCTAAGATTAGAGTAGCTTCATTTGCAATTTAAATTATCTACAGACTATTTTTGAAAGCATATATGAGAGTCCTAGGATGTGAAGTGTAGTTCAGTGGGGGTTTATATTTGAATTGCATTAAGGTAGTATTTCTGAAACACCTTTTGCTGTATCTGGCTTTCCCCTGCAACTAGTTTTTAAGGGAAGGCTGAAATGAGTGTATCCAACCACTGCTCTGCACCACGCTCCAGTTTCTGCCTGTGTAGTCCTGGTGCAGCGTGGCTCTGGGACGGCTGGGCTGTCGTCACCGCTCTCGAGCAGCTTCTGCAGGCAATGCTTCCTATGAAGCAGATCTAGGGCCAGCACCCACACAAGAACATGTTTATGTATTACACCTGCGTTAAACAAATTAAACACAGGCTGTGTGAAAAGGTGCAGGACTGTAGATCTCTGTATGGTGTGGGAAAGCACTTTCTTCTAGCACAGAAGTGCCTAAGTCATGGGCAGGAACAGGGGTTGAAATTCCTGAGATTTTTCTGAACTAGGCTAGCCCTTCCTCAGCCACCTTCCTCTGAAGAGCCCTGTCCTTGGACTGTAGGTCTCCTTGCTCACTGCAGAGGAAGCCTAGGGGATTTATTAGGAGTTTGGATTTCAAGTGGTTAAAAACCACTGCTGTGCTCTGGGCTGCTGAACTAAAAAGATTTTTTGCTTTATTTTGGATTTGACTCCAAACTTCCATTGGTTCCCATGAATATACCAGGCAGCGTTTACAAACTAAGAAACTGCAATGTGGAATCGCAAATAATTGATTTCTCTTCTCTTCACTGCTTTGTCAGGATAACTTGAAGGTTTATAATAGTGCAGGGCCCAAACAGACATTAATAAGAGTTTTCTTTCCTGGATAGCAAACCAACATACTCTCATCTCTGTCCTACTTCAGGTTCTTCTGCTCTCATTCTGGGGTGGCAAACCCATCTGAGGTTCATTAACTTATGTGAAGTATACCAAGCCTTAGCTGCTTTTGCTGGCAGTATAATGTAGAAGTAATATTTCTCTTCAGTATGGGTAGTTCTAAAAATAAAGATTATCTTTGTACATAATCTTGCAAAGGTACCACAGATTCAGTTCTATTCTACTGGAATTATGAACTTCCATGGTAGAAATAGCATCAAGAAGAAAACATTATTATCACATCTGGGGCCCTCAACATAAGAAGGACATGGAACTGTTGGAGCAAGTCCAGAGGAGGGCCACAAAGATGATCCAAGGGCTGGAGCACTCCTCCTATGAAGACAGGCTGAGAGACTTGGGGCTGTTTAGCCTGGAGAAGAGAAGGCTCCAGGGAGACCTTCTAGCAGCCTTTCAGTACCTAAAGGGGGCCTACAAGAAAGCTGGAGGGGGACTTTTTACAAGGGTGTGTAGTGATAGGACAAGGGACAATGGCTTTAAACTGAAAAAGGGTAGAGTTAGATTAGGGATAAGGAAGAAATTTTTTGCATTGAGGGTGGTGAGGCACTGGAACAGGTTGCCCAGAGAAGTTGTGGCTGCCTCATCTCTGAAAGTGTTCAAGGGCAGGTTGGATGGGTCTTTTAGCAACCTGGTGTAGTGGAAGGTGTCCCTGCCTGTGGCAGGGGGCTGGAACTAGATGATCTTTAATGTCCCTTCCAGCCCAAACCATTCTATGATTCTATGATTATCGATAGAAAAGATTCATCCATCGCTTTTTGAACAAATGGGGATTTTTAATGTAAGAAAAAGGCTATCTGGATGCTACCAGCTTAACGGTTATGTCACTGAGTTTCATATCATCCCACTGTGTTGAGATCTTTTGAATGGTCCAATACTCCTCAGTCACTGCAAAACATACACCTCATCTTGCCTTGCAGGCTGCCTCTGGGACAGTTCTGGTCCCGGCACCGCCACCAAGTTTTTAGATATGCTTGGGCAGATCCCTTTATCCCCAATGCTGTTCTTGCTTCACCACCATAAAGTGATGATAATTATGCCTAGCTACTGTCCAAACTATTTTTCTCTAAGCCCTTCCAATTGCTTTAGATAAATTAGTAATATTTGTTCAGTGTTTTTCATGTGGTCTATGTATTATTATTATTCTTTATAACAATATGTTCTTTCAGCTACAAAAAGCTACCAAAAGCAAAGTACAGACAGTACAGTAAAGCATGGAGCAGATACTGTTAGAGATCACACCAAGGATAACTCAGGACAAACAACTGGCCCAGGAGCCAGAGAAAAACATCATGAAAAACAATAAAATGAGAAAAGGGCATGCAGCAGGGCAGAATGCTCCCTCGATTATAACAACATGCTGTTTAGTTTGGTGACAATAAAACCCATGCTGAACTAGGATGCTTTTCTTTCCCAGAGACAATATGTTTGTGTTAGCAATAAATGATCATTGCTTTTGAACAGTGTACCAATTCTGATCAGATGCTGGAATGAAGACAAAGGAGGTTGAGTTATTTAACTCAGGTAAACATGGGGTCATATAGAGCAACACTCTAGATGTCCGATTTCAAATGACAGTGTCTTTTACAGAGTCAGCAACAACATCAAAACTTCTTTCAGTCAGCTACTGGCACAGAAGAAGCAACTAATGATTGTGAGAAAATGTCAGTCTTTAGAGCTCGGAATTAATGTCCTTAATTTCTTGGTAGAGATTAGATACTAGTAAAACAATATGTTTAATCTCAAAGCTTCTCTGAAAACCGCTAACAAGAGAATGCTGTAACGAAAATCCATATCATGCTGATTATATTGTCAATAATAATGAAAATGTTTCTGTTGGTCTTCATGAAAGTGGGTTAGATATCTCAGTGTCTCTGCACAGAAGTTGCCAGCTAAGTGCATTTTGTTTCTGGAGACCTGTCAAAACCTAACACGGCAGTATGTTCCTTCTGCATGAGATGAAACAGCTACACTGCCAGTAAGAATATGTCAACATGGTAAATTTTCACCTCTCTGGAAGTGGGCAGCTTGATGATTGCAGCCTGATTGTGACAACCGAGGAACATTACTGTTGACTCCACTACCTCAGATCAGAGAGGAAACACAAAGGTGTGTCAGCCTGGATAATCTCTTAAACAGTTTTAAAGTGCAGATGATGGTTTCTCCCTCTTGAAAGACAAATTGTATGTCAGAGGTATCACTACGCACTAAATAGCCATGTGGTGGGATACTTTTCCCTCTGTTCTAATTCAGTCCCGGTAAAACAAATGCACATACTGAATAATTTGTATTTCCACTTCCAGTGTATTGCCTTGTTAGAAGGTTTCATAGAATCATAGAATCATAGAATGGTTAGGGCTGGAAGGGACCTTCGAAGGTCATCTAGTCCAACCCCCTGCAAGGAACAGGGATATCTCCAACTAGATCAGGTTGCTCAGGGCCTCATCCAACCTGGCCTTGAACGTCTCCAGGGATGGAGCATCCACCACCTCTCTGGGCAACCTGTTCCAGTGTTCTACAACTCTCATGGTAAAAAATTTTTTTCTAATATCCAATCTGAATCTACCTCCCTCTATTTTAAAACCATTACCCCTTGTCCTATCACAACTGGTCCTCCTGAACAGCCTCTCCCCATCTTTCCTGTAGGCCCCCTTGAGGTACTGGAAGACCGCTATAAGGTCACCCCGGAGCCTCCTCTTCTCCAGGCTGAACAGCCCCAACTCTTTCAGCCTGTCCTCATAGGAAAGGTGCTCCAGCCCTCTTATCATCTTCGTGGCCCTCCTCTGGACCCTCTCCAACTGGTCCATGTCCTTCTTATGTTGGGGCTCCAGAACTGGACGCAGTACTCCAGGTGAGGTCTCACGAGGGCAGAGTAGAGGGGAAGAATCACCTCTCTCGACCTGCTGGCCACACTCCTCTTGATGCAGCCCAGGACGCGGTTGGCCTTCTGGGCCGCAAGAGCACATTGCCGGCTCATATTGAGCTTCTCATCCACCAGTACTCCCAAGTCCTTCTCCTCAGGGCTGCTCTCGATCCATTCTCCGCCCAGTCTGTATTTGTGCCTGGGATTGCCACACCCAGATGTAGGACCTTGCATTTGGCCTGGTTGAACTTCATGAGGTTGGTACGGGCCCACCTCTCCAGCCTGTCGAGGTCCCTCTGGATGGCATCCCTCCCTTCCAGCGTGTCGACAGCACCACACAGCTTGGTGTCGTCAGCGAACTTGCTGAGGGTTGCACTCCATGCCACTGTCCACGTCACCGACAAAGATGTTGAAGAGGGCCGGGCCCAACACGGATCCCTGAGGGACGCCACTCGTGACCGGTCTCCACTTGGACATTGAGCCGTTGACCACTACTCTCTGAGTGCGGCCATTGAGCCAATTCCTTATCCACCGAGTGGTCCATCCATCAAACCCATGCCTCTCTAGTTTAGAGAGAAGAATGTCGTGCGGTTTGCAGGTAGGTGTCTTGCATCAGCAACTGCAGAGACATCTCCTGAAGCTAATCTGTCATGGCTATCTCCCTGCAAGGGCACCATCGCTTCTTTTGGATGTCCATTAGCAGGTCTGTCACAGGGGGGATGCTCTGAGCATGTTTTCATTGCTGCTATTGTTATTTTTAAGCTACCTTAAATAAGATATTTTTCTAAGAAGTAAGGCCTCTATGAGGATATTAGAAGTGACATTTTTCATGTTACTTCTCAAAGAATACAGTAATAATGATATAATAATATCTTGTATTTCTGTAGAATTTTGCATTCGCAGTTCTCAAAGTGCCATAAAACCATTTTCCAATGTATGTTTTAGACAACTGGATAAGCACAAACCTAGGCCTGATTCTCTTCCCTCTTATGTTGGCTTTGCCTTTGAAAATATGTTAATTTGGCTTTATTTTTCTGCCTGGTGGAGGGACTGATTTCCTCAGACTCTGCCTGTGTCCATCTCACGAACCCAGGGAGGGCTGGAGGGGGCAGTATGGGCAGTATGGGCTGGGGGCATTGGTGACAGAGTGTCAGGGCTTCAGCCTCCTGTGGGAGGGAAGGGGAGGTGCAAAGCTTCCCCTGGGTTTTCCAGGCAGTACTAGTCAATGCCTTGCTGAGCGTGAACGAAGACGTATTGTAGAGTGCAAAGCCATGCAGGCACTTTTTACTTCAGTCGCAGTAAATACTGTATGGTGGCAGTATGGCCAAGTAAGAGCAATCATGAAGACAGCCTTCATGATCCACAACATGAAAACGGTTGTGTGTAAACAGCCCCCGTAAAACTCAGTGCTCTCGTTTTCCAGACACCACCTCTGGGAACGTTTACTATGGTTGTGGCTGCATCTAATTGTGGGGACAGAGGTGGGGTGCAGAAGTGCTGGGGATGTATTAGGAAAGTTTCTTGATTTAAAAAAAATTCAGAGACAAGATTGTCTCCCTCCTTATCTGACGTGATTTAAGATATCATGCTGTCCTTTAACATCCTGAGTGATGCAGTAAGAGCATGTAACGCTGTTGCAGTAAGATTGATAAATGTTTTATTTCCTTCCAAAATGTCTTTTCTAAAGAGAGAACGATTTTCTTCTTAGCTCACAAGAGAGACGGTGAATCTTTGAGAAATTCTAACACAGTTGTTCGCACCTGTACGCAACACTGGCCTTGCTAAGTAGTTTTGTACAAAATGGTATGGGTTTGTGTTGTATGCAACGTAAGGACCACTGCATGTTGGAGAGGCTGCAGTTTGACTCAGATTTGATGCTAGAAGAAGCAGTTAAAGCAGCAAGGCACACCAAGATCATCACACTGTCAGGTGCAGGCATGCCTGTAGACTTGTCACTCAGGGCCTTACATGCACACTTTAGCTGAAGATTATAAGAGTGACAGTCTGTTCCTAGAAATATGTTTTGGCAGCAGAAGTTGAGGTTCATCATGGCCAGGAGCCACCTCACCCTGTAATAGGAGTCATTGTACCCACTGAAGGGATCTCAGATCTTCGATACCAATTTTCTCAATGGAACAGCTTGATTTCCTCCCACTGTGCTTGTAATAGCTTAAGACTGAGTATAAGAAATAGGTTTTATTTCAACAATCACAACATTACGGAGATCTTCTTTCAGTCTTGTTCATTGTTGCACTTAAATTCAGAACACATAAAGAGGCAATAATAGGGCTATTTTTTCAGAGTAATTTACAGCTGATGAAGGTGTAGGACTCAGATGTGCAATTCTGACATAGATACCTCAATTGGTGTGCTCTATTAGAAGCTTAAAAGTTTTAAAGTTTCTTTATTTTCTTCTATTGCCTTGAGTCTTTGAGGGAACTGTGTCCATTTGAAAGCAGCTTGGGATAACTCTTGAACTTACTGGAACTTTCTGCATTTCCTTTTCTGTTCTCCTTCATTCTCTGAAATTTGTATACATATGCTTTTGAATATTCATATTCACTCTATGTTTTAGGATTTGTTTGAGAACTTCTCCATTGTACTCCTCACGTTGCATGTTGCCAAGTAAATTGAATAGAAACTACCTTGTTCTTGCTTAATTTAAGCTTTGCTTATTACGTTCAGCCAGTTCTGAATACTAGCAAGCTGTCGCTTCTCTGCATAACCTAGAAATCATCAACACATTTAAATAAGTTCCTATAGAAGTTACGTCAGCTTTTCTGAATTTCCTATTGGTGGTTCATTAGGTGGCAATAAGACCACAAAAAACCCTCCTAGCCTATATTTATTTATCATATTTATGTTTTCCACAGGATCATAATGTTGATATACCAACATTTAATAGGTGTTTTTTATATATTTATGTATCATCAGGAAGAAATTCTCACGTTTCATAACACAACCTCAAATTCTTATCCTTCTTCATAATACTCAATAAACCATGCACTGGCATTTTGTATCAAGGCCGTAAATGTCCTAGTCCAGGCTCCTCACTATAGGATCTCTGTTTGAAACTACACTCCTCCATGTTCAGCTCAGTGCTTATTTGTACAATAATTAATTTGGAAGTTGGTGACCTCCTTTTTTGTAGCTTCTTCCTCAGCATTTTCTCTCTAAGCCAGATCTTTCACCTTTGGTAAGTCCAAATCTCTGTAGCCCTAAAGAGGTCATTGTTCAGTTAGCAACACTTTTTCTGTTGTCTGGAAACCATTTGCTGATTTTCACCCTTGTTTTTACCTCCTCACTGTGAGGGAATTGATTTCAAAGGCTTACTTGGCTGCTTACCCCCCATTACACTTTAAAATATTTTTTTTTTTTTCTGTATGCAGTATCTGCATCGTTTTCCTTACAAGTAATTCTATACTTTGTGGCATATTTTGAATGTTTCTGTGGAACTTAAACTACTGTTGAACAAGTGTTGATTGATTACTACAAGAACAGGGCTTTTGGCAAGAATTAAGCTTAATGTTGGCAAGTTGCTTGATAATTATTAGCATGTGAAAACTAACACAAATAAATGCATTATGCAGGGAGCTCAGTCTCAAGCCACGTTTACAGTTACGTGTTCCTCTCGGAATTGATTATAGAAGCCAGAGTTGCGCTATTTAACATGAAAAATAAAGTTAGAATTGGTAATGTTTACTGCTGAAATATCTAAAAGTGTTAAAATTAATTTCAAAATAAGGTAATCAATATGTGTAGGAAGTCTTCATCAGCTTCATTTGTTGGTAAAATGCTTCCCATTTCTTTCCTTTCTCTTTAGTGATTCTGCTATGATATTTGTTGGAAGAATTTCCTTTTGTTTTGGTCTACAGTGACTTAATTGTAACTCTGTCCAGAAATTTCAGTGAAATCAACTGTTTACAATTTGGTAAGGATTTTTTATTATGAAAGATGAAATGCATTTACAAAGTAAAAGTGGAAGCATTTTCATCTTGAAATAGAAGGAGAATTTTCTTGGTAAAATTCCAAGGAAAATGCCATGAAAATAGAATTAGATAATGTAAGTATAAAACAGTATCTACTGTTGTGCTGGGATCTGCAAGAAACAGGATGTAATGCTGGTATCCAGGAGAAGTTCTTGTCTTGGAGCTCTCTTATCTGTCCAGAAAGGTATCTGGACAAGGAAATTCACTGGTTGATACTATTTCTTCAAGGCAGGAGCCTCCAGATCTATTATAGCTGCATCTCACTTGACATCACTTCAGTTTTGTCCATCTGGGCATAACTTCTTACATAAAAGCTTCTCCCACTTCCGGTTTCCTCCACCTTCCTCTATTCTGTATCTTTCTCTTCCTCCTGCCCCCACCGGTGCCACGATCATGCATCAGCTTGACTCTGTCGTCAGTTACTCACAAGTGAGGAAATGAGCATCTCTAGAGGTTATTTAACCTCTTTCAGACACCTTTCTTGGGATACTAGAAAGCATTTCTTTTAGGTGTCATTTTCTGTCCAGTGGTCATTGGGTAACTCAAACTTTGATGTCTAAATTTTTAAATGCCTTAAGTTAGGACAAGTGACTGTTACCCATCACCTCTTAAACCAGAAGTTTTACTCTTGGGACAAATTTACTACTGTAGAGTACAAATAGCATGCTCCTAGTAAACAGGCTTTTAGGGATCCAAACTCATAGGATATGACAGGTACTCTGATTAATGCACATTAACAGGACTCACACTGCTATGGCATCACCAGGCTACCTTTAAAACAGCCCTTTGCTTATGGAAAACTCTTATTTATCAGTTTTACCTGGAGTTTGCAGATATTCAGACTTTCACCATGAAAAAATTGTAAGGACTGGTTTACCCAAAAACCTTGACACACTAGTTAGAGACATATTAAAGCCATAGTTTCTTGGGGTTTGGAGGAAATAATGATGAACGTGATTTATTTGGGTTTTATTTTTAGTGTAGTATTTGTTTGCATTGTGCCTTGCTCAGACATTCTTGTCTAAATGTCTTAAGGTCTGGAGATATTCAAGGCAATTTAGGTCAGCATATGGATTTTAGAGCACTCGGAAAATTTGATGATAAACAATAAGCTCATCTTGACATTGAATGTGATGGTGCTATGAACCAGTGAAAGCTTCTGTATTCATTCATGGAATGTACAGATAGGTGTCATATTTTGAAAATTCAGTGTGCACTTCTGCACCTGCACATGAGGATTTTGCTTTGTATTTCCGCCTTCATTTAGATTAATCCAGAGGTAATGTTCTCTTTAGAAAATGATGGCTCTGGTTTGACCTTCCTTAAAAAGAGATGGAGTAATAGTAGAAAAGTGCATCAGCTAGCAAAGTTGCTATAAAAAAAGAAAATAACAGGTGGGAATAGCTGTTTTAAGATTATTCATTTTTCCACATAAATAGAATAATGGAATAATTTCCATTAGGATCTGAGGATCAAAGATCATTAAAACTATGGAACCCTGGTTTATGTGGAGAGCGATGATTTTGTTGATCATGGATTCCCATCTAACTGAGTTGGGAGAATTGAACAGTCAAATATTGAATGATGTGGAGGATAATATAGCTATTTATGTAACGATATCACACCTTCAGAAACTACTGTACCACATGCATAGCTCAAAATCTTAAATGTTTTGAGGTAGGAAAGATGCTCCTGTGAATAGATTGAGGCACAAGACAATGGAGCAAGACCTGAAAAAAAGTATATATAGTTACATAGATTCTTGTGTTTTTCCAATGGATTTCCATGGTCTACTGTGGGATACTGCCTTCAGAACCTAGCTCTCTATGTGCAATGAAATTATGCATTGCATGCATTTGCTACCTGTTCACCAGGTACACAGTTATGACATAATGTAAATATGTACCAGAGGATGATAGAATTTTTATAGTAAGACCGTATACTAAGACTTGAAAAAGTCTCAAAATTAATCATGTTTTAATTTTCAGACCTTTCATAAGTCAATTTACATAGATTGACCATGTACTCCTAAAAAGTGGGTGATTTGACCTGCAGGCAACATAAGGGTATTGCTGATATGAGAAAAAATTGTGTAGACATGGCTTATGAAAACAATGTTCAAATCCAGACTGGTAGCATAAGCCAGGCTTCTAGACTGGTATTTATAATTAAATCTGGGAGCCACTTCACAGTCAGATGATAAAGTGCTGAAACGTAGAGAGCTGCAAAAAAATTAATAATTCTTATGTAAGTGGAAATTGCAAAACGGTTAAGATCATCTGAATACTCTTTATATAGGTCCAAATTAACGACAGACAATCATGTTCACTTAGAGATATGTTTAGCTTTTGCACTTACCGTCCTGAAATCTGAAATGCTTTTGATTGATTGAAAACATTTTGTCACCAGTTTTAGGAAGTCTTATAGGAACATACATTGCCCATTATGTAACAAAAGCAGTGGATCAGCTAAGTGCGGTTAGAAATTCTGCAAGCAAAACTGACAAAGGCCCAATTCTCTTTCAGCTTTACAGACAGACTCTTTTGAATTAATAGATTTGTTCTGGGGCAGAAGGGCATGCTGGGAAATTTATTCCCCTACCTTCATAAATAAGGAGTTGGTTCTGACCTAATATGATTCTCATATAATAAATGATTGTCACATAAGTTGCAAACCCCACTGTTGTGCCTTCCTCTATATAAAGCTAGAATTGAGCCCAGTGTTTCTATTTAAGCATTGAAATACAGAGTCTAATTAGTGATTTACTTATGTCTTATTGCTACACCAGAGAAACAACTCTTACAGGAGGCTTGCACTTGTGTAACATATGTTTATTTAGCCTTTCGTAGATGTATTGTCTAACTATTTCTTTTACGGTTCAGGCCATGGATTATTAATTGAAACAGTAAAATAAGCAATCAACTTTGGTTGCCATAGCAAAGCTACCCAAAATATAGTTGCTGAGGAAACCATACTGAGAATATACACAATATATAACCTAATAATGTTGATATACAGCTTTAAGACTACGAAGGTATAAAATATACTTGTGGTCTTGTTGGGAGATTAAATATTGAATCTGATACAAGCTTATTAAGTTCCTTTAAAAATCTTCCTGTTGCATGTAAAGATATAGCTTACTTAACTATCAGATATATTATCTGTATGATAATGTTCAGAATATGTAACAATTTTTTTAAAAAATCCTGCTTCATTAAAGGAAGAAATAGACTTTGGAAAAAGCTCATAAATGGATGAAAAGTCAACAAATATCATAATGACAAATGCTGCTTTTCTAATCAAAAAAAAAGATCTACAACAATAAACAAAAAAAGTAATCAAAAATGTAATTTTTCCCTCGAGCACTGTGGTACTTTATTTCTAATCGTAGGAAAAGACTAGAATCACCTGCCACTTCCAAGACGGGTTCTGCAACATATATCGTATCTTTTCTGACAGAAGAACGTATATAACCCTTTTTGATATACTTCCAGTATAGAGGATTTCAGAACATCCCTATGCAACCTGTTCAAGGGCTTTGCTCCTCCACTGTTACTAAGATTTTCCCAGTGTCTACCATGAATATATATTGCTGCAGCTTAAGCCATTTACTTCTTGTCCTGTGCATCATGAACAGAGAGGAGTATTTCGTTCCTTTCTGCAGCATCTCTCAAAGTACATGAAGGCTATTATCATGTTTCCAAATTAGTCATGTCTTATTTGATTAAATAATCACAGTTTTTCATTTTTCCTGAAAAATATCTTAGGTATTATGGTTAGATTGCTACAACTGGACATCCCTTTTTCTTTTGAGGTGTTCCCAAATCTCCTTGGTCATCCAAGCTGGTTTTCTACCCCGACGCTGCATTTTTTCATGGTGAATTGTTTCCTGTTCTTCAGTAGAGAATTTCTTGTTTGTTAAGAATATTTGAACTCTAATGATGCTAGCCAAGATATTTGCAGCCCCTTTTAGTTTTGTTTTTCACAAGCATAACAATCATAAGAATGCAATAAAAAGAGCATAAGAAGCCTTTCTATTTAATCTTCAGACTTAATGAAAAGTTGGTTAGTACTAAAGCCAGAACAGACTACAGTGGAACTTCAATACATCCATCTATTTTTGACAGCTATCTACTGTCAGCTGCTATCTAGCTTCCAGTTGTCCAACCAGTTTTGTATCATCCAGTAGGAGATTGAGCAAGACCATATTTCCCTAACTTGAGTATGACAAGTCTGTCCTGCTAGATTTCTTTCCTTAGACATTCAGCAGGCTGAGATTTCCCATTACCTACCTCCTGCAGATAAAAAACTCCCTTAACGTAATCTTCCTTGTCTATAATCAACTGCTCCCCATGACTGTACCTGCGCTCTATTATTTTCTTAACCTTGAATAAACCTTCCTTCAATTGGCTCAATTTTCTCCATATTCTGAGTCTCCGAGCTGCTAACTTGGTGCTGAGTATACAAGGGTAACATCTTTTTATTTGCCTGCTCTTAGTGAAAAAGCTATATCCTTTAATATTGACAAGTGAGTTGTGAGATTTTCCACAAAATATATGCTATGACTGTTTAGTCATGTCCTTAATCATGTAGTAAGAATTCACGCTTTTCTTATTTAGCTTCACATTTCTGGCAAAGATATGCAGACATTTAGAATATTTAATAAATCAACTCACCATCCTCTCTCTCTCTGCTATACCCATTATGGCTACGATTAGCTTTTTCATTTGTGTTTAGACCTTTCCCAAGGCTCTTGTATTTTGTCACAACCCCTTCACAACGGATTAGCATGCGACATGAAGAAGACGCTGCCTTTGCCCGGCATCACAGGCAAAATGACTGTGGAAGGAGTTATGTCCTTCCTGACGACACTCCTGCCTAGCCTCAACCCTTCAGCCTTTCCCCAGAACCTTGCAAATATTCCCGATCTGGGTTATGCTAGGGCTGGACAGAATGGGGCTGGTGGGTGAGTGGGGCTGGTCTGGGGATGTGATCAGGGCAGCCCAGTGCCCTGTGGAGCTGTAGCCACAAGGCAGGTCTGAAGCCCCATTGGGAAGGCCAGGAGACAAGTCAAGGTCAGGATCAAGACCTGGGCACAAGGCTGGACACAGACAGAGCTGCAACATGCCTCCAGCAAGCACCAGAGGAGTGAGCCTGGGTTCAGTGCAGGTCCCACCCTGGCAGAGGCCTCAGAGGAGGGTTTCAATGCCCTTTTTCACAACTTAACTGTTTTCTGTGAAGTTGGATCCCAGGTTATGTGGCTGCACTGGATCAGGGCAGACCTTGAGCATGGGCAGTTAAACCCTGGAGGAGAACTATTGTTACAGTTCGTTAGGATCTCTCAAATTTACCGGACAATATACTCTAAACCTTATTTTAGGAGCTCATCAGGAGAGAAAACAAGCACGCATGACAAACAAGGGCTCAATCCCCTTTGTACAGGCTAGTCTAACACGTGAATTCACTAATTCATCACTTAATTCAAGAAGTTTCTAACTCTCAAGTTCTCGAACTCATAACTCGTAAATCATAACTTGTAACTTCAATCATTGAATCATAGACTCATGGAATACCAGGTTGGAAGGAACCTCAAGCATCATCTGGTCCAGCCTTTCTTGGCAAAAGCATGGTCTAGACAAGATGGCCCTGCATGCTGTCCAGCTAAACTTTAAAAGCGTCCCATGTTGAGGAGTCCACTACTTCCCTGGGAAGATTATTCCAGTGACTGATTGTTTTCACTGTGAAAAATTTTTCTCTTGTGTCCAGCCAGAATCTCCCTAGGAGTTACTTAACCTGTTACCCCTCATCTTTTCCATGTGACTCCTTGTAAAAACGAAGTCTCCATATTCTTTATAGCCACCATTTAAATACTGGAACATGGTGATAAGGTCTCCCTTAAGCCTTCTTTTCTCCAGGCTAAACAAACCCAGTTCTCTCAGCTTTTCCTCATACAGCAGGCTTCCCAGTCCTTTCATCATCTTTGTGGCCCTTCTCTGGACCCTCTCCAGCCTGTCCACATCTTTTTTGTATAGTGGAAACCAAAACTGAACACAGTATTCCAGGTGTGGCCTGACAAGCACTGAGCAGAGCAGGATAATGACTTCTTTATCTCTGCTGGTGATGCCCTTGTTGAAGAAACCCAGCATCCTGGTGGCTTTCTTTGCCACAGTAGCACACCATTCACTCATCTTGAGCTTGCTGTCCACCACGACCCCCAGGTCCCTTTCCACAGAGCTGCTCCCCAGCCGGGTAGATCCCAGCCTGTGCTGCGTTCCTGGATTATGTTTTCCCAGGTGCAAGACTTTACACTTGTCCTTGTTGAACTTCATAAAGATCTTGTTAGCCCACTCTTCCAGCCTATCCAGGTCTTTCTGCAGGGTGGCTCTCCCTTCCAAAATGTCCATTTCCCCACTCAGTTTGGAATCATCAGCAAAATTCATCACGGTACACTTGATCCCATCATTCAGATCACTTATGAAGACATTAAACAGCATTGAGCCCAAAGGTGGAAAGGCCTTAAGGCCCAAACTTGTGCACCTGTGAGCAAGACAGTTATCTGTGTGTTTTCCTTGCTTTGACCTAATGCCACTGCTCACAGCATACATCAAAATCTGAGCAGGAGTTGAATGGAAGTCACGACTGTGGAGAAAGATGGTTAGAGGCTCATTGGGTCAATGAGAGCCTATTGGTGCTCCTGAGCCGTGGCAGGTTATTTACGGCAGTATCCTCAGTGCAAATAAGGGACACAAAATCCTGGATCTTTTAGTTACTTCTGGAAGGTGACACAATTCGTGGTCTCCAGGTGGTGCCAGAGTGGTGTACAGGGTTGTGATGTGGCAGGCACATGCTTTAAAACACTGAAAACTGGTCATCCACAAACTCATCAATAATTTTAGTCAGAAAATTCAATAGGATTTTTAGGAGGCTGATCTTTGGAAGTTGTACAGATTTATTGCCTTAATGGTCCCTAAGCAAAACCTGAGTAGTCTGGAATGGTTCTGAATTGTGTCAATGAGGGATGGATTAAAGATTCCCCAGGTGCCGTGTACAAAGCAACACTGTGGACCTGAATGGTTCCTTGAAAGCTATTCTGGTTTATTGTGTCAGTGATCCACAGATAATAGGTCTCTCGGGGACTTTTGAACCAGGTTTTTCAATTCATGAGGCAGTAAAGATGCTCTGTCTTGCCAAGTCTAGGCAAACTTTGGCACATCTTGAAGCATATTTGAAGGGGAAGGGCTTGAAGCAATGTCTCACAGACATTTATTGAACTTGTAACAGATTTAAAGGAGGAACAGTCAGGAAATGCAGTGATTCTGGACTGGGGAAAGGCATGAGTAGGAGGAAAATCATGCAATGCTCAGCCAAAATCTTAACTGTAGAAACAATTTTCAGGCACAGAGGTAAAGAAAAAGATTTCATATATTTTCAAGCCTTTCAATAGCTGCACAGTGTTGTGTCAAAGTTTCTGACTTGCTGCAGACTCACAGTAGAATATATTTATATTCTTCTGCTAGAGTGAGAAGTAATCACAGTAATTTCACAAGCAAACTTAAAAACATTAACAGTTCTAATTATTGAGTGATAGGTAGCATATGGACAGTTTTGTTTGATGTAATTGCAAAATGGCAGAAGGAAAATTTCAGAATTAATTGCCACAGTTTCATGTAATGATGATATGATAGTAGGAAATTTAGCTTTGGAAACTAAATAAAATCTGTCAGCAATGGAACTTACTACTGAAAAAGGCTTATCTCAGACAAAACATTTCTGCTTATTCAATCCAGTTAGCATGACCTCACAAAAACTGGTATTATCACATAGCCATGTCTCGTTTCATGTTTGCATGGTTTCAAATGTAACTCTTACATTAAAAAATTGTTATTAAATAAACAATAACAAATGCATTTATTACATAGTATGTTCTCATTACTTTTTAAAGATAACTCTTTTGTGAGTAAACCATGGAATAATAAAGACTTTGTCCTTTAGATACAGACAACTCAAAATGTAAACTCAAGTGGATCATTAAATGTTTTTTCCAAATTCTGTATTCTCAGAAACATAAATTGCAATTTAGGTATCTAGCTACATTTTATCAACTTGTGGATTAATGATTAATTAATACTGCTCACAAATTGTTATTATTCATGAATTCTTGTTATTCATGTCTGAATCCTTGTTTATTCAACTGAAACAAGATTACTTCAGAATGAGGACTGAGCTCACTAGACTTAGTTTTCATGGAGTGTCTTTGCAAAGGAATTCCTTGGTTTTGAAGCATGCTTGTTTGTGGTGAATCATTAGGAATTCCAGTGTGCTGCATCATTAGGGTACCCCTTGCATGTTTTAACAAGAAATGTAATAACTATTGTGCCTTTAAATAACAAATGGCCATTCATCAGTGTACCCTTCCACAGTGATACATAGCAAGTATCAGAAAATTGGATTGCTATCTCTTGTCAAGCCAGTGATGTGAATTACAAGTGTCACTCTTTCTTAGTATCCGAAGTGGCACAGCCACAACTGGTACATGATACTGGTGTCTGGTCACGAGGCATTCAGTTAACAGGTGGTCTGCAATAACTAAAATAGATGTGTGGGAAAGGTTGCATTGCAATGCATGCTGCATTGCATGAGCATTTTCTGTTCTATTAAATTCTCTATTAAATGAACATTGTGTCCTATAAGAATTACAGCAAGAGGAAATTATCACTTATCACATTACAGAATGCAAAGCTTTGAAAAATAATGTCAAATTATTTTTCATGAAAAGTTTCTTCATGTGAGGCTGCACTTACTGTTTTGAATTCATAGTTTTAAAGTTGTACCTTCATTACATTACAAGTTGCAGGAGGCCTAATTAAAACCAAGACTTATTAAGAGTCGAGTGGGAAGATCAAATCATAATGAAGGAAATATTATGAATAATATATAGTCATTTATATGCAGCAGAAGCTAAAATAAGTAGGCAAATGTTGAATTAGTTATCTCAAATTTGTAGAGAGCACATTCCCCGTTCTCCCATTTGAACCTTGAGAGGACCCAGCCTGTCACACACCATTCATGCCTATTGTAGCCTCTTCACCTCTTTATTTCATCTGTAGTTCTGTTGTACTTCAGTTTCTTTGGTATATCTAATAATCTAATTCCACTTAAAGGTATCTATAGGCTTTAAACTGTTCGTGCTCACACACATCCAAAACACTCAAATGCTGCTGGGGGCTGTGCACCTGTCCCAGGAAGGATGCTAAGAGACAATATAGCTTGGCAAAAGCAGACCTTAGGCAAAGCACAAAGCTGGCATATGCCACACGTGCCTGTCAGTTGTGATGGTGACTGACATAGGCTGAGAAAGAAGTACATTTCAAAATGGAAACCAAAATGAAGGCTTCGATGATGGAAACTCAAACTGTGCAGAAGTTGTTTGTTAGCGTGCCACACAGCCTGCACATGTGTTGGAAATGCATCTGTCTCGTGGCATTTGGAAAAGGGTTGGAAACAAAAGAAAGGCATCCTCATTATGTGGTATGTTGCATCCTGTGTCAATGTTTCACTGTGATGCCAGTTATGTTAAAGTGTGCAGCAGTGATGGGAAAATCAAATACAAAGTGCCCTTGATAAGCCTTTCTTTTCCTTTCTTCTTAAAAAACACAAGAATGGGCAGATTGAACCACATCAAGAAAATTCGAATCAGTTGCTATTCAGTGCAGTATTTTAATGCTCCAGTATGTTTTGCACTGAGCCTTTTCCCACAGTTTTCTTCTCTTCAAGATTTGTTGGATACAGTCATAGAATCATAGAATGGTTTGGGTTGGAAGGGATCTTAAAGATGATCTAGTTCCCACTCCGCTGCCATGGGCATCGACGCCTTCCACTAGACCAGGTTGCTTAAAGCCCCATCCAGCGTGGTCTTCAATACTTCCAGGGATGGAGCAGCGATAACTTCTCTGGGCAACCTGTTTCAGTGCCTCACCACCCTCAGCGTGAAGAATTTCTTCCTTATCTCTAATTGAAATCTACTCTCTTTCAGTTTAAAGCCATTGTCCCTTGTCCTATCACTAGAGCACTTGCCAGTGAAGACTGAGGCAAAGAAGTAGTTGATTACCTCAGCATTCTCCATCCTCTGGGTAACAAGGTCTCTTGTTTCCTTCCGGAGAGGGCTCACATTTTCTCTAGTCCTCCTTTTATCACTGACGTACCTATAGAAGCTTTTCTTGTTGCCCTTGATGTCCTTGGCCAGATTTAATTCTATCAGGGCTTTAGCTTTCCTAACCTGATCCCTGGCTGCTCGGACAATTTCTCTGTAGCCCTTCCAGGTTACCTGTCCTTGCTTCCAGCCTCTGTAGGCTTCCTTTTTGTGCTTGAGTTTGTCCAGGAGCTCCTTGTTCCTCCATGCAGGCCTCCTGGCATTTTAGCCTGACTTCCTCTTTGTTGGGATGCATCACTCCTGAGCTTGGAGGAGGTGATCCTTGAATCCTGCAAGGACACATTCAGGTTAACAACTCATGTAACTGATCTTCATGTACTGTAGTCTATGGTGACAATATCTGGAAGCACAGGCATATATGATTTCAGGATAAAACAGGCTTATATGTATCTTAGAAAACACTAGTGCCACAAAAAATCCTACAGCTTTTTTTCATTGCTTTTATTTTATTGGCCAAAATAGGCAGGTGTTAGCTTTTTAAATCAAATGATAATTCATGCCACAAGACTTTCTGCATTCAATTTGTGCTACACATAATCTGAAGAGATTTGGGGTGGGAAGGACAGGGAGAAAAGTATTTTTAAGCCTGTTGGGAATTGCTTGTTCCCACACCTTATTTACAGTCATATTTTCTTTGAAGAGCTTTTCCTGAGGACCAAAAGGTTTGGAAACAATGCAAGCAGAGTCCATATATGAGGGTTTAAAAGAACATCATAAAGATGAAAATAATATTTAAAATACTTTCCCTGCTTGATGACCAAAGACATGTGGTGCCTAACAGTATCTTGTGACATCAAAAGAATTTGTTTAAACTAAATTAACTTTTATGCATGCTTCATATTTCCTTCAGCTCAGACAGTGAAGCCAACATGGTTCTTTCAGTTAGTTTATTGTTCTTCTGCCTGATTACAATGCTGATGTGTTGTTGATAGCCCTCTGAGCTAGTCTGTGTCTTTAGGCACAGCCCTGAGCAAGACAAGCAGCACGGGCTGAAGCACCACAAAAGCAGCCCTTGGAGGCATCGCGCATCAAGGACACTCCTCCTCTGCTCATATGTTGAGGGAGGAAGAGAAAACAGGAGACAGCAAGAAAATTTCCAGCATGTCTTCAAAAATAATAGCTCACTGCCTTGCTCACAGTGGCTGGGTATTCTGACTGCAGAGTACGTGGGTGAAGATGGAACACTTTTGGATGGAATTAACTTTTTTGTGCCTTTCATTTCAGCTCTCTGAGGTTGTTTACTATCCCAGGCCGCTTTTGGGATCCCAGGGGACTTGCTCTCCTTTTTGCCAATGAAATGAAAGGAACAGGCTACCTCAAATACAGTGAGTGTTTGATGTGTGATCAAATCGGCCTTTCAGCCTCAGCTTTCATTTCTAAACCTGATGCAGGAACGATATAAAAGACTTAATGGGCATTAATTTCTGGAGCACCTTTCCTATGAGGACAGGCTGAAAGAGTTGGGGCTGTTCAGCCTGGAGAAGAGGAGGCTCCGGGGTGACCTTATAGCGGTCTTCCAGTACCTCAAGGGGGCCTACAAGAAAGATGGGGAGAGGCTGTTCAAGAGGGCCAGTTGTGATAGGACAAGGGGTAATGGTTTTAAAATAGAGGGAGGTAGATTCAGGTTGGATATTAGGAAAAAATTTTTTACCATGAGAGTTGTAGAACACTGGAACAGGTTGCCCAGAGAGGTGGTGGATGCTCCATCCCTGGAGACGTTCAAGGCCCGGTTGGATGAGGCCCTGAGCAACCTGATCTAGTTGGAGATATCCCTGTTCCTTGCAGGGGGGTTGGACTAGATGACCTTTGAAGGTCCCTTCCGGCCCTAACGATTCTATGATTCTATGATTCTATGATTAAGTAAGTAAGCTCTGAAACTTTCTCTATGATCTCTTGTAATTTCTTGAAGGCCCTACCAGCCCCTAAAGAAGTAAAAATCTCTAATTCTGATAGGAGGAGGAAGTTGGAAAAATTAGAAAAAGTGCAAACTAGAACATACATCTAACTCCACTGATGTCTTTGAGACATTAAAATCCCATGGGATTGGCAAGTTGAGTCCCTTTGGGTCTAGACCTCAGTTTATGAATTCTGTGGCAGTTTGCAGGACCATTAAGACCAGTTCTTATTTTGCACTTTTGTGACATCTGTCAAGTCACTATAGAAAAGATTTTGTCCTGCATTTTGACAAGAGTTGTGTAAGCGGTCTCACACTGTGGTGTGAACGGTACACCCTTCTGCAGAAAGAAAGGCTGGATTTCTAACTTCTGACCAGCTTCCAAAGAGGGCTATTTTTCCCTCTTCTGTTGACTGGGATTCTCAGGATACAGCTCTACGGTACAAAGCATACTTTGTGAAGCCATCTGCGCTAGTCTGGAGAGCAGAAGTATGTAGCTATGCTACCCTAGTTCTCCTCCAGAGCAGATATATCCTGTTAATGAGCATGAAGTATACAGTATTGAGCCCATGCACAATACTGTAAAAATTAATGTTTAATTGTATCTCCTGTGTGTTAGCTAACTTGGCTGTGTTTTCACAGCATTGAGTTCTGACATATAGATACAACCAAAGGAATTTAAGGACTGGCCTGAGGTAGCCTGGGCTGACTGAGGATCTCGGATGTCCAATTCTCTGCTGGCCTTACTGGTGGAAGAACTTTTATTCCACTAATACTTGCAGACAGCATTTAATAGAAATGGAGCGTCAATAAAAATACAGTGCATTCTTATTTGTAATCTTGCTTTCCCATTTCAGAAGGAAGAAAGATACTTTCTTAGAGAAGGCATGATGAGTTGGCTAAGGGACACAGATCGCTTCTTGGCTCAAATGTGGAGGAGGAAGCACTATGATGACAGTTACATATTTTAATAGATTCCCAAGGAAGCCTCAGTGGTAAGGTTATTATTTACTCACCTTAGCATAAAAGACTTTTGTGCTCATTTAAAAGTAACTTTCAAATTTGTTCTTTCAACATGGTTTGGAAGCATGGCTCAGTTCTTTTTAAAGAAAATAATTCCACTAAGCTAACATAATACAAATGTAACAGCTATAGAAAATAATTTTTAAAATAATATTAATCCCTTGCATAGACAGAAGATCTTATGCCAGGATTCAAATGGAGAAGACCGCTGCCTCTTTCATCTTTAATAACTGAAGTTTGGCCCCTGGAGACTGAAGGTCACTGCATGTAATGTTTCATAATGTGATATGCAGTCCCAGCGTATAATGCTCCAGCCTGATCTCGGGGCAGATGGCAGGAGTCACAAGTACAAATATACAAACCTACAATTTCATGCTGTTTAGATCAAGATGAAATGCTATGTGATGGCACCTGCAGTCTCTGAAGTCTTTGCAGATTTTTCCTCTGCATTAAAGATGAAAAGACTCATAGCTCAATAGACTATTAACCTGCTTTCCTTTTTTTTGGGATCATTCTGTCTCTCTCTGTCAGTCATTTCCCCCACCACAAATACATTTTGAAGTCACTGGACAATTTCCCCAAAATTTTACTGAATCTTGAAGTCTTGAAGACACTAAGATCTTAAAAATATTGTAAAAAAGCAGTGGTTGAGTAGAGAAAAGACATCAGAATACAAGCCCAGACTGGCAAACACCCATTTAAATGCTTACACTGGCTGATATGTGATCTGAACCATTATTTGTCCAGTTTGGGTTCTGGCTGGCCAGGGACTCTGCACAGGTCTGCCTGGCTGCAGTGCAGAAAAGCTGGGGAAGAAGTGCTACTCTAGGATAGAAAAGGGATCTGGGGGCTGGAAGACATGAGCAAAAGTGGGGCAAATGAACCAAAAGGTCTGTCAGTACAGTGCCTGAGGACTGGAGACAACTCAAGGGCACTACAGGGCCAGCAGCCTGACGGGGGTAAAACAGTTTTGTGGAAGATGGGACCATGAATGTACATCAAACTGTGATTAGAGGAGGGGAGCCTGTGAAACATGTGTGAAACTTGTTCTACTACATACAGAATCATTTTTAACAACTACGAATAGGCACTATAATTTGAGGACTTGCAGCTGCCCTGTTCAGCATGTTTTGACCAAATCTATGCTGAAATCAAATTTCTAAATGAAGTTGGCATAACTACCGTTCGTTATATACATGTGTACTGGCTTGACCTTGACTGACTGCCAGATGCCAACCCAGCCGCTCTCTCACTCCCCCTCCTCAACAGGACAGGGGAGAAAATAAGACGAAAAGCCCCATGCCAGACACAGCCGACCCACCGCAGGGCACAGAGGAGGCCCTCAGCCAAGATGGTGGTGGTGCCTCAAGGTAACACATTTAAGAAAGGGCAAAAATGCCTGACAGAGGGAGTAGGAGAGAACAAAAAGGAGTGAGAAACAGCCCTGCAGATACCCAGGTCAGAGAGACCCATGTTGGTGAAGTTCATGAAGGACTGTGTCCCATGGGAGGGACCCCACACTGGAGCAGGGGAACAGCGTGAGGAGGGAGGAGCAGAAGAGAGGAGCTGTTGTGATCTGACTGCATAAGGTGCTTTTCACATCCCACATGTAAAGCAAGATGTGATGACCTCTGTGGTGGATTTAATAGATGAGAAATATTACACTGAAGAAAGGAGGACAAGCATTGCTGGACACAGTGAAAATGTCTATGTCTCAGTTGATGGAAGAGGAGCTGGCCATGCTGAGGGAGGCAGGAAGGAGCCAGGGCCACCATGGAGATTCAGGGACTCTCCTGCCTTTAGTCCTGCCACTGCTCTGGTGTCCACTTTGCTTTGTTTAACAATCTGACTAAAAAACTTGGTTTGCTTTTTTGTTCTCATTGTACAGTGAATTACCAACAAGGATGGCTCGGTCATCCCTGAATTTGCCTGTGCTTCCTCTGCAAAGCCTGGGTAAGTCTTCAATTATTTTTCATCTTTAGAAGGAAGTATTTGAAAACAAAAATTCTCTATGAATGTCAAAAAGCTCTGCAGTGTGTGAGGAGTGTTGCTTATGCACGATTTTGATAGAGGAGATCAGCATATATTTTACACTCCTTTTCAAAGATGAATATGTTACAGACACACCACTGAAGAAGTTTTTAAGTTCTTAAACTGACTATTATAACTAAACATTATTAATTTCCTTAAAGGGAGAAAAGAAAAGACTTTACAGAACTTTCTCAAAGGCACCTGAGTTATTCTATTATTGGAAATTTCTGCTACTGGAATTTCTGTTATTATTTTATTTATTATTTATTATTATTAATTGTCATTTCCAATTATTTTGGAAATAATTGCATTTCTTATCAGAGAACAGTTACTACTTGCATCAGACCTGACACTACAGAAAGCTAAATCCTTTACTTGCCCAATGGAGTTGGTGATGGCAGACATCAAAGCATTAAGTCAAGGGATTTCAAACACTGTTCACATCACATAAACAACAAATGTGGCTGAAAGCAAAGCCTAAATAAAAATATGGTTTGAAATGCACAAAGCAAGTTCATCTAACTGCTGTGAACTTACCCAGTAAACTACACATTTCATCATGAATTCTGTAGAAAACATGGGATGCAAGCATGTAGAAAGGCTGGATATTTTGTGAAAGTGTATAGTAATTCTCAGTCTAACCAAGAAACAAATGAAATTGCTCTGCCAGATGGTAACGTTCTGAATGTGGACAGCAACTGTCTGAAATATCTTGCAGATGCAATATCATGTATTGCTAATGTTTCTTCTACATCAGAAAATCAGCCTCAGGCTATTGAATTAATGCTAGATACTGGATCAGCATTTTCTGTACTACCTCAATTTACTTACAATGCTTCAGAAGCTTACTGCTTTCTGAGCCTAGGGTGCGTCTATGTGAGGAATTGAATACTTGCGTTTGACTTTCTTCAGGTGAATCTTAGATTGGTACACACAGTTGCCTACTACATTCGGAACTGTGCATAGCCATATTCCCATCCTGGGCAGAGGCTTATGGATTGCATCAGCTAGTGCAGGAGATAGTGGCTGCTCAAAGTCTTTAGCTTCCCGAGTGAGGATTCTAGCATCTGCTGTTGTAAAGGCAGTATGAAAAAACCCGCACTTTGCTTTGCAAAAGGGTTTGTCTGCTAAAATAAAATCCGACCAAATATGACATTTGGATGACAAACTTACTATTCTTCATTAGAAATGAAGAGTTTTCATTGTAAGAGGTTAAAGCAGCCCAGTAAATCACCAGTGAAGAAACATCTGATACGATCACTTAGTGCTTGATGACAGCTCTTTGCCAAAACAGATGAAAAAAAAGTCTAGAAGTATTTGTCTACTTTTGTAGTTATAGACCTAGGGTGACTGAGAATCACTTACACACACGAAATAAATATTTCTAGAGCATTGTGAAACGAATTTGTTTGTTCATTTCACTTCTAAGTTATCACATGTAAACCATTCTATTATTAGGACAGCAGTCACTTGACAGGATTTGTTACACCAAACTGCTTGGTTGTATATGTGATGGAGAGATTTGTACTCCATGCACTTAAAAATATCAGTAATTGTTTAGTTTGGATCCAGTTTTATCTTGATAGTGCATAAGATTTAAAAAGCTTACTGTAACACACAAAACACTGACTTATAAACTATTCTGCATCAGTTCTTTGTAACTTTCCTAAATGTCCTGCCAGACAGCTGGTTCTTTTTTTTTTTGTGACACATAACTTTTGCAGACTGCTTTGAAACTTTACCAGTCAATGTCTTGCTGTTACAAATATACCACTGAAAGTCAAGTATTATTTTTTGTCTTGGGTCTTGTGTCACAGAATGCAAAGGTGATTCAGAATTATGCTTCAGTTGCTTAACTCTCTAGATCACTGATTTGTAACACTTCAGGCTAGACCTGGATTGCTGTTGTGGAACCTCCACTGAAAGAGTAAAGCTCAGTCAACAGCAAGTCTAGTACTATTTGTTTTGGTGGCACTCATAGTTGAGACAAATTACTCTTCTGATTATGGACTTTTTGTCCAGTGGTGGCAGAACCATTGCAATTCATTAAAAAAAATGAGTGAAGAGTAAATAGAAAATGTGATGTACCCAGGCTCACAGATCAATGGCATGGAGGGAACTTTTACATTAGTTACAAGTATGTATACAGCAGTGTGATTTAGATTTTTTTGATACGCTGATTTAAGAGAAACTACAGAAATACCCGACAATACAATGGCTAAATGTTCTCAAACACGTTGGCTGATATTTATTACAGTTCTCCATACTGACCAACAAGTCTCCCTTACAAGATGGATGTGTGGTATTAGATGTTCTTTGACTCACTGTCTTAGAAACGCTACAGGCAAAATGTGCAGTGGTACTGTTGGTCTGGACTGGATATTGAAGTTAAGGCCACTCCAAAATTTTGCTGAATGACGGTCACATTATGGGACAGTAGCCATGTGTTGCACTGTTATTCCAATTTGCCCTTTCCCCTAATTCATTTTAGGAAGAACTTGTGAGTGATACCACAGTGCCAGTTGACCTTGTAGATCATCCCTCTGATAAATTACTTCAGGAAGAGATCAGACATAGTGCTTATGTTACTGCTCACTTTCAACAACCATAAGTGAATTCTCCTTTAGGTGTCCTGTGGAGCAGGAAGAGTTATTGTTTGACACCAAATTGCAACATATATCCTCAGGATTTGAAGCTTTGCTCAGAGAGAAATATTGTATTGTAGGAGATTGTCAGTATGCTGTTTTTAAGATGGTGGAGGAAAGTGTCATGGTTTTAGGCCGATCCAGCAACTAAAACTCACACAGTCGCTCCTTCCCCAGAAAAGTGGAGAGGAGAAAAATATAATAAAGGGACTGAGGGTTGAGACAAGAACAGAGGGAGCACCCACCAACCATGGTCCCAGGCAAAACAGACTTGGCTTTCTTAAAGCAAAACAATTTATTAATGGTTGCTTAAAAGGACAAAGGGAAACAAAACCGGTTACTTGAGAGGATAAAAAGAAACAAAGCCAGATCTTAAAACTGACACCTTCCTCCTCCCTGCCCCCCCCCCCTTCCTTTTCCTCCTGGCTCTACCTCATCCCCCCAGCGATGCAGGGGGCAGGGACTGGGGGAGTACAGGTCAGTTCATTCCGTGCTGTTACTGCTGCTTCTTTCTTAAAGGAGGAGGAGTCCTTACACCCTTTTCCCCTGCTCCAGTGGATCCCCTACTCACGAGGAAAAATCCACAAACTTCTCCAGCGTGAGTCCAGCCCACAGGATGCAATCCTTCCCCATCGGATTGCCCCAGTCTGGGCTTTACCACAGTCTCGGATTCTTAGGGAGTTGTAGCCACTCGCTCCGGCGTGGGTCGTCACGCAGACTCCAGATGCCTCTCTACCTTGTCGTGCGTCCCAACACGACCATCCTCAGGCTCAGACATCTCCTCTCCACGGGCTGTGAGTGGGTCTCTGCTCCACCGAGGCCGTCCTGGCTGCAGGGGGCCACCTGCTATCTCACCATCAGCCGCAGGGGAAACTCGGCTCCGGCACACCTCGTCCCCCTCCATCCTCACTGACCTGGTGTCGATGCGGCCGTTTCTCTCAGATCTCAATCCTCTCCAGGTGAACTCAGCCCAGTGGGCACCCCAGGAGTGGGGCTCTCCCCGAGTTCCCCAGCCAGCTCCGCCGCCGCCATCTTCAGTGAGCAGTGCTGGCCCGACGCAGGCAGCTGCCCGGCCGGGAGCCAGGGAGCGGGGGCAGTGCCCTCCTCCCTTCTCTCCTCACTCCTGGGCAAAGCACCTTTTCCGGTTCCTTTGTCCCGACTTAAATAGGGCAATTCGCAGAGGCGCTGATTGGCTCAACCCCGAGGCAGATGTGAGTCCGATCTGGTGGCCAGAATCAAGTCTAACCCGGTTCTAAAACCAGGGAGGTCACAGGGAGCAAAGCCCCTCTCCTGCCACCAGAACCACCCCCCCCACGTCAAACCATGACATTAAGGAACGCTTCAATATATGTTTGGAAGAGGTTTTACTGAAGCTAATCTAGGAGAATCGTGAAAACCTTTGCTGCTGATTTGCTCTCTTCTGAGTGAGGTAACTTGAAAGAGAGGATAAAAACTTTGACACTGCACTCTGGTTCATGCTAGTTTTTTTTCACCTGATTTTCAGCTGCACAACTTCTGGGTGTAGAGATCAGGACCACTCCTTCCTACCCTGTCCTAAATGAGTGCCCTAATCACAAAGTCACAGTGCTGGCATCTTCGTCGTTTGCTCAACTTTTGATCCCATGACTCTTGCTGCCTTGGTTTTATACTGACTCTGCTTTGGCAGGAGGGATGAACAGCAACTTTAACCTTTTGTTGTGTTTGTCTTCTGGGGAAGTTTGAAACCTGTCAGCTGGAAGAGAGCCTAAAATGCATTTTCCACTTTCTAGGTGACTGACCTCACCACAGTGCTGCTATTCTGGAGAATGTAGAGAGTGGCACCAATGCCATTACCTCTCCTCCAGTCCCAGTTTCAAAAGTAGATGTGATCTATTAAGCAGCTACTACTGGAAGAGAACTCAGGCTCCATAGACAGGTGGGAGACTAAAGTCAGCTGATTCCTGATGCTTTGTTTTGGCAGTCACTTTTTGGCAGTACCTGGGCAGGATCTTACTTTGTAAGTGGTGTTTGAGGTGTCAGAATCCTATAGTTTCCATACCACTTTGCTCAGTGCAGGTTTGAAGGTACATAAAAGTCATGGAATATATTAGAATTGAAAGTTTTTAATTATGCTGGACGTTCCCTAGCCTATTGCCATCAGTGGTAGAGAAGTGACAGCAATATGCATGGGAATGCCAAATGTAATTAAAAATGTTGGTTTCAAGCAGAATCTGTGATTTTTCTGACACCTGCAATGTCACAGTCTTTAAATGGATCTCATCCCACTTGAAGGCTGACAACCTACCTGAGCCTCAGGAGGAGAGAATCAACTGGGATAAAATGAGAACTGTGCCAAATCTTTGCTCTTTGAAATTCACACTGTACGTTTTCTGAAGACTGAAAATGTTCTGTTCACATGTTCTGCAACTGGCAGTAGGCTGGGACAGTGTGTTTTGCCATGACACACAGTGCTGGTTGGCAATGGCATAGGCAGGAAAAAAACCTAAAGCAGTCTGCTCTCCAAGTGGAAATGCAAAACAAAACCATTATGCAAATCCACCTCTCTAATTCTCCATTGTCAGAGGTGTCAAGTTTTTGAAGGGATGCAGTGAATGTCCCAGAGATGTTCCTTGGACACCAGGATGTGGTTCATCACACCTGATTTTAGAGACAAGTAATGTAGACAACTGTATCTGATGTAGTCAGCCTTGACTCCCATGATAGTGAGTACAGAGAAATAGATGCTCTTGCAAAGCTTAAGTTGTCTGATCTATTTTATGTCCATATTTTAGGATATGAGGAGTCGCTCTGCAGAAGAACCTATTTCCTCTCGCACTGCAGAAGAACCTATTTCCTCTCTCTAGACAGTAAAATTTGCAAGTCCAACAAAATTGCAGATGTCTACATTGTAAACTTTTACAGTGGCGAATCAGATGGATCTAAGTCTATGTCTATGTAAGTGTGGTATCTTCAACCGAACTGGTGGTGGCTCAGCTGAAATCTCTGTGTTCAAACTGTATTAATCCATAATAAAGTCACTGTATATGCTGGAATCCCTCCTGATCTAAAGTTATTCTGAGTGTAGATTGGAACTCTTCGCTTTAAATTCTTCTATATCTCATATAATCACTCGCACTTTGTCAGAAGAGCCCTCAGAAGAGCTTGGGATGATTTCGTCTTTGTCCTTTCTTTTGAGAAATGTTAACATCTGGTTAAGATCTTGCCAAACTGGCATCGGCTGGACGTCACAGGAGTGAAAGTGAAGAATGAGAACCCCCAATGGCATAACAAAATTGTTTAGACTTTTGAGCAGACAAGTGAGGATGGAATTAATGCAGCTCCTCTTGTAGCTTGAACACTGGCAGGTAAGAGACCTCATTCTTCTTGGTGACTTGTATGCTGATGTAGAAAAGTTAACTGCATCATTTTAAAGTTTCAGCCCTGCAAAATGTTCCTCCAAGGCTGCTCTAGAACAACAAAGCCTTACAAAGACTTTATATTACCTCCCACAGCAAAAGTTGCATTTATGCTGGTGCTCTAGACGCTTCAGTGCCAACGATTTGGCTCCTGTTTAATATTGTTCAAAATCAGGCTAAGCTGTAAGTATTTTTCAGTATTTCTGAGTTCATACACACATTTATTTTTTAACCATTTATAGTTTATTATATTTTTATTTATATTTTAACCATTTAAATATTGCTGCAGGAACCTGACTTGGTTTTAATTATCAGACAATTATTTATACAGTAGCCAGAATTACATTTTTTCTTTTCAGAAGGTAAAATTAGCTCTTTAGCTGCTACTTGAATTGCATAACTTCTGCACCATCTGACTTGCTAATGAGCTTGTCACCTACGTACCTTAATGCCAAAGATCTGATGTCAAGGACACATACCATGTTGGTACAGGCTGTGCAGTCCAGAAGCTGATATGCTCACTCTCTGGGGTAGGCGTCTGTCTAGCCAGTGTAAGCATCATGCCCTGCTGTCATTCCAGAGGGAAAAAATGCTAAGTGACAGCTTAACAAGAATTGAAACAGTGAGTGAGGAATAAGAGAAAACAGTGGAAGACAGAAAAACATAAAATATGATTTCTCTCAAAAACTTCTCTGTATTTCATGAGAAACCAAATTTAAAGGAGAATATTTCTTCCTGCCTGCTTGCCAAAGAAAATTAAACTTGTGTCAGAAAACAAGTTTGTTTTACAGAGAAAACAGTGCTATTATTAATTCATTTCCTTCTTAGTAGGAAGTGCCAGACAGAGATTATCACTAAACCAATACATTTACTGTTTCCAGGGTATTTTATCATTCTATCCAACTAGGTAAAGAGGTCAGCAGGTTGTAACCTACAAGATGTAAGAAAGGACTAAATGAAAACATGGGAATTTGACAAAGCAATACCAGAGAGGGCTGACTAGTCAAAGAGAACGAGGCAGGAGCACTGGATCATAGCTTTGGCTGGAAGGCATTTGGAGAACACTCTTTAAACTGGACCTATGTCCAAAGATCAAAGTGAAAGAACTGTGGCTAATCCTTGTGCAGAATCAAGCCAATTAGTTTAATGGTGAAGGGAAAACGAGGCATTTATTAAAAATGAAGTAAGATAAGGTTTGGGGTTTTTTTGTTTTGATTTGGTTTTTTTTTTAAGAAAATCTTGCTGTCTAGACCAGTTTCCACTAATCTGGCTTCAGTAGTAATTCCAGCTCTTCTTAGACTTCCATTTGTTCTTCATCTTACTTGCACAGTTTCTTTTAGTACTAATATTTGTCAATCATTACTATTTTGTTCTTGACATCATGATCCTACAAAGCCTTTTGCTTATGGCTGCAACTCAAGATTTACCCTGGCTTAATACTGCCACTTTTCAGAAAAGTTTCCAAAAGTGTGTAAGAACCTGACTCCTTCCTCTGCCACAGGTTTGGGCCAGGAAGTGGCGTCTGGGTCTCTGTCACTGTGACACTCACTCCTTGGGGTCTTTCTGCAGTGCTCCAGCAGTCTGTCTCAAAAGCTTTTCCTGCCGGCCACCTTCTGTTGCTCAGCAACATTCTCAGCTGCGTTCAGTAGTTTAAGTGACTCTTTTTGGTGATCTTTGTCCTCCTCTTCGAGCAAAACAGTTTATTTGCAGTGTAGGCACAGCAATGCAGGCTTTATTCAAACATTTGCAAAACATTTGCAAAAGCCTGGCTGCAATATCATGCTGCTCAGCATACGGAAGCAGGCAGAATTTGTCTGCTTTTGCTGGAAAAAAGGCTCTTTTCTGCTGCCGTTAGACTGCCACCAATATTCAGGTTAGTTAGTAAAGTATAAACTACACTGATGTCAGTCTGCAGCTGCAGTGCAGACATAGCTAATGTCAGATTAACAATTCATGTATGTGAAAAGCTGAAATGCAATGCTGATTTTATTTTATATTATTGGTGCTCCTCAGAAATCCACCTCCTGATGCGGTATACTTATTTTAAAATAAATATAATATATTGCAGAGAACTTGCACGACAGGGAGTCACAACAATCTCTCTCTTGGTAGCTTTGGCTAAATGGGCTGTGGGCACACATCCATCTCTTATTCAGGGTCATATTTTATTTACTTTGCTTTCAGTTGTGCTTATTCCTTATCTGAAGTTTTCTTTTATTGCTCATTTTCTTTGTGTCAGTTGTAATTTTCCAGGTCACTTGGTTTAGGCACCTTTTACCATATGTAAAGAGACTCCGCAAATAGGATATACACAACTTACAAGTATAGGACGGTTATTTAGTGGCAAACACAAATACAAGACAGCAATGATCACCCTCCTGTTCAGCCAAGTCTCAGTGAGCTCACCACAGAGCCTTCACCGCTCAGCAGTCATCAGTCATGTGGCATAGGGCTGGACTTCACTGCTCAGTGGAGCATGTCCTCAGTGGTGGTGAATTGCTGTTTTCCAAATCCCTGTTTTTCTGCTTAAGATTGTATAATTCCAAGGTTCGTGTTTTCCTTTTGAACTTTCCTCCTTGAGCTGCTAACAACCTATCTTAACATCCTTGTGTCTTCTGTTTAACTTCCTTATCTTACCTGCTTCTGCTCTGCATACCTTCTCAGTGCTCTTTCTCATAGCTTCAGTTTCCCCAGCAGCCTGAGCCAAGGTTAGGTAGCTGCGCTGGATCAGAGCTGGCCCTTGGATTGCAGAGTACCAGATGCCTCAGAGGGATGCGAGTCGCACTTCACCGCATCACTCTTTATGTTGGAGTGTCTGGTCATTTCTAGGACCAGTGTATGAAGAGCTTTGGAGGTTTTCCTGGGCAGGTGTAGGCATATTAGAATATATGTTTTGGCTTTCAACAGATTGTTTTCTGAACTTGCAGTCCTTTGCGGTTTATTATTCACTGCTAACGCTTTTCCTTGGGCCCTTTAGCTTATTCTTTAAAAGGATTCCAAATCCAAAGTAATATAAGTATTCCTCCCCTAAACAAAATAGTTGCTTGGCTTATGTTCGTTTATCTCTGATGAAAGAGAGCATATGGCTACCCGAATCTTCACCTGGTCTTTGCACTTTATGAGTCCACCGTTTCCTTTACCTTCTTGTTAGAAAGGAGAAATTTTTGGACTCCTCAAAGTACTTGGGCTGCTTCTATATCTTGTTTCTGCCCCTGGGGTGGAAGATGGCCACATTGCGATTCAATGAGGTTGCAATATCTTTTAATCAAGCTGAGGTACTTATCCACCTTTAGCTGCCAAATCCAAATTCCCATGTAGCTCTGTGGAGACCTTTCTAAAACTTTGTGGGCTTCCTCTCTGCTCACCCATGATGGAGACAAGACAAAGTTGATCTTAGAGCTTGATCAACATCAAAATCAGCATGAGTTATGCTCTGTGTCTCTCAATAGGTTTTGTAGCAGGACTCAGATTGTAAGCTATTTGAGGTATAAGGCAACAGCTTTCTCCAGTCTGTATATGAGATTTGGAAAAGAAACTGTCTTGTATCAGTGTACTTCGGACATGCATCTTGTGTTGTGTCTGTAAAATGTTGTGCAGCACACTGGACCAATTAGCCTTGGATGTTTCCTTCCAGAAGAAAGTGGAATTTTCTTGCAGACATTCAGCTTTCAAGAATCTCTAGCTCTGATTCCACCAGAGACAGGTCTTTCAAAGGATCGTATAGATAGAAGAACATGTATTTTCTTGATTTCTGCTTGAAAGATACAATGCAAAACTAAATTGTATTTACACCATATTTAACCGAAATGGCGCTTTCCTGACATATGCAGTAATCCATAGCTGTCTAGATTTAAGAAGTGTTCCATATATTTCTTTTCATGTTTTCCTATTTTCCCAGTAATGAATTTACTCCGAAGGACACATCAATATCACAAGCCAAAGGAAGGAAGCACTAACTCCTTTTTCAGCACATGCTATATAAATGGAAGAAATCAGATTTCAATAATAAACAGCATTCGCCACTGCGAATGGACCAAAGTGACAGTACAGATAAATGCTTGACAATCACACTTCTCACTGTGAGAGAGTGGGCTTATGTGACTAGACACCGTGCTCTGGAAGTGCTTGGGCATGCATTCCCTTCAGAGATGGATTTGTAGTTTGAAGAACGGCTGGTTGCTACTAGTCGTCAGTGTACACTGTCCATTTTGAGCAGTGAATTCAGAGCTATTCAGCCTCAATGAATCCTGACAAGAAGAAATGGAGCCATGTTCTATTGTCTGAAATGTCTTCTCTCATTACACATTGGTGCTCCTTTGACAGCTTCTCTTCCTGCTGTCATAACTTCTGTCATCCAGCTTCCAATGGGCTCAAAATAAAACTCTGAATTTTTTATTAACTAATGACTGCTGATATTCCAGGCTTGTGTACTCATATAGTCGGTGAAGAGTTCTCAATTCCTTTTTTATACCATATGACTGCACAGACACAGCTTTTGCGGTAGTGAGTATCTTTGGCTTTCCACAGGGCTTATTCTATATTGCAGTGGTGTCCAGAGTTCATATTTATCAGGTGAATATCACTATCAATAGAAGTGATATCATTGCAGCAGGAGATATTTGAGGTGCTACACCCAATCTGAGAATGACTGACATTAATCATATCTCCATCTCCAAGTAAATAACGTATCTAAGTTTAGTTCATTAAAAAAGTAAAGAAAAGTTAAAGTGTGTGTTTCATAACAGGATCTTTAGATATTGTAATATTTTGCTCTAAATTTGATGAAAAGATTGGAAGATGTATTAGACAAGGACTTATTTTTCCCCACATGCTATCCTGACAGCCATATGATATATGAAGATATGAAGTCAGAATAACAAATTTCCAGTAAGATATAAAAATTACTATTAGGCTGAGTTATTCTACCATTTCCCAAGTGAAACTATGAGACAATTCCAGAGGCACTGGAGTTATCCTAACACTTTCCAGCTTGGCCATTATAAATAATCAGAGAGTATTCAGTTTTGGGATTAAACTTCTTTGGTGAAAGGATGTCCTGTGCCTAATACCTGAGAATTCTTTAAATTATTTAACAAATCTTCCTGTACTTTTGAACCACTCATGTTAAATTGTTTTTTATGAATGCCAAACATTGCCACATACTCTTGTCACCCCTGTACTGCCACCTCAGATCTGGTCGGTGGTTGACATATGACCTGAGGAAATACTGTGATCAGGGAACTAATTGCCAGAAAATCTATGGAGTATGTTTAAAGATGTTACTGTACCCTGTATGAAATGAAGAAGCAAGCAAGTACAGAAAGGAAAAGAGAATACCCTGCACTTAGATATGGTCTGATTTTTCAAGGGTTTGAACATTTGAAGCTCCATTTGGCTTCAGGAGGAACCAGGGTTATTCAAATCAGTGAAAGTCAATCCAGCAGAAACTAGACTGTGACAGTCAGTATCCCTTTGTGGTTGATTACTTCTCAAATCATGTTACAGGATAAAACAATATTTAAAAATGAGTCATCTTTCATATTCAAGGAAGAGCTTCATGTATTTTTTGTGAAAAAATGGGATTTTTCGGTTTTCCTAAAATAAAACTTAAAGAAAAGCTCCTTCTGAAATATGATTAATAGACGTAAAATTTGGTCATATAAAAATACTAATTATTTCTGACTATTGAATTACATAAAACAGTGGAATATCTCATAATGTTTAGACTATGACAACTGGAAAGCAAAGCTGAAATTTGGAACTGGTAAGAGATATTTCATGGAAAAAGGGATTGAACCAGTAGCCTAGGATTTTTTGGAGGGTTGGTGTTACAGGGTGTTCTGCACCAGCTGTGGCAGGGAGGAGGTGAAGAAAGCAAGAGAGACAGTGCAGGATCCTCCCTGCATCTAGATGAGAAAATCTTGACAACTAATGGCTTAACAAGATAACTGCTTCAATAAAAAAGAACGAGAAGAGATAGATAGTGAGTAAATCTTATGTTCCTTCAGATACTGGACACCCTGTGTTTGTGCAGCATCAGACAGAGCCCAGATGGATTTTCCCATGGTGCACGGATCCTGTCTATGGAGAGGAGCTCTCCCTTCTAGCCATTCAAGCTATTATATAATTTACTCACAAGAGAACAACTCTATTTGTAAAGAATGTTCTCATGAAAACTTCTTGCTGCACTGTTAGGTAAAGGCAAGGCCACACAGGTGGCCTTGTTACAGTAAGCTGAGCTCATCGTGGGGCCAAGGATTCATGCAGCACAAGGCAGGCCTGTGCCTGCTCAGCTTAGCTGTCCTGTGGATCACTAGCTCCCAAATGTGTAATAGTCTCCCAGGCAGGATTAATACATGGGGTTAGAGTTAGGGCTTTTTTGGTCAAGGAAGAAGATCTAAGCTTTATCGTGGTTTTTTTTTCACTATTTTCTTAGAATCATTAAGGCTGGAACTTGATCAAAAACACAAACAGGTTTGAATTAACACAAGTTTAAAGTATCAATCTAAGAATTTTGTCTTCTAAGCAAATTGAGTTCAATTGTAGCTGAAATATTTAGAGCAAAAAGAAATAAGATATCACTTCAGCCAATGCAATTTTGGGTACAGCTGAGTAGTATGATCAACTACATCTGGGAAAAAAGTAGACTGAAGCCATTTAAGAGAGAGAGAGCTGGAGAAAGACACAACCAGAGTCTTAACTATTGGGATTGAAAAGCTAATTATATGTAAATAATTAGAAGGGAAAAGGTACTTTTTGTATACAAAAGCAGACAACCAAGGGTTTGTACATATCTCAGAATACAAATACAGAACAGATGTAGTTGCTTTGTTGGAGGATTGAAAGTGGTGAAGGAGCTGGCAAATGGGAGTGCTAGAGGACTGCAGACGTACTGGATTCACAGAGATGGCTAAGGAAAGCAGCACCTTTAGGGGAGGTAAGGTGCCTTGGTAGACAGGTATGTTAAAGCCATGCTGCTGTGAGCTGTAGAGGAATGTGAATTGCAAGAAAGTTAGAAGGCCCTGGGTCTGCAAAGGTGATTGCAAAGATACCTGTGGTCTTTTGCTGCTCCCTCATGATTCTCTCAAATCCACCGAGGTCACAGGGCTGGAACAGATAATGAGCATAGCCTATCACACACCCCTCCTCATGGTGATATCAGCAGAATCTTCAAGAGATTTTCTGTTTGCTTCCATGAGTTTTGTTAGCATTCTGGCCCACGGTACCTAGATGAAAAACACGATGCCATCGTAAATGCTTGTTATACACTGGCACTGCAATAACTGAGCTATCCAGTTATTGATAGGATAGAAGTAAGTAGGAGCTACTAGGATGTGGTTTAAAAGGGTGACATAAGCCCCCTAACTGGCTATTTTTGATGTGTGCAGAAGTCCAATTTAAAATGATTTACAGGATCTGAGAATGTGACATTGTTGATGTGACATTTTGAGTTTCTCTCCTCCATGTCTGTTCTGTGTAATGATTGTTGAGTTAATCTGCTTGGGTATGGTGAGAAAAAGCAGATTTTTTTACTCTAGCTCTAAGCTATGCTGCAGGCAGATGGGAATATTTTCTTGAAATAGAAAATGGTTGTAATAAACAAGGTAATATAGATCAGGATAATCATGATGGCTTCCATCAGATCTGTCAGTCTTGCACTTATTGCCTGATTTATCAGAACAGCATGGATGTTTCTTTTTCCCTAAGACATCTGGCTTGCAAAGTAGTTGGTGGGTAATAATTGATTTTGAAAGTTTTAGTTAATTTAAAGCAGGAGAATTTGAGCCAGTAACATTTTGGAAAAGTAAATTGTTTTCCTGAATAGCACTGAGGTGGTTTATTCCTATCATAAATATGTCTAATCGTCGATTGTTCTTCCATATCCAGGTTCCAGTACTGCAATTATTCCCATTTAGGAGTCTTTTACTGTCATGTGTTATTGATCATAATTTTTTTTTACACATTCATTGCTCCCCCTTCATCCAGGAATCCTTGAGTATTTAAATCAGCTAGAGATGAGCCCAAACCACAGATTTGAGACTCTATCTGAGTTTTGTCTCCTTTCTCTCATTCACTATGAGAGATTTTTCCGTAAGGCATGTTCATCTACATGCCACTAGCTACACATAATCATCATTTTGACCAATGCAGAAGCAAGTAGGAGATGTGATATAGAAGGTTTGTGTTACAGGCAGTTGCAGAGACAGCTTTTCTGGTGGGGCATAGGATATGGATGGACACTCCAGTGTCAGTAAGAAACACGTTGCTTGTTCATTCCACACTTCCTAGTGGCATGCCATGTACTGATAGGTGCTGGTACAGCACAGACAAAAAGACCTAGAGGCTATCAAGATGTGTTTCTTGCCTCCAATAATGTTATTTTCTAACTGTTTCAAAGGAATATGCAAGAAATCTTGAAGGAGAAAATTGCAGGACAATTCATGCAAAGGTAAGTTGATTCACAAAAATGACTACTTTAAGGACGGCTTACAGAGAAAAAAGGTATCTCCTGTAATTTTATTTGTACAGTAGAATTTGGTTTCATAAGTTGTAATGTTGATTTTAGGATTTTTTCTCTAAAAGCTCTTTGAAAAGTATATCAAATGTACATTTTCAACACTGAAAAAGTCTTTATTCAATGTCTAGAATAAATTATGAAATGATATTAAAATGTTCAGTTCATGAGGGATATTAATTTCCTTTGTTTACAAGATTTAAGTTTAATTTAAACTTCATCATGCAATTTATTCCTCAATTGAATTTTATATGTATCTCTCAAATAATATCTTCTTGTAACATTCATGTAACTTCATATTGCATTGTATAATCGCATTGTTCATTAATTTCTAATATATACATGTCAATAATAACAAATCCCTATGTTTGTAAATGCATTATTATTATTCAGTATTCCAGATCAAAACATCTCTTATTTAATAAATCGTAATGATATTCTGACAAAGGTTTTCTTAATACACTTTACTGTATTTTCTATTTCTAGTACAGAAATCAACACTTGATTCTTTCCTAAGGGAAGTGTGAAAATGTTAGGAAGGAATCAGTGGTTTTCAGGCTAGATTTTATATTGTGCTTAACAACATTGTGTCTGTAGCGTTGGCTGTAGATAAAAACAGTTGCGTTTTGATTTATAACAATGCTTAAAATAACTAAAATAGCCACTGATTGATTCAAGCGAAGGCTCAGATAGATAAGCAATTTATCACAACTGTAAACCTTATATTGCCAGAGGAACGTGGAAGCAGTTTTGCTGCTTTTTCAAATCAGACTCTTCTCATGGTCAATGTACTGTGGCATAATGAGTTGCTGTGCATTAGCATGCAACAAGTATACTTAAATCTCACTGAAAGCAGGTAATGCCAACTCCACATACCTCTCACATGCAGTGTGAAGGATTCTCTTGCTATATTTTCCCACCACTCCATCCTGAAGCTTTTCCAGTGCAAGGAGATGACCTGAGATTATGTTATCCTAAAAGTGACTACAGATCATAGAATCATAGAATCATAGAATGGTTAGGGTTGGAAGGGACCTCAAAGATCATCTAGTTCCAAACCCCCTGCCATGGGCAGGGACACCCTCCGCTACACCAGGTTGCCCAAAGCCTCATCCAATCAGGCCTTGAACACTTCCAGGGATGGGGCATCTTCTCTGGGAAACCTGTTCCACTGCCTCACCACCCTTTGAGTGAAAAATTTCTTCCTTATATCTCATCTAAATCTACCCTCTTTCAGTTTAAATCCATTGCCCCTTGTCCTATTACTACACGCCCTTGTAAAAAGTGTCCCTCTCCAGCTTTCCTGTAGGCCTCCTTCAGGTACTGGAAGGCTGCAATAAGATCACCCTGGAGCCTTCTCTTCTCCCGGCTGAACAGTCCCAACTCTCTCAGCCTGTCTTCATAGCAGAGGTGTTCCAGCCCTCGGATCATCTTCGTGGCCCTCCTCTGGACCTGCTCCAGCAGCTCCATGTCCTTCTTGTGTTGGGGACTCCAGAGCTGAACACAATATTCTAGGTGGGGTCTCACGAGAGCAGAGTAGAGGGGCAGAATCCCCTCCCTCGACCTGCTGGCCACACTTCTTTTGATGCAGCCAAGGATATAGTTGGCTTTCTGGGCTGCCAGCGCACATTGCCGGCTCATGTTGAGCTTCTCATCCACCAGCACTCCCAAGTCCTTTTCCTCAGGGCTGCTCTCAATCCATTCTCCGCCCAGCCTGTACTTGTGCTTGGGATTACCCCAACCTACGTGCAGGGCCTTGCACTTGGCCTTGTTGAACTTCATGAGGTTCTCATGGGCCCACCTCTCCAGCCTGTCAAGGTCCCTCTGGATGGCATCCCTTCCCTCCAGTGGGTCCATGACACCACACAACTTGGTGTCATCTGCAGACTCTAAAGATAGCATGTCTATTCTGCTCTGCTTGCGGTGATTTAGAAAATGAAAATGAAGATTATCACAGGAAGGCATAGGTAACAGCACCAGTATTTTGGGATGCTTCTTTCTTCTTCTTTTTTTTTTTTTTTAATTTTTATATAGTTTTTGATTCTGAGCAAGGTATTGGGTTGGAGTACTAGATACTAGGAGAGAAGCTATGGCCATCTCAATGAAGACCATGAAATTTTCTCAGAAAATGCATTCCTATATCATTTTTGGACAGGCTTTGACTGTATGTGTTGGAGAGTTTACATAAACAGAACTTCAAATGTGCCCATTTATATACAATATTTTTGACAAGTACTTTGAATTTACCCAAATTCAGATGAATCCCAGTTCTTGCTCTTCTTCATAGGTGCTGTACTTACGCTGGATGCCCAAGGGGTTAAATCATATTTTAAAAGTGCCTCTGTGTTCTTGCAATTACCCAAATTTCCTGTATACTGCATTTTATTTTTATGGAGTATAGGAAGAGCACTCCCTTTTTTCTGTCAATGGCTTTTGGAGGAGGATGCTTAACAGTTGCATTAATGGCTTGCAGCTTGGAGAAATTTTCTCATCCCAAGGGTACTGAGTATTACAACAATTGTCACAGAGGTGCTAGCATCAGCAACATCGTGCTTCTCACTTTCACTGCTAGTGGCATTGATGGCCAGCTTAGAGGGGGCTAGAGAATATCAAGTGAGGAGCCTAGGGACTGAGGTGGCAGCTTTTCTTCTTTTTTTATTTTAGATTTATGCATTTTAAGTCATTCCTCATTGATGTCTGGGAAAGATTCCTAACAGAAAAATACACAAGAGAAAAAGAAAAATTGTGGAGTGTGCTGAACAAGTTCCTGGTGATGACAAGGTTGACCCAAGAAAATAATTAATTAAATACTGCAAGTGCCATTTTTGTTTCCCATTCCAAGCTGGTGTTTTAGCAATGAACTTACTCACTCAGTAATAAAGTTATTCTTGATTCTCTAGTAAGCAATATCAACCAGAATTTGCTTATATCTGTTTTTTTTTCCCCTCTTCCTATATATATCACAACTTTTAAAAAATTCTCACAAATGACAGATGGCAGTGGTGGATTCACCTATAGGCCAGATGGACTAGAGGCCTGGGGTGACATAAACTAGGACAGCATGGAGTAGTCAAAAGGGGAAAAGTGGTTGTCTCAAGATTAAAGCCAGCTTTGCAAAACTTGACTCCCTCAGTCATCTGGGGTAAATGATTTTTTCTTTTTTTTCCTTAATGAGTGGTAGATTCTCTTCAAAGCTTCTGCTTTTTGCCACAGTAACTAAAAGCAGGGATAGCGCAACACATTTTCCATTACTGAAGTATGTGATGCAGATTTTCTGTTAGGAAAATTGGGTTCTGTTATTCTCTAAATACATATTTTGTTCATTTCTTTATCAGCTAATCATATGCATGATTTAATGTCTTGTGATGTAAGAGAGTATAACAAATATTAAAATATTACTTATTCTAATGATCAAAGAAGAAAAAGATGAGCACCTACAAGTAATGGCTCCAGGTTCCCTTCTCCTTGCTTAATGGTGTGTGTGTTTGCTACAAACCAGAATATGATTTTGATCAGAGTCCTGGGTTTGGCATTATCAAGCTGGGCTGCTGTGTTGGCTGTCAGACCATAGTAGGAATAGTGGACATCTGTTCAACCTTATCACAGTGTCAGCAGGGCAGGAGTACTGCAGCCTTTGATAAAGGACTTGTGGCAGGATATAGAACTTCTATAGCTAAAGGAAGGACCTGTCATGGCTTGAGAAAGAGCATGAAGAATTAGGTATGTTGTGATGCAGATATTCACTGCTGGGCTACAAAAATACCTGGAGAATAAAGGGCAAATATTTTCAAGTTTTCAATAGGCGGAGTAGAGATTAAGACAGTTTTTATTTCTCCTCTGGGTGACAGAAAGTGTTATTTTATTAGCAAGTTATTCTCTTCATAGTGATTTAATTTTAAATAATATGGAAGAAAATAACTCTCTTTAACTCTGGTTATTAACTAATGTCCAGTACTGAATATTACTTAGAGTTTTTTGTGTATTGGCTTTTCTGAAATGAGTTATAAGATGGATATACAGTAGTTTGAGATTCTTTTTTTTTTTTCTGTTTACTGTAAAAATTCATTCATGAGCCAAACTTTTATGTGGCTGCCACTTTTGGAAGAGAAACGTGTTGTGCATATTGACTGGTGGATCAGCAACCATTAGTGCCACTAGCAATAAACTGCCAAGAGAGGAAGCTCACTTAAACTGTCAGCATGCTGGTGATGGAGAGCCTTTTTTTGTAAGAAAAAGTTTTCCAAACTTGTTTTTCAGATTAGCAGTTCTTTAAAATGTTGTGAAAGCCTTTTTAGCATTCAGGAGCTTTTACATTTGTGCTATTCAGATCAAATAATGCAGTAGATGTTGTTTCCTTTCTTCAGATAATTTGCCTTGGAAATTATGTTAAGTTGCAGTTGCCTTAACCTGCTTGGAGACAGGTGTTTCTAAGGTGAGCTACATAATGACACAGCATTGCTTACCCAGGAGCATGGCAAATCTACAAAGCAGGACCCTGGAACATCCTACCAAGTGCCCAGCTCCCCTGCATGTCCACTCTGTAGCCAGAAAGGATTGGAGGGAGCTGTGCAGGCAGCATTGAGAGGTGGCACCACACGGGCCAAAGAAAGCTGAAATGTCCTCTCTGGGCGACAGATTGCACTGAATGCTCTGAGACATGCCTCATTCTCCATGGGGAGTGTTTCAGCGATGTTAATTGGTGTAAGACAAAGTCCAATGGCTTTGCAGAGGTTCACAATGCAGCAGGAGGGCCCAATTCAGCCACTTGCTGAATCAATGTAAAGCAGAGCAATTAAAGAACAGGCAGCGTTGTTATTATGGTGACCTACACTGGTTTTATGTTCTCATAACACTTTGTAATTGAAGTTCTGATTTTCACAGCAGTATGCATTGTGAATACTGTCCAGTATGTTTTACGTCATTTTCCTTTTCTTATGTTGTACTGTTTTATATGGAAGTATACTGTGACAAAATATACAGCAACCAGTATAACAAACACTTTGACCACAGAGCAATTTGTTGTGGTGGATGAGTTCTACAGACTCTGAATCATGTTCACTGAGCAAGGAGTTGTAGTGGTTCGGGATGCAATGCTCCTGTGGAGCAGGATAACCTTCTGCTGGAGCTGTCACAGCAGCCACGCTGGCTGCCGGGAAGCAGCCAACTTGCCTTGGCTGGTCTGGTTTGCAAACCAGTGCTTCAGCATCCTTTCAGAGGCAGTTTAGGGTGTTAGAAGCCCTTTGCATTGAAGTGACTGATATAGGAACAGGCTGCTTTTTAATGCCTTTGCTGTGGGTATGTCAGACTTCAATAAAGGCAAGAAACAAACAGCTGAGGTTGATAACCACCACACTGAGTTAGTTAGTTAGTTAGTCATCTGTTAGAGCTCAAGCCCCCTACAGACCACAGTACATGGTATTACAGAAAGAAAAAGCTCTTCTGTGGGCAGCAGCTTTAAAAAACCCTGATTTTCTACAGATTTTTTGTGTTATTTCCATTAAACACTCCTCCACTAGTACTTTCTTAGCTACTTCATATGCTCCAGTGCTTGTCTCTCAGCCCTCAATGCCCCTCCACAATGGTTCTTCTGATCGCGTATTATAACTGTGATTGCAAATTCTTTCAGGTAAAAAATGAAAAAAAAAATTCATGAGCAGGAAAAATGTTGTATAGCCTGATTCTTCTTCTGATCTGATAACTTGATGCCATTATTAGATTTAAAAAAAAAAAAAAAGCTGCTGAAGTGGCTTTTTCAATAGAAATGGTGTTTTTAACTAAATGAAGTTAAAAGTGTCAGCTAGCTATGGAGTTCTGAGCAATTTGGATGCAGGAGGCATCCTGTGGTCATCTTAGAGTCTATCTTGGTAAAACAACAGAGACTTCTAGTCTATTGTTAAAAAAAATGTGAAAAAAAAATATTGTTCTTAAGTCCTTGGTAGAAAAAAAGTACATTTTTTTTTTGTCCAGAAGGGAAAAAAGATATTTCTAACTTACTCTACCCAGTTTGCCTCTACTGAAATAAACAATTTAGGCTGAAAAAAAAAAAAAGGAAAATAGATGAGGAAGGATGGGGTTTCATGAAGTAACCTGCACCCATCTAAACATACTAACTCTCAGAATAATATAGTGCTACACCTTTTGTAATACCATGGTATCTCACTTCACACCTACAAAAAGAAATAGACTTGAAGCAATTTGTCCCCCCTCTCAGAAGTCTGTTTTATTGCATACTTACCATGCAATTGTTTCTACTTTCCCATACTTGACTCTTTGGAAACCAAAAGCTGCAGGATGAGACAGTCTGTGTTTAGATCAGGTGAGACCCATGCAGAAACTGGATCGCAGTACATGCACTGCAGACCACTTATAGTGAAACAGGCATTGCAAAAATAGTGTGTTTGTTCCTGAATGTATGCTCTTGTGTTAAGGTCAAGAATAGCTTCAATTTATTTCCATTTATGCAGATGTAGCTGTTGAATCTTCCAAAAGAATTGGAAAAGGAAGTCAAGAGGGAGAGGGAGAGAGAGAGGCAAAAAAGTTAAAGAAGAAGTTATGAAATGTAATAGAGACATAAAACTGGTCTGAGACAGATAAGGAGACAAACGCAAGGCCATAATGGTGGAAGAGACAGAAAAGAGAATTTCCCAAATGAAAATAGACAAAAATGTGAAAAAGAAAATCTATGGAGAGAAATTAGAGACATGAAAAAGGAATATGAAAATAAAGCTTTCCATTATATGTAAAGTTTCAGATTTAGTATGTGTCATATGCAGCAACTAACATGATCTGTTACAAAAAATTTTACTTCTATTACTTTAGCTCACAGTCATGGGCAGAATGGTAACATCTGAAGAGGTGGGGACACAAAAATGTGTCTGTGCTAGAGTGTTTGCAATCTGAAGTTAAACCAAAAGACAACATATGACACAGACAAGAGGAGAACACAAAGAAATGTTTAGACAGCAGTAACTAAAGGTGTTAAAAAAGCCTAACTCATGTCAGGTGTTTCTAAATGTCACAGGAGGATTTAAGTGGGATTTTGAAGGACAACAATGAAGTAAATTTGAAGACAGCTGTTGGAAGATCTACTCAGGCATGAAGAGCAATAAGCAAGAAAGACCCTGGCAGTTGTGACTGAGTGGCTAATAGGTCACGAGTCATGAGGAAACCAGCAAATGCATTTTAAGGGTGTCAAGAGACTGAGGTGGAGAATGACCTTGAAAAATGGAGATGACTAAATTGTGTTTGAGTCTGAAGAGAAGAACATGCTAGTGGAGTGAAAGGGCAGAAGAATTAGGTTGAAATTTGATTTTGCAAAGCTAATCTCAACAGACACGAGCAGTGCAAAACTGCATTCATCGAGACCAAGGAAACAGATACTACAATAACGGAAATACAGAATGATGAGAGTTTGGGCAAGACTTTCAACTAGGTGGTTGGATGAGACCTGTATTGAATGTTTTTATGTAGAAGGAAATATTTAGATGTAGCATTGGGGCAGAAAAAAGATGTAAGTCAAGGACAGATCTATTTATGGTCCTCAATAAGAGATGAAAAGGCGAGACTATCAGAAATTATTTATGAGGAACATAGTGAGGAGACATCAATGGTGAATGTATATCCAGTGCCTGTACAGCTTTTCTAGGTCTGGGGCCTAGTCTGAAGACTGCTGATATAAATAAGGATCTTTGCATTTTCTTCACTGAATGGTACACAGGAAACAGAGACTATTTACTCAACCAGATGGGCTGCTTTCTGGTGGAATTATTTAGGAGCATGCACTAGGAGCATGTACTATATTACTCTGACATTATTATCTTTAAGAATTACAGGTTTGAACAGTCTTTCTTGATTTTCATCATGTATTTGAATCTTAGCACAAGATGAATTAATTGAAAAAGTCTTCAACGAATTGACCAGAAGAAAACATATTCACAATTATACTGGTCTTTGAACACCTGAGATAGTAACAGATGGCAGGAGAAGTCATATCATCTGAGGACTATGTAGGAACTCGCTGGAGCTGGCCTTGAAATTCAGATCTTTTGTTCATGGAAACAGCTGCAGAAAAAGACACTTGGGCCCAGGAATCCTGTTCCACTCTTTCATCACCAGAAAAGTAATGTTACTAAAGCTTTATCAAATCAGCCACAGATTTTTCCCAGCAAGTGAGGCTCAGAACCACAGACATGAAATAATTTTAAGAACTGGGCTGAAATAAGCTCTGGTGAATATTTCTGACAGCCCTAAAAGGCATTAAACATCTCTCTGCAGTGTGCAGTGAAGTCTCCTTGAATTTTACCAGCAAATTGATTTTCTAGTGATTATCAGGGTGTGTCAGGAGTTCCAAGGCAGAGAAACTTTTTAGGCTATTTTGGAAAAATGTTCTCAAGCCAGTATTTGGGGGCTTTATGTGGGCATTCCTGCCACTAGCAGGACTGAAATAAAAAGTTTTGTGTAGAAATTGTGTAGAAATATGCTATATGCATAAGGCTACACTGGGAAAGTAAGGAGAAAAATGTAATACCTGATGAGGGTAGAAGAATGAAAAGTGACTCTTTATAAGCTTGTGCTGTTTTAGAAACTTAAAATTATTTTACTCTTTCTTGGCTGGCATTCTAAATACCAAAGTAAATTTTAAATTGTAAATGTCTGTATATTCAAGAAAATGTTAATTCACTGAATGAAGCAGGAAATTGGTCATAGTTGTAGATGTGGTTTTTTTAATAAAGGTTGGTGAACAGTTTTACTGAAAAAGTTCAGTATACTTGATCAGCTTTTGTGAAGAAAACAGAAGTTTGTTCTGAAAATTTGTAGCTGGCCTTTTTCATTCTTCGAATAGGTATTCCTATATATTGTGGGTATTTGAACTGAATATAATGGTAAGACTAAGCAACTGCAATTTTAGTTAAATATAATCTCTTAAAGTGGATAATTATCAACATTGTTTTTTAGATACTACTACAGGTTTTATTTTACACTGTCACAATAATTTTCTTTCCCTGTTTTTCACTGCTTGTTTTCTAAAAACATTTGTTCAGAAGTGACATATTTATGCCTTATGCAACTATTGTACATCATCATGTGGTTGGAAAAGGCAGATAGATATGAATTGATCATCCCGAACAATTCTGCTGTTCAGTACAAAATATAAGTAGTAAAGGTGCACAAATTCTGCACATTTAAAAAAAAATTTTGGCTACACAGTGGTGTTTCGTATCTTAAACATTTACTTTGGGTCTGCCAGTCTTCCTTTTCAGTAGACTTTCAAATACTTGAATTTCTGTGCATGGAATGGTCCACGTTTGGTACATCACATGCCGGAGTATTCACAAGTGGAGAGGTACGTATTTATAGAATAAGACTGTCAAGATAGTGGGAGAAGAGGTTCCTCAGGATGAGATCTTAAGTCCAATAACTGGAACCGCTAAAATAGCTGGATGAAATTCATTTAGGCATTTGACTGGCAAAAATTTTTTTTAAAGAAGTCACCAAGTTAGTGTAGCATCTTAACAGAACTTTTTCTTGCCTTTTTTTCTGGTTGTTTACATGTGTACCCAATAATGTGCACAAGCACAGAAATGCAATCCTATACTCATTTTCCGGACCTTCTGTAGGTGCACAGCTGTGGGCTGAGCAAAGTCTAGAGCAAAGGAATTCAGAGTCACAGTTACTACAGCTCCCTAGAAAAAATGACTTTCAGGTAACCAATAGGTCCCAGTTCTTGTGTACAGATGTTGATGATGCTAATCTTTGTTTCCAGTCTCAAGATTCTTAGGTCAATTCTTTCAGATTCTATTGGTTTGTATAGGAACAACAAATTTGTGACCCAAACCCCAGTCTCCTGCTTTGTTGAATGTATATACAGACCACTGACAAACCAGGTAATGATTCTGTTTTCCTTCCCTGATAAAGCCATATCATTGTATTGCATGGAGAATAAAATAAAATAACTGCATTATCTGTCATTATTACTTGTTACCTGATTTACTGCTTATAATTTACATGATTATGTCTAGATAAATTAAATGTGATAAAATGAGTGATTGAAACAAGTTAAATGAACCGGTTGAAGGGGAGCAATCACTGGTAATTAAAAGAGATAACGGAATGCACTGGAATAATTACTTTTTATTTTCTGATTAAGTGTTAGCCTTTCCTTTTCTTTCCTCTTATTTTTCTTTCTGCTGTTGGCAAGTAGCTTACTGAAATATTCTTGATGATCATTGTTTGTTTTTGAACTGAATAAGAAAAAAGAAATTGCAGGCGTTTCTGTGATTAATCATTTGTACTTTTTTGTGAAATCTTGGTGTGTAAAATGGCAACACAGTCATACATCATGTCTCAAGTAAATGAAATAATGGCTGCAGTAAAACCAACAAAAAACCTGTTGTCATACAGAGGTCAACAGCATTTAGGAAGTGAAATATTTCCAAAGCTTCATTAATTTTACCTTTCTTTCCCCAATATTGACGGACATGTGAACTGTCCTGTTTATCTCTTATGACGATGATTTTGAAACGTCAGGTCCAGACTCCCTCACAAGAGTTTGTGGGGAACTGTCCTGTTGCTTCTTTGTCTGCTCAGAATTCCCTTCTGCTCTGTTTAAAGAGAGCAACTCATGTAGTCTCTGTTTGCTCCCATTCCTAAGTCTGCCATTCCACACTTGGCCCCTACTGTCTTGATCTAGTTGTCACGGAGAAGAAAGAAAATCTTTTTCATCACTGGTGTTTGCAGCAAATCTCAAGATTTCATGCCATTTGCCTTCCTGGGCTCGCAATCCCATACAGACTTCTCTTTCTTAAAGGGCTTCCTCTTGCTAATTTTAAACACTGCTTTCTGATATTTTAAGCCTATCTGCAAAGCTCTAATGTTACTGGAACTGAGAACTCCTTTGAAGACTGCTGCTCATTCTTCCGTTGGCCAGGAGATATTTATGTATGTATATTCTTAGCCATGGAAAATTATTACAGAATTTGAAAGCAGATACACTGAGGTCTGACCCTGTGTGGCTTCTTCTGAAAACACAGCACAGAAAATACCAGGTGAAAGGTAAGCAAATGTGCTTTTTAATCACTGCAAGTATCAGGTTACACTGTAGGCTAGTTCACACCTTAATACGAAATAATATTCTGAATATATGCACTATCCACAGAGCTTATGGAGAGGAGTGTACTGTATGACCCATCTATTGTTTTGCACAGATACTCATGAACAGAGCACTTTAAAAAATCCTAATTTATTCAGATCTTTTACATAAGGACATATTTATGCATGTGATCAGGTTTCCTGAATGGGATGGTCAGTTATTGTTCAGAAGGTGATGGGAGTAGTTACAAACGTCCCTTGCAGTGAAAACTTCAGCTATATCAAACGAGATTCTTTGAACTGTTCCAGTGAATTCTTATAATTCAGCTGGGCTGTGGTCCTATGTGACTACTCCAGCATATACATAAACCATTGCTATTGATTGTCTTGAATTGTGTGTAAAAATGTCCCATCTTAACTAAATACAAAATACTGTCCTGTGTGACCACTTCTGCATCTTTAGGAACAGTTACTACTGACTATTAAAGTAATTTATATAGAGCTTGGCCAATTCTATTGCAAAAACTGTCTGGAGGAGTCCCTGGGACTTCCAGTTTCTCCACACAGGGAGTTAATCAGCACCTCTTAAGCACAAAAATAGTGTCTAGGAATTGGACTAAGCTCAGTAGGAGCTGCCTGGGGGAAGTGGCTGTCCAAAATTCCCACCTGGAGAGTTCCTGTAAGGGTTAGCCAACTGCTTTGTTGTGGAGTTCAGTCAATCACCTTCTTTCAAGTCCACAGTTGTATCGAAGCCCATTGAACCGTTTGTCTCCCCTGCACAGGGACTAGCTGAGAAGCTCCTGGCCCACTCGGGCAAATGGTGCCTAAGCGTGCTCGATGTACACACAGGCACAGCCCTCACACCCAGCTACACCACAATTGGAACTTGAATTTTCTCCTTTTATCACAATTTTAACTCAAATTCCAGGGATTTTTCACAATTAACACAATTTCAGAGAAAAGACAGAGTCCTTTCTTGCCATAATTTTATTTTGACTCTTTCAAAAAATTCAAATCATGACAGGTAAACTTACCAGTATTCAGTCTGTCAAAGACTATACTCTTGTCATTGAAAATGTATAGTTAGTTTAATATTGATTTTAACTGATTCCTAAAATGCATGCAAGCTATTGGAACATCGTCTATTAACATCTGCAACACTAACGACCAGCTACTTACTGTTAACGTTGTAATTCAAGGTATTTCCTAACCATGTTGACTATCACTATTCCATGCAGATGGCATCATGGATCACACTTCATACAAAGGGCGACTACTCTTCCTGTGTCTTCCTGTGCAGTGAAAGGTTGTATCCAAACATACCCAAATGTAGCTGCATGCTCTCCTTTCCGTGGAAATTTCCTTTCATCATGAAGGTGCAACTAGAATTGGCACATCCAAGTTTTTGTAGCCCTAATTCAAATCAGGTGGAAGCTTAGTGTTTACTGACATACCTACTTTCACTTTCAAACCCCAGAGAAAATCCGTAGTACCTTAAAATTAAGAAGATTTAAGGATATCTATCTGTTTATGATCACGAGAGATTCTGACTGCATTTCTGTAAAAAGACATTTTTTGAAAAGAATTGGAAATATTTTCTGTTTATATTTAAATATTGATAAATATTCTGTGAGATGCAATAACAATAAGTGGATGTTTGATATTTGAAAGTTCTAGGGATTACAGTTGTTCATTTTTCAATATTTAATTGCTCCAATGTGTTTGTTTTAATTGTTTCTGCTGCAGCAGTCAGAGTATCAAATTTGAAAATATTATAGCAATTCAGTTGTACTCTGAAGAATTAATTTGTTAAATTTGGACATTAAATCCTGTCCTTAAAGTGTGACATAGTGATATTTTAATCCTGCAAATCTCAAAACTTCATTTAACTATCAAGTAGCTACTGATGTCTTCGGCATATACTGTCTCAGGCATTATGCTGTCTGCTTTAAAGACAAAGATTCAAACAAAGTTACCAAGTAGCAAGTGCAATGAAGTCCATGATAGGCTTTGAGATGCAACAAAAATAAGTTATTATACATGTTAGGCAAAAATACAATGTTATTTGGATGTTGAAATTCTACCATAGTGAAGAAAGAGGAAATATTTGTCTCGAAGGCTGATTCAGCTGTCTTTGTGAAGGCTCACAGGTTTGCTATGTCGCAGGCATTCCCACGAGAGATACATTGGCATAGGCATAGGCAAGGTAGTCGAAGGGCAAGAAACTGTAATTTATTTCTTGTCTGCCATCAATTTACCTTCACACAGTTGAAATGTTGCTCTCATTGAAGTCAATAACAAAATCTCTGGGAAGGACACATGTATTTGTGTGTCTTTGTGCATGCACTTGCCTATGTGTGTGTATTTAATTATGTGCACACACCAGTAGGAAAAGTTCTGATCAAGTCATTTTACCCGTGTTAACAAATAGGAGGTATGATGTCAAATTTTGGCCCATGTAGTCAGTGTTCAGCGATTGAGCATGTGGCTGCATTTCAAGTCTTATAGGCTAACACAAAGCTTGTGTGCAGCTTATGTCTAAGGTAGATTTTGTGTGTATGAATAGAGCAATTACAAGCCAAATGTGTTATATTTTTGTGCGTGTGGAGGGCTAACATGTTACAAATATATAGCAGAGTGTTGCCATAAGAAACCGAAATGATCAGCGTGCTGCCAAGTGTCGCTCCTGTTCTGAGCGCTCCATCTATAAAAGCAAAGTCATGTACCTTTTTACAGCTGATAGCGATCCCAGGATTGCTTCGTAATAGTGATAACAAAAGTGAAGCAATGGAAAATGATATCTGATCTGCAAAGAACCTGCCTTTATTTAGACATTTAATTCCAGTTAGCTTTTATAAGTGAGCACTGAGCCCATGGGTATTAAAGCTGCCGTGTGTAGAATTTATGCTGCAGCGGGTCTGTTGGAAGCTTTTAACAATATATGGAGATAATAATGTTTGAGGTCTGATTCTCACTGTAAATATATACCAATGCACAGGGTTGACTCACAGACTTCAGAGGGTTATTTACAATTTATGTCTGTGTAAACACAAGAGAATCACCCTGGTTGCAACTAAAGGTTACTGTCTGCTGGCTTTTGGGTGACATGTTTTTCTGGAAAGCACAGCATAATCAATCCATAGTCAAAGAAGGTCAGTGGTACTTTGAAGCATCCATTTTTTTTTCCGGGAGAACTGGCAGGGCAAGAGAAGAAGGTTATGAAGATCAAGCCAGTAATGGCAAAGGAAGGAAGTCTAGCACGGGAAGGAGAGTTAGAGGGACTGCCAAGCAAAAGCAATTAAACTCAGGCAATTGTACTTAAAAGTAATTCTTCGTCATAGCAACTTTGCAGTTTAACTCCACAAAGTTTCTATGGCAAGTAAAGGAATGGTATTTGAGAAGAAGGTGTCAAAGAGAACAAAGGAAACCATCTAACAGAAAAATAAACAAAAAAGGCAACAAAAAGAGAAAAGAAAGAAAAAAAAAGAAGGAAAGAAATAAAACAAGGAGAGGTTAAGGAAGGAGAGAGATATTTTGTCTTTTCTGCCAAAACCAACATATCTTCTCGCTCAGGTCTGGGAGCGCCATGTAGATAGCAGCTCAGTAAAGATGACAGGAGATCTCTTGTGTTGTGTTTGAGGTAAACATTTTTTCATATACATCTAAGGCAATATTCTTTTTCTTTAAAGAGTGGGCACTGTAGACAACATCTACAGGTGTATTTATAGTCCAAGACATCATCAATTATTTAATTTACATTTCCATAGTAACTATTAGCAGAATCCTGGCAAATAAAATATGTGCAATCATTGTTCAACAATTACACTGCCACATATCCAGCATTGTTCAGTTGTATGCAGCAGTTTAAAAACACACACCCATGGGGCTTTTTCCTACTGTTATTTCCTTCCATCATGGTAGCACCTAAAGTTCCTGATTATAAAATATACAAAACCACAGGAAAAGGCTGTGATGCCTCCAATCCAGAGAACCAGCAGTCCAGAATTAGAAGAAGGTGCAAAGGGCATGCAGATGCATAAAAGGTGAGGACCTAAGGGAGGGGTTAAGATGACAATGACCGTGGGTTTCCTCATGTACATATAAAATGGTCACATAAGCCACAGATGAAATCCAGCATCCCCCAAGCCAAATGTCAGTGACCTGGCAGCATTGTGGTAGGAAAAGCTGTGGGAGAGGGATTTAGAACATAATACGCTGAGACCATGAGGAATGATGACATAGAATTTTTTTCTCGTAAACTTACATTCATGTGGAAGTTGAGGAATACTAGTGAGAATAAGGACCACTGTCAGAGACAAAGCAAAGTAACTATGTCCTTTTACAATGCCAGAAAAAAGCTCATTGGTCTTGTTTTCACAGGAAGTGCAGACCAAATGGACAGGATTTCTACTGCAGTGGTCAGGGTAATCAAATTGTACTTTCAATAGACTATTGGCAAGGTTTTAAAACAGGTCTTTGGAGATCATTTTCTGCTAACCACTGAGGTGAAGAGTGCATTCAGGTCCTGTTGAAGTCAAGGGTGAAAAATGGTGACTTTTTATGCTGGAAAGTGTCTCTGCAAACACAAGTTCCTCTTTTTGCCATCAACTATCATTTTCCCCTCACTGACCATGAAAAGAAGTAGTTGCCTCAGGTAATTATGTGTACAGGAAGAAATTCTCACTGCTTTCTGAATATCTCCAATAACACGTTTAAGTGATTTACTGTACCTTGTAATTGGTTTTCTGAAAATATGAATATTTTACTGCCACTGTGGCAACTCTCCACAGCATCTATAATAGTGACATTCTGCAGGACATGATTAATGAGTTTTATTTTTTGCTCTGTCTAGAAGTAGGAAGGTTAGAAGTTTGAAAATTATTTTCTTTTTGCGAACATGCAAAAAAATCATGAAGCTGCATCTGATCAATGTGTAGGAACTTTTCTGAAGGGCCAAGCAACCAAAATTACCCAGAGACTGTTAGAAACAAGCTAGATGAAGCCCATCATGTACAAAGTAATGCCATCTTAGTATCGTACACTTCTTTATAGCTAATTTTAGGAGGACGAATTAGCCTATTGCGGAGTGTATGATCAAGAAGAGGTATATGATGTGAGAACAGAAAAGCAAAGAAGAATGTTAGTTGATGTTGAAGCCTACTTTACTTTAGTGGGTGCCTTTGAAATCCCTTAAAAATGTATGTGGGGTAAAACACTACAAAGGTGAGGTGAGTCTCTTGGTATTCTGTGCAAAAGCAAAAGAAAATCAGGTTTGTATAGTATATTGGAACTGAGATGGTGCCAAACACCGAGTTTGACACTTGCCCTGGAAGGTTTGCAACCTTGAGAAGGTATTTCGCTCTCCGTTTCTCCTTGCTTACAAGTAGGAAAAAATAGACCCTTTCTGTTGAACACTCTCTGTGGTGTTTTAAAGAATCTGGTTTCTAGATCACATCAGGAAGGGTTCTTAAATAGAAATAATAATAATATGAGTAATTTCAGGTTCCTTGGCACCTAGTGCAATTCACAGTCCCAGGTGAGGCACTCATGCTCTCATATAATGCAAGGAGAAAGATGTAAGCCTGAAAAAGTGTTTTACTAAAGCAGAGACACAAAGGAGAGTAGAAGTGCTTGCATCCTGCCTATGACAGGCAGTTAACTTCACTGAGCCAGACATGGGCACCTCTTTCATAACATGGAACTGAGTTTACTTATTTTCATCATTCAAAGCGAAATCGCTTATTCCAAGAGACAACTGGAAGAGCAAGTTGTGACATCCTTTTAACCATTAGACTGGTAGCTAGGGTACTTATGAAGATGTGAGAGACTTAAGCCCTGATCTTAGGGCTTTGCTTTGGTAACAACAGAAGGTGGTTCTGAGTGGGCTTTACCACTATGCCCCGTGGAAATAATTTGAATTTGCATTTGGTAATTACTTGTAAGCTAGTTCATAGTCGTACATGACTCTTCTACTATATACCAGGCAGTCTGATTAGAATAGTCTATACAGCTTTAGAACATCTGAAGGAAAAGATAGAGAGGCAGATGGAAAACAGGAAAAAAAAGGCAATGAGGGATAACATATGAAAGATCATGCCAGACCAACCTGATCGCTGTCTTTGTTGGTATAGCAAGCATTACAGGCAAAGGAAAGAAGGCAAAAACTTAAAGGATAAATTAATCTGGCCCTAAATACAGTTTGCTGAGGATGATAGAACACCACACAAGAGCTGTAAAGCTGGGGGAGAAAGCAGCTAACAGGGAGACTGTTAAAAAGAGAACAGTGTTGCTGAAGAAAGGTAGCTAGTGTAATTCCTCAAGGATAGGTCTTGAGGCCAATTATATGTAATGTTTTTATTGGTGACCTTGACACAAAGAGTAGCTGTGTGCTGATGAAATCTGCTGATGACACAAAGCTGGGAGCAGCAATCAATACAGAGGAGCATCAGAATATCATGCAGGAAGAGCTGGATGACCTTGAGGACTGGGGTAATAGGAACAGGAGGATAACATGTAGTATCAAGGGAAAGGTCATGCACCCAGGGTCTAAGAAGAACTGTCACATGCAACAGGTTTAAATGAGAAAGGAGGGAAATTTTGTGAGTGTAGGTCAACCACAGAATGACTGTGAGCCTTTTAAAGGACATGACTGTCAAAAAAGTAGAGAAGCGTTTCCAGTGGTGCTACTAGAAATGGACAAAACCACTACTCGAATGGTCAAAAAGGCTCTTTTTTGGAGTATATTCAAGTACATACATGAAAATCTCCCTTAAAAGATTAAAACTGAGTAAGTGCTGCAATGAAAGAGGAGTCTCAGGATATGGATATGTGGATGAGTTACTGGATATGTGGGAAGGATGCAGGTTTGCTAGGTATCACGAAGTAGTCCTGCTAAGTGTTTACCTGCCTGTACTTGTCTCACGGTAAATTTGAGGTAGTTTTTCTTTATTCTTACTGAAAGATAAGCTTTCTTGAACTTACCAAGGGGAAATATTATGGCAGCTTCCATGAGGTGGCTAATGAGATATACAAAGGCATGAGTTCTTGTTCAAGTAATCTTACTGTAAAATAAGTTACTTTGCCCAATCTTGCCAAGCAAAAGACGAGAAGAGACAGTATCATGCCTGTAAATATGCAAGGGAAACAGACACCAGAGGTGAAGGAAAGTTCTTTGAATTAAAGAACAAAATAACCTTAGGATCGAATAGTATTTAATTAACTCTTTTTTTGAATGGAAATTATCAAAGTGTTTCTGATCACAAGAAGGATGGGTGGTGAGAAGTTTTCCAATAATCATACTGAGGGCAAGAAACCTAACTGCTTTTGGAGATACAACTTGAAAATATTTTCTTAATGATGACTGACTCTGTGTTTGTAATTCTTGTTAGCAAAGTGTTTCATGTGTGGAAAAGGTATGAGATGGATATTTAGGTTATGAGAGTGTCTCAGGGCAGGAGACAGTTCTCTAGGAAGCATTCCTTCCCTTTTTTGCTTTTTAATGCTTGGTTATAACAAATAAAGACTCAGTGCAATGCACTTCTGTGTTGTTTGTCTGTTATTCTAATCGTGTTCCTGAACATCTTATAGTGCTCCTGAGCATTGTAATGAAAAGAATATATGACTTGAGCCTATTTAACAAAAATAGAACCTCCATCTATGAATAACACAGTGAGTAAATGAGCAGTGAGTGTATGATTCTGAGCACAGATGAATTTCAGTGTTCCCTTACATGCTACTGTGTTGTTCTCATTTATATTTTTCATCTGACTTTTAAAAACCAGTAATTATGAATCCTCTCTTTCCTGCCATATTGAAATGAGGGAAACTGTTAAGATGGTGACTGGTTGGGCTGACATTTATACAAATGTCATTATACAAATTCTGCACAATTATAAATTATATAAAAAGAAATATAATACATTTAATAATTCCATAAATGATTTAAAAGAATGACCAAATGTGTTTGGGTAGCTTGAATATGAGAAAAAAATGAGAATTCCCATAAACACAAAGAAAAGTAGATGGTCACATTTCGTGTTGAAAGTCTCTGCACTGAAAGGTAGAGCGATTAGAAAACTTGGCAAAGACGACCAAAAAAGATACATCTCTAGCAAGCATGTGTGTTAATACATCCAGGGAAACAGTTATCTATTGGATCTCCACCCATCATGTTTCTGCGGATACAGCAAGATTATAAATGTTCTTAAGACGTATATTTTTGACTCTTTTTAATTGAGACCTCAGTTTGGGAAAGCATTCGATTATCTGCTTAACTTTAAGCACATACCTAGACTATTAAATAGAGAAAATGGAGGTAGACAATAGATGATTGACACGACTTCAAAGAAGCCTTAAGAGATGTTGTCACAAAATGAACAGAGGTTTCAGGCAGAAAAAAAATCCTAGGTGTCTCACTGTAAACAAATGAGCCTGTTTAATTGCAGAGGAAGCCACAAATGCCTCAGCAAAATGTGTGGACCAAGAACCAAGAAGAAATGTCTTATATTTATGAGTGGGAGTCTTGATGGAACAAAAGCAAGTTGCAGGAAGCTCAGCATACTGTTTCATTTCTCCTGGCTGCTTCGATGATGAAGAGCAGGAACATAAGTTACTTCCTGCTCTATTTTCCATTGTCTGATTGATGAAATTAGTAAATAGAATTCTGTCCTTTTTCTCCATTTTGGGTGTATTTATCTGAGAGAAGAGCTGGTCATAGCTCTGAACTTAGGACTTGTGAAGAGTTTCAAAATCTTAACTTGCGAATTTTAATTGCTTTAATGAAAATGTCTGGAAAGTAATCTGCGTTTCTACAGGTTTTTATTACATTTTCATACCATTATAACATGTACTATTTAGGAAGATGCTGATTAGTAGAGATTTAGAACCTCTTACATTCCCTTTAAGTTCAAGCTGTTTCTCTCCTATTTGTTTTCTAATGAAATAGTTTTATAACATGGTTTCTATCAAATCCATTTTGATAAACATTTTTGATCAACTACAGGTAGTAATAACAGTTTAGAACAAAATTATGACAGATAACCTGTTGATGAGCAATTTAGCTTGCCTGTTTTAGAAATGAATTTTCAGGAGCACAGCTAATAGGTTTCTTTTTGAATAAATCATAAGCAGTCAACATCAGAAACCAGGCAGAAAAAAATAATAAAATAAAATAATAAATTGTATATTTTAATTTTTTTTTGTATGTCACATTATATCTGTTTAATCCTTGTCATCTAAAAATTAATACTTATACTGATGGGAATATTACTAAAATAAGGTCAACCCCAAGCAGTTTATGACCAGTATAGTTTGAAGTGATGAATGTTAATCTGCAAATCATTACTGCAAACAATCTGATTAATAAAAAATACTGTGTGACTGGCAATTATTTGCATTACTGAAAATCATATAATACAATTCTATACCTGCTTTTCAAAATTTCTGCTCTATAAATTAGATACTGGGCAGGTGATAGGTAAGATGTTTTTGCTATCAAAATACAAGTTTTATTGCTGTATCTTTGTGTTGTATAAACCCACAGAACTAATATGTAAAATACATTTTCCTAGAGGAAAAGATAAGCTGTGCGTGTCATAAGAGTTTGATTCAATAGTACTTTTCTGTTACTGAGCTATATTAAATAATTCTAGTGCTTTTTAAAAGTAAAATTGCCCTTCTTTGTGAAGTGGCTTTCCCAACAAAGTGAGGTCACAAAATACGCTATAAATTAGTTGGGCCTAAACAAAGTTTGACTCTGTTTAAATTGAATTGACTTGCAAGCCATGGAATAATTAACAATAAAAAAAAAAGTAGAGGATATTTTAATTCTATTAGTTACTGAGCTATTTACTTTCACAAAGTTGTGAACTTCTGAAGGAGTCTTATTTTGATAATTAAAAGAAGGGTGATTTTAACCATGAGAAGACATGCGGGGACAGACTTTTTAGCAGGGCCTGGGGCAATAAGACAAGAGATAATAGTTTTAAACTAAAAGAGGGTAGATTCAGACTAGATACAAGGAAGAAATTTTTTACAATGAGGATGGTGAAACACTGGAACAGGTTGCCCAGAGAGGTGGTAGATGCGTCATTCCTGGCAACATTCAAGGTCAGGCTGGATGGGGCTCTGAGAAACCTGATCTGTTTGAAGATGTCCCTGCTCATTGCAGAGGGGTAGAACTAGATGACCTTTAAAGGCCCCTTCCAACCCAAACCATTCTATGGATCTATGATTCTATGATTTATTTCTGTTCACAGGCCTCTGAGTTAATTTATAGATTTAAATTGTGTTAATCATAGTGACAGAATAAGAAAGGACTTGCTTGGTGTTTTTTTTAAATTTTCTAAAATTACAGCATTGTCATTGGCCTATCAATAGAATTTAAAATATTAATTTCCCGCCTACAGTGTGTCTCCTGTGGTCAGTGCCTGGCATGCTGGGACTCCCAAACCGTGCCAGGAACTCTCTGGGAGAGTGTGGGCTGGCGCGGGTGCAGCCGTTCCTGAAACTGCTGTGCCAGCTCCGTGGTGTGGGCACTGGCACTGCTCAGTGCAATAGCATCGGTGTAACCTCAGCTCCCAATATGCCAGTGACCTGACTTACAGAGCTGCAGCTGGTCCTGCTTTGTGGACAGGATGAATGATCTCTTAAAATCCCTTTCTGGCTCCATAGTGTAATGCAAAAGCCTTATCATGATGTAACATTAAAAAGTGCTTACTTCACTAAGATCATTATTAAGACAAATTGAATTAGCTCATTCTGGCACTCCAAATTGCAAAAATTTGAGACCTGGACAACACTTCTTTGAATGTCCATGTCTGATGATTTAAGTTCTTATCACTGTATGTAAGATTTTTGATCAAGGACGGTCTGAACTTGTAAGAAATGACCCAGGCTTCCTACTTGCCACATTTTTCTCCTCATTTTTTCCTCCTGAAAATTATTTATTTTGTACCTTGCGAATCATAAAACTAGAATTCAAAGAGGTATTTTCATCAAACACATAAAATCATGTAGGATTTCAAGTTTTCACTGTAAGTCTGTGGTGGATAATTTTGTTTGGGTGACCAAGGACTACGCTAGAATTCCAAACTTGTAATTGGAGGTTTTCAGAAAAAAAAGCGGCGACTCTTACCAGTAGGCTGATGTCACAGGCACGAGGAGTGCTGAGCCATGAATCCCAGGGAAGGAAAGAGCAGGTCCCCAGGATGTTTTAGCGTTCCAGTCACAAGCTTATTTCAATGTGCTTTGCATACTCCAAGATCTCGTATGCAGAGTCAGGCTCTGGCCAGCCAGGCGGGACCTCAGCTTTTACGTTTGGTGGCAGCAGTACCAAAAATGTCCTTCCTCGCATTTTAAGAAATACTTGGCTATTTTGTACTCCTATTTCTGAGGTTGACAGGCATTTCAATGTTATTATGGAATTGATATAAAGATGGTATTTTTGATAAGAAAATGAAGGCCGGCAGGATCTGATCAGTCAGGGCTCTGTGAAACACAGCTGTCTCCTGCTGTTTGTCTCAAATGGGAGGATTTGTTTTCACATCTGAAGGCCAACCCAAAGGATAGAAAATGTCAGGAAAGAAGCAGTTTCCTCTGAGGACACAGATCACCACTCATAGTGATTCTAAAAGAATGAAGAATGCTCTAAAACCTGCAATAATTAAATAGTACTTTTAATGTGAATATACATATGTGAGGTATAAAAATACTTTGAAAAAATATTTTTTCTTATCAGATTAATATTGCAAGGGACCTGAAAGCCCTCCCCTTCCAGGAGTTTACCTGGCTGCTCCCTGGACAGAGGCTGACCCAGGTCCCTGTTTCCAGACTTCATCCTGACCTTGCTCACTGACTCGAGGCTGTGACTCCTAGCTGAGATCCTGCCCTGCCCTGGTGCTCAACCCTGGCTGCTGCAGGGAGCCCGGCCCTGGGAATGCATGAACCCTCGTGCCCATGGCTTCCCACAGCTCCAAACCTCCAAACCAGTTTGACTTCCAAACCCTGCAGGGAGCTATGGTCAAGGGGTAGGTGCAGATCCTGACAGATGTTAGCTCTCATTGGAAAGTTAGTTGAATACATACTCATTCAAATGGTTTCAGAATATCTGCTGCTTGATACAAGAAATTAAGTAATTCTCAAATGTGGCCAAATCCAATAGACTGGAACAGTTGAAAAAGACATTTTCTTGTCCCTCATAAATTACGCACAATTTAAAATTCTTGTGTAGATTAAATTACTATGCTTTCTTGCAGGAAAATTTTGAAGACAATAAAAACAGTAAACAGGTTGTATTCCAGTTTACTCTGTAAGTGTCTCTTTCCACCCCGTTTCCATTTTGTGAGCCCATGTCAATTTGCTGATTCAAATTAAGCACAGTAGGGTTTACATTTAACTTAGTTTATATGGAACATGGTCATTAAAATACCATGCTACAGCGTCTACTGCAGACCTGCAATGAGTAGCTGCATTTATTATTTTTAGAACCTGATCCTAAGCTAGCTTTGATTGAAATTCACCTGTCTGCAGGTGCTCACAAACATACCTAAAGAGATACAAAACACCACCAGCAAGCTGTGGCATGAACAGCTCACAGCCGTTATTCCATATCTCTGCTAAGACAAGAATTTCACCTCCTAGGTACAGAGTTCCCATGGAAATAAATCTATGGATCCAGCAAAAATAACCTCTCTCTGCTGAATACAACACTGTTTAGTTACATGGCTAAAAATGTGTTAGACCCAATTCCCTTCTATTTTAAGGCTCCTTGAAGCTGAACTTTCTGAGGACTTACCAGGACAGCGAGCAGAATGGAATTTTGCAGTAGAAAAGATGACGAGCCAAGGCTAGGCCAGGCCTGGGTTCCTCCTCCTACTGGAAGGGAAAGGCAGGACACCATAGGGAAAGCACTGGAGGAAAGACAGGAAAACCAGAGCTGCTGATTGTCTTGCTTTAGGGAGAGGCAGCTCATGGGCCATCACCGCTGCGTCCCACACACGGACTGCTCCTTCAGCAGCAGCAACCAAGGGCTTACAAGTGCTCTTACATGGACAAAAGAGACAGCGGAAAATTCTGCAAAGGCTGTTACCCTAAATACTTGTGAAAAATAACACCACTTCTTAATATTTAACAGTGTTGTGATTAAGGAAACTCAGATTTACCACCTGTGTTCAGATATATGCCAGTTCTAATTATTATGCCAAGTATTGGTAAGCCTGTAGAGGACGATGCTTCCAGGGGCTGTATTTTTCTCCTGACAAATGAAGAACCAGCTGATGTTATAACATATCTCTTTTCACTTTAGGAATATCTAGTTCAGTCTCACCACTCCTCGAAGTACTATAAATCATGGCACCTGTGTGCTCCAGCTTATTGGTAGTCAAAATACCCGACTTAATCACAGCATTCTTCAAGCGTTTGCCCCTAAATTTTCCAAACAGGGAATGTAATACAGCCTGCAGCACATTTCATAGCTATCTAGTCCAGTAGGAGGATTTATGGGGACTTTGTGTGGTGTTGGCATTAAACACAAGCTTTTCAAGCTAGTCTGTAAGCTAGGGAGCTGAGAGGAATTGCTGAGATCCACCATGAAAAAGAGTGACAATGAAGATTAACACTGGATTCAATACAAAGGATGCCTCTCTCTTTTATACTCTGAGAGATCACACAGGAATATGGATTTAGCAGCTCGGTTCTTATGGAACTTAACAGGCATTGTACTCTGTAATGTCTATGTATTGCTTCAAAGTGTACTTTTGGACACTTATGACTTGGACTTTCAGCACATTCCAGATGTAGTATTACTAGTGGTATATCTATATGTCTGAGAAAAAGGGCTGTTTGAACAACTTGAAAATGTCAGGATAGATAATTATTCATTGGAAAAAAAAGGAAAAAATCTGCAATGGGTGTTATTCATATGGTATTGTTTAGCCGTTTATAGAGCTGGCTTAATAAAGGACTGTGAATAAGTGATGCGAAAATTGCCAAAATTTACAATGACTTCTTTATAAAAGATATTTTCCCTAGCTCCAAATAGAATTTGGATCTAAATCATTACCATCGAATGCAAGATGAATACTGAAAATGAAACGCTCATTTATAGCCACTGCTCTGATTTTATCGCTTGAGGACTCTAGATAAAAGGACTGAATATACTAAAAAAGCAGGTGATAGGTGTCTAACGAGGAGTTTAAGATGGGCTTTATATGTTTATGTTTCTGACTTGCCCCACTACAGTCACCTCTCTACCTCCACAGGTACTATAATTTTCATTTTATTGTGTTCCAGGACCTATAGTTAAGTTTCTGTACATGCCTAAAGCTGCCCTTAACTTTTTGAAACAAAACTTTCCATTGCCTGGCAAAGAAACGGAAAATGAGGTCTTCCACCGAACTCCCAAATGGACTCTGTCAGCCATTCTCAGTATAATTAATAGATTAACATATGAGTAGGTCCAAGCGAGTACAAAATAAAAAGAGTTCTGGTGCTGAATATCTTTTATGCAATTAATTCAGGATGCTAAGTGAGAAACTTTCAGGCTTCAGTGTTCTTCCAGGTCCCAGGCCTTCTAATGCATTTTGTTCACAGATCTGGATTTCTGATGCCTGCAGAACTACTGCTGTGCTCTTACTCTGGGGGTGCCTGAATCTTCTTTGTGGGCAGGCACATAGACACTAACAGAGACTCTTCTCCACATTAACTACTTCTGACTGTGCTGCAATCCCTCAGACTAATGGTGAAAGTGCCTAGTCGAGAAGAAAAAGCAAAGGATATCTCAAAGTCACAGTGTGGTGTTTCGCATCGTTACTTCTCTTAATTTTGCTCTAAGATTGTTAGCTTTTCTATTCCAAGAGGATGCATAATAATTAAGTCATCAGTTATTAGTTATTTCAGGATGGTACTTCCTCATCCTCTTTTACTGTAGCTCTTCCACTTTAACAATATTAATCAGAGAGGAACTTGAATTTAGTTATTCCACAGTCCTGGGGGGACTGTAACTTCATTGTTACCTTGTGATTCAGCTATCTGTGACCAAGAATCCAATGTTCAGCTCCTATACAGGCCATATGCATAACCTTAGCTCAGACTTCTGAGGGAATTGCAAAGTGAGTAAGAGATGTGAGAAAGGCCATGGAGTCATGCTGTGCAAGACAAAAATGCAAAACTGCAGAGACATGTGAGATTGTTGAGATTGGGCTCATTAGCAGCTTGAGGGTTCAGGAGGAGAAACCCCAGCTTGGAAAGACAGATAATTCTGAAGGTTAAAAATCATTGGATTCTGAAGATGGCAAGTCAGTGGCATGGAGGAGCTGCTCTTGGGACCTGCAGAAGTCAGATAATCCCCATCTGACTGATGTCTACCTGGCCAGCAAAGACATGTTATTGGGGTGGTGAGCTCATTCATCTTAGATACTTTTTGTGTGCATTGATCAATAAATAACTGATTTATACTTGACCTGGTGCCTAACATGTTTGCAAAGTCTCTCCATACAAGGAAAAAGACACTTGAATGAAGAAAGGTAAGACGATTAGTGCCCTAATTCCTACCCAGGAAAGCCAATGAGCCCCTCTCACTTCCCTTCCCTATTTAGCTCTGACAATAGCTCCATGAACATGTTGCCATTGTATGAAGTGGAGCACTGCTAAAGAGAAAGACTTGAGCTTGTAGCTTTACTTTGATTCAGGGAGGAGATTTGAAACCCGAAGTTCAAAGGACTCTGTCTTGCTGTCTTTTGTGGACGTGTTTCCAAGACAAGAGCCAGCTACACAGGATCCCAGCTGGCCAAAGATGTGAAGAGACTCAGTCAGATGCTATAGCCAAGCATCTCATTCCTTAAGCGTAGCTAGCTCCTTATTCATACAGCTTGGAGTATCTTTTTCTCATTCTTGATACCTGAATTACAAAGTGCCTTTGAAGTTCTTTCTCTGATTCAATAAATTGTTTATATGTATGACTTGCCTTAAGCATGCAAGGAATACTCATAGATTTAAGTCACCCACATGATTAGGATCTTGACTAAATAAGAACTGCCATAAAATGTAGTTGTTATTAAATTAGGGCATAACTTGACCCTGGGGTTCTGTAAACCTATTTGAGTTTAAATGTTTGCTCTGTAGTTCACTTTTGCTTTAAAAACACTTTGCATCTCTTAACCTAAATACTGTTAAACACAAGATTTCTTTTCTTTTCTTATATTAAGGTACATTCACTGGTCTGAATCACTGTATTTCTTATTTCAACGATGAACTAGGTTTGACGGTCAACTTAAAATCTCTAAAAATAGGACTGCATAATGAAAATACTGACAGATTTTCATCTGTAGTAACATTAGTGGGCACTACTTTAAGCAGGAAAATTACTTTCAACTTATTTACTGAAAATGAGATCTGGTGACCACTTTTAATTCCAGTTAAAATATGCAGTTGAGCATGGGTATGAGGCTCAGATGGCCTTTTAATAAGTTTGTAATATGGTTATCTCTCTCAGCAGACTTGAGAATTTATCTCAAACGCAGGTTTATATTAATTTTTTTAATGTTGAAGAAGCTACTTGGAAAGACTTTTTCATTAGTTAGTTATAACTGTTGGGTTTATCTTGAGCAGTTATCAAGTTTTCATTATTAGATTTTGACTTATTATATAGCTAGGCTTCATCTAGATTGTAACCTTTCATTATCACTGTTACATTGATTTCTACAAGCCTTCAAGGCAGAATTGACCTTTGTACATGAAGGAGGCGTTTCTTTTCTCTGTATGAAAAAGGTGATCCATATGTGTTATTAAATCATTAAAAGACAACGTTCAATGTCCTTCTATTCACAAAAGGAGAAAACAGATCACCAGGATGGAACTATAGAATTATCTCTACCTTTTTATCACAATTTGTTCCATACAGCCATCATATGTACGTTGTCATTGTGTGCTCTTGTGCAGAACATGGATCAAATCTTTATCTGAGGTTTAGAGAACAGCAGAGATGTTGTCATATATCCTCATATATCATGACAGGAACTTAACAAAGATTTAGAGAAAGGAAGTCTGATTTTTCACCTTTATTTAATTCAAAATAAATTTTTTTTTCCACTTCAAAACTGCAAGTATATTATTAAACTGAAATCAGGATTGCATATTAAATTGATATTAAATATTATTTTAAAATGTTTTTTAAACAAACCAATAATTATAAATTACTAAAGCAAAACATATTGTCTTGAACCTGTAAATGTCTTTATTCTGTGTACAATTTCATGTTCTATGTATTAACTTCTGGTCCATAATCAAGTTTTCTTATTAAGGAACACTATTTTCGTTATATTGCAAAATACCCTATAATTGGAAAATGGCTGCTAATAACTTGTTATTATTAAATTTGAAATTTTATTTGTTTCCTTGTGAAAGCATATGATGATATGATCATTAAGTACGTGATAAGTGATCCTATGGGAAAATGATATTTAATTCTTTTTTCTGTAGTCTCCCCTCCCCCTCTTTTGTTAAGTGTCTGGATTGTACGTTAGCTCCTTCAACCCCTTTAAATTTTTTTTTTTAAAAAGTATTCCTTTCTTCATATTTCTTGTTCAGTTGATCTTTGTGAGACCTTAGGTGAGCGCCCAAAGCGTATGCAATTGCTTTTCAGAAATTGAGAGTGGATCAAGATCACTTTATAAGGAAAACCTCAACATCTCGGCCAAGGCTTGGATGCATGCCAGGGAAGGAGTACCACATACTTACCCTTTTCTGATACTTCTCCTCAAGCTACTGGTCACTGTCAGAGACAGGAAATTGAGCAAAAAAGTCCTTGAACTGGAGTTTTTCCAGAGACTTATCACTTGGCTGAATCTAGATAAGTTTTCACAGGTTTGATAAAATTTCATGTGAGGGTTATGAATTAACTTTTCTGACTGATGTCAGCTGCCACCTCAGAAGCGTGAGGTCAGGAGAGGTTTACAGTAAGACTGCCAGGCTTCACGTAGGTAAAGCTGTATATTGCATCTGTTCTCACTATTAGAAATGACTGCATCATTTCCCAGAAAAACTAATTGGATGCAGGCATCACTCAGCATGAAAAATTTCCTAAAATGAGATCTATCTATGCTCCTTCTTTCTCTGTGGTGCAGAGTGAGCACAACAGTGCTAGCAGGAGCAGGGGATGCCGCAGTCTCAGGGTGCTCACTTATTAGTCACACTTGTCAATACTGGATCTGGTCTCTGTTGATGGTGTCTTCATCACAGATGACAACATAGATAACACAAAAGCTTTCTTAGATGAAATCTGAGAGTTTATGTGGCCACCTCAGACCAATTTCTGCAAGCTTGGGGTCCAGTTGCATGCTTCGACATCTCCCTGCCCCTTGTGGGCTGCATTAATTCAGCATCCACAGCTCCTGGGCGGGATAAATTCAGAGGAGGTGCTAAGTATCTAGGCCTTTCCCTAAATGCACAGAGTAGCTCAGGACTAAGTACTAGACCATTTGGACACTGGACTCCTATTTAATGCCATATTAGCTCTTCATTGTTCCCTCTAAAGAAAAGACAGTGGTTGCATGGAGGCCTCCACTTGCCTGAGGCTCGCATGACTCCAGTTTGGCCAATCTTGGATTTGGGGAAAGTATGATGTATTATTTTTATACAAACAGGCTTATAAAAAGAAAAACATGCAGTCATTCTAACTACACAAGCCCTTTATTTTATGAAAAACATGTATGACTCATGGAGAATTTTCACCATAGATTTTCTTTGGTATTCAAAGCCAAAATGAGTTTATATTAAATGTACTTTATTAGCAATGTCTGACTCTTATGTGAGCTACTCAATTAAGAAGGGATTTCTCCCCCCCCCCCCCCCCCGCCCCGCGCCAAGTGAATTGTGTTTTCCATTGCATTTAAAAGATCATGTTTTTATTATAATAAGGTTATGTTAATGTTCTGAAATTCAGATCAGTTAGTCCATGTCAGAAAAGATAATATAAATAAAGCATACAAGTTCGTTTCTATTTTCAAACAAAGCATCATTCAATATGAGTGTAACTAATTATCAGTAACCTGTACTCTAGAAATCATTTCAGTTTGATAATTCAGAATTTTCTGGATGGGTTAATAGGCAATGTATGGGCTTCGTATAACCCATGCACATATAAGAGAGAAAGAGGGAGTGAGCAAGCACTTTCCCCATTCACATATTAATCCCGGTTCTAATGGCTTTAGTTTTTCAGATGAAAGATGAGAATCTTTAAACTTCTCATCATATGCACAGGATTACTAATAAATGAGCCATCAAAAGGTTGTAGTTCAGAGAATAAAGGTCAAACAGTGCCAGAATGTTCTGCACAATTTGATTTCATTTGGGGGTAAATTCGGATGTTTTGGTTTGAATCTAGAACACATAATTTCTGCAAGCATTTTAAATGTTGCTGATTTTTTAATAAATAGTAACAGTATTGGTACAAGGCAAGAATAACTAGCTCAGCAGTGGTAAGCTATTTTGTGTCTGCTGCCAAATTTTACATACTATGTATATATAAAACCACATATATATAGATACAGGCATAGACATATAAACAGTTGCTTATCAGTGGTGTCAGTTCAATTTTCTGTCAAAACCAATCTTGGCACAGATTACTCTGGGTCACCATTGCTAAAGAAAATGATTAGAAGATGCTGGCTTAAAGCATTAAAAACTCAAAGGGAAAGTTGACAAATAATAAGATTAGTTTTAAAGTCACGACAGTTAAAATTGTTAAGCCTTTCACCAAACTCCTAAGAACAAAAAGGTTATGTTTTTCTACTGAAACCAGAGACTCTCAGTTAATAACATAGCTCTGGGAACCGAAATTTCAGGGAAAGTGCTGAAGATCTGAAAAAGACACTAGTAGAGTTGAACACTGCCATCTATCTATCTTTCTTTTTCTGGCTCTTCAGTGTCTCTGTACTGGAGATACTCTAAGCAGGCAATGCAACTGTTCGTTGACTTTGCTCAAAGTGTTGCTTTGCAGTCCAGAGCAGTGTGAGGGAAATGGTGTGATGAGGCCTGCCTAAACTTCCAAATTGAACTACTGTTCCAACTTAAAATGTTAACGTAGATGTATCCTAGGTCATGGTGACTATTTTCCATATTCTTGTCTGGTTATTACAATAATGTACAAAATCACATGACAAGCAGAATGGAGATAATGCTGCTAATTAATAAAGCCAGGTATTAAATGACTCTGGAAGCTTTGTATTCCTCTAAATTCTGATCTTTGAACATCATGCTTAAATGTACGACTCTTTGAAAACCTGTAATTTTTTAAAAATGTTAGAATTGAGCATAAATTAGTCTAGAGACTATTAGTCTAGTGACTTAAGATTCAGAAAATAGCTAGTCATTTGAAAGTGAGAAGTTAGGAGATTGCTAGGCATTTCCTGAAGATCAAGCCCTCTGAAAGCATCTCAGTCTCTTTTGACTTCTCTGCCCTTGGATCAAATCAATCCTTCCTGAGCAGTTATGTGGCTCGCTATGACATGTACCGATTCCTCTCTTCTCCTCCTGTCTCTCCTGATTTAGTAAAGCAAAGACTGAGATATCACGTTTCCTGTTGTTGCCAAACCAGACTTCACTTCATAGAATTTTCTCATAGACAGCAATTTCATTAGCAACAACCTCTTATTTCTTCACAAATAGACTTACCTTACTAGTATCTAGATATTAAGCTGACAGGTTTGTTGACTATGGCCAGGACAGTGTGGTGATAGTGCAGATGAACAGCAGAGCATAAGTATTTCTGCACAGACATAACAAGAAAGTGAGAAAATGAATACAATTGAAAGGGAAATCTGCTCTTTAAATTACAAAAGAGTATTAAAACAACTCAAACAAACTGATTCTGGCATAGTTTATGCTGAAGTGGTGCAGCCTGTGCCCTGCAGTTGTGCAACAGGAGAAGCTCAGAGTGCGTTCGTTGGACTTGTGTTCACATCCAGCTGCTCCTCCTGGGGAAGAGGGCAGTACGTGAGGTCTCCAGAAGAGGACCATCAGAGAGCATAAATATTGTATCCTGATTCAATCTTGAAGAGGTATGTATGTATGTTAAGAGCCTGAAAATGTAGCTGTCTCCACTCTGTGTAGAAACCACAAGTCATAAGAATGAGACCAAGGGCTCCACTGCCAATTGTTGGTGTTTAGATTTATGTTGGCATTTATATTTATGTTGGTATTTATATTTGGCTTTCAATCCAGAATAAGGGGATAATTGGAATGTTTGTCTTCTCACAGGGAGAGGAAGACCTAATGTGGTTCTTTTGGCAAAGAAAGAGGAAAAAAAAGGAGGTGTGAAGATATAGGCTAAAGCCGTAGAGAGGGCAGTGTTGGCTGCCTGGGAAAAGCAAAGTGCCTCATCGCCTAGACTGAAGGGGAACAGGGTGGGTTTTGTTGCTACTCATCACTGTGTGACTTTGCCTCATTCTTATATTGAACTGCAAATTGACTGAATATGCAGCTCAGTACTAGAAATGCTGGGGAATTCACCCTCCTGGCTGTCAAGAGACAAGATCAGTCTATGATATTTCTGGCAGATCCCATATTACACTAAGGCATGATTACAGCATGCCAGTAGTATCCCGATGGTGTTATTTTCATGTAGCCACCTCAGAAATATGTACAGACAGGAATTACATCCCAGAGTTGAGATGCTGAGAAAGGAGCTGCCATTTCTCCATCTGTCCGCCCCTATCCTGTTACTTGAATTCCATCACCGGAGTTTAGGCTGCCATGAGCTAGCACCACGTCATGATTATGCTGCTGTAAATGTTGTTGCACTGTTCATGGCAAGATTCATTAAAGACAAACATGAATAGAGATAAATATTTAACTTTTCTTGGTGCCTTGGAAAAATTTCCTCGGGTATTTAATTTTCTCAGTCTGTCTGTGCTCACTTAGCATCAAAAGGATCTTATATATTTTTTTTATAAAAAGATATGGATGAGGCAGTAAGTTTGCAGGTAATAATGAGCTATCTCCAGACTTTATGGAATTCCTGTCATGTGCAGGCTCGTCACCAAGTTGGTCAAAACCTGATTGGTGTACTTGGGAGTACACACAATTGGTGTACTTGGGAGTACACACCAGTACTTGGGAGTACTGGTGGATGAGAAGCTCAATATGAGCCGGCAATGTGCTCTTGCGGCCCAGAAGGCCAACCGCGTCCTGGGCTGCATCAAGAGGAGCGTGGCCAGCAGGTCGAGGGAGGTGATTCTCCCCCTCTACTCTGCCCTCGTGAGATCTCACCTGGAGTACTGAGGCCAGTTCTGGAGTCCCCAACATAAGAAGGACATGGACCAGTTGGAGAGGGTCCAGAGGAGGGCCACGAAGATGATCAGAGGGCTGGAGCACCTTTCCTATGAGGACAGGCTGAAAGAGTTGGGGCTGTTCAGCCTGGAGAAGAGGAGGCTCCGGGGTGACCTTATAGCGGTCTTCCAGTACCTCAAGGGGGCCTACAAGAAAGATGGGGAGAGGCTATTCAGGAGGGCCTGTTGTGATAGGACAAGGGGTAATGGTTTTAAAATAGAGGGAGGTAGATTCAGATTGGATATTAGGAAAAAATTTTTTACCATGAGAGTTGTAGAACACTAGAACAGGTTGCCCAGAGAGGTGGTGGATGCTCCATCCCTGGAGACGTTCAAGGCCAGGTTGGATGAGGCCCTGAGCAACCTGATCTAGTTGGAGATATCCCTGTTCCTTGCAGGGGGGTTGGACTAGATGACCTTTGAAGGTCCCTTCCAGCCCTAACCATTCTATGATTCTATGATTCTATGATTCTGTGATTCTATGATTCCCCGAGGAAAGGTACTTGCCTTTGCAGAGCTCTTCAGGATGTGAACTGAGCTTCCTTAGCTTTGCCAAACCTTCCTGCTCTGAGTTCTTAATCATGTATGTGAACTGGCCCAACTAATTTTACTCATAGCTCAGCCAGGTTCAAACAGGCGTTTGGAAATGTTTCTGAAACAATGCTATCCTGCTGATGTCAATCACCAAAATCCTATCAAGAGCATGGTGTGTTATTTAGATTGCAGATTCATGAAGAAGAAAACAGTTTTTGTTATGAATTTGGGCAGTACTGGGCATAGCAGGATTTTATTTAGTCAGGGAGGAGTTCAGTCAGCAGTGCAATATGTGCAACATGAATATCAGATAATTTTACTGAGGTCAGTAAAACTATAGTAGATAAAATTATAGGAAATTAAAACTTCCTCCTCCCTGCCCCCCCCCCCCCGCCAATATTTTTGCTCTCTGCATGAAGATATAATTGAGATAAAGAATTCAGATGTCGAGCTCTTAATCTTTTCTCTTTTTTAAGTACTCTGAAAGAACACAGATAGCTGAACAGATATGAAAGGAACCTGACACCTGGGTTTGTACACACTCAAATCTTAACTAAGGGAAACGGTGACAGCACCATAAATTTGCCTGTTAATTTAAATTTAACTTGAAGATTTCATTCTCTGACTCTAGGTGCAGTGCTAATAAGTGATAGTGGTTGAGCTGGTGAAGTTAAGGTCCATCTGGTAGGCTGTGACTTCTCTAGAAACTTTCTGGCTTACCTCAGAAGAACACAGAGAAAAACAGAGGGCTGTATCACTGAATTCACTCCCTGTGTTATGGGTCATGAGAGAGCCCCTTGCTGCTGGATGGACTCGTTTTGACACTCCCTTCTATCAGCTTCCACACTGTGTATAACCAAAGCAAAGGACAGATGAGGTGGGGTAAGGACAGGTTATTTTTCTTGTACTGGTGCATGTGCAAATGTAGGAGAAATTGTGAAAAGCTTGAAAAGCTTGCCTGCCTGCCTGGCTTCTGTCGTAGACAGCTATACAGATTGGGAAGAAAATCTCAGTTTTGCTCTTAATTATTAAGGATCAAGTGCTTCCCTCCCTGTAAAGAATGATTCGGTTTGCTGTTATGCAGATGTGCCCTGTCTGAGTGACCTTCTTTTTTGGTCCAGCTTCCTTTGAAATTTATCTTTAAATAAGATTTGGATATAAAGTCTCATATTATCCTGCCATTTAGAAATTGCATCCAAAAAAAGAAAGTTTCTGTAGTCTCTTGACAAGTTTATAATGTTTAGAGTTTTGACTTGTTGGTCTCATTAGTAAGTTTGTATATATGTGCGTGTGTGTGTGTGTGTGTGTATAAGCAAACACAATATATTTGTATTTGGTCTGTAAACCATCACACTGTTGTAACATGAAAGCTAACTTGGGAAATGTGTTGTGTGTGCCTTGCACCCAGTCTTACCATAAGTCTGCTTGAGGTTAAGAAGGAATTGAAGTATTTTGTAATATCTGCTTGATTAGCATAGCTACATAAAACCAGTAAAACTAAGCTTAATAGCACTGTTCTGCAACTGCTTGAAGGAATCAAATGTCTGGCATTCTCTCTGCAAGCAGGTAACACACAGCTGAAGAGACCTGAATCAACTGGCACCTGGCAGGTCATGCCCACTTGAATAAGCTAGAACAGACTGGTTCTGACGTATGGAACGCGGAAGCAACCCTTTGGACCTAACTGCTCTTGAACCACAGGAAACATATAAAAATGCCAGTGATTTGGAATAGAGCTTAAGGAAGAAAGAAGGAACTCACTTCTGTTCTGGCTCCTCTTATCGAACATCTTGACCTCAGAGACTAAGAAAGATGAAAATCTGCAGTCACCAGAGCCAAAATCATGGCATCAGGCTTGACTAATACGTTTGATTAATGCATCACTCAGTTATTAACAGATAGATTGCCTATTAGTAGCACATAGATAAAGTAGTGTTTGATGTTGTTGGCTGTCTCAGAATACTCCCATCGTGACTGTACCTAGTTACCTAACAATAACAGCTGCAACACTGTCTTAGCATCATATCTGGCAGTTAAAATATATTTGTTTAGCAAAAAAACCCCACTCAAACATAATCAAAAGTCTCAGAACTTCCCTGAATTTCTTAAGATTGCTTTATGGTTTTCTCCCTTGTGATTTGACTTTGACTGCTTACAGAGAGGTACTAATAGGAGGCTTTCCTTTGGTGTCATCAGAATAGTCACAAGAGCATTGACACAACTAATGTGTTGCTAAAAATCTATCAGCAAGTGTAACCTTTCATTATGTCACAGCTGGATAAAGTATTAGCATACCTTGTATCTGTCTAGGTATATTATGCTTATTTATGACATTTATCTTCTTCTCTTCAAGAAAAGAACGGTCTTATGAAAGCAAACGAGGTCATCTTCTAGATTTTGGTTATTTCTTCACCATTAACCTTTTTTAAGCTTTATAAATAGGATTTGAACACTAGTCTGCTAAGAAATAATTGTTTTCATGAAAATTGTTTAGGAATGATATGCAGGATGAATGTGTATATATCAGTCCAGGAAGCGGTTCTAATCTTCCAAAAGAACTGTACTAATGGGTGTAACACCTTATAATTAGATACTATATGTGCTTGTAAGGTTTGGTATAAAACTTCAATATTTCTCAAATACTACCAAATGGAAAGATACCAAGATGATGTGAATAACAAACTCCGTTAGTGCTAGTATGATATTTTCCCACCCAGCTATTCAGTAAGAGCACCTCAGAGTAAGTTTATGCAAAACTGATTTGTGAATATATAATTTGAAAGCTGCTATAATTGGTTATGGAAGATTATACATAGAGAATCTTTCTTTCACACTGCAATCATGATAGCAATATGTCTGAATCTACTTGTACCCAGAGTTAGAAGACAGACATCCAGTTGTGTGAGATTTAAAGGGGCTCTTGTCAACAGATGTCGTCTACTGATTACTGTGGTCCTTTACTAAGCTAAAACAGCCACTTCCAATATTCCTGATGCAGAGTTAATTTGGTAGGTAGTATTTCAGTGTTAATACCTGAACGGGCTAGTCTTGCTGCAGAGCCATATCTAAGCAGCTTTACACCTGTGTCTGCTAAACATTAGTTTCTCACTTTCCTCTGAATAGTATCATTGCCTTGATGTACTCAGTAGAGCAAAACATTAAAATTACCAAAAAAAAAAAGAAAAAAACCCATCAAAATTACTAAAAATAGTTTACTTCTTTCTTACCTTTGACGTTACATGTTCCAGTGCAAAAGTAATACTGAAATAGTAAATATGAAACATCAATCTTGGCAGGTCTTTTACAACTGTATTTCTTATATGTTGTTTTGAAGAAAAAATTTTGCAATTCAAATATTTTGGCACAGGTGGTAATGGGATTATGTCTTGATTGAGACATATGGCAGCAAGGAAAAGAAGAATAAATAATGTCTTGAGTGACTAGTACTTGAATAAACCTTACACAGATATTTGCTAATTGTAGCCGTTGTATCCACTCTCACTTTATTTGCTTTGTACACATACCTGTAGCACGTCTGCCTAGAAAAAAATTAATTGATATTTGGATTGGAAGTCTTTGTGAAAGTTGTTCGTGTAGGTAGGTTAGTGTCTCAATACTGGGGCAAACGTGCTCAGTGCAGGCAAGATTCTTCTGTTCTACAGAAGGCCATCGCGTATGAGTAAGGAAACTGAGGCAAGCATCCTGTCTGTCCTTGTGCTGTGGCTACCACAGGCACAAGGACTGCTCCCTACTACAGGCTGGAAGATCCAAGGTAGGAAGGGCAGGGATAGAGGATCTGCTGCATGGGTCAGGGTTGCTCTCCAGAGCCACTGAAATGATTTTTAATAAAGAGCTTTACTATTGGAAATCACCTTTTTCTCTCCAAACTGATTTACGTTCGTGCGAAAAACTCTGCCATGACTTCTTGTTTGCCAGAACCCTTACTTGTCAGAAAAAAAGTCTCCTTATGTTTGCCCTCTTCACAAGCATTAAACAACCTAGGAAAAATATCAAAGCCAAAACACCATTTTCAGGTTTGTATTTTTGTGTTTGTTTTTTTTTCCCTATGTCGGAGTAGTCCCAGTTAAAAGACCTTTTAAATTCCTCAAGGAAACATAATTCTCATTTTGCCTCTAACCCACTGGGATGACACTGTGTGAGACTGATCATGAAAAGGGTTCGTGGGTTGTGAGAGAAGGGAAGAACTAACTACAATTGCTAGTGGCAGTGGGGTAGCTGTGCCCAATCTCCATGGCTACGTATACCTGGACCGTGTTTGTGCTATTTCCATTGTCAAAATATTGCACATGGGGGAAGAAAAATGCCCCCAGGAATTTTGGCCAAAGTAGGGTTCTTCTAGACATCGTGTTACTGAAAGCCTGTACATTAAAGCTGCAGTTTTCCACTAAAAGTAGTTTAACATCAAGGAGCTTAATTCACAATCTAAAGAGAAAACCCAAGGTCTTGATCCCATGCTCGTTAAAGCTTTCAGGAGTTTTGCCAACGTTTTGAGTAGGAGCCGGTTTAGGTGGCAAGTGAGTCTACCTTCCCAATGACTCCTTCATTTCAAACATCTGCCCCTTTTTCATTCAGCTAGGAGGTTTCTGTGAATAGTGCTTTTGAATGCTGTCTTTCTTGTAAAACCTTGAAGAACTCACCCAGCCAGGTCAAACTACAATGAAGAGCTTTTTGAATTATGAAACTTGTGGGAAAAAAAAAAAGAAAAACTAGAAAATTTTAAAATGGCTTAATACCCTGAAATGTGCTAAATGAAAGTAGCATGTGAATGATTTCTTGATATACAGGTACATTCTGAAAGTCACTTTAATGCAATGCTATCTTTTCTTCTTCTGTAACATACTGATCAGAACGCAATTTCTTTAAAAGAATTTATTGTTCCATGCGACTGCTGTATGAGATGGCTTTACACTTGTATTGTTCCAACTGGAGCATCCAACTTGGTGCAAAATGCAAAAGCTTTGAGCCAAGACTGTGTCTTTTCTTATTTAGATATCAGCAGTACCGTGCTGTGCTGCTCCCATTGCTCTAAGGTTAAAGCCTGCTTTGTGAAGGTGGCTTTTCCATGCTCTCGTAATCGTTCCTTTCTTGGTTGTTATGGAGATAAAGCTTATGCAGTCCCTTTTTTGCTTACTTTATCATGCTCCAGGTCCAATAGCACAGTAAACAACCTATTAGGCAACCTATTTATCTATGTCAGTGCTGCGAGTTCAGACCTCTATTATTTAAGGTATGAATCTTTTTTCAGGTAGGTTTGTCTGGAATTGATCCAATTTTTTTTTTTTTTTTTCAAATTGCACTAGCTTTTACGGGATTTTTAAAAAGATCTGGAAAACTGTTTTGGTAAATATGTCTTTTCCTGAAAATAACAGTCAGTTATTGGCTGAGCTTGTGTTTCAGCTATTAAGTACAACATTACCCAATCTAATATTTTGCACATAAAATAGCTAGTAACACATAAGGTGTTTCAGATTATTTTCTGATGAACCTCAGTGAACTAAAATGTTTCAAATCTTTTCATTTCCTGTTACCTGGTTATTTACTTGAAAATCTGTTAATGATTTAAAAAAAAACCCAGCATTAAAGGATGTTACCTTCTTTCTCTGCATATCCCACTGAGAAATTAGATGTGGTTTTCTGACCAACTAATTGCTGAAATTTGCTATATACCATTGAAGAACTAATTCTGAGTAGGTCCTTACTTTTAAAGATTTTTTTATTTTTTTTATCTTTAGATGACATTAGCTGTGAAAAGCACCTCCGGAAGTGTCATGAATTACATACAGGAATTCTGAATCCATCTATGCTTCCTACCTTGCAGAGAAATGTCCTGAGTCAGAAATTACTTGGACTTTACTTGGTGCTTCTTGAACGTTGCCTCACAGGAGATGCAGCTGAGCAGTGGTCTTTCCTCTGAGCTAGGCGTGCTCGCTGGGCTTCACCTCCCAGTGCAGACTTCAGCCACCCCTCCATGCCCCCCCTCCCCAGGAGGCTCTGCTGTCCTGGGAGGGACAGCTGGACACCATGCCCAGCCTACACTAGAGAGTATTGGTATTAAATCAGTTTATGGGTGTGTTTGTGACAAAATCCTAGCTCTCTGCAGGAGGGAAATCAGTTCTCAAACACTGCTTTGGAGGCAGGCTTCTGTTGAAAACCTGAGGTTTGTAAATTCCCGTATCCTAAGCTGCATCAAAAGAAACGTGGCCAGCAGGTTGAGGGAAGTGATTCTGCCCCTCTACTCTGCTCTCGTGAGACCTCATCTGCAGTACTGCATTCAGCTCTGGGGCCCTCAACTTAAGAAGGATGTGGAGCTGTTGGAATCAGTCCAGAGGAGGGCCACGAAGACCATCTGAGGGCTGGAGCACCTTTCCTATGAAGACAGGCTGAGAGAGTTGGGATTGTTCAGCCTGGAGAAGAGAAGGCTCTGCAGACCTTCTAGCAGCCTTCCAGTACCTAAAGAGGGCCTGCAAGAAAGCTGGAGAGGGACTTTTTACACGGGTGTGTAGTGACAGGACAAGGGTCTTTAAATTGAAAGAGGGTAGATTTAGGTTAGATCTAAGGAAGAAATTCTTCCCTCTGAGGGTGTTGAGGCACTGGAACACGTTGTCCAGAGAAGGTATGGATGCCCCATCCCTGGAAGTGTTCAAGGGCAGGTTGGATGAGGCCTTGAGCAACCTGGTGTAGTGGAAGGTATCTCTACCCATGGCAGGGGGTTTGAAACTAGATCATCTTTGAGGTCTGTTCCAAAGCAAACCATTCTATGATTCTATATCCTCAGTTGCACAGGTAAAATCTCTGTTGCACTGAAATGTCTGAACATTTAACTGCATTCATAAATTGCTGGAAAGTCTTTGTTCAAGAAAAAAGAGCATTTCTGGCAGCTATAAAACAAGATACATATAATATCTTCACGTCTGCATTCTGCTCTTCAGAGACTACATTAAGCATAAAACATCAACCTTCCTTACTTCCTGAAACTCGTTAAATTTAAAAAGAAATGATCCTGGGAAATACTTTGGGAAAGAACTCTGCTTATGGAAACACAGCATTAGATCATCTTATTATAACTCTTGGGAGAAAAAAAAAAAAAGCAAAATGCAACCTTTTTATCTCTCTCTTTTGTTCCATTCCTGTAACTTCCATCATGGATTATTCTATTGTGAGACTTAATCCTGTAGATAAAATGAGTCCTCTTACTGCTGTGCTGACTTGGGTGTATTGCATTATGCAGTAATTTTCTTTTAATCCTTATCAAACAGAAGACATGCTAGGACAGTTTTGTTAAACCAGCTATGTATTATAGCTTTATTTTTCTTCCAGTCGGTATCAGCAATGATGATTTTAGAAAACTTTTCTGTGACACCTCAACAATGAACATGCAATATGTTGTCTACTGTTTATAACATAATTCCATTTTTTTTTCTCTGGAGGAATTTAATATGACTTGTAGATACTAGTCAGACTGTGAGGACAACTATCTTTATTTTTAGCATCAATTTTTCAGTCTCCATAACATCAAGGGAGGGAGTTCAGTCTCAGAGTGGGATTCACTGGAGTTGTGTCCAACTAAATCAAGGCTGAGTCTAGTGTAATAATGTTTAGTATTGTATCGCAATATTGTAGTTTTGGGGTGCAAGGTTGTTTTTAGTGTTATGTTACAATCTTACGGATGCTCACAGAGGCATGGAGGATGCCATGCAGCCAGTCCTGCTTTGTCACCGCCACATCATGAGATTGTATAACAGGGGAAATGGCAGGGAGAGATGCACAGTCCCATCTGCTTTATAAATTTATGTCCCTATATCAAATGCTTACATTCATATGTGTGTATATATATGTATTTACGTACGTACTCTTTTTGACTCCTGAGACATGAAAACAGGTATTCTTTATTTCAAATTTGAGCCATGGTTAAGTCCTCAATTCCTTGTTCAGGATTTTGTGGTGAGTTGACCTTGGCACTTAAACTCAACACAAATTTAAAATAAAATGACACTTCTTTAACATTTTTAGAGAGGTTATAGTACTCATATAGTCAGTCTTGGACTTCTACATATTGGTGCCTACTTATGCTCCTCTTATTTTATCCAAAAAAGCACACTTCAGCCTTAACTGGGAGGAACTCTCTCTGAGACAGGTGGCAGCTGATCTTTCTGCTTGTATGCAACCCTTGATCTCTCTGCAGAGAGTAGCACCAGCAGAGCTGATGTTGAAGTTGCATCAGTCTTAGTGATAATGAGCAAACTCGGCATGTTTTGTCTGTGCTTTCCCTTGAGCAGGGTCTATGACTTCACTTTGTCCTCTGGGGAGTCAGCAACTCTTAATAAATATTAGCCAGTAATAAGGCATTATCAGTCAGGGCTCATCGTTGACTGGCATTGAACCAGAGGAATAAATGCAAGTTGAAGCTGATTGATAATGATTAATCTCAGCACCATCTGTCAGTGATACATCTATCCAAACCCTGTGGTTCCGCATCTTGTCTAGCACCACTTTGCATGGGGCCGAGCTGCCAACTTTGCTCCATCTTGACTTAAGACTTCAAGAATGAACTGCTGTACTGCTAAAAGGTTCCTGCTGCTGAGTTGCTAGTGCACGCCATATACAACCGTTTCGGCAAATTCCAACTTTGTTCTCTATCAACAGTTACGTAGAAATATTTCACTGAAATGAATTGCCGTACAATACATCAGCCCTGTCATATCTCCTAGACTCCCTGACTGCACAGATTAATCTTGGAGAGAGAAACATATTTCCCATGTATTCACTGTTTTTGGAATCTTATGGAGAGAGAATGCACGATGGCAAGGTACACGGTTTAGTCATCTTACTTGGAGGGGTGCGTGTTTCTCAGGGGTGACGAAGCAATGAATAAATTAGGTTATAGTGAGTGAATGCTAATAAACATTACCCCACCACCACGTATGCAGCATAAGCTTGTGTCTTATAGAAAGTATTTAAGAAATACTTCAGAATTCAACAAAATGTTCTACTTTAATTCTTCAAGTTACAAACTCAGGTTACCTTAACACAGTCTAGGAAAGAGAAAAATAACTATGCTTAAAATGCCTCTGACAGCTTTCTCATACACTAGAGTGTCACAAGCTTAAATCTGAATTGCAAAATCTACCAGAAGAAACAAATGTTGTATTGCCATCTCTTGTCAGAGACAATTTTTAAATCCTACTGATAGACTCATCTATTCAAGGTGTTTTTTTTTTTTTTCTGTGGAGGAAGAGGACCTTTTAGCCCTCTTGTTCACAGATCTCAATCGTCTTTTCCTACCCTTTTCCATAGGCCAGCAGTGTGGCCTCTGGTAGGTCTTTCCTCTGGTAGATCAGCTTATGGGGCATTTGTGTTCTGCAGGTGGGAAGCGTGCAGGGATATAGAGCTCTTCTGAGGACTTCACCAGGGAAAAATCCCTGGCTGCAGGGCCGTACCCCAATCTTGTTCCTGCTTGGCATCAGGTGTGGTGTTGGCATTGCAACCCACTAACCAGCTGTATGCAGTGTAGAGACTCAAAAAGCAGAAGAAAGATGCAGGGTTATGCCACATAAGCATCCAAAGGCATTTTCCTTGCTGAGGAAGTTGCATGGAGGAGTCGGCTGCCTGAGTCTGAACTTGGTAGTCTTCATATTTGGGAGAAAAAACTACATGTGCACCACACTAATGGAAAGAAAAGGAAACATATCTGCATTTCTAGTGGTCTAGGGCAGTTGTTTTCTACCTCTGGTTGCAATAAATGTCATTAACATAAAGCTACATTTAGCTTTAATATGAGATTTAAATTAGCTGGTTTGGGCTGCACAAATTAAATGCTTAATAGAACCCAACTCTCAGAGAGTTGGTTGGTGCTTTTGAATAGATTTCAGTGTTTCAAGGTAGTCACTTACAAAACAAGCCACCTGAGTACACTTGTCTTTTTCTGAAAATAAGTCTAGACTAATGAGGGAGAAAGAGTGCCCTTTTTCATAGCTTGGTTCTGGTAAGTGCAAATATTCCGAGAGAGCACAGGCACGGAAGACATATATGCACATTTATGGGGATTGTGACATCATCCATAATTTAACAAAGTTATCAGCAAGACTGCTGCAGAAAAGGTTATTTTTATGGAAAAAAATATTTTCACTGTTTTAGCACTCTGTCACTGTTCAATGAACTTCTTTGTAACAGGAAAATGTAATGTTATAATTGATCCGTATGCTGATAGTTTAGGGCTGAAACATGAAAATAATAAGACATAATGAGGCAGTCCTGAGTGAAAATATTCAGATAAACAAATGTGTTCTACATTAATTCTAGATTTCCACAGGACCAGCATGCAAACATTTAATTGCTTCTGAGCCATAAACATCTTCATAACAACCAAAAGAATCTTTGAATTTCATTGTAACTTTTTTTCTTCTGAAGGTTTTTGCAACTGTTCTCTTTCTTTCCAAGTTAAAAATATATGTATCTGGTTTTAGTTCAGTTTAAGTGAAAAACAGCTCATTGCCATCCTTTCTGACAAGGTTTAGTTGTCTCCATGTGAACTAGTTGCCTATAGTGGGAACTTATATATTTGGCCATCTACTGCACATGCAGATACCCATACAGAAATATCTATACTTGTGTGTCTTAATGACAAACTGAAACCCATTCCTTAGGCTTGTTTCATTTATCCACACAGGGCTGTCTAGTGCCACTTCAGACAGCCCATGCTTTCCCACCTGGCTCCCAGAAGCTGTTCCAAAAGGACTTGAGTCTCTTTTAAGGCTTCTGTCTTATCCACCACTTTTGTGTGCTTCTTGCACACCTTGATGCCCAAGGTATCTCAGATGTCAGTAGATGCCTATGTATGTGCAATCGAATTGAGCCCTGTGCTGCACGCATGAGGCAGGAGGTGTTTCAGTCTTTTTTTGTAACCCTCTCTTCAAAATTATAGAGACTGTATCTATAAATGTACTCAACAAATTACCAGTGATGCCTGAGTGGTTTTGCAACAAGCAGTCCAGAAGGTCTCCTTTCCTTGCAGCAAGCCACACCATTCTTTACCTGGAGAATCTACAGCCAAGTGTCAAAGTAACAGTAATGAAGAGAGAAGACAACATCGGACATAAAGGACAGCTGAGAATCCAACCAATCCGGTCCAAACACCTTTTATATTAAGAGTGACAGCAGCAGTCTTCACCCCATCTGATGCTATATATTTGGGGTAGTGCACACAACTTCAGACTTTTATCACAACGTATCTAGCAACTTCACATTCTTCTTCGCATTGATACACACAGGGCCCATCTGCGGCAGTGGAACACTGTTGCTCCAGCTAATGGAAAGGAAGTAATTCTTGCTTCAGAAAGCATGACTGGATCAGGGAAATTAATTCAGAGCCTGGACTACTGCCATGGATATTACATGTGCCTTCTCTCTCCTTTCCTTAGTACAGTGACTCAAATCTCCTCAAGTTGATTGGAAAGGGCACAATGAAACTATCTCTTCGTCTCCTTCCCTTAAATTCCTTAAATGTCAAAACCAGTTAAATCATTTTAGTAACACATGCAAATTCAGAGCATTATCCCTATCAAAACATGATTGGTTGACACATCTAAGATTGCACTTTCTATCATAAACATAAACACTGACGTCCTTCTCCTGATTCTTGAACCTTGCAAGGCACTCTCCCTAGAATGAGATTTATGACTTGAGTTTTTTTGTGTGATATGTCTAGGTGTGTCATTTAGACTGCAGAATTAAACACCTTCTGGCTAAATATCTGCTTTCATGCAGCACTGAGCTCCAATTCTCCACAATCCACTGTTGCTCCACTACTTGATCATTCTCAGTTTACCGTCAGATATAACTAGCTTCTGCTTAACATCTAAATAAATATTGCCAGGATGTGCTGCAGAATACAATTTACAAACACAAGCGCTGCTGTATCTTCAGCTAAAAGTCCTTTCACTTCTATGATGGGCACTACATATAGCAAAAGGCCACCTTGTAAGCAAAATGGTTGCTACTGCTCTACCTTTCTTATTACTTTCCCCTTCTTCCCCTTGCTTTTCCCTCTTCCCTCTCTTCCTTCTCCCGTTTCTCCTTTTTCTCCTTCCTCTTTCCCTTGCCTGTCCTTGCCCCTTCCATTTGCCTTCCCTTCCCTCAGACTAAAAGGGAGAACAGTCATGTGATTCACAAAATACTTCTACCTCAAACCCTAGGAGTTTTCGATCAATGTTGTTCCCTTAACTGGTCTTTAGTTAACCATCACAGTACTCTATATTTTGGTGTTTAATGAGCTGGTTGGCTACGTTAATACTTAATACTTGTTCAACGTTGTACAATAAGTACACGCGTTTGAGTTGATTCATAGTTAAAGTTACACGGTATTACTGATGTGGATGAGAGTTGCAAGTTAAAGTCTCTTAGTGCTTTTTGACAGCTTAGTAATGAAAAGTACTGAGAAGTTAAAAAATAAAAGAAGCTATGAAAACACCAGAGGCTGTTTTTGTAACCTTTGTGCAAATAGGATGAACTAACACTGGGTAGGTTGTGGGTTTGTAATATTATTTGGCGTGTGGAAAAAAAGGAAATAGATGAACAAAAATTAAAAGATACTGTCTTCTTCAGTTAATTTTTTATCACCTTGTAGCTTGTCTTGCATGGGTCATCCCAGTTAATGCTTTCAGTAAGGGCTCAGAAAAAGCCCTTAAGTAACTCCAGCACCAATGAATTCAGTTCACTTCAAGACAGCTAGGCTCAGGTCCTGCTCAGTCGCATTGAAGCTTCACCTGGTGAACAGAGAACAGAGGAAGATTTGTTATGAACTGTAGTTAAAACAAAATTTTGTGATTCAGCTTGTTTCAGCTGACAAAATTCATAATGAACAGAAAGAGACCCTCCTGCTTTGTCTGTAATTGCAAAGATGCCCATTGTTTTTCTGGTCTTCAACTTACATTATAGTTAAATTAGGATTTTTCCCTGAGCTTTCTGAGGCAGAGCAGCATATATATACATAGATACTGCATTTATACACAATTTTGGAAATCTTAATGAATCCCTGGGGAGTCCCTGCTACTGACCATGGCCCTGCTGTGTTAAGTGCTTGGATTCAAATAGATGGCTCAGCTTCAAAAATAGGCATTTCTTTCAACATAAGAGCAGAGGTGATGAGTAGATAAAAGGGAACAGATCGAAAGGTGTAGCCTACATGCTTTGGTAGTTCAAGCATTTGAATTTGCAGCACGGGACAGAAGAAAACTGTTTTAAAAGAAAGATGGGTCTTAGCTGGAATATTCTGGATCTCTATCCACATGTAATGGGCATGGGCATTCAGCTACAAGGCACAGAAATATCAGGAGAAGGAGCATGGAAGCTGCAAGTCATGCTCAGCAGCTTTTTCTGGCACTACCTGAGGAAGATTGTGGTTGATTATTCTCTCAAGCCATATGTGCTCACCCTCCAAGAGCTTTTCTAGTCAGACTGAAGAAAAAAATATTGTAAGAAAAAAGAGGTTTGAGTAGAGCAGAACCTAAATGAATTTGCTGTAAATTCTGTCCTCTACCTTCACCACATTCAATACCTATAATGGCTTCATTTATCTGCCGTGAGTGAGTTTTGATCTACCAGAGGGTGTTTTACAGACCAGACAAAGTGCACAGTGAAGTGGTTGTCATCTCCATACATTACACATTGCATTTTGATAGTCACTACTTTTAAGCTGGGATTCTGCCTCACTTGAGAAGAGAATGCAGACCAGTGCACCTGAGGTGACAGTATGCTGGTGTGTATATTAGTATTTTATTTACTTGGGTTTACAGGAAGACAATATCTCGTAGCCCTACAAACCCATGCATAGGCAACTGAAATAGGTTCTCAAGTGAAACCCTATAGATATAAGGAAGAAATCTTGTATTTGATGAATCTAACAGCTGTTCTATTTCTGTGTTATCTGTAAGCTGAAGGATCATCAGTGATTAATCATCAGGATTAACCTATAAGCTAGAATGTGGAAAATTAAGAGAGTATATTGACACGAGTCAGGAGGACATTGAAAGGACTGAGATGTGGCGTTTCTTTCTCAACTCTGGAGGCCAGGTGGCAGAGTATCAGGGATATCCTGGAGAGACCATGAAACCACCTTCTAAAGAAACTTGTGGAGGAATATGTTTGCATGGGTACTAAATTATTTTAATGTTAGTGAAATATTAATGCTATGTAAATGAATAGTGTAGCTGAAATCCTAACAATAGAGGTAGGAGAAGAAAAGAGCCATATCTGTGTAGGAAGAACAGCAGTATCTCTACTAGCTAATTCTATCTTCAGTTGTGCAAAGCATTCCAGATAATACTTAATATTTTATGTTATTTATGATATTTTCTCTATGTATTTGATATTTCCTTTCCTAAAAGTCCTTCCTCTGCTTACTGGCTGGCAACCATTAGCACCTGCTTATCAGAATTTTAGTTAGGTTTCTCCAAAGCCTGATACCATGTGATGCTTTCTGAGCAGAGACCAAGCTCTGGCTCACATGCCAGCAGAGAGTTAAGCTCTTAAGAGGGGCAGGGAAGGCAGAACTACCAAGGAGGTTGCTCAGCAGCCCCGATCCACATCACTCAGGCACAATGGAACGGTTGGAGCAGACTGGGCAGCATGGCTGACACAGGGTGCTGACTGTCTGACTGCCGTCAGGGTCCTGTGATTGGAGAGGAGGGGTGTTATCCTTCCACTGCATTAGCACTGTCAGAAAGCATCCGTCACAGTGAGGTGAGTGTCACTCAAAATGTATTGCACGCTCCCCACCTTTAATATTCTGCAGGTGCACTCTTCAATTAGACATGAGATTGATTTGCCAGAAAGCAGCAGCAAAGGGCAGAGAGGACCCTAGATTTTTTTTTCTGGCTTCAGACCAAATTGTTTTTATCCCCACTAGGAACTAACATTAAAAACTAACCCCAAATGCTCTTGAATTTAGGGATGTGGGTGTTGAATTTTGAATTGAAATTCCAGCTTTCTTCACTTTAGGGCATTCAGATTCAGCACATTAGAGCAAAAGAGGCTTGAACTGTCAGTTCTCATCCTTTGAATATTGCACCAAGCTGGTAGGGCACATCTGCAACCCTCACTGAGATATGTACTTTCCTTTCTTGTTTCAACTGCTAAAGTCCAGAAAACTGCAACACATCTAGGAAAAAAAGACCTCATATTTGACCAAATTGAACGTGTTAAGAAATATTAAGTCTGTTTGTGGTTTGGAATTTTGAGATCACACAAGGACAGTGAAGAAATGAGAGTCCCAGGAGGACCTCTGATCTGCCTAGCCTGAACCCTCCCTTCACCTGCATGGTAGCACATGCTGCTGTGGCAACCCTGCCACTCTTAAACGAGCATAACATGAGCTCCAACATGTATATACAGCAAGCTAATTCCCTGGGGCCAGAACCAGTGAATAATCCTGCCTGCACCTATTGTGAAGCAAGTATTGCTGCAGGTGCTGTCTCATAGCAGGTCTAAGATGCATTCTTACCTGCATTGGTGTTGGCTACTGCAGCCAGTTCCCTCACTGTAGATACAAGATGTACCTGAATGAGCTCAAAAGTGCTTGCTCTTCTATGGTTTCTGAGGTTTGTGTTAGTCAGAATAGAAGAAATCAAAATCTAGTGAAGACAATGTGGCATCTAAGGTAAGTGAACATATGTTGCATAGATCTCTGGTAATGTGAAAAGATGCCATGACATATTCTGAGTAAAACTGAAATGTCAGAATGAATGCAGAAGGATCAAATTATAATGATAATACAGTGAGCATCAAATTATGAAAGGTTTCCTCTCATGTCTATCCAGTAAGACTTTGCTGCTGTGGCAATCTAACTACTGAATGAGAAGGTAGTTTTAAAAGGGGCCCAAGACAATTGCAGCACATTAAAATGAAAGTGGCTTGTTCTGAAAGTATGTAAATAATATATAGGTGATAGTAGAACTTCAATAAAACTATCAGGATACCTTTCACCTCTGGTCAGTCTACATTATAAACAAGGCACCCAGTAAAGTTACAATAAGGTTGTAATGCAAGCACTGAAAAGTTACAAAATGCCTGAATTAAGCTTTATGTATCTATCTACATTTCTGTCTGTGCAGCCCTGGGCTGTCCCCTCGTTGTGTATGAATTGTGGCAGTTTGACTGAGGATCACATACTGTTTTTTCTGCAAGACTGTCTCTTTCAGTGCCCTGGGTGGACAGCACACAGTGATTGAATGGCTCCTCAATATTTTTGTTTTACCCTCATATTTCAGTGCATGGCCCACGGACACATTTACTTTATGCTGCTCAGACACTTCTATCTGACAGAATCACAAATGTCCTCGGGGGGGGGTTCTATAGTATTACTCATTGTAAGTTTTATTCATACAGTATTTTTGTGGTGTGAGTGGTGATATTATCTGCATTTTATATGTGGAGAAAGGCAGACAGATGAAGATTAAAATCAGCCTTTAATTTGAGCAGTAAATTTGAGGCACCAAAGATCATATATTTTGTAGAGTATTTAGTGCAATGACAAATCTATCTTTAGGTAGGAATTTTCTGGCAGGAATAAGGATAGGATTGTTATTAGACTGTCTAAATCACAAGACTATTCTTTCTCTTACAGAAAACCTGTCTTCCTCAACACAAGCTTTTCAGCCTCTGTTACCGATACATTGAGGAACCTTACATCATAAACCTGAGTCATCCCAGAAAATGGTCCATCTCGTGCGACTTTTATTCTGAGTGCTTGATTCCACTGCTTGAGCTAATGGAGAAACTGGGGGATGACGGTAGGTTGACATCTTTCATGTGGTCCAGACAGTGTGAGAAGTAAAATACAAACATTATACAAAACTCAACCCCAACAAGTCCAACCTTTGTATGGTTTCGGAAGTTCACCTCAAATCCAGTTATTTTGCAGTATCATTCACCTAAGGCGGAGCAGTGTGAGCTGCAGCAGCATAAGCAAAGTCATGCGCAGATCACGGTTGCAACAGAACTACCCCAGTCTCCCTGATGGGAACAGCTGGAGGGAAGCAGATGGCACCAGGTGTCCAATATAAAGCCTTGACATGATCAGGAGGAAAGCTAATGAACAGTTATTGTCACTCACCCATACTCCTACATCTTCTTGCATCCTCTTGGCATTTCTTAGAATAACTGTAGATGCCTCATGGCAGCTGTCACATTAGCCCTTCACCAGACAAGGAGACAGGAAACTAACTGTTATGTCTTTAACTGGTTGCAGGGTTACATTTCTTCCAGCAACTTTTAACCTCAAAGCAGAGAGCTGTCTTAGATCTTGTCAATATATGTTCCCCTTAATATAAAGATAATTAAAGTTTATATCAAGTAAACAATTTTATTTGATCTGTTTCTTTCTGTGCCTTTACCCTCTCCAAGCACTGGATTCCGTATCACATACCTAAAGACTTGGACTCCTCTCACAGGAGGAGACTTTCAACCCAAGTGCTCGCTGCCCAAACCTGCTGTCCCCTACGAACTCAGTGTCTCTGCTTTTTTACCATGTGCTACCCTGTAGCAGGGCTCCTCCACACTCAGAGCCTGGTTCCTTGTCCCAGTCCTTCCACCTCAGTTCTGTGTTCTTACATGACATCTCAGTCACTTTCCTGCCAGTTCCCTTCCTTTCTCCATCCCAGAGCCTTGTTTAATCTCAGTCCCACTTTGCCAGCATCCATATAGCTGCCAGCATCCCCTCTCTAAGGCCTATTCTTTGCAGTGCCTTTTGCTACAACCCCTATTGCTCATCCTACTTGATTTTCCTCTTCCTTATCCTCATCCATGCTCATTTTAATCCTCCATCTCTCCTCATGTCCGTGCCATTCCCAGCTGGGCAGGAGAGACGTCCTCCCTGCTTGTTGCTCCTGTTCCCAGCACTGTACATTTGAACAGACTGGATAGCTGGGCTGAGGCCAATGGCATGAGCTTTAATAAGGCCAAGTGCAGAGTCCTTCACTTGGGGTATAAAAACCCCAAGCATTGCTATAGGCTCGGGGAAGAGTGGCTGGAGAGCTGCCTGGCGGAGAAGGACCTGGGGGTGTTGGTTGACTACCGGCTTGATATGAGCCAGCAGTGTGCCCAGGTGGCCAAAAAGGCCAATGGGATACTGGCGTGTATCAAGAATAGTGTAACCAGCAGGAACAGGGAAGTGATCCTGCCCCTGTACTCGGCACTGGTGAGGCCGCACCTGGAATATTGTGTCCAGTTTTGGGCCCCTCGCTTCAAGAGAGATATTGAGCTCCTGGAGCGAGTCCAAAGAAGGGCAACTAAACTGGTCAAGGGGCTGGAAAATAAAACTTATGAGGAGCGGCTGAGGGAGTTGGGGTTGTTTAGCCTGGAGAAGAGGAGGCTGAGGGGAGACCTGATTACAGCCTACAAATACTTGAGAAGGGATGGTGGGGAGGTGGAGGAAGGACTCTTTACATTAGTGATGGGTGATAGAACAAGAGGAAATGGGTATAAGCTTAGTCAGGGGAGATTCAGGTTGGATGTTAGGAAGTATTTCTTCTCTGAAAGGGTTGTCAGCCACTGGAATAGGCTGCCCAGGGAGGTGGTTGAGTCCCCATCCCTGGATGTGTTTAAGAACAGGGTGGATGATCTACTTAGGGATATGGTTTAATGGGGATTAGGGACGGTTGAACTTGATGATCTCTAAGGTCTTTTCCAACCTAGAAATCTATGAATCTATGAATCTATGAATCTGGGGTCAGCGGCTGCGAGGACGGCCATCCTCTGTCCTCTGGCCAAAAAGTCCAGCAAAGTTATGAGCAACTGCAAACAGAGGCCTGTAATGCACAGTGGCAGCTAAGTGCAGCTCAGCATCACCACTTACTCTGCCAGCAATGGTGCCATCTGTAGCCATGAACAGAGAGCAGAAGACAGCTGATGTGTGTCACTTGCATTACCTGTCCTTACACAATGGAACCATTTGCTAAAAATTTATTTTTATCTACCCGAGAGCTGGCTAAATTACACAGTTCCTTCTGCTTATCTCTGTATCTCTGACATGCAGCTCATATAAAGCCAGTCATGTGGTAAAGATAGAAACAATGGACAAGCTCCTGAACAAATGTTCAAATAAGATCTAAAATACCCTCGTCCCCACCAAGCAATACACAATTCTCCTCCAACACAGCTAATAAAATTAAGGCTGTTAACAAACAGATATACCAAAATTTAAGGACCCAACTGTCTACCTGGACCTGTCTAAATAAATATCAGTGTATTCATATGACAGCCTCATAAAATGTCTAATCTTCAAAGCATTTTGCACTGCAAGAGAGCTGTTCTGTTTCATGAACAGACATTGCAATGAGGTAGGATTTGTGTATGGAGAATTTTTTTGTTATTGATTTAAAATCAGTCACATGGCAAATCAAATTGGCAAATGGAATTAGCCAAGAGAGCTAAGACACTACCAAATGTTCAGCTAAGTTGGAGTATCATGTGTAAGGAAAAAAGTGTAGAGCTTGCCTGCAAGCATTACATTCCTTGAACCTATCCTTGCATCTTTTAGGGAATGGTCTGTGCCTTTCAAAAAACAATAATCTTGGGGAGGAAACCATGGAGGAGCAAATATATATATATAAAAATAACTGTCTGGGTATGACAGTTTATAATCTAATAACTGTTATGATTTTGAGACATTTAAATTATGATTCTTGCACTATTAAGAAAGCTTGGAAAAATTTAAAGTACAAAGCTGTAACACAAAAACATAACAGATTTGGAGCATCAAGACAGTGATCCATCTAGTGCCATAACCCACATCTCAGCCCAGGCATGATTCTTCAGAGGAATGTGCTCAAATCACTCTAATTGACAACTGGAGAATCATCAGGGAATTTTTTTTCCCAAATTTCCTCACAGTTAGTAGATGATTCATAGATGTTCTCTTTCTGAAACTACTTATCCTTCTTAATATACTGATAAGCTCTCAGATGCAATGATAACCAGTGGGAATGTAAATATGATACATTAAAAATAAACAAGAATCAAGAGCTTAAATATCCTTTTATCAGTCATAACAAGTTGCTTTTGATTTTCACTGAATAGTTTAACTATACTTAGCTCTTTGTGGTTCATTCCACTTGTAAAGCCAAAAAAAAAGAACTTCCAAATAAAATTGGGGATGAAAACTTTAGGCTGGAAATGTTCATTAGGGTATCTTCTGACTTTTTACACAGTGCAAATCAGATAATCTGAACCAATAGTCCCTATGAAGGAGCTGTTTTGGAGTAGGACTGTCTGTACACAGAGATAGGAATTTGATTCAGAGACTAAAGGTTATTATGCTCTCCTCATAATCAGATCTCCCAGTGGTTAATTACTGTCACTATTAAATATTAGCACATTGCGTCCATTCTGAATGCTTTTAGTTTAAATTTCCAGCCATTCGATATCGGCATTGCCTTTTTTTCCAGGTTAAAGATTTCACAAATGTTTTGATGAAGTGAATTTACTTTTGGTTATTTAATAGAAAACAGTTTTGGATACCTTCAATAACTCTATCTTATTCTGACAGCTCTTCTAAAGTTGAATAATACAAAAGATCATTCTACTGAAGGCACAGCAGACATTAGACAAAATCCTTTAAAAAAGAAACCCAGGATTTTAGCACAGTCAATGATGCACTGGGATAGAAACCATCTGCCCATAGCAATGCCACAGGATGTGTACACAAGAATCTGTTCTTCAGTGGGCACCAGGGTGCAAAATGCTGAGAATAAAAAGAAATGCAAATGCAATTGACAACATCCAGGAGGACAAAACAGCCTGAAGAGCCTAAGCATGAGATCTGCCATGAATCTTCAGTACTACTGCAGAGCACTCCCCAAAGGGACAGATGGTAGGAAATTCTGCAGTCGTATCTGGTTAACCTGAATCCATTTCTAAAATCAATATTACATACCCTTTTAAACTGGTTATCACCTTTTCAGTGGCTAACATCTTTTAGAGACCATACTCAGATAAATTGAGAAATCAGACCTGTACTACCTTGATCTGATTCTTTCCCAGGCAAAGAAACTGTAAAATGTCCATTTAATCCCACTCAATAGACATCATAATTTATAATTTTCATTACAGGAAGAAGTAAACGAGAGAGAGGAAGACTACATTTTTAGACCACATATTTTAAATCTTATTCTAAATTACTTTTATTTTAAAAGATACGTTCTTTGTTAAAGATTTTAGTTTTAATTTTGCATTATTTAAGATGGTGAAACTCAAATGTTGCTAAAGGTAAAATATTTAATTGTATGTCTACAATAGCTGGATGAATCACAGATACTTCCAACTCATGGAATTTAAGAATCCCTTTTGGCCTGGCTCCTGGCCTTCCTTTGGTCTCCATTTTTTTTTTGGGGGGGGTTGTTGCACCTTACTCTGATCTAACTACTGGTCAGGAATTGTAATGTGTACTATTGCCCATGCAATAGTAGCACTTTCCCATTTTTAATAGATGATGAGATTGTTCGATTCAGAAGGACAATAGCTTTCCAGACAATTACGCGAGTTAGGTGGGAGTCACAGATCTGCAGCATGGGAGTACAAGGAGAGGAATGAAGCTGGGATTCTGCACCCCTCTCAATAGCTCTTACATCAGGCTAAGGTTTTGGGGAATGAGGGCTCACTTGTGCAGTCCAGAAAAGACTGAATTTACCTGTTTATGGTACCTATACTGCTATGGTCTGAGAGTTTTCCTCTCCCTGGTGAGTTGTAGTCATGTAAGCAGAAAACTGAATCGATGCTGTGACCTTACTCACTAGTCACAGGTACTGCATGGGTTAATGGTTTATCTCATGTTTACAGGGCAGAGTATATAAAAAAATGAAACCCAGTTAAAATACAATTCACATACCAAAAGTTGATTAAAATAACACTGATCTCAGGACTTGTGGTTCCCTCAAAGAAGGGAGATTCAGTTCATTACATCAGTTATTTTATTCAGTCCTAGATCTGCAAAAGGTCTCTAATGTCATAGCACTGAGAGTTGCAATACTTCGGGATTTCCAACATGTACCTTCTGGTGCTGCAAGAACTCCTTCAGGAGAGAGCAACCAGGGTTTTGTCCTTACTCAAACATTCTCTTTGTGTTGAGTGGGCTTAACATGATAGTATTCTGAAAGAGCCCTGGAAGCAGAAACCTGATCCTCCCTCTTTGACTTCATCTGAAAGTCCCAATCTCCATGTGAGTCACACCTCAGCAATGTGAGGGAAACAGCTTCAACAGAGGGCAGAAATAGCTGCGCCTATGGTGACAACTCAGACTAGAGAAGTCTCTGAGAAGGTTGAAATGGGCTCCCCTGGCTCCAGTCTCCATAGGCGAGTGCCATGGCTGAGCCCACTGCTCACCTGGACCAGCACCCTGGGGGTCACCAGCTCCCCCATGTGCCTGGAGCCCTAGCTGGGCAGGGAGAAGGAAAGAGCTCTGGGTCTGTGGGCTCTGAGGGAGTTTGTGTAACCATTTTGGGAAGAATTGAGGAAATTTATTCATTAAAAAGTGATATCTACAGATTTCAGGCATTGACAGAGTCAGACAGCAGCCGAACAGAGTTTTCAGGGATATATATTTGGACTGGAGTCCGGAGAGGCAGTTTGGAGGGATGTCAGCATGACAAATGTGACAGGCTTATACAAATCTCCACTTTCTCCTCAGAAAGATAGCTAACGGGGCTTGGAATTACAGGGGGTGAAGATGTGAAATCCATTTCATGCCGTGAGTTCGGTCGTCTGACTCTCACATTGCTCTGGGAGAAGAGTCCAGGTGCTCTGTGCTTCACCAAATTTTTCTTCTGATGCCATCCTTTCCTTGACAGTGCCAGCAAAGCTCTTCCCCCTTCCTATTCCCCTCACTGAGCCAACAGGCACTTTAAATATACGACGAGTACAGCTGAAACTTTCATTTAGATTCCTGACGACTGGCACCACAGTTATTATATCTCCAGACTGACAGTTCCTGCTGATTGGTGCCACTCAATTCAGAAAGCAATATCGCTTTGATATATCAACCTGGCAACTGCCTGCAGGAAGCTATTCTAGTCCTTCTCTCTGAATTTCACTCTAAGAAATACACTCCTTTCAACAGGATTTTTCAGGGAAAGAAAGGCAGAACATTTAAGAGAGGGGATGGGAAGCTCAGTATGCCCCCCATAGCCTTAAATAAGAGCACCTTTTTTCTTATTGAGGAGGTAGTAACTCTGCAGGAGACAAAGACCCTAGGAAGAGCCTTTACTCCAGGATTTTGCACACTTAAAAATCCAGATTTTATTCATAGAAAAAGGAAAGGGTTTTTTAAAATTTTCAGCTGACCTATATGTCCTTTATGAAGAATTTGACATGTTGGTGTTTTAAGAATATGTTGTTTGATGTTTCAGTTCAGGCTTTGTTGTGGAGCTCAAGGGTCAAATAGTCAAGATGTTATGGAGCAAAAACAGTTGGGAGAGTTGTGCTCAGCAGCACTTCAGCTGGGAGGATTAGGAGAGAGTTCCCTGGGATACTTACAGTACTCAGCTGCCGACAAGTTAGGGGACAGTCTATTCAACCAGTGTGGGAATCTGCCCGCACTAATATTCATACGTGAAAAATAAAGACAAAAGCATAATTTTTGACACTTAATCTTAAAGGTGGAAACTAACACAACTGGAATATAAGAAGCAGGTAAATAATTTTTATTTAAGCTTTCTAGAAGGAAGGGAATCTCAAATCAAGAGATGTAGAACCAGAGTACAATTAGATCAAAGTCAATACATATTCCCACTAATGACGTAGTACGAGGCTAATCATGTTCTCTTGCTTTGGACTGCCAAAGTGCTTTCTAATTTTTCTGGAAAATGGTATCAAACAACCATAGTCATGACCAGCTCTTCCCAATCTTATTTCAAACAGTAGTCTCAGGACAGAAATTTTCTCTCTGTCCCATGGCACTAACAGAATTTGAACTTGTGTTCCCTATGCAAGCAGCTGGGGCTGGCCTGCTGGAACACCCTGACAGGCACGGAAGACCATCTTGGGGATCCTTTCCTTAGCTCTCCTGTGGTTCCTCTGCTTAATTTTTTTAGTGTTTAAGAAAGTTTCACTTCAGTTCCTGGGTAAGAATTGCCTGGCTACTACTTATTTCTAATACTCTTTCCTATTCCTAAGTAGCCGCTTTCATAGAGGTAGGCTATTCTCACAATAGCAATGCCAGCCAGAGCCCGTGGTTCAACCCGAAAGCTTTGGGAGCAGACACGGGTGTAGGCTGTGAAGTGTTTTGCTAGCATTGCCAACAGCGAGAGCCCAAGGACTTTCCAGAAATGCAGGTGGCTGCCTATGATTTCTTCATCTTCTCTGAATGTGATTGAATTCCCTTTAGCTGTTGTGTATATCATCCTTCCATTTAGAGTTATTTTCTTAAGTGTATCTGGAGGGCAGTGGAAGGCTTTTAGTGAAGCTTTATTGCATGCTTCAGTAGTGCTGTATGAGAATATTCATTCAATGGTTTATTTAAGAAGGAAGCAGATGTTTTTGACATGTCAGAAATGTAAGAACACTTTATCTTGGTGAACTGCTTCTATCAGTTCCTATAGACATTATTCACCTGTGCACTTCTCCAAAGAAAGAGCATTTACAAGCAGCAGAGAACTCCTCCTGAATTCTCCAGCATGCTTCTGCACATAGAGGTTACAGCATCTCTGTGCACTTTGTTATTAACTCAATTGTAGGTGGAGCAGGTAGCAACACTTATTATATTAAATCCTATTAATTGAACACCTGGTTAGAAATAGCAATTTTTTTTTTCTTTGATTGCTGTATAGCAACTAGCCATGGTGATTTAAAGGCCAGCTATTCAGCACATTTTCCCAAAGATTTGTACTGATTTCCTTGTAACAAAAAGAACATAGCTTCTCTATCTTTTTACCCTTCCTCTTCCTGCTATCAGCTTTTGGTCCCCTTGTTAGGATGTAACATTTTACACTTTATCTGTCTGTTTGCATACCACCACTAAAGTAATTAAGTCTCTTTCTTCAGCAGACCTATGAAGGAGATGCCATCGTGTCAAAGAGGCATTTTAATGTTTCTTTCAAAGCTACTGTTACCTGCATGAAGCTGTATTTCTGAATGACTTTACTGCCAAGAAGTTAGAATATGAGTTAACTGACAGCTCTCTGTACTTGCCCACCCTCACATCCTCATTTACATGCATGAAAATGAGTGAGAAAAAGAATTGCTATATTGCCATGTGACTGTTAAGGCAGCTGCATGTAATAATAAAAATCTAGACATTTAGTGTTGGTGCTGGAACTGGAAGAACATGCAAAATGTTTCTGTCCAATTGGGTAAATTGATTAAGGGATTACTGTCTAGAATGGAGCACCAGGTAATCAATGGGCTGTGGTCAGGCCACTGGGTGACATAGTGCCGTCGTTACGTTTGCTAGGCTGTGCACATACTGCACGTCTGAGAGGAGCAGTACCGGGTGCCTTTCCCTGTACTTACCCTACCCGCCCTATCAGACACCTTGTCCTGAGCAGTGAAATGCATCTCATCCCCCACACTATCAACCCTTAAAAGGAATATTGCAATGAACCTACTACCTCCTTTCAGAGCATTCAGTTAAGTAAAACTTGCATTTAAAATCATGCTCATTCAAAAGTGCATAAACCTCCCCCCCATAGGACAATATTTTGGATAGCACAGAAAATGATTTAAGGAGTCTCCTGTGGGAGGAAGAGAGAATTTGGGATTACTCTTGTAGCTGGATTGTCTTTTTCTACATAGACAAGACAAAAAAAGCACCCAAGGAAAACAAAAGGATGACAAGGGGAAATGGTTCTGGAAAATGTTTCTGTTTCTGGTGCTGAGTCCCTTTTACACCCTCTCTGCTACAGAAATACAGCATCTGGTCAGACAGGCTGCTCATATAGCCAGCAAGTCCTTCCCAGTGTCTGGCTGTTGAAGGCATTGATTTATCTCAACGTGTCAGTCATGGCTCACAACAAAACGGTGAGATCTGTAAACAACAGGCTTTTTTTAGACATAAAATGAAAAGAGAGATTTAAAAAGAAAATAGAGAAAAGCTGAAGATGGAAATGACCCCTTGGGAGGGTTAGTAGGGTCTGTGTGCTTCACTGCTAAGCATTCCTGGAGGTGTCATAGAAGCGGGCTGAGGTGGTGAGACTGCTAGTCTCTTTCCCTCCAGCTGGTTGTCCCCGCAATGCCTCCCAAGCATGAGTCAGCCACAACAGTCCTAGGAGGACACAGTGGGACTGGGTATGATGAGAAAGCCATGAGAGTTTAACTTGCTTCCAGTAGCCCATGCACCCCTGCGCTCGCCATTAATGACCTTTTCACTCAAAAGGGCTGACAGATTTGTTTGATAAATTTAACAAATAAAAGCATATATAGATAAAGAGCATCAATTTCTTCATTTTCCTCCCCCGCCCCCAGCCTGTTGAGGGAAATAGTCTCAACATGTCGAGCTAAACAGGAAACATGTTTTGCAATTCTCTATGGGAGGAAAGGAGAAGGCTATGACATCCCAGGGAATTCTCAGAAAATGTGAAACACTTAGGTGAATCAACAACCTGATTTATAGTCTCTGTAATATAACTCACATCTGAGTGTGTAAGATGCCATTGTAGATGTGAGTGAAAGATGAGAACAATGAACAGAAAGAAAAGAAGAGGGGGGAAAAAAAGCTGCAGAACTAAATCCAAGCCTTTTGTAAATGGGCATTACTCCACTGATTGCACATAAGGGATAATATTCTGCTGAAAAGGACAAAATGAGTGTGAGGTTTTGAGAGACTGATTTCATGCAACCTGGGATTCAGTCACTTCACTTGTGAAATGTCTTCTACATTGACTCAGAGGAACTGGTACCACAAGACCCACTGCATAAATACTCCACCTATGTTTCTCCCACAGCAACAGAGAGGTGGGAGTGTTGCTAACAATGAGTCAGGCCCCTGAATTCTCTGTAAGTGCTCTCAGGACAGCATAGCAATTTTATAAGTTCTCAGCATTTTCTGGCTAAGGGTTTTATGGCAAGAGTACCTTCACAAATTCCACTCACAGCTGTTTGCAAACTTCATTGTTAATGGGAAATATTATTTCAGCTTTGTCAGTTGCATTTGTAGACAGGCTGCACTGTCGACAAGGTTTTCTGAGTTTGCTGTTGTTTTCCTAGGGCTACTTCGTACATTTTCAAATGAAGTATTTCTTCATAATAAGATATGTCAAACTTCATTTTGCAGTGAATCAAAGAGATTCTGCATTGAAGTGCCTGGGGAGAACTTTAGAAACTGAAGCGTGTCTAGAATTAAAACTTGAGGTTAGGCAGTTTGTACTAAAACTCAGGTTAAACATCAAAGATTCCCAGCACATGCGAAAGGATATCCTCTGTAGAAGATAGTCTAGGGTACTTAATGACATTTGATTACTTTTTTTGTTTTGCTACATATCTAGCTTGATAAAGTTCCCATGATACTCTGCTCACATGCGTCATTGCCAAACCCCTGTCCATTATCTTTGGACAGTCTTGGCTCACTGGGGAAGTTCCGCTGGACTGGAGGCTGGCGGATGTTACCCCCATTTACAAAAAAAGGCGGAAGGAGGATCCGGGGAACTACAGGCCTGTCAGTCTGACCTCGGTGACGGGCAAAGTCATGGAACAGGTTATCTTGAGTGCTATTAATGAGCACATACAGGTTAACCGGGTGATCAGGCCCAGTCAACATGGGTTTATGAAAGGCAGGTCTTGCCAATCAAACCTGATCACCTTCTGTGATGGGGTGACCCGCCTGGTTGATGAGGGAAGGGCTGTGGATGTAGTTTTCCTAGACCTCAGTAAAGCCTTTGATACAGTTTCTCATAATGTTCTGGTTAAGAAACTGGTAACTGCTGGCCTGGATAGGCACACCCTCCTTTGGGTTAAAAACTGGCTGGATGGCCGGGCCCAAAGAGTGGTGGTAAATGGGGCTAAATCCGGCTGGAGGCCGGTCACCAGTGGGGTTCCTCAGGGCTCAGTGCTGGGTCCAGTTCTGTTTAACATCTTTATCAATGACCTGGATGAGGGGATTGAATGTACCCTCAGTAAATTTGCGGACGACACCAAGCTGGGAGGCTGTGTCGATCTGCTCGAGGGTAGGGAGGCTCTTCAGAGAGATTTGAACAGACTGGATCGTTGGGCCGAGGCCAATGGCATGAGCTTTAATAAGGCCAAGTGCAGAGTCCTTCACTTGGGGTATAAAAACCCCAAGCATCGCTATAGGCTCGGGGAAGAGTGGCTGGAGAGCTGCCTGGCGGAGAAGGACCTGGGGGTGTTGGTTGACTACCGGCTTGATATGAGCCAGCAGTGTGCCCAGGTGGCCAAAAAGGCCAATGGGATACTGGCGTGTATCAAGAATAGTGTGACCAGCAGGAGCAGGGAAGTGATCCTGCCCCTGTACTCGGCACTGGTGAGGCCGCACCTGGAATATTGTGTCCAGTTTTGGGCCCCTCGCTTTAAGAGAGATATTGAGCTCCTGGAGCGAGTCCAAAGAAGGGCGACTAAACTGGTCAAGGGGCTGGAAAATAAAACTTATGAAGAGAGGCTGAGGGAGTTGGGGCTGTTTAGCCTGGAGAAGAGGAGACTGAGGGGAGACCTGATTACGGCCTATAAATACTTGAGAAAAGATGGTGGGGAGGTAGGGGAAGGACTCTTTACATTAGTGATGGGTGATAGAACAAGAGGAAATGGGCATAAGCTTAGTCAGGGGAGATTCAGGTTGGATGTTAGGAAGTATTTCTTCTCTGAAAGGGTTGTCAGCCACTGGAATAGGCTGCCCAGGGAGGTGGTTGAGTCCCCATCCCTGGATGTGTTTAAGAATAGGGTGGATGATCTACTTGAGGATATGGTTTAGTGGGGATTAGGGATGGTTGGACTCGATGATCTCTAAGGTCTTTTCCAACCTAGAAATCTATGAAATCTATGAAATCTATGAAATTTGAGAATATATATTTCTGGAATCCATTAGAGGCAGTACCTGAGCTTGAGATCTATTATTACTTCCTGTGCTTAAGAGGCTCAAGGCCTGATTTGTAATTGCGTGAAAGCTTCCAGAAAATCCAGATTCTATAGGCAATGATGCTAGGATTTCAGAAGGTGGCAGTCTGCCTCTGAACTGTAAGTGAAAATATGTTCTAAAGTTGAGGGAACCAGAGAGGTGGTGAACAGTACATGAATCTCAGCAATACTAAACACTCTGATACTGCAACAGTAAAGCACTGAAACGAGTTACCACTCTTTTCCCAAAAATGGACCCATGAAAACATGCTGATCTGGATTAAGCCAAAGTCTTTGGTACTTTGGAAAGCTGGGTTCATACCTTTCTGTGACACAGGACACATAGCTGGGTTGTTTACATCAATTCTAGTAGTAGTCTCCATAAGTGAGTTTTCCTGCAGTGGAGTCAGTTTATCTGTGTATCTTTCCAACAGCACACTGGTGGGCAGAAAAAGGAAGAAAACAAGTAAATCATCCAGAATGTTATGAACCATTGACCTATCTTTGAAAAAAATATTCTAGTTTAGGCAATGGCTTAGTTTTTGAGTACTCAGATTAAAAACTAAGATTTTCAGAAAATGACTTACATTTGTGAAGATTATCCCCCATCAGATACTTCAAGATGTGTATTGATAAACAAAGGCATTCAAAATCAAGAGTTACTGTGAACAATATAACTGCCCTAAGCATAGAACAACCTTAAATTATGTCTCTATGTGTATAGTTGTGTGTACATAGTTATATATTTATATATAGATGCTCTTTTCATGTTCATGAAAGAAGAACTTTTGTCAGACACTATATGGATGATTCTGAGGGGATATTCAACACAAATTCCTCTATTGAAACTATGAAAAGATACTCACATTAAGAGAAAAAAATCTGTAAGTATATTCAAAAATTTTTGCCATAGCTGTAAAAATTGTAATGTCCCAGGAAAAGGAAATCTGTTCACTGAATTTTCTAGTCTGTTACAGATAAAAGCTAAATGTCTTCAATTGTTTACTGTTCTACAGACATGAGTAAGAAGAAGGATTTTATCCAGTTTGCTTTATGGTATAACACTCAAAACATGTTTAGAATATAATTTCCATGATCATGATTACCCAGTCTTAGTTTCAAAGCCCCTTCCCTTCTCTTTTCCCTTCTCTTCCCTTTTTGCTTCCCTTTTCGCTTCCCTTCCCTTTTCCCTTCCCTTCCCTTTTCCCTTCCCTTCCCTTTTCCCTTCCCTTCCCTTCCCTTCCCTTCCCGAAATAACTACTAAAAATGCATTGTATTAAAATATTTGAATCTTTGACTTTTCTGTCACTCTTCTGACCCAGAACCCATCAGTCTTAGGGTACTCATCTAGCAAAATAGCAAATGGGAAAAACTAATAACTTGCACCCAAGACAGAGTGAGCTCCCTATCTCCATTCTTTTTACAGCAAGAGATTTTTTCTCCCATATTTATAAAAATGATGTCTTTGTAGCAAAGATTTTTATCACCTCAACTTTTCTTCTGTGTTGTATCTCAGGCCAGCCAGCATTCACTATAATTCTGTGCAAAGCATATGTTGCTCCTTGAGATCCTTTAAAATAATACAGATTCACAATTATTGTGATTATTTCAATGCTACTACATGGTTTTATAAAAGTTTTACTTTTTTTTCTTTAATATTAGAAATACTACTACATTAAAGTGTCATGCGTAAATAGAACAGCTTCATATAAACATTAATCTTTTAGTGCAATAAAAATGATTAAACATCATCGTGAAATGGAATGAGCAGCACCTGACCACATCTGTGAAATATTTCAAATATAGAGGTCTGTAATGTGTTTGTTTTGTTAAACTTAGAACACAATTAAAGACATTCACTTCTGCATTTTCCTGATTGAATTTTTATTTCTTTACAAAGGGAGCATCAGTGCATGTGAACTAAACAGTTCCACTCAGTAGGGCACATAGCTCAGAGCATTCTGTCCCATTTTCAGTGACCTGGAAAGTATAAAGGCTGTTGTGCTGAAAAAAGGGAAAAAAAGAAGAAAAAAGAAAAAAAAAAAAACAGAGAGAGAGAAAAGACTTACTAGGATAACTGTAGACAGATAGTACCTTCATTATCAACATAAATTTGAAACCTATCAGTTTCCTTGGAGAAAGCGATTATCAGGGAAATGGAAGCATGGCGCTCTATCTCACCATGGTTTCATTTGGGAAATGTTGAGAAACAACAATGATAATGAATTTGAAAAGCAACATCTCTGTTACTGTCATAGCAAAATAGTAATAAATGAAAGACAGAAAAGCCAGATACTGAAGAAAACAACAGGACAATGCCTCTCATAGGAGAACTCTTATCATGTAGGACACCACTGACTAAAGCGCTATTTTATTTCACAGTCTTTCTTTGTGGAGTATTACACAACATAATGAGACATTATTCTGGTTATACAAAATCAATTGGAATAAATTCCAGAATTATCACACAGCGTTTACAATTCAACACAGCCACATTGAAACAATGAAGACAATAGGGCTTCTTTCAATTGCTGTTTACGTGACCTTTTCCATAGTCACCCTGTAGCTGAAGGATGCACGTCACTGTTTCCTCTTCTCTCCTGTAAAATGACTGTGTCACTCACCTGGCAAGTATTTAGCCTTCAGGACAAGATGCAGGCAGACAAGTTGTTCAGTACTGTGGGTATTCATGGAAGGAATGGGAAGGGAATTTTCACAGTGATAGTGTTGAGTAAGGTAGAGATAACACTCCAGATGATGTGAAAGATCACTGAGCAGGCACTGTATGGACATGATAAAAACTTTGCTGACAGTGGTAGTGATTCACATGGAGTTTCCACATGCCACAGAAGGTAGCAGGCAAAATTTAATGGACATCTCACATTGGATATGGGACCAGTGCATGAGCAGGACTGCAGGACATGCAAAAGTGATTAGTCAAATAGAAAAGGAAAAGCTATTTCTTTAGTAAAAGGTCCCTCTGACTTGGGGCCATGATGATTATTTGTTGCTGTCCATTTTTTATGAGAAGTCTTGTTGGTGGCCAATGGGTGATTCTCAAGCACTGGCAGCACAAGCTCAACTGAGGACATTCTGTAGTGAAACTAATGCAAATGGAGAGGTAAATTTCCAAAACAGTGAGACTTGTGTTTGTGGATATACTTTGTCTGCAAAATTTGCATCTGTAGTTCAATTATGTATAGAAATTTGAATAGTCCTACTTCTAGCTGCCAGATGGCTAAAAGGTTACACTGTTTACCTGGAGAGACATATGCAAACCAAGCACACGTTTCAAAACATAAAGCACATTTTTTTCTTGCAAACTGGGAAAGATGGCCTTGATCTGGCTAAAAATATCCACCAGTGACTACCACCTTCACTGTAAGTTATTCTTAATATGCTAAATCCAAATATCTGTAGAAATCCATATCCATTTCTTCTCATATTATAGTCAATCTTTAGATATTATGGTGCAGAAAAGATGATCTGGTTGACACTGTCATCCTGTGTCTTCCATCTTTGTTCTAGTCTAAAATACAGCTGAGAGCTGGTTACTCTTTTTAAAATTACTGGCATTAGAAGTAGGTAAAAAAACACACAGTAAGATCAAAGTACAGGAATGAATCAGTACATACAATAGAGCTTACAAGGACTATGGTATTTTGTTATGTGTAAACCTGGAATTAACTGGTTTTGCTTTTAAAATTGCTGAGATGTATAACAGCATGATGGATGTCTTCTTTATAGCTTCTCCCATGAAGACTATCTAGAAATAGGATCAACTTGATATTTAAAGTTATTAGCAATTATTTCTGCTTTTTAACTGGAGAAAAAGTGACATATCTATAAAAATAACATTCCAAAATAAAATTAGATTTACATATGAGAACCCTCAGAATTATACTAAGAACCCTCAGAATTATACTAACAAAAAATAAATTACTATCACTGATATGAGAGACTGTCTAATTTATAGGAGTCCTATAAAAATCTAAGACACAATCACATCAACTAGCTCCTCATTGAAGTGAAAAGCATTGTGATGTGGCTTTAAAATCCTGTGAAAATCAGATACCTTGTGGAGAAATAGTGCTGGAATCGTGACATCTGATATGTAAAAAGGCTATCCAAAATAACACCGATCAGTACTTAGGAATATTTCACTGATATACTGTGATGTGCTTGTGGGGAAAAAAAAAGGAAGAGGTAAAATGAAACTTACTTTAAGACGTCAATTTCTTGAATGAAGAGGTGGGGACACAGAAGAAGTATAATTTTTGATTAGCATATTATGTAAAAACATTGAAACTATGAAGCAAACTTTTCCTAAGTGTCCAGTGTCTGTACAAAAATCATGTCATGATAGTTACCAAGCTGAAGCCAGATACAGAAACCTCGATGCTAATACCCATATTTTAAAATACAATAAAAATTATCATATCACCACACACATTTGCAATCTTAAATAACATACGCAAGACTGCAAAAGTGAAATGTATCATAGTTAAATGTAAGATGAACACGTGCAGTAAGTTCTGTCAATAGAATATGTATTTATCAATAAATTTACCAAGATTTCTGACTGGTTTTACACTCAGTACAATCCAAATTGTGTTGTCTGTGTCATGATATTCCAAACGAGTTGTAACGGATAGTGGTCCACACTCCACTCAACTCTACAAAACTGCTGGATGTGAGTTTGTTTGCCAAATAAGATCAGTCAAATGAGTTAGCAGAAATATTAGAATATGCAGGAAATCAGTAATCAAAAAATAGTGTTAGAAAAGCAACATTCAGACAGATTCAAAAGATCAAGCATTAGCTGATATTAAAACTTTCCACTGTCAATGTCCATCAGACTCTCCATATTATGGATTCTTCTCCAGTTTAAGTTACTTCAGAAAAAGCCATTCAAAGAACAAAACTTGTCTTCTGGAAAATAATGATTCTCTCTGGAAATGTTTCGTTGTCTAGGGGTAGAATCTTATGCCTGAAAAACCTTGAACTTTCCTCTCTACTTCTCTCATTCTCTTCCATTACCCTCCCTTTTTCTATACCTGTTATATATCTTTTACATTGTTTTCCTTTTTTCTCTTCACATTCACTCATTTATTGAGCTTCTCTTTCTGTTTCTTCGTCCTTCACACATTGCCATTTATTTGCTCTTTCTTTTCTCTTCCACAATTTCCCTTTTCTTTTTTTTTTTTCTTTCCACTTTTAAATATTTTTTTGTGACTTCTTTCCCACTAAGTATCTGCTTCTGGCGGGAACAATAATACTCCCAAGTCTTCACAGTTTGATGCTATCAAGTCTTCTGTGGTAGTTTTGTAGAAATGGCAAGGTCCTTTGGAAAATGCACTGACTAAAGAGTAGATAGGCTCCAGTCCTGTGCTCAAATCTGTTACTATCCACCTTTGTGATTTTGGGTAAATTTTTGAGCTTTGTTGTCTCGCTACTTTTAATTTGCCTTCATATGGGCACAGGTAATGGAAAGTAAGTCCTTCAGTTTTGATTTGCCTTTTTTTTTTTTTTTTTAAATCTGTTTGGCCGACCAGGTATAGACAAGAAATATGATGATCACTGGTGAAGTATGTTGTAGTTGTCCACTGCTGTCTCACATTCACCAATTGCTGGCTGGTTGTTGGACTGAATAGTGGCAGCTGAATTCCCTTGACCTGCTACTGTTATGGAAAGTGCTGGCTCTTGTTTTAGTTACTGCAGCTACATTTTAGCTACCTGTACCATGAATCACATAGGGTACTCTCCAGTGCCAGTGGGCACCTTGATGATGCCACAGGTTGTTACAGAAAGTTGCATGCAGTAGTATCAGGGCCCTGATACGAGTTTTGAGGGCAGCCTTTCCATACGTGTCTCCGGGTTTCAGCTGGGACAGAGTTAGCTCTTTTTAGCTGCTAAGGACTGAGGATGCTGTTGGAGGGATCCCTTTTGCAAACTGTCTAGACTGTGTTGGCAGAGGAAGAGACACATCAGGAACGGTTGTGAGGATAAGTGTCCTTTGGAGTATGTTTCCCTGTCATGTCAACTGGAAAGCTCTCAACATAGCCCAGAGTTGTCTCATGAGCAAGGCAGAATGAACAGTGAAGCAGTTTGGCCTCAAGGATCCTGCCAAGGATGATCTAGAAAACCATGGAATACTGTGAAGTTTGCTGTGAATGAGCAAATAGGTCCTTAAAGTGTAAGTGTTGTTAACATTGCATGAACAGTCAGAAAAGGCAGTGTTGTGACTAAATACCTGAAGTCAGCTTAACATCTCATGGCACTTCAGTAAGGTCATTACTGTACAAGTTGTTCTGAACTATATTTACAGTCACCACAACAGGTGTGTGAATTTTTAACTTGAGGAGTATGTTGGTATTTGTCATGAAAAGGGCATCACAAATATATATTGTCTGTCTTTTCCTTTTTCTAGACTTTCCTTTCCCTAGTTTTCTTCTTTTGTCCTCTTTTTTTCAATTTTCTCATAACCTTCAGTTTTTCTCATCTTCCTTTCTCTCCATCTGTTCTTTGCAAGATGTTGAAACAAATCTTAATATGTGCTAATGAGTATTCCTAAGTACATTTAAAATTTACATAAGGAGGAGCAGAAAGAGAAAGAGTGAGCCGAGGAGAAGAAACAGCATAGCTCAAGATTGCTTCCAGGTTCACTCATTTCCATAGTCAGCAGCAGTAAGTCCTGAGGCATTTGTGTGGCAGTAAGGAAAGAAGGGAGAAATGCAGACAGAGTTTTTTTGTTTTGTTATTTTTTTTTCACAAAGTAGTGTTGAAATTCAACAGAACCTCTTTCAGGCTCCCAGCAGAGCTGCTTGGTCACTGTGATATTTTCCAAAACACAGTCATTACCTCTACCTGAAAATTCATTTTGAAATTAAGAAAAATGAACACAGCAGCACTTTTTTTTCCATGAATGAAGCTGAAAGCAGAGCAATGGCAGTCATGTTCATTACATGCTCTGTTTTTCTCCCCCAAAATTCACAACACAATGTAAAACCCTCAATCCCTTGTATCAGGGAATGAGGCCTCGTGAGGATGAGGCTCTGCTGCAACAGAGGAAGCTGAGGAGAGCAAGAGGAGCTCACTGCACAGCAGCTGCTGCAGTGGAAGTGCATGTCATGGGGCTTACTGATTTCGTACCAGCCAAGTGTGGACTTCCCGAGGACAGCAGAAGGAGCCACCCTTGGAGCCCGTGCCGGAGGAGGCAGGGACCACCACAGGACTCATACAGAAAGGCTCCTCCAAGGACCAATGGCACCAGGAGAGGGGGGGGTCGCTGCTCTGCTACTGTGAAGGAAAACAGCAGCATCGATGCCATGAAAACTGTTGCTGCCCTCATTCACACTTTGGTCCTCATCTCTGAAATGAGGATGACACTGCTCTGGAGGGCTCTGAGGAGAAAGCTGTTAGTGACTAAAAGCAGCTCAGACATTACAATCCTGGAGGCCATATAAATAAATATAATCCCAGCTCCTAATGAGAGGGAGACACCTTCTCCATGTGAATGAAGGAGGATGCCAAACTTCACTCCTCTTCACCATTGTTGTTTCCCTCCTGTGTGAGGATTCCCCTTAAAATCCTTGCATTCTTCTTTTTCCTCTTGTGGTACAACAGCATATTCTATGCCCCTGAACACCAAGATGCCAGCTACTTCCCAGTGAAGAGGCAGAAGAAAAAGGCCTCTTTCTAAAAGCTCAAATCAAGCTATAAAAGAACAGGCAGGTTCCTTCTTCTGTGGATTTCTGGTTGAAACGTCTTTGGCGACTTCTCCACTGAAAGGAAAGCTCTGAAAATATGTGTCAAACTAAAGCTCACCAGATCCCGATCCCAGTCCCACTCCTTAGCTTCTCATTCTGGCTGGCGGACTACAGAGTGAGGGTCCTAAGCTGGCAGATCCCAGGTTTCTAGGACAACACCACTGAACCCACAGCTGTCACCGGCTGCCGGGTGGGGAGCCAGGAGATAGATTTTGGAAGAGGTGGAGCTCCCAGGTGTATCTAACAAACATCCATCCCAGCTGAGTCCCGTCCCTCCTCACAGGTGGATATCTCAGAACTGCAGCACCTGCTGAGCAGGATTCCCATCATACTGGCAAGAACGTGCACGAGTTTTGGATAGAAACCTGCCCGATGGTCCAAGTTCCTTCAAATGACTGCCTGTGTTTTGGCTGAGACTTGCTGAATTAGAATCTTCTCACAAAACATTTTGGTCTCAAAAAATCAGCATGTTGATGGAAAAGCAGCATTAGCCAAAGAGGTGTCTGTCACTGAAACCCATATTCAGAAGTATTCTGCTTTGTGGGCAGGACAGGATTCTTGGTAGCTCCTGTCCCCACAGGCTGTCCTAAGAGCCAGAGAGAAGGTGTGCCACAATGTGGGAAAGGATTTAACCTCCTCTCACTCGTTCACACTGGGATCATTTCTAGTCCTGCACATGTATAAGGATCTGGATCTGTATTTATACTTACATCTTTAGATTATTGTCACTGTATACTGCCTGAGCCCTAAGTAATATATGTATTTTTCATGACAGATCTCCTGAACCTGCTACCTGCTTCACAAAAACTGAAGCACAAAGCACAATTCCTTGGACAGGAATAGATGCTGAACAGAACACAAATCTCAACACACTGCCTTTTATTGAACCATCATTTTCATATTCCTGTTTTCACAGCTTCTACCAGCATGTTTTCTACTTGCAGTCTGTTTCCTACCCTGAGAGATCAAATGAAGAATTGCCAAGACTGGAGTCTTGCAAAGATTTCCTTCCTCAAAGCTGTTTCCAGCTTTATTTTACTGTGGAACAGAAGGAAAAGACAGGGTCAATCCAACCCTTGTCTTGAATTTTGGAAGGACTGAGTACCAGTATGTGTGCACTGAACTACTTTCCCCCAGGAAGCTGTTTTATTGCTTTTCTTGAGTTGAATTACATGATTTTTATATTTACTTTGTTAATAATAGACTTTGTATATGAATAATTCCAGGTTGGTTAAAATATTTTCAGCAGAATACGATATGTTATTCAGATTGTAACGAATCCTTGACATCATGAAATTGTTATAATAACATAATTGATAGATACAATATAGACCTTAGAAGATCTTTCATAATGACTTCTCTCTCTTTCATTCTTTGTTAGAAAAACTGACCAAGTTTTTTGCTTCTGTACTATATGGGGAGATGGTGCCATACAGCATTTTTGCTAATGCAGCCATTTTAATAGAACGAACTTTGACAAGTAGGTGGTATATGGAAAAGCTGGAAAAATGTTTTCAAACAGCCCATGTGAATAAAAGATACTGCTTCAACTGTAGCTTCAATACATTTTCACACAATACTTTAAGATGCTTCTCAAAGGGTTCCCGTTATCTACTCTGCTTCACAGATGGACAAAGCATCTCAGATGTAGTTTCTTCTTATTTAAGAAGTTGGTGAAGATTTCTGTATTAGTACCTAACAGAATTGTCAAATCAGTCATTTCCAGGTTGCTCCTGTCTTTATATTTACACTTCAAAATGGAGTAACTGAGTCTAGGCGGCACAAACTTTTCTTTCCCCTTTGATTAATATTAGGATCATTGAGGAGACACGGTCTTTTAATACAGAAATCTTATGTGCTTACCATGCTTTGACACATATCCATGTGCATATCACTGTAGTTCAGGATCTTGTCAAGGAAGAAAGAATGAAACTTCTAAGCAAGCTGAAATTGAAAACATTTGGTCAATTGATGCTCTTTGGTCGTCCAAACACAACAAAGAACCACTTTGATTCTTCTTGGCACCTGTTTAATGAAGAGGAACCATATGCCTTTCATGGAAACAAATCTTCCATCCAGTCAGACACCTCCAAACTTCTGATTACCCATTAAACTGGCCAAAACTTCCACCCAATTATCCTGCTTCTTGGCTAACTCTTAGTGCGTCCTTTTTTTTTCACCAGTACCTTTATGATCTTGTCTAGATTCTTCCCTCAACTTATTTCCTGAAGCCTTTCTTACATTCAGGAAGGATAGTGGCTGCAGTTGTTGAGAATGTGAAAAATATCTGACTGTCAGGAGCATATGTTTGGCAGCTGAGTGAAGCATATGTTACTTTCTCTTTCAATGGATTCATGTAGATTTTGAAGACCAGTACAGACAGTACCAGGCCTTTCAGACCTTGGAGAGAAGGAACAGTCACACATCACCTCCCTTTCTATTTCTCCATTGGCTCTCTCATCTTTGTTGAATTGAACATCAGCATCCTGTCTTCACTTTTAAGATTCATCTCAGCTTATCTCCCCTGCTCACTCTTCCTGCAAATTCACTCTAAAACTGATAATTATGACAAAATCCATCTTAAACATTTAACGAGAAATACTGTTGCTCATGTCGCCCCGTGAGGAACTCTCAATAAAGATCTCAAAGAAGCTCTTTTAAATCCCTCAGAACTTCTCCAAAAATGTGTTTGTCTATATAACCACAGTAAACAAGATGTTTATTCAGCAGGAATATTCTCATTCCTCCTTAGCTCGTTTGGAATTGCTTTTGTAAAAAGCCTAACACAGTGAGGTCATGGTCAATAAGTGCACATGGTACTGCTCCAGGCACCACATTTGCTATATTACGAAGGTAGACATGTGACAGACAGTTCAGTTGCCTAAATAATCTAGTGACATCTGTAACGCAGTAAAGTACCTGAGATGTAAGCATAAAGATCCAAGGATGGAGATCCCACAGCTCTCTGGGTGACCTGTTCCAGTGTTCTCCTTATATCAACATCAAATAAGAAATTTCCCACATTGCAGCTTGTGACTATTGCCTCTTGTCCTTTCACTGTGTGCCTCTTGAAGAGACTTTAGCTACTTCTTCTCTGCACTGTCACATTAAGCAGGTTTAGATAAGACATCCTCAAATCTTCTCTTTTCCATTCTGAACAAACATGGTTCCCTCAGCTTTTCCTCATACATCATGTGCTTCAGTTCCTTACCATCTCCCCTGGCCATGCTCCCATGTGTCTATGTCGTTGTTGTCACATGAGGAGAAATAAGACAGACTCCAGATGTGGTTTCACAAGTGCCAGACAGAGAGGGGAGAAAAATCGCTTTGCCTGACCTCATAGCTACACTCATGTTAGCCACAGTGCAGTTGCTGTGGAGACACACCACTGGATCATCTTCAATTTGCTGTTGACTGAGTCCCTCTAGGTTGATTTTTGTTTGTTTGTTGTTTGTTTTTTTTTTTTTCTTTTGGCAAAGCTGCTTTCCCCCGTATGCTTTCCCATACTGCTGTATGGAGTTATTCTATCCTAGGTGCAGAACTTCGCATTTGCAGCAAGATACAACATTTTACTAATGTCAACTCTTTTTCCTATTTTGGAACTCTGTTTCTTCATATATTGAGATGATTGTTATTGCCTTTTCAGTCTGAAAATGCAAGTAATATCTGATTGCAGCAGTAGATAGATATACATCAAAATGAAATTGTTCAAGCTGATTATCTCAAAAAAACAGTAAATGCATTCGCAGACTGGTAAACACATGGATGGTGTTACCTCAAAATAAATGCTTTCATTCGCTAACTATTAGGAAGAAATGCTTTTAGAGTGGCCTATGGACTATGTTGAGCTTTTCCTTTCAATCTCCTTCACCTCACTCTCTGGAAAGTTTTTAGCTGCAAAATAAAGCACCTAGGAAAGAAAATCTGATCATAGCAAACATAGAATTTGGTACAAATTTGATAACAGATGCTGCCAAATTTAATTGCACTCAACATCACAAATCCTTCTCTTGGCTTTTCAGTTATGAGGCACTTGATCACAGCCAAGATCCGTGTACTCCTACTTCCAATAGGAGAAAGCTATAATGTCTTAGGATACAAACTGGTGGATCTGCCTTAGAAAGGAATCTGTGAGCACAGAGGTCCTATGCTGTGTCTCCGCCTGATGTATTACTCATAATAAGGAACAAAAAACTCTCCAAGGTGTTACTACAAAGGTATGATCCACATTTTACTGAAGTCAACAGCTTTTTTGCTTTGTAGACCTAAGGGACCAACATGTGGGGACAGAAAGTGCCAAGGTAGAAGATATTAGGCATAGATTTCCATGTAATGAGAACCATTAATAAATCTAGTAAGACAATCATCCAATTTTCCATATTGTTTATCCCTATCATTATTATTTATTTGTAACTAATTCTCAAAGAGTTATGAATTTCTTTGTTGGTTGTCCTGAATTTTAGTCAAAGTCAAAACCTGTAGCAGGAGAGACCCTGAAATGTAAACTTGTGAGTCATTGCCTGTATGATAGAACTTCAGACTGAAAAGGCTCATATAAAACACTTCCACAATGCTTTTCCTAAGAAAAAAAAAACGAAAAAAAAATTGAAAATACACAAGAGAATCCTCTTTAAAAATTTTAGACACGCAAGCAGACAATGATGTCAATGTAGGTTGCATTCAGTAAAAGGCATTTTCTTTGTTGAAGCGTCGTATAATGTCACTCAAAATTTGCTGCTGTTCTCATTCCTCAAATAATTAACACTGTAAATCAGCTTCTCTCCAGTGTAACTCCAGTGATTCCTCGTTCCAAAATACTGAACTTATTACAAGCTCAGTAAAGATATATTTTTAAAGACCACAATTTATCTTTAAACTCACAGACATGAGTAAAAGTTCTGATTGAAAGCAGAGGAATAGGACTAGGTTTGGAATAGGTGTTGTCAATTTTTTGTTTTAATTGAGGCAAAAGATTCTGAAGTTCAGATGGCATGAATCAAAGCACTTATTCTGGGGAAAAATGACATGATTTAGAAACTAACACAGAAAAATAGACAGAAACATTTTGACAGACTGCTTAAACTTTTATCTAGTTCATGAGTGATGATGAATGAGAAAGAGGTGAAGGGGAGGAAGAAGAAGGGAAGAGAGTCTAGGAGGTTTGATAGTTTGTCTTTAAGTGGTCTGAATTTTAAAGCACTTAGAACTGAGTTACTGCTGCTTTAAAAATCAAGACTCGCTTTTCAGTACTTTCACACGGATTAGAGAAGATTTATTCATCCACAGTATTCCCCTGATGCAGCAAATTGAAAACTATTTCAACCACCCAGGCTCCAGGGAAAGGTAAGAAACACAGAGCCAAGATGCTTCAGACCTGGCACTTTCAGAAAATTCTCTTTTAATTGAATTTGAAACTTCACTCAGAATATGGGCGAGCTGGAATGGAAGACATCTGAGAGCTACTTATTCTTTCCTGCTCTTGTGGACTACATTAACCTGGCCCAGCAAACCACAAATTACTGTAGCTTTTGTCCTGACTTCTAGCAACAGCAGATGAAATCCGTAAGTCCTTCTTGAGGTTGAAAAATGATGTAAAGACTTTCCTTAGAACAATATTCTTTCAGCAACCAGCACTCCATCCAGCACAGAAAATGAGAGAGCAACCACACTGAAGGGATTCTGCCACTTCAGTTTCCTAAGTTCATGATCAAGGAACTTCAACCGTGTTCTTATGTCTCATTTTTTGTTTCGAGCAGCCGCTATAGAATGATGCAACATTTTTAAGTGCATGCACACATTTGACATGCCATCCAGCAGAAAATATGCTGTACTCACACACAATTTACTGACATTGACTCACACACCTGAACTCATCAAGAGGTTGAGCACAGAGAGCTCCTGAGCCAGGCTGAAGAGGTGTGTGTCTGAAGCCCTGTCTTGGTCCCTTAGATATACATGCTGTCTGTGCAGCTCTGAAACACATACCTCTGCAGAGCTTGAAACCTTTACTTTGAGTAAAAACAAAGAACTTTGGGCAGAAAAAAAGGAAAAATGGACAGAAGAAGTAATATTATCTTCTATCACTTATGACTCACTCTCTCCAGAAATGTGAGACGTATATTTTTAGGATGACGTTAGGCTGCAGGATAATAAACAGAAGTAGCTATTTCGAAGACAGAGTATGAAACCAGTGGATCTAATGGCTGCTTTAGTCATTACCTGTACTACAATCCTTCTTTTTTTTTTTTTTTTTTTTGACCAGTATGAGCGAAAACATCCCCTCAAATCACAGAATTGTTTAAGTTGGAGGGGGCCTTTTGAGATCATACTCATGAGCCTCTTGAACTGAAACTGCACATCAAACCCCTGGCTCTACAATGCACAGAACTGTGCTGTAGGCCATTATTTATCTGATTGTGACATTTAGCAAAATAAAAGTCTGTCTCAAACAGATGTGTAAACAAAAGAAATAAACTTAATGAAGCAGATATTTCCACAAGAAGCTTCAGAAGTTGCCAGCCTCCTGCTTACCAAGTGTTTCAGATAATATTCATACATGCATTTCACTGCAGCTTTGTTCTGATGGTTGGTCATAATGAATTATAATTGGATTCATGACAATCACAGATTTTTCTTTGCCATATTTCAATCAATATCTTCAGAAATGTCTCATTTAGAAAGGGCTTGAATTTCAGCAAGGCAAACTGCAGGCATTTATCCATTGTTAACAATAGATACTTTCATTGTAGAATTTATGTCAACTCCCGAAGTGTCTTTGGTTAACAATGATAAAAACTGGGCCTTAGATAGTAACTCCTATCTGAGAATATTCATATCACTTATTAAGAGTATTTCTTTTATAACTGCTAAAGTCCCTGAGTATTTTTCTCTGTTTTATGAATAAGAAAAAAGAGTCACACCTAAAGGACTGAAATAGGGCTCTAAGTGACAATGGTATTTTACAATCACAAAAGGTCCAGTCACTTCAGTGGGAAAAAACGTACCCTAGGTGACATAGAAGATGAAGGTAAACACAGCAGTTCAACTCCAAGAACAGGATTAAGCTCAAGATTAAGACTGAAATTTAAGACCACGATTAATACCCTAAACACAGGCATCTGACACCATTTGAACTGACAGGTATGACACAGGAGCTAAAGGTTACATGTGCCTTCCTGGACTATCAGCCAGGCAAGATTCCCTTTGCCATCTAAACTGACACAAATGCCTGTGTCTAGGCAATTGAATCAAGCTCTGAGAGTGTCAGATTATGTATCTGACAGCTGGTGTCTTTATGTAAAGGTAGGTATCTCCACAATAATCATCGGTGATCTAATCCACATAGTCAGAGGAGCCTGGAGAGCAATTCTGATCACCCTGCAATGGACATCTAATGACTAAATAATTTTCTGGACTTCTTTGGCTCCACAGGCACAATTCTGTTGCCTAAATATAGGTGTTAACATCATTTCACCCTATCGTAAATTAGTTATATATTTGAGGGCAAAAGATATGATGTAGGTCCCTTAGGAGATGTGTATACTTCTGCAGTGGAAGCTGGAGGCCAGGAAGAGTGCCCACAGTGTCTGTAATGCCATCAGATGCCTGTGTTTCAGTTGAATCATACACTAAGACTCCTCAAAATAGGTGTCTAGATATATATGTCTATGTGTGTCCAGGGACTAAGCACATTAGCTAACTAAGTTACGTATTTTCAGTTCAGAAGATCCTGAAAAACAGCATCATTAGGCACTTGAAGACCAGCTGATTATATTGTAGAGCCACTAAGAGACATACTAAAGATATGATGGGAAACAAATGCTGTATCAAAAGACCAAAGAAAGGAAAATCTTCCATTAAAAGAAGATAAAAAAGAGGAGCCAGGTACTACAAGCTATCTGAGTTAACTTCAGTTCTTTCCATACAGTTGGGCAAATCTTCATACATGCTCTTCATAAGCACCTGCAAGGCAACAAAGAAATGAACATCAACCAACATGGTTTTGCCAATAAGAAATCTCGTCTAGCTAATCTAATTTCCTTCCACAGCAGGATGGCAGGTTTTGTGGACAGAGGAGAAAAAATAGATGTCATACATCTTTCCTTTAGAAAGACATTCTTTCTCATGAAATTCTCATAAGCTAGTAAAGAAATGCCAGCCTAAATGATGATACTATAGAAAACTGTACATAGACTGTAATTATTAATAGTTCACTGCCAAGATAGGACGATCCATAGAGGGAATTTTGCAAGAGTCCATTCTATTGTTCTATTAAATATTTTATTAAAGAATTGGATGATAGAGCAGTGTGTTCACTCATTAAGTTTGCTGATGATGCCATACTAGAAAGGACAGCCAGTATGCTGGAGAATACAAACTGCATTCATAATATGCCTGTTAAATTTGAGAGATGGAACAGAAAAAAGAATGAAATTCAGAGCAGAGCCACAGGAAGTACTACAGTTCAGCAGGAATATTCAAATGCAAAAATAACATGCAGAGAAGAAATGGCTGGAGATCACAAAACTGTAGAAGAGAGCTGTGGCATGCTATTGTGAAATGGTAAACAACATGACTAGATGTAGAAATGGGCATATAGGCTCTAAAGTATGTGAAATCATTTCCCTGCTTAGCTGTGCATTTCACAAATGCTGTGAATTTCACAGAAGATTTCAGCTGAAGTATTGTATGCAATTTGGAACACCACTGTCAAGAAAAATATGGATCAGCTGCATAGTCTGGAGGAAAAGAATGACAATTTTCAGAGAACTAATACATATTCCCTCTGAAGAAGAGTCAGAAGAAGTGCAGTTGGTTAGTCTGGAGAAGAGAAGGTGGAGAGGATGTGTTTCATCATTCTTGGCATCTGTTTTGCGCTGCCTGCTGCAAGGAGAATGCAACCAACCAGCTTTCCAAGATCATGTTGACTGGGAAAAACTGTGGGCTTAAAATGAAGCATGGGACGTTTAGAAAAACATTTTTGATTGGTCAAATGAGAAGACTACAAATGAGAACTACCTGCCTGGGCAAGCTGGGGAGTTTCACACTGGAGTCCAGTGTGAAAGGCCTTTAACAATGTTAGTTAAGTTGAGTGTGCTTTAGAGTCTCTTCAGGAACTTTTCACTAATAACACGGAAAATAAACAAATTCCAGTAGTTTCAAAAGAGAATAAGATAGACATTATTTTCATATCATTTCTCCATTGAAATGTAAGAAGTAGAATAAACAAGATGCATAAAAGGAAAAATGATTCTATGATTATGACAGAAAGAAATTGAACAGTGTCGAATGAGGAACTTCCAGTTCAAGGACTGAAATGTGCTTTTCCTAGTTACTATGCTTGGTTTGAAAGACAAATGGAAACACTTTGAGCGAGCGCACCATAGATTTTCGTAAAAATAGAAGAATTATTACACTCTTATTTAGTTTTTTAGAAAAATATGGCTATTTTGTAGTTTATTATCTTTAGTATTTCTTACAGTAAGTGAAGGTAGCTTGGATTTCTTTTCTAAAGGTCTGATCCAAAGCTTTCCAAGCAGATGGAAGCATTTCCTGATAGCTAGCTTTGAACTCTAGTTACTGATCCATGTATTATTATTGTTTGTCACATTACAAAGGGAATCAGATGTTCTGTGCAAAATAGAATAAATGTAGAAATATATACTGTGACAATAAAAAGAAGAAAGCAAATCACAATTCCTACACAAAAAAGTGTACTGTTCTTTTATCATGATACTAGTTATCTATTCAATACGTACTACTAATAGCATGAGTAGCATTCAAAGCAAATCGGCTGTTTGCAGACCAAAGAGGACCAAACCACAAAATACATTAAGTACAAAGTTACGAAAAAAATCCTTGAAATGCCAAAAACTCTGAAAGATTGAAGTCTTTGAAACCATATTGGTCCTTTTCTCTCTGTTCTAATGCATAGATAAGCTGTACTGGACATGATCCATACAAACTATGTGCTGCATACAGTTAATTGCAAGACTAAATATTAGAAAATTAAATCATAATAAAATAATATCAACCAGAAGCAGCAGCAAATAAGCCCATCTCCACAGCAGGACATTGCAAAAGTTTCAGAGAATAAAGAACATTTCAATTATAGGCCATATGCGTAATATTATTGTGCTGTGCTAGCCAGGTTGAAATTAGCTTTCCATTTTTCATTTTCTTCTTCACAACCCACACAAAATCATCTAATCCACTAGGATTTCTGTATGCCACTGTAGAAGCCTATGAACTTTCCATCCAAAGAAATCCAGATTTAAATCAGAAGCATAATTTATATAGTGCAATCTTCCTCCTGATCCACTGATTTTGCACTGTTCAAATGGATAAATTTTGGCCAGGACCATGGCTTCCCATGTATTGAAGTAACATACAGCAGAACCCTACTGTCTCTGAGGTTCTCCAAGAGTGTAGAACTATATTTAAGTTTCTGTTAATTTTTCTTATTGCACCAAAGAATGGTTCTCAGAGAATATATCTTGCCATTTTAATTACTTTTGTTTGTGTATATACATAAACATTTAGTTTGTTTGGTTTAAAAGAAGTCTTTATTTTTTTTTTTGATTCAGCATATTAATAGCCTGGAGTGCCACCTGCAAGTTGTTTGTTTTGCTGAACAAGGTTCTCCAAATGTCTAAAGGAAAATAAGGAAATGCACTTTATGAGTACTACTACTACTAAGAATATAAGAGGAAGCTGGATCACGATTTAGAGGCAGGGATAATTCTAGTGCATCATCCACAGTTTGAGGAAAGCAGCTTTAGTGTTCACTCAGCCTTGTTTGCTGAGTTGCTGCTTAGTTTGTAGAAATAACGAGTGGTGAAAATGGCAAACTCTCATTATACTCACTTTGTGGTTTGTTTTTCTACAGGCTAGCTTGCAATACTTGTCTTGTGTATGCTTAATAATTTTCAAGACAGACTTTTTTTCCTCTCACGATTCCCTGAGAAAAATAGTGATCGAGTTTGAAAATTTGGAGTTGGATTAGTTAAACTGTACCATTCAATGAAATTTAAGCAATTAAGCCATTCTGAATTCCAAACCACCCAAAAGCATCCCTTAAAAGATAACCCCAAAACTAGGAATGTAACTAAGTTTGTATATTTTTTGCCGATGCTGCAAAATTTCCTGGTAAAGGTATTTTGCAGAAATGCTGTTTTAACACTTAAATCTACTTTTTTTTTTTTTTTGATTAGATTCCCATTCCTTCTTAAATTAATTGGTATCTGTAATATCACTGGCTAAAATGTACAAGTAGTTCAAATTTATAAGGTTCAATTAATAGCAGTATCTTTTTGCTACCAACACACTTGCTGCAAATGATTTCCTGGCATTGATATGCAGAACATATGCTTCTTCTAAGAATAACTAAGAAACAATCTGCCTAGAAATTATCTACCCCTGGCTTTATAAAGCACTGTTCATCTATACTACTAAAAATGACAGCTGGTTCTAGCCTATTTACAAAAAAAAACCCCAAGCCCACTATTTTCATTACTGTTGCTGTCATCATGCAGGCACTTAAAAGAATGCAAATGCTATCAAAGAACCAGCTTAGTATAACTCTTCTCATAATGAAATGTTATAATATTATATAATTTTATGTAAACGACGTGATGAAACTGTATAGCAAAACCAGTACTTATGTCCATTGCTGACTTAATAAATAAGTATCTTGTACTCTTCTCTCCCATGCATGCTTTACAACAAAAAAGCCATCTGTCATCTATCACAAAATACTGACATATATTTTTGGATCCATAGTGATACGCAGGTGTTTAGCCACTATTAAACTGGCTTCCACATTTTGGGCCCACATTGTGGGCCTTGTCAAATATTTGCTACTTTATCTAAAGCACCCAATTTTCCACCAGTTATCTTCTATAACAAGTAAATTTCTGACTCTGGAGCTGCACATGCACCAATCATATCATCGTTGCACCAGCCTGTTTCCTGCTATTAAGTCACAAAAATGTGGTTAGATAAGGCATAAAATAAAACAGCCTGCTGAGACCCCAGTTCATTTTTTCTTCTCCGTCTAAGATATAAGAAAATCCACTTGAATTCCAGTTTTGTACTTTCAAAGAATGAGGCTGAGGAACATGTCTACTACTTTCTCCCATTCGTACCTTAAATAAAGAAGCATTCATTACACTAGGGAGACAAATAGAAAACTTGACATAATGCAGTGCCCCTGTCAGATGTAAGCATCTTAGATTTGAGTCCCTGCTCCGGTGATAATTAGTTACACAAAAGGAAACTACTTCTGTTGGAACAACCGACATTTACTTTATAACATATGTACTCCATTGTTCAGGAGATTTTCTGAAGAGGCAAATTCTAATCTATTCTCCAAGACAGGTAAACGCGGATGCGAGCATATGTTTCTGCCTCCTTACTTAAACATAGAGAGAAACAGACAAAAAAGGCGAAAGAAAGGAGCAGGTAGTGCCTTCTCTCTGTGTTTGGCATGAAATTAGACTGACGTGGCTTAGAGGAGAGACTTGTCCTTCCTGGCTGTCTAGGGTCAAAGCACAGACTTGGCTACTCTGGGAGGCAATTCAGAGCACCTTACAGAAGGACCTGCTCTAAAACACTCTCTCCCTTCTTGCTGTATAAGCCTAAATTAAAAATGCAAAGTAATACTACCCTTAGCTGAGCACTATTAGGCAGTATGATAACCCTGGAGAGCAAAGCAGCAAAACTTGAGGCAATGGTTAAAGAGAATAATTTTACCCATAACACCTATTGTCTCCTTCTCTCACCTTTTTTTCTAAATATAAAAATAGATACTTCAACAGTCTCATGAACGACTGTATTTTGCCCCTCCTCCCCTAAAATTAATCTCTGCTATGGATAAAAAATCTCATTTTGGAAGCCACCTGAGGAAATTGCTTTTGCGTAGATTCTCTTGATATGAATTATCTGGAAGCCAACAATATGATGGTAAATATAAAGCAGAGAAGATGTATTTCTTTGTGTGTGTGAAAAATTATGTGGATTATTAGTCAGAAGAACGTTAGCATAAAAGGTGGGACCATTTTAAATAACTAAAAACTGTAAATATATATTTAAGTCATCATCCTAGGCTCCTTTTATAGCTGGAAGAATAGAATAGAGTCCTCCAGAGAGTGACTCCTACATTGGATGCTCAGGGAAAGATTCACTTGTCAGAACACAAGTGTCTACTGTCACTTTTGGCACTTCAGGTTACCAGGCTGCATATCACAGGGGCATGGCTGTCCTACCAATCCTGCATCTCATCTGCTAAGTGCATGCAGATATTTGGATCTCAAGAGGCCCAAGACACCTATTTTGGAGAAACTGATTCTTGCTTTTTGCTGACAATGAGATGAATTGCCTCATAAAGAGATCTGTTTCTCTCCATTGATTATAAAGTAAATCTATGGTAATCTGTTTTGAGATAGATACCCAACTTTTAGATGACTAAATGAGGCAGAAGAATCTCAACTTCACAAACCTTTGACATGAAATAATGAAGTCAAATGAGCATAAAGAAATGGTGCACTGTGTTTTTATATGCAGTACTAGAAGAAAATATTATGATCAATAATGGGGCTTTTTTATTTCACCTAAGATGTGCCTAGTGCGTTTCAAGAGATCATAATCATGTCTTTTCCCAATAGCTTCTACAATCATTTTCAGAACAATAGTACTGTGGTTTGTAGTGTATTTTGACATGACCCAGTGGTGGATGTAGATGAAGGGGTTTTTTATTTCCCTTATCCCTAGTTAAAATATAGAACACTGTGGTACTGTTATACTTTTTCTATTTGAAAGTCACAGAATAATACAATAATTTATTCAACAACAATTGCAACAACCTCAGATTTATGGATTTTTCAATTTATTTCACTAGGTGACAAAAAATACTTTTCTGTGTTAACTCTGCTTTTTTTCAGTCTCAAGGTTACACGTTTCTTAACCTTGGATCGTATCTCAGCAGTATTGACTGCTTTAGTGAATATATCATTGCTACTTGCATAGATATTCTGTTCATTATAGCACAGTCTCACACTATAGGCAGGTCAAAGAAACATATATTGTATATGCACAGATACTGAGAAATGAAGTTGTCAGCATCATTCAGTGTGTCACATAAATATTTCTCTTAAGAATTATCTTCTGCTTGGTGGAGTTTGCATTTGTATTCATAAGTATGTCTCCCTTCTGATAAAAAACAAGATTATATAAATTCTGTTTTTCCCCCGGTGCCTGCAAAATATTCTAATGCTGTGATGCTCTTTGCAGTTTCTATATCATGTACTTCCTTTACTGTTTTCCGATTCTCACCAATGTTTATTCCCCATTTTAAATTACTTTTTAGCACTCTGATGCACAGACCTAGACTAGCTGCATACTTTCTGTGATCTGCTTCTGTTCTTTCAATCTCTGCAGAATTGGAATTTTAATTAAAGTGAAATAGAAAAAAGTCAATATTTACAAAAATGGTCTAGGCCCTGGATGTGTTGATTTCAGGGTTTATACCACATCAATTTTGTTAGCGGAAATTAACATTTTAGTGGCTGTTCTGACTCCACATTGCTAAGTATTTAATTCATAGTAATTGCTATAAAAATACCTGATGTTTGTCCACACGCAGTGTGGTTAGACTGAAGAGGAACGATATCACCCCAATTGCACAATCAATCTTCCCCAAAACACATTAAAGCTTTCTGCTTGCTTTAGATGGTCAGATGGACTGGATTTGACTCAAATAAAGCTTTCTGGGAGTCTTTTACCCAGTACACACAATACTGCTGATGGCATCCTGTGGTCTCCTCTCTTATATTGGAAGAATGAGGAAAAATTAGATCAATTTCTCAGAATATTCCTCTATTTTTATTCTTTTCAGAAAAGTAAGGTACGGTAAAACCAATTGGTCGAATCTCTGTCCACATCTCATAGAAAGAAAACCAGCCAAAGGTAAAGAAAACCAGCCAAAGGTAAAGAAAACAAGTGTGTGAACTAGGTAGCAGCTGTCTTCTTATTGGCCTACCATTCTTGCCAAAGTTTAATACATTTTTCCCAATTATTTTTTAAGTTTGTAAATTAAGATGATCAGTAAAGGAGCATGTCTAAGTATATTTGGATTTGCTTAAGTTTGAGCACACTTTGCTTAAATCAGGAAATGCGAATCTGTAACAACAATCTCCCTCTTTTTCCCTGTGTATTTTCTAAAGAATAAAAGTTTCAGGAATAAATTTCTGGCTGCATTAATCACAAACACCTTGTTTTCAAATCTGTGTATTTTGAACAGGGAGAGGGAATAACAAATTGAGTAAACTTCCTAGTTTAAATGCTTGTCTTTTCATGCTAGTTAATTATTGACCATTTCAGAACAAGTAAATGCCACTATTAGTAAAAAAAACACCAACAACCATAGTTCCCTGTTCTTTCCGTATGCTTATTTTCTTTCTTGTTTGCTTGCTTTCTTGCAGGAATTCTCCCCAGTCTTTTAGGAACTTGTATAGATGAAAAAATAATACCTCGGAGAGACCTTTCTAATGCAAGACTTCCATTCCTCGCTGGTTTTGCAGCCTGCCCTTTCAGGCAAGGCTAACTTCTGCAGGTGGCTGTGTCACATGATTTGTTCATTATCTTTTAGAACTAGAAAAAGAGCCTGGCTGTTCCTGCATTGGGAATATTAATACAGAATTGAAGTTAAAAGCCTAGTTACATTGCTGGAGCAACAGGGCTTGCGCCTTGGAGGGCTGCACGGTTCTCAGACTGTCGTGTGGCAGAGTGAGTCGTGGTTGTGAATGAGGATATTTTAAAATTAAGTGCTTCAGAGCTCAAATAAAGGAAAAAAAAAATTCCGACTGGGAAAAGGTGACAAAACAGCTCTGGGAAGCTGTGTCCCATTGGTAGCACTTACCCCACTTCAGGACCCACTGTCACACGATGAGGCCACACACATGCACGCGTACAAGAATGTTTCAACTTACCCAAAATGCAGTCTTCTGCTAAAGTAACTTTCTTTTATTATCTGTGAAATACAGCGAGATTATGGTGGTCAAGTTGATGCCCTCAAAGGCCCGTGCCACCGACTGCTTCAGAGCACTCCCACCCAACAAGGCTGCGTTACCAGGAGTATACAAGGGGCACAGCTGAAGATCACCAGCTACTGACTGAATATTATTTATTGTTACTTAGCAAATGACTGCTAGATAATCTAGGCAGCATAAAGGGCAGACGGATAGTTATTCATGTGGCTGCTACCGTGTCTCTTTCAAATGGTGCTTGCTTGGAGCGTGGGTATATGCTTCCTCCGAGAACAACTGGTTATGCCTCTAGTAGGTAAATCTGGCAGTATCATTTTTAGACCCTCAGGGTGAAATACTCACTTGTGTGCTGAGGCACTTGATTTTTTTTTTTACAGAAAGGGAATCAGGCACCTCAGAAAAGGATGTAAACAGCAGGGAGACCCTAAAGCGTTGCATGGTATTTGTGCAATGTGCCTGAAAACTCATTTCTCTCCAGAACCTAAGTTCTCTGGAGAGAACCGGTGCTGAAGGAAGTTGGATTTGGGATTTAGAAGACAAAAATATGTTATTTTTCAATAGCACATTCGTCGCATTATTCTTTCAAACAAGCATAAGGAGGCTGCCTCTTTTGTTGAAGGAGGCGGCATCCGCCACTTGTGATAACCTTGTGAGTGGAGCTGGAAAAGCTGGGTCTGATGTCCTCCTCCATTCTTCTGAAAGACTGCCTTAGCCACCAGTGGTTCTCAGATACTCAAAGCAAGAGACATGAGATTCTGGCATCAGAAAGATTAGTGCATAAATGGCCCCTCATACATTGCTCTAGTTAGAAGCACCTCTTGGAGTGCCAGGACATCATCATGGTTGTGAGTGTCGGCCCTAACCCAGTATCAGATAAGCTGAGCTCATCTACTTGAAAATAGTGTTCAATCTTAATTTTGTCATGTGGCTTTTATATTAGGAAGTAAAAATTGCACCAAAAAATCCTCAGGTTTACCCCAATAACATAATCCACATGAAAAAAGTCATGGGGCAGAAAAAGCTGAGCAAAACCTCCTTGCTCAGTCATGATTATTCTGTACCTCCTCCCACTCTTTGTTTGTTTTGATGATAGGCTTTGTAAGTAGAGATCTTTTCTTTAGTTTTTAACTGTAGAGCAGCTAGCATGCTGCTGGTGTCATAAGATAAATCATTAATAATCATCATCATGAGAGCAAAAGGGCGAATGATGGCCCCAGATCAGTACTGAATCCTATTTTTGGTTGACAGCAGCAAGTTACAAGTCTGACAGGTTTAATAAACTGGTGCTGATATTTACAAATTTTTTTTTCAAGTTTGTTTCAACTGCATGTAGAAGGATATGCATTTTATCAAAAAATAGGCAGCAATAGCCAAAAGATCTCACTGCCAGGAGACATTACTGGAATTCACATATTTAGAAGGAATCAAAGTAGGATTAGATATTAAAACTGGTAGTGATAAGAGGCAGTACTGTGCTAGAAAAAAATGGGTCATTAGACTCCATGTTTCACAACTGTTTTGAAGCATATGTGTGTTGCGCACCAGCCTGGGCTGCAGCTCCAAAGATGCTGTTGCATCTTCCACAGCCAGGAGGAAATGGCCTGCCTTTTGTAGGCAGGGTCTGTACCTTAGTTAATTAGTTAATTATGTTCAATTCAAGCCAGCTGGGTAATAATGATAGGATGCCATATATGCGTATTCAGAAAGAGCAGTCACCAAGAAGGTGTAGGTCCCTGAACTTTATTTTTCCCTTCTGCCTGAATATAGGTAGGGCCTTTCTCAACCCACACACTCTTTTTTTCCTTCAGAATCATGATCTCTGAGCACTGTGTCTTGTTAACGGCAACACTGCGACGCCTAGAAGTCCAGAAGGTGTTGTGCAACGAATACAATAAAATAATAAAGCCACAGAAGGAAAAGGCTGAATGGTCAAAAGCCAACAGAGATACCGGTCACGTCTTGGCTCCTTGGCCCCTAAAACTCATCCTTGTCAGAGTGCCCAAGGCAGAGCATCTCACTGAATCAAAAGCACGGACCTGGAGGATATCTTGGGGTGCTCCTCTTGAGTCCTCATAACACATCACACATGTTGTGTTAGTTAAATTTTATTTTAATCATAATACATAATTCAGAACCAGAGGGAAACATTCTATGGAGATCTAAGATTTAACTGACAACTTAGGTAATATTAATGAGAAAACAGTAGTGAACAACTTTTCACACCCAAATTGGTGGTATAAACAATCTATATTTACCCAGGACATTGCATTAATCTTCTCTGTATTAGTAAAAATTAACAGTACAGAGTTACAGGTATGTTCCTTGCCAACAGCACCTGTCCAAACATCTGGAAGTACAGACCCAAGAAAATGAAAAAAAGAAAAACACAGTGGTGTTTGGTATTCAATAAGAGATCGAAAAAAAATCAACTATTCAAATCAATGCTTTTTGTTCTAACTTAATCTGCTTTATTGAATATCAATATGAACTTGCAGAAAAGAACACAATGTCCTTCTTAGTTATAAATAAGGATTTACTTTTTTTTTCTAAAGCCTTATAGATAACTAGAATATTCTTAAACAGCCTCTCAGAATACTTGGAAAACTCATGCTAAGACACTAATTTTTTAACCTAAATCACTTGCCTTCAAACATGATAATTTAAATCACAATATGCAGCAGCGTATCTATCTGCATGTATATGTAGGTATGTAAAGGAATCCTCAGCTTGCAGAGTCAACAGAGTCTCTCCTGTAAGATCCCCATCCTTGAGGCTGGTGGAGAAGAGAGCAGTCAGAAGAAAAGATGATGGATCAGGAAATTTTCAGAAGAGCACAAGGGGTCAAATAGTGGGCTAAAGTTAGAGCAGCCCTGGTACTGCTTTGTATAATATTTTACGTTTGGTCCAATGATAGAAACTTTCACTGATTACAGGATCTTCTGGCTTTTTAGTCTTCTCTCTTCTAGAATAATGAACATTCATGTAAGTCTTAGAATGATGATGAATGTATTCCCTTCTGTTATCAGCAGTGGCTGAAAAAAGCATCTTTGATTAGCCTGCTGGGTTGGACAATGAAGCCTCTGTGAGGATCATTAGTGGCCAGGTAAGTGGAGGCTTTTTCTGAGCTGTCTGCCAAGTAAAAAGAGTAAGCAATTTACTCTTCCAAATTGGAAACTTTTTCAATAAAATTGATAAAACTAAGAATCCGGTATTTTTCTCAACCACAGCCTCTAAAGTAGAATGTGCTTTTCAGCCATGCTTTTAATGTATGACATACTTCAGAGATGGATTTGAATCAAAGGACAAACTGTAGTTAGTTTTAGGCAGGCGAACAAAGGGAAGAGGCAGCCTCTGGGACTTGTCTGCCTTCATATCATGTGTAACACACTGTAATATGGCTCATACTTAACGATTATTAACACGATCACAGAATTCAACTAGCCAGAACATTCTCCGGGATTCCTCTGGGACTCCATCCTTTTCATATTCTTCACATTCTTAACTTCAGAGCAGTTTTATGGGGGGACAGTGCAAACTTGCCCCTATGGCCTGTATGCATTTCAAGTTTCTCACATGGAGAATAAAAGACTTAAATAACAAGCAAAACGGAATGGCTGAATAATTTCAGTGCTACACTCTTCAAACCATTTTGTTGTCTAAGAGAAATTCCCTCCAATCTAAATATTTTTGCACCTCTCAAAATCTGAATAGTTTCTGCAGGTGCTGCTAGCTGATAACTGTTTATAGAAATCTAACTAAAGGTGTTATTTCATGCTAGCAAAATCCGATTTAGCTTAGCATAGCCCAGCTATGGAAAGAAACTGTTCCCATAAGAAGAATACGTGGGCTGACCAAGACATGATCTTTATTTGTGGCCTCTCCATTTCTCATCTGAGTCATAGAGGAAGAGTCTATACTATAATGACTGTACAACAGTTTGGAGTAGCAGTAGCATACTAATCTATGCTTATCTTTGAGTACATGTCTGGCTGTGATTGATACATGTAGTTTTTACTCACATCAAGCATGAGCACACTGATAATCAATAACATTTAATCAAATGGGGATCACTGACACGTGAAGTTTGTGTTTCATGGTACTCATTAAAATATGTTTCTTTTGCAGTGATGACTTTGAATCCATCATCGTTTATCATTTCAATTAAGTGAGAAACAAATAACAGTGTTTTAATGAATTTCTAAGTGCCCAACTGCATCAGTAATTCAAATAGTTGGCCAGTTAAAACATACCCTTTTTGATTGCACTAACCATAAATCTGTTGACTTCCAAATGACAATAAATTCCAATATTTATATTTTTTTTCAGTGTCATCCTGGACTCTCCTTTTCTTTTACTCAGTTTTGTGTTTTGTTTCACAGTTTGCTACACACTTGCATTCTAATATTACCCTTGAAAATCCCATGCTGCAAAAACATTTCCTTTAGAGAGGCTTTACACAGAGCCAGTCGGTCCTCTGCCAGGAGAAAACCTGGGTTCCCTGGTGCGGTGCTGGAACTAGATTGAAGCTAGGTCATGTTTTAATAGCTGAGCGAGTGGATGTGTGACTGGATGTGTGGGTGGGTATGCCATTCCCTCCTTACACTGTTGAAGGTCATTTCTCACTGCATGAAAAAAGACAAACTTCTTTATTAGCCATTGTATAGGGCCAATTCTTCATCTAGACAGGTAAAATCAATGAAACAGTGGCAATTTACTCCAGAAAAGAATAAAACATTGTGAAATTAAGATTATTTTACCTAGAAATTTTTTCTCTTTTTTTTTTTTTTTTAAATTTTGAAAGAATCATGCTGGAAATAAAAAATAGAAAGAACTGTTTTTTAACTGAACCTCCCAGTGGTGATCCAGGCAAAGCAAGAAAAGGAACATTTCCCAACATTAGAATTTGATTTCTTAATTTTCCAGTCTATTTCTTGTGATATGTGTGTTTATTTCAAGCACTTATGTCTCTTTTATCAATATTATTTACCTCAAAAAATATGAAATTTTATCTATTACAAAGACAATGAGGAGATGAAGCAACAACTTAGATATATCTGCAAAGACACTCTCTTGTGTCAGAGATGCTGGGGAGATCTATTTTTGTATTGCACAGTAAAGAGGATTTCCGATTCTGTTTCTTTTGGGGAAAATGCTTGTTTTAGCCACAAACATCAAAAGAATTTTTTTTTTGGCACGTGCACTGCGCCAAAGCTACTACCAGATGTGAGCAAAGTGACAATATTGCTGTGATGAGACTGAAGTTAGAGCAAAGAATTACACAATACTGCAAAATTACTGGCAGGAAGGGAAAAAAAATACTTCTAGGGGCTAGAAGTAGCTATATCCTCACTCTGTTTTGATCAATTAACCTCCTGTTCGCCCAGGTGATGTATAATCACATTTTTTCTATCAGATTTAGGTCTGTTCATAGACAGTCTCTAAACCAATACAATTTATGTCTAACTTCTTGATGAAGACTTCGTTTACTGTCTGGCATCTAATATATCTGTACTGTTTCTGTGGCGTTATATGATGCACAACATATTAATGTAAATCGAAAATGGAGAGATGATTGTATTCTGTCTTTGCACCTTTTTTCTCATCTTTGACATAGGTTCATTGTCTGGACAATATCCACTCTGAAACATTTCCCTGTTATGTTCTTCACATGCTCTTGCTCTCTCTTTCTTTTGTAGTATTGACTTTTGCTCCTCTCCTGGAACCACAGCTCGACAGGTCATCCTTCCAAATCCCAGTGCTGCAGCTCTGGGGCTATTTTTTCTCAGTGGTCAGAGAAGATGAGTTACAGCTTCTGACTGGACAGAGCTCTGTGAAAGGGTCTTTTGAAGCACTGTACTGACCTTATAAAATACAGTAGATCCTGTGCATTGATTTCTGAACGAACACTAGCAGCAAATTAGTTACAAATTCCTCAGCCTATACAGAGGTTTCAAGGTTATCATCCTCACACCTGGGAGGAAGGTTTGGAAATCTAACATTTATTATCATCTAATTAACAATTTTCACTTACTTGCCAGAAGGACTCAACACCAGTATCTTACAGCGGTTTCAATGAGAAAGCAATAGTCCTGAGTATCAACATTTTGTCTTCACCTGCCTTGAAATATAATTAAATATTTATAGATTAGCCCTTAATAATCTGTTCAGATCCTAATTATTAATTGTTAGGGCCTGCAATTTATTTACACATTTATATATCATATATCTATATATAGTATCATATTGCATTATATAATAGGATCATAGAATGGTTTGAGTTGGAAGGGACTTTAAAGATCATCTTGTTCCAACCTCCCTGCCATTGGCAGGGACACCTTCCACTATATCAGGTTGCTCAAAGCCTCATCCAAACTGGCCTTGAACACTTCCAGGGATGGGGCATCCACAACTTCCCTGGGCAACCTGTTCCAGTGCCTCACCACCCTCACAGTGAAGAATTTCTTCCTTATACCTAGTCTGAATCTCCCCTCTTTCAGTTTCAATCCATTATCCCTTGTGCTATCACTACACAGCCTTATAAAAAAAAATAATAATATAGAATGGAATAGAATAGAATAGAATATAGAGTCTCAGGTGACATGAGTCTCCCTCTTCTGCTACTTTTATAGAATCTTGAGTTCAAATTTTCAAGCAAAAAGGATGTTGAAGTCATCATCATACTTTCACCTGACTTATCTGCTCTAGGTATTTCTCTTTCAGTTGTCCTTTAGTAATTTCATAAAAATAAAAGTCCTCCTCATTTGCTTTTGAAGGAATCTCTACCAGTAACAGTGGTCATCTTAACCAGAAGTGAGATTAACATCTACCTGTCTTCTATGGTTCTAAGTTTCCAGAGAAACAGCATTTAAAGTGAGAAGTACTCCATCATGTTCTGCTGAGCTGAGGCAGGAGAATACGAATCTGTCATCTTCCAGTCCACTCTGTTCTCCAGCCTTTCCAGAAGTCAGCTTATTATTTGCTGATGCTGCATGCCTGATTGAAATTCAGTTTCTACAGCTTTCACGGGCTTATGCAGACCCCAGAATTACACAGAAATGAAGCTTAAGAATAATACATGAATGAAAGCTTAGAGAATGAGCTCCAGAGCACAGTAATGAGGATGCAGAGGTGCAAACTTTATTAATCTTAAATTTGTCAAGAAATTTAGCTGTACATAGCAATAAATGATATAGTCTTGTTAAGCAATGTGATTCATTGGATCAGGAAGATCAGAGATTCAGAAAGAAATCAATCTATTTTAGAGCCATCAAACCAATTACAGCTGCAACTGCAATATTTTAAGGGGGCTTAAAGCTTGATTTATTTTCCCATTTTTATACCTTAAGTGGGATTGCTTGTATAGCCATATGCAGTGCTGCTGCAAGTATATATATTTTGCAATCAAAAAGAAACTCTTTGTTTTCTGTGCCTGATGGCATTAAAATGAGCGCTCCTTTGTGAGAGACTATCAGCTGATTTTCTGCCACTTTTTTCGATTCTAAACAAGGCAATTACTTTTCCCTAAGAATAAATAAAAGTTTATTTGTGGTCTTTAGAGCCATGCTATTCTCCTTAGTGGTATACTGAGTGATAACCTGAAAGATTTTAATGTAGTCATATTAAGATTTCATTCTTTTGACTATTTGTGAAAAAGATGATCTTGAAGTAGATCTCTGAATATATCTCTGAGGCTTTGAAAGTAGAACATCTCTGAGGCTGCATAAACAACAATTCAGAGTATTTAATACAAACAAATTTTTGGCAGGCCCTGACAGAACACAAGCACAATATGCAAATCCATTGAAGGATGAAATGGAGCTAGTTAGATGCAAGTCAAAGCACTCTGATAAGTCACAGCTAATCAAATACAAAAAAAAAAAAAAAAGTGCTGAATTTTTACCCAAGATTCAGTTGATTAGAGTGGGATCATTCCATATTACTCAGGAGCAACAATTTTATGCAAGATGAGCAAACATCAGGAGCATTCATAGTTCTTTGTGTTTTTAAAAGTTTAGTTATGCATGGGTTCAAATTTGTCTTTCTTGTTATTATTGCTGAATTAAAGTGATACAACATTACAAACTGGAAAACACTGATTACACAAAAATAGGTTTTAAAGATAGTGTTGCATACAAAAATGATGACTTTGTATTAAATATCGCACTGGAGGCAGCCACTAAGTAAATGGAAAGGCACTGCAGAACACAGTACAACCATTGTTGCATTATGATTGTGTTACCACTAAATTTTGTCATCCTTTTAGCGGAAGATAAGTCAAGAATGGTTTACTATATAAAAGTTAACCTGTTCTTCAGACAGCTCTTCAGTCCCATGTCTTTGAATGCTCTGCTTGTAGAAGGAGCTCACCAGCACGCTCTCTATAACACAGAAAGTTCATTGCAAGCCTGTAAGTTGTCTCCACAGGATAGACAATTCCAGTTTAGATAGAGGGTTAGCCTGCGCATTCTTTGGAAATAGAGCTATTTCTTACTGTGTTTGCCTAATACCAAACACATAAGAAGCCAGTGATTTGCCTTAGTCAATACACGTGTGGACTGTGCGATGATTACAACTTGATAAATCATCTTGCAATTGAACTGAAAAAAAGTTTATATGTCTGAAAGAGTGTATGCTCCCATTTGTAAGTACTTCGTAATTCTGGTTAATAAAAATAAAGCTGTCAGAAAATAAATGTCAAAAATGTCAGTAGGTAATGAGAATTATTCCTAGATTGCGCAATCTAGGGGAATAGATTGGGGAATATGGCTCAGTAGGCCCTACCAGACCTGGGTTATCTTCCTGTTTCTGTTATTTCCACAAGTCATGCTATTTTTTATACTTATCTGTTAGACTCCTGTTTGGACATGTGTCTTTTTTTTTTTTTCCTTCAAAACTAAGATGACAGAGGACGCTGCCTTGTGAGTGCAAATGGATGTCACTCTTGGACTTAGCTTCTCAGAGGTAACCCTAGATGCTGTGTGTTGTATATGGCCTTTCAGACAAGAATAACAGGACACTTGTTAAGTGCTTAGCAATGTGAATCTCCCCTTATAAATCAGGACCTAAAAGGCACGTCTCAGTTGAAAGGAAAGAAGTTCTCTTCTTCAGAGAGGTGCGTTTTGGATAACTGTTAATAATATCTTTGATATGCTCAGCTGCCAACAGAACGGATGCTACACAAATGCTTAGAACGATGCATTTTGAAGCATGGCAATACGAGACAAAGATACAGTCAGGCCTCCAAGTCCTATTTACAAATCCTAGAGAAAGGTTAACCTTGGTCTTTTGGCCTGACTGAATGGGTCATGAGAGACAAGGGTCAGCATGAACAAAAGGCACTGCAGGTTCCTGGGAGACCTGAATATCTCAAACACCAACTTTAAGTGTAATTCTAAAACCTTTGCCATTATGGAGGTGTCAAATAAGATGACGTATATACGAGATAATGATTTTGTGATCCTTTCTAGCTTCCACTTACCAGCCTATCCAAAATCACCACTCATTCCAAGGGTACCTGCATGAGCTGGTACCTTTTGTATTCTGAACAGTTGATAAATATCTCGGGCATAAGAAATATTTGATCATTATGAATTCACATGTCATTAATTGTAATATTCTGATGAAAGAAATTAATTTTATCTTCATGCAGCTGTCATGTGTACTGCCAGGGGTGTTGTGTTCTAATTTAGTGCTAGTCAACGGGCCTAATAAAGATGTTACTCATCAAATCTTGAGCATGCTATATTTGTATATCCTATATTCCAATCAAAGCACAGGGTAGATGTAAATAGCTGACATTAATATGCTATAATTTCATGGCATCCTTAATGTCTACACATCATGAAGACAAACTAGTAGAATAGAATAATTAATTAAATTAGATTTTATTTTTAACAGAAACTGATCTTGGTATTACGCTTTCACCTAAATTGAATCCACCTGAGTAGTATTAAAGCATTAAAACTGCTCTAAGATGAATTGGTTTCATATCTTTAGTTTCTTCGTGCTTCTAATATCTGTGAATTGCATTGTACTGCTTAGATATCCTGCCATCTTTTCAAACTGCAATACATACAAACAAAGATTGCTTAACTCTTTTTTAATAAAATAGCTACGCCAGGAATAACATAATAAATAAAAAATACATTATACAATTCTCAAAGTCCTATATTTTAGGCCCACCACTAAAGATGGGCTTTGTGTCATGCCCTTCATGCACTATTTTATATCAAGGAAAAAAAAAATAAATTCAGGAGTCGAGTAGTCCCTGAAGTATGCTGCCTCTGTTCTAAACCTCTGGTTCTGCTATATCACCAGGTTGTGACTGATATGAGCAGAAGAGCCATTCAAGAGCTCATAGTCCATATGTGACTGGTAAAGTGAAGGTGTGATGGACCTCAAGAAATTAAGATTAATTAAGACACAGACTGAATTCATGGTTAATACAGACTCATCAGCTCCAAAATGAATACCAGATAACCTTCAGCATGGTTTATGTCTATTACATGCATTATAGTCTGTATAAACTCAATGGATGTACTATTGGGATTATCTATTAAAATTGTTTGTTGCCACGAACTGTGAATCTTCAACAGAAACCAGCTATAGATCACCAGTCTGAAATTTAAAAATTTTGCATGCAAAAAATGTTAGACATTTCTGGCATAGGAAAATGAAGCGTCCTGCATAAATTAATTGAATTTGTTAATTTTGATGGAATAAACCCCTGAGGGAAAGACATTAACACATTTATGCCATTGCACAGCATTAAATATTTAGACATAGTTTGGTATACAGGGACACAGGGTGTAACCCCCGAGTACTTCATAGGCAACAGTCCCTAGCTTAGTCCAAAAGCAAAACACACTAAAAAATTAATACCAAAGTTTGGAAATGAATTCCTGAGAGCGCACAGCTCAATAAAAAAAAAAACAAACCAAAACCACAAAACTAAAATGCACAGTATTTTAAAGTTAGACAAGCGTTTATAAATCTTGATCAAACTCTACCCTAGTGCATTGGTTAGAGGAAGCATTCAGATGAAGATATAAATTATAGAATCACAGAATGGTTTGAATTGTTGTTATTTTGAACTGTGTAAATCCAACCAAAACTGGGAGGAATTTAAGTTTCTACATCCATAAGAGCAATCGAAAATACTTTTTCTCTGGCACTGTCCAACTAATAAAGTACCCGTGGAAACTCATCAGGTACCTCCTTGCACAACATGAAGGTTTCTGCTAGAAATCTGTGTACAAATGGCCCGTTCTGGGCAGCTGGTCACCCACTGCAGGCTGCCATGATGCCTGATTCCCTGGGAGAGCCTTGTCCAGACGTGCTCACAGCTAACTCACACCAGAAACAGTGAAACAGCACAATGCACAGGAGTCAAGGTCTGTCTCACCAGAAGCCTAGCTGACAGTCAAGGCCTAGGTTCTTCTTGTGATAAATCTTGCCAGAGCTTCAAGCTGAAGAACTGGGTTTTGTTCCCATCTTAGCCTGCAAATGAAGTTAGAGGGAGCACTTTCCAAACCTGTCCACAGATTACTGCTTGAACAATTAGGCTGTTGGCTAATGCACATGGTGAGCACTCTCCTCTTGACGTTGTGCTGCTGCACAGCTAAAAATGCAAGTGTCCACAGGAAATTCTGAACCCTCTCCTAACATAAGTAACTGTATGTCATACTCATACCATCAAACACTTCCAGACTCCTTTTCTGAAAGTGTTTATTTTCAGTGATTTCCTCCTGAGACAGCAGAGATGATTTCAAATAGTGCAGTCTGAATGCAAAACAAAAGGTCAGTGTCCTCTGACCACTGAAGATGGGAAAAGTCATCTTAATTAATGTTGCTACTCATTTGCCTAAAAGCAGCTGGGAATTTAATTAGTTCTGTAACTTGTTAGTTTTGACGGATATCTGCCCTCTGCCATGGAACAGCTGTTATCTCACCTGCAGCTGCTTCTTGCAGATCAACAGCTCTCAGTCTCCGTGGAGCCAGCCTCACTGCTGCCTGCCTTGCCTTGCTCCTCTGACTGAGGATTGCTTCCTTGCCAGCTTTTACCAGTGCTGGATGCTGCTCCCTTCATCCCTCCAGGTTTCGTTCTTCTCCCTCGACTCTGAAACCCTGCTGCAGCTTTGCCTTGCCATGATCCAGACATCTGCTGGTGCCCAGGTCTCCCCAAAGCCAGTTCTTCCTCCCTCCTTCTCCTCTGATATTTAATGTCGTGATGTTAACACAGAGATCTGTGCCAATGAGCCCAGCAGAGCTTATAAGACTGGGGTCAATTCTGTTTCTCACTGCGACTCATCTCCTCTGTAACCCTCCCTCACGGATCAACAGCCCGAAACACGCTGCTTCAAGAGTGGACACGGCAGAGCTAGAGAGCTGGGTGTTATCAGCTCAGGCAAAGTGATTTTCCTCATGAAAAGAATGGGGAAAAAAAAAATTATATATATATAAAAAAAAAAAAAAAATTTGAGAAAGTGAATTTCTGGTCAATCTGAAGCAGAAAATGTTAGCTTTACCTCACTGGAATGAAATAACGAGCCGGGGGGAAAGTTTCTACTAAGTGCTTAATTCAGTCCAAAGCAAAGTTTCCATTTCTTTTTGCTGTGTAATCCTTTCAAATGTATTTGACTAAGTTCAAAACAAAATTTATTTAAATGGTTCTATTTTTGTATTTTCAAAAGTTTTTGATCTTTCTTTTCTGGATCTATCAAAGCTGCTCATAATGTAATAATTTTGGTACTCTCTAAAGCACAGTTTTCAGAAAATAAACCACTCATGGTAACAACTTTGCCCAAGTTTGTCATTAACCATTTTCCCTCCTTCCTTTTCTCTTGGTGGACCTATAGAATAGATGGCCTTAGAAACAAACAAGTTATTGTGTTCCAGCAGAATGCCCTGTTAAACTGGGATATTACTTGGAGCTTGCATAGCAAATGTCTTTTCTCTATGTCTGTATAAGAAACAAGAAAAAAAAAAACTATAGTAAAATGACTGTGCTAATTTTATATTTATATTTGTGTAAAATTAAAAACCCCTGAGGTTTAACCTACTGTTAAACAAGCCTGTGCTTTCTCATCTAGCTCTGTATGTTGTAATGATTATATTATATTATTTATTATTATGACTAGCATTAAATTTGGGATGAATTCAGCTAGATGCTCAATATTTTCATGCAACACTGTTGAGTATAGCAAAACTTTTTAAGAATAGAAGAGATTTTTCTCTTAGGACTATTTCTAGTATAAGCACCATATTACTCCCTTTTGCTCAATTGTTTTCTTTGTTGATTTTTTTTCATGAACTAAAATTTGCCCTTGTCATCCGTAGCACAGAAAAAAAGCATTTTAAGATGTTTCACTGGAGTGACTCTGTGCTCACAAAGTCATTTTTCACAGATTATATCAGACCACATGCTAATAACATATGCATACTCACTACCAGCTTGTCTGGGACAAATGATAATTTTGACACTCTCTAATGCATCACTTTCACTGCGTTTAAAGATTTATTATCCTGGAAATGGTCATGGGCACTGTAGGGGAATCAGATCTTAGAGCCTTTCAGTAATTTTTTAAATCTCTTTTTTAATCAACATTTTTGTTCTTTAGCAGTTAGAGGGATCCTCGAAGTTAAATATAAAGCAATGCCAACCTGTTATATCTGGATTTTTTTCTTTACATTTTTACTGTATCTCTTTTTAGGCTTGAGTGCATTTTCATATCTCACCTTCAAAAAAGTAAAAATTTATGAGGATTCAAATGTTGCCGGTATGGCCACCTGTGGCCCAAATACAAGATTTTTTTGGGTGATGGAGCAGTGACTTCAGGGGCAAAGATGTTTCTATCAGCCATTTGAACACTTCGCATTTAGCCTCAGCAAATTTTTGTGGTGCTCTAACTAAACTACTTGCTACTCAAACTAGTTTATTAGCCTTAGTAAGTCTCATGTTGGTGAAATGCTAAAGTTGTTACAAACAGCAGTTTTTATAAACTGACAGTTATAAATCAGTAGAAATGCAACATTAATTTTTCTCTGTATTTTTGATGCTTTGGTTAAAATGTACAGTTTAGGAGATAATGTTTGAGGCCTGCTTAAACCTCTCTGAAACTGGTAAGTTGGCATATTTGTACACAATACAAAGCTCTTCAGTGCTTTTGGAAAAATGGCTCCATGCAGGTACTGTTTGAGAAGGACATACACAGAGCAGTCAGAGGGGACAGAAACAGGTGTACAGAAATGAAGGGCTACGCCTACAGAGCACAATGCAATGTCACGTGGAGGTACTGCTGCTCTTCAGCTCCAGAAAAGTACCCATGACAAACTGCTATGACTATCTTACTCTCCTATTTAGTTACCTGTATTTAGTTATTGAGCACAGAATTATGCCGTGATGATCTACTATAAAAGTCCAAGAAACCTTGGTACAGTCTGACCAAGCACTAACATATGACTCACAGGGAAATAATCTCCGATGGAGGGCTCTCAGCTTGAGTGCTCATTGAAAATATTTGCGTTATGACTAGAGAAACTTTGTCTGTCTGATTACCCTGAAGCTCAAGAACATAAAAAGAGGTATTTTTTTCCCACTCATAAATCCACGGAATTGTATCAGAGATACTCGAATGATTCTTTTTCTTCTTTTTTTTTTCAAGTTTAAAAACATTGACAAAACTTTCAGAATCCTAAATTTTGACTTTTTACTAGCTTGTAACCGACCAGCAATATTTCTTCTTATAGCCATGAAAATCAGGTTTCACCAAGTAAAAACAGTTCTGAACACTGAAAATACAGGTATTGGTCAGAAATTTGTTTTCAGAAAAAATGTCAAGCATAGTCAAGGATCAGAAATCTGTCATTAAGTCTTATAGATTGCAAAGGCTGCTCAGCAGGCTTAATGTTTTTCATCAAAACAGTTACACAGAAGTCAAGTTTGCAAGTGTCAGAATATTATAACTGAACGCTATGGCTCTAGTAAGAGGTAAAAAACTCCTGTGTAACCTGACATAAGCCAGTGGAACAACATATGGTTGTAGTTACACACCTGCGTAACTATTTTGAAGCTAAAACTCCGCAATGCGGCAGTCTAAAACATTTCCAGAATTATTCCACATCTGTAAGCTGCAATAAAAGGAAAGTAATTTTCTGCTGATGCGGAGTGAAAAAATCTGGGGTGGCATCTTTACTAGTCCCATTTAAGAAGAAACCTTTGGGACATCTTTCGCACTCTCTACACATCAGTGTAAAATGACAGCAATGAATTGGCAAGCTCTATAGCTGTAATTGGAAACTGAAGTTCACTCATACTTAGATTCCTTTAGGCATTTCGTGGCTACCTCCGTGACATTAAAACATCTCACAATTTTATGTATGAAACCTTTCTCCTTTCCCTTCCTGACTTAAAATATGACAAATACAAAGCTCAGATACTTAATAATTTATAAAACAAAAAGAGATTAATAATAGGAATTTTTGGAGTCAAATTATTTACACAGTTCTCTTATAAATATGTTTTTTTTCAAGAAAAGTAAACTCTTCACTAACAAAAATAGGTTTCAGAAAATAAAGTGAATATTCCACTTAAAATAAAAGCCAATCCTTTCAAACAACTGAAATCTGAAAATAGGATAAAAGAAAACAATAATTCTACAAAGGAGAAGAAGAGAACTTGGTCCCAAAACAGTGATATTTTTCAGAACAAATCTGTGTGTGGGCATTCATGTACATGTTTATGTTTGTGTTTTCTGTTCACACATCCTATACTTCCAGTTAAAGAAGCAACAGAAAACCCACAGAAATTGTTACTCTAAAACGCCATTAAAATGGTGTATCTTTTTTTGTTTTATATTTTGGTGTCATTGTTGCTTTACTGATATGGTCCTAATTCAAGAATATCTGTAGAAGAGAAGCACGAGTGTCAACACTTGTCTGCTGTGATACAGAGGGAGACTTGTATATACCAAGATAAAGCAATGCTCTCCAGACTACAGGCTGCATTTGGACTGTAAGCGGTTTCCGTACAGCTAGTCACCTTTTATTAAGAAAAAAAAATGAGGAAAAACTGGTCAAACAGCAAAACTGGATCTATCAGGTAAATGGCTTCTTGTACAGTTGTTCACAGATCAAGAAAAGAGCCTGCTCTTCTCTCATACAAGATAGTATGAGATTGTTCTCAGCAAGTGCTTTGCTTCCCCTTTTCCGGTGGGCAGCTGTAACTGCAGCACAACCTGTTCTTTTCCCCGACTCCACAAATTCCCATTTGGCAAAAGTCATAGCTCTCTGCCAAACACAGAGGTTGCTACTGAGATAGTGGGAGAAGTACAGGCCAAGGAGGGTTTTCAGAATAGTATCTTCCATTTGCTGATGTCAAGGTTGGACCATGGGGAACTACTACAGCATGAATATGACACTGATATAGAGATTTTGTTTAGTGACCTCCAAAGAAACTTAGAAAACTGCAAACCTGAAAAACCATGCTTCAGAAATTCTAGCTCCATGAACACTCCTTGTCTCTCATCCTTTCCTTGACCAAGTACAATAATGAAGATGACTAAAAGAATAAAGTCAGATACAGCTAACTGAAAAACAGGGGACGTACAATGGAAATTCAGAAACATCTGTTCACAGTGAGTTAATCTTTTTTTGGGATGTGAAGATGGATCAGGTGACTCACTGTTTCTTCTATATTTTCTATTATCTTCTTGTATATCCTGAAATCTGCCTATATGTCAATATCATTTATATTCTTTTAAATATAGCTGGATTTTAGTAACAGGACCTCTTGCATTTTTTGTCATAAAATTGTACATGTGTATGTCCATCATAAAATCAGATTACTCAAAATATTTGATGCCACTGAGTTCAAATGATTATATAAGAATAAATATACCTCTTTAAAAAAATCGTTTGATCTACCTGTTCTGAGAATTCAAAGGTTCTATCAATAACTATATCAATAGTTAATATCCTAGTGGTGGTAGAACTAAGAGTGTCTTGCATGCTTTGATGTTAATGTATTTCTTACATTAACATATCTGGCTATATGAGTAATCTCAAGGCTTCTCGAGTCTGCAAAGTTTCGTTCACTGAAACTTGGAATGCTTGGTACTCTCAAACACACTCTCAACTCCACTCCAATTTAACATAATATTTTCTGAGCGTATAGAAAGACATTGTTGGATATGTTGTAAGGTTAGGTAATACTTTTCAGGTGAACTTCATGATAATATAGTTCTTTTCTGTTAACAGCAACTGACTTCATTTCACTCTAAAGAACTTCTTTTTGTGTATATATATACATTCCTTCCAGGCACAAGAAAAGACATGCTATATAATAGCCTAGTCTAACGTAATGCTTAACATGAATTAAGACCTCACATATCTAATCAAAAAAGCATAACATACATTTAACTGTGTATGCCAACACTTAATACATACCGACGCTGAAATTGTAATGAGAAGTGCAACTTCCTGTGTCACACAGTGACAGCTTTGAAAGTTAAGAAATACAATGAAATAGTGAAAAATAGTGAAATAATGAAAAATAACCACCTTCTTAAGGAAACAACAGAGAACATGGTTGTCTTAACTGATGGTAAATCTTCAGTGCAATAACGGCAACTTTCCTGTGGGTATCCCTCAGTTTCATTGGGAATACCAGCAAATTGTCACTTCTTATTTCGTTTTCATTCTTTGTCTACAGTTTCTACAAGAGTACAGAAATGCCTCCTGTAGAGAATATCTACCTGCAAAAGGATAGTCACAACGATCAGCAACGCTTATCAAAATCATCATTTTGAGAAGCTGGAAGAGTTTAGAAGAGTTATTTTTTTCCCTACATTTGTGCATTAGCCTCAGATAAATTAGACAGAGACAATTGGGTAATAGAAAGGGCATAGAAGCCCCTAGGAAAGGAGCAATCAATTCATGTCTAAAATTTTGAATACTCAGCTTATATTAAAGCTGTCAGAGAGCGTGTGAGAAGATCTCTTACATTTTCCTTTACCTTCTCTGCTCTCAAATCCTAACACACACTGCTCCATATATGTCTGCAAATACACATGGCATGCCCATTATTTTAATTCTAGTGGGACAGGAATCTTTTCTTCCTTTTAACAAATAAGGTGGATCAAGGAGTGAATCCCTCCAGAAATACCTATTTTCTAACTGATCGTGTGATAAATGTGTCTTCTTTGACATATGCATGCTGACATTTTTGTTCTATGTTTAATGTTACAAATGAAATGAAAGGCAAACATTAACAGTGATCTCACTGGGTATCGCTTTATGATTCTGTATTAGCTTTGAATTTTTGTTTGTGGCAGTCACAGCTGAGCTTTAGAAAGGCACGTGGATTTGACAGGATCGTTTTGACTACAAGATACATGCCAGTTCTGCTATGGAAATTTAAAAGACACTTTGCACAGTGCAGTCTGACTTCTATGTTATTTAACATGTCAAAGGGCTAAAAGAAGAATGTCAAGCTTGACACTGAAATGTGTACTTTGTCTGACATAAAGAATGTCCTCCCTGTAAAGGCAGAAACAGATTCATAATCAAACTTCAGGGAACTAACTGATGTACTAGACTGGGCCTTCATGGAGCTTTAACGTCTAAAGCAACCAACTGAAGAAAAGAAAGTCTTTCCCTGAAACAAAATGTGCAGGAGAAGTATATATTTGTTAATCCCTTTCTATATCAAGTATTCTGATACTTGATACTAAAAGCACTGCTGAGAGTTATAAAACAGTTCTGAAAAGTTTAGATTTAGGTATGGCATTTATATTTAAGTTATATGAGATTTGTATTGAATTTGATTAAATGTTTGACAATCAGCATCCATCAGTATCTGACAGTAAAATTCATACTATATGACACTGTAACGTAGCATTAGTTCATACAGAATGAATACTGACAGCACTGTGTTAGTTAGCCAGGAAAAGAAGACCACAATGTACTAGTGTCAAAAATTGTGATGTCAGAAGTTGGAAGACTGTAACTATTGCAATTACGAAAGCGACTCCAGCAAAAAATTGATATGAAGCACTCAGAAAACATGAGATTGGCACATATACTATTGTTATTGAAGTAAATGTAAATCCCTTGCAGTTCTATAGAAATACAGAGACTTGCGTGCTTTTACAACATGTACCATTAATGACCACTGACTTACGCAATTTTTGCTTATTATCTCTAAATTGCCAACAAAGCTTTCAGTTTTCTATGCAACACAGGAAAGAAAAAAGTGTTATTACCATCACCTAACCCTAAGGACAGTGCTGAGGTTACAGTCAGAGCAAGAGATAGGTTCCTCTTAAATTGAGATTATGCCCTGAACTGATATCCATAAAATCCTTTCTCTCTGCACTGAACAGATGAAGGCTCTGGGAGGCTAAGCTTTTAGTTTATCTACCTTAAACATCTAAGATAAGATATGCAGTGTAATTACATCCTTACAGGCTTGTCTTGGTATTACTACAGTCTACACGTCGGCAACATATTCAGCACATGAAGACATGTTCAGAAGATGGAAGTTAAGTTCCAGAGGAAATCCCAGTAAGCGGTGAAGCACAGAAGCTTATAGCAGAGCAGTGGATTGTCACCCAGCAGCATCTTAGGGGCTGTCATACAGCAATGGACACAATTCAGACTGTCACAAAATATTGGGAACTGACATGGGGTGGAGGAGAAGAAGGACTTGTGCTAACTCTGTGTGTGTGCGTTTCATCAGTTTGGAGGCTAATCCAATGCTTTCTGATGACAAATGGTTCTGTATCAAATGTCATTAGTATAAAGCCCAGAGGAATTTTTGCATTGATCAGTAGTTAGAGAAGGCCCAAGTCAGGCTATAGTCTAGCTCTAATAACTCACAAGGTGTGCAGATAGGCTACTCAAAGCTGCCAGTGACACCATCAGAGCTCAGCATGCTCAGATCTGGTGCTGTCCCCCACAGCCATGGCAGACGTTGTTCCCAGAAGGAAGACTGATGAGTGACTGAGAGAGTTAGAGAATGACTTTCAATGAGAAAGAACTGGTGTCAAGTTTTAAAACACTGTAAATCCAGTCAATTGATTTTCTGACCCTTTAAAACTATTTTCTGGCTAGCATCACTCAAACATCGAGATCTGAAAGAAAGCAACACCCTTCATTAAACAAATATTGCAGAATTAATTTCAAATGGGCTTACTGTGGTGACTAAAACTAGAATTTGTCAAATATTAACATATTTGTTTTAACTAAATCTAGTTGTATTTAAATCTATTTTCAGCTGCTAAAGACAGCAAATTTAAACATTTATGCGAGAATAAAACATTATCAACGCATATGCAGCCTTCTGAAGATTTTCTGTATCCTGACTATTTACAATATGGTTAGCTACGGTGTATCGCATGGACCATCTTTACGTTTATCGCTATATATACAGCAAGAATTGTTTCCATGTCAGGTCCCTCTCCTCTCCTCTTTTAGTGGAGATTCTCACTGCCTTCTACCAGTCCATCCCCCTAATACTCATTGCCAAGGAACCCGCCATACCATCCATTAATACTGAGTTTTTCTATACATTTGAGAATCCTAGACTGAAGATGGGTAGACACCTGATTTAGATGAAGACCACTCTCTGGAGGTCTTTAGAACTGTCTGCCTCTCAATTTATTTTTGTTTTGGTTTACCTTACAAGCAACTGAAGTCAGCTCCTTCAGAAATACTTGATAGCATCACTGTGTTGGATATCAGTAATACTGGCCATGTAATGACTACCTTGGTTCAGGAATCACTTCTCCACTTCCTCAAAGGAAGCTACCCAACCTTTACTTGGAAAATACATTCCCAGTGAGTTTGGCGTTGGTGTTTGAGCCCCTCATTGAACTCAGATTGGTGCTGTCATTCTGTGTTTCCTGTCTGACAGCAGCCTGAACCCTGCCCTCTGCCAGATGGGTGCGGAAACAGGCAGAAAAACACAGGAGCAGATGTCATTTTCCAAGTCATCCTTCAACAACAACAAAAAAATAAAACCTTTTTGAGAAAAATCTCTCCAGTGTTTGGCAGCCTGTATGGAAAACCTAAAGCCACTTTTAACAGTGCTTACTGGTATGGACAAAAGAATAATATTTATTACTTATGAATCAAACTTTCTTCCCCCTTCAATAAAAGGCATTTAAAAGTAGGCAATGAATTTGACCCACTGTGGCCCACAGTATGTGATGGAACACACCTACACTCCTCTTTTGTTTATTTCAGACTCTAGTACAAGCCACTTCTGCAAGAGAAAATTGTTTGGTAATCTCAAGGACTAAGCTAAATGGATTTTTTAAACCAAAGTATTAATAGTTCAAATGTGTACCATTTAAGAAATTATATTATTACATTAATTCTGAGCAACTATGCTTATTTTGGCTGTCACCTTTCTTTTGAGTCTTTCCTTTAACCAATAAGGAGTTTGAAAAAGAAGAAAAAATTTATCATTAAAAAAATAATAGTACATAACCAGTGGGAGTCCTTAAGTGAGTTGTAATGGTTCATTTTAATATTTAAAATTACTAAGTATATATGTTAATCTAGAATACAGATATTGTACAATTTTAACCCTATAAAAAAACCCAACAACTGAGCTGAAGATAGTAAAATAATGAAATTGTCAACAAAAAAATGACATGAATAGAGGCCATTTTTCTTGTTTCAGAAAAAGGAAATAATCGTTCAATAAGAACTTAAAAAAAAAATCAGGAATAAATATTCATGGGTTATAGATGGCCAACAGTAAACTCAAAGGCAGCCTGAAAACTCGTTATCATGTTTATATTTGAGTCTCACAGATATGATTTTTGAAAGAATATCAGAAATAAAGCTAGATAAGCAAACCCAACCCATCCCTTGGTTCCTTCAGGTAGTTTTGTTATCCAAATATAATCAAGAGAGTTGAATGTATTTCCCTGATTAACATAAGAGCTCTCTATGTGGTGGGAAATAGAAGTGGGTAAAAGCAAGGCATCAGCTGGCTGAGAGATGAGAAAAATAAAGTATCCACTTGAGTGTGTGTATCATCCCCTCATCCATGTGAGGCATATGCCCAGCAGTTCCAGCACTGATGGTAGGTGAACCACTATAGAAATCGGTGGCAGCTCTAAAGATTTTTAGCAGACTGGGACCTTAAGAGAAAATTCTGCAGGGCAAGTCTGCGTGCATACACAGACACCCAGGTGTGTAATACCACAGAGTTGCAGAGAACAATATTGTGAAAAATAGAAAAACTTTAAGTCATTCATTATCAAAATAATATTAAAAAGACATGAACATTTAGTTGCTATATGCTGGAAAGTAAAAATATTGATCGCTTCTAAAGGACCTTTAAACTTTCTCCGGCGCTCCCACCTTTACACTTAGCCCCAGCTCCCCTATGCCCATCTCAGCAAACCTGGCAATAGCCAGAGAAATCTCCATGGAGAGCTTCTGAGCAAATGCAAATTAATGAGCACATTTAAACATTAACAAATGATAAAAAAGCTATAGAACTTGTTACAAGTTGCAATGGGTATCCTGAGACAGGTGCATACAGGCCATTTTTTTGCCTTGATAGAATGTTTTCTCCTTGGTCCTTCTCTTTGAAGTTGCCATTAACTCACAGTTTCTCCTTGAATCCTCTTGTTTTCTCCAGCAAGCATTTCTTAACAACAACAAAACTAACATTTTCAAAGTTGCTTACAGGATACAAGTTGCTAAATTCCCTTTCAGAAGTAATGCTTTCAAGTCTCCAATAAAACACCATAAACCAAGGAAAGTGAGAATGCATGACATTTTCAAAAAGGTGAAATCCTCTGATTTTCTCTTTTCGGCCTGTTGCCTTTTTCTTGTATTACACTTGGTCAATATTTCTGCTTTACCTACGTACACATCTACCAGTTACTTAGTAGCAGATATATATGAAGCATGAACAACAGTCCTATGTATTGGCTTAATTTACAAGAGACTCAAAATTTGATTAATATCACTAATATCTGGCAATCCAGAATGGTGTGATTAGTTCTGAATAAAATATCAAGAAAATCTTGGTATTATTTCATGAATTATATCACTTTACTAAATTAACAATTTTCAATTTTACTTGCAAGTGAAAAAGGTTAAAGTTTAAAACAGTGTGTACTGGACTTCAGCTCTGAAATTTTTTTCCCCTGGCTTGTTTATGCTTAAGTATAAATCAGTAAGAAGTAAAACTGGGATCCAAACTGAATGTAAAAGTCAGTTCATCTGCATGAATTGTTTGAACATTCACACTCAGCTATAGTATATAGCCAAAAAAATCACTCATTTGTCCTCAGATCTTTATTTATCACAACGTGTTTGTACAGAAACATACAGAATATAAGACAGGAGTCCAGATTATCAAGCACCATCAAGTCTTCCCATTACTGCAAGTGACATCATCAGGTAGAAGCTTTTAACAAATATATCTGTTTTCATTCTAGGTCTTTTGACATCTTATCTCCATTAAAAAATATTCGGTCATCTCACTGTTTTAACATCTTGGAAGTTTTTAGTTATGTTTTGGTTTGTTTGTGGTTTTTTTTTTTTAATTTCTAAAAACACATGTTCATGTGGCAACACTGTCTGTTTGCTTTCTCTCATGGAAGAGGCTCTTCTCTCTCCTTATTGTTGTTTGTGAGATACGTATACAAAGCAATAATATGCCCCCATTTTATACTTAGCTGTTGCTTAAAAAGAGAATTAAGGTATTGTTTGGTAGATGGTAACAGTACCAGCTAAAATTGCACCTTTCATTTAAAGTTGCATTTTCTTTTCATCTCTGACTGGATAAATTTATCATACGTATGCTATCTCTTGACCTAAACAATAAACAACTGCAAGGAAGGAGTCTTAAATCGACCAGGCTCTCGCAAAAATATATATTGGCATTTTACTGTAATTGATTGTGCCACTGAGATTAGAATTGTTGAAATCAGAATTTAAGCCTTCATTTATCAAAAAAAAGCTAGTGAGATGGAATGGAACTAAGTGATTACCTCAGCAACTCATCTGTCAAACCTTTCACAGTTCTTCAAAGAGGGTTTACTGAATGAAGACTCCAATGCACAGCAAAGAGTAATTGCAACATGAAAAAGTGACGCTCATTTTGGTGGACCTGCGTTTAACAGGCCTGGGCTTTTTAAACTGTCATCCCATATTTAGTTTTCTCCTTCATCCTGTATTATCCTAAAGCACCTAATCAAAACAGACTTAGGTACTGCATGAATTAGAAGTCACTCTAAAGCCAGTAAGATTATCACCAGCAATCAGTGTTGTAATATAATGACAACTTAGCAAATTTCTGACCTGCATTTATTTTAAGTAATTTGAAACTCTAGCTGGGAAGCAAAAATCAAAGCAAACTGGGGTAAAAGATACAGGAGCATCTTAAAATAATTCTTCAAAGGAATCTCAAATTTAACTAAGATATTTTTAAAATATTTAATATTTGATTAAATGGAATCAGAATTCATGCTAATCACAGATTTACTTCTGAACTAGAAAGACTGCTTGAGTAGAAGATCTTGAAAAGTTCATTTTACAGACTACAGGCTAAAGATTCAATAAGGAACTTGATTTTTCAGACAAGAACTCAGATGGAATCAAAGCATCTAAGTCCCAAATTGTGACCTTTAAATCCAATCACTGTCATTAAACTTCATTCTACTTTGCTTGCCCCAAGCCCCCACTCTTCAATCCCCAAGACCAGAATTCTTATCAGTATTATTGGAACATGTTTGTTACACACCGATAAGATCAGGCTTCTTATAAAACAAACACTTGGTTACGTTCTTTTTAAAAAGACCTCTAAGCTCCTCTAAGGAAGATGGTGATACCCCCTACTCAAAAAGAGCTAGAACCAGAAATTCCTTTCGAACAATGAATAGTGACTCCTATTTCAGAAAAAGGATACTCAAGGCCCATATGCGGACAGAAGTCATCAGATGTCAGAAAAGGACTGTTGTAGTTGTTCCTCCAGTGCTTTGTGTCTCCTACTAGAGAGATCCTAGACATGTGTGGTCTTTTGGATTGGGTAACAAGACTCTTTCCTGTCTATGTCCACACAGGAGAGACTTTAACTCAGGTTTCTGCTCTAGGTGTTACAGTTTAAACACTAGAAACTGAAGCTTCTAATGTGTTGTCTTTAAAATCCTTTACTGGATTAAGCTACAGGTAGCTAAGCATTAGTGTATAATTATTTGGATATTACCATAAAACTATTACAATTAACGCAAGTAAGAAAATGTGCTGCATGCATTGGCCTTTTGAACCTAGTATCATCTTGAGAATTGATATAAAAAATTCTTCTCAGAGATACCCTAATTTATAGTAACATTTAAATGCGAAGTTACCATGCATGAATGCTTTGTCATTCTCTTGAATTAATATCAGGCAGGTCAAAGCATGCGCTAGCAACTAGATTCACATATCCATGGTTTTGAAACTAAAAATTTTAAAACGACAGTGACTCAGTCATGTCCTGAAGCAATGCAATGCATGGAAGAGGCAGAGTACAAATTTGGTCAGAACTAATTTTGGCCAATCAACAATAAATGTGTGCCTCACTGTCTCAAATACTGGACACTCCCTATGTCTCATTAGCATACAATGCCTCACCAGATGGCAGTTACTTACTATCAACTAGCTTTTCAACTATGGAAAATAAACCAGATTTTTCATATCCATCTCTACAATGATACCTGAAAAATTCCGGGTTCTTTGAATTTTTTTTTTTTTTGTATAGAGCAATGAAAGCGATAGATGTAAGGCCCCCAGCAGATGGCCTGGATCTTGACTGTACAGCCTAAGATCAGAACAGCATTTATGCTGCTGTGCTTGCCAACGTTTTTATTTTAACATTTCACAGAGGTCAGACTTTGGGGAAACCAATGTGTCTGTCTCTGAGGTCTCAGACAGATTGCCTTCTGAAAATCAGCCTTATCCCTTCCTTCTTTTGCTGATTCCCAAACCATATGCTGACTACTGTCACACATCTCTCTGTAACGATGCGAGAAATGAAAAGCTATAGTTTGAGCCTGCTTTTCTGGAGATGAAAAAGTTGTAGACTGCATGTCCTATCTGCAGACCAAATAAAGTACCAAAATGCGAATCCTGGTCGGAGTGAAATAAAGTAACAATGTCTGTGAGCTTTCTCCCCTTTCTCTGTGGTGTTGCAGAGAGGTACCACAGTGGGCTTTCCCTGCTGCGTCAGAGGGCTAGCTTGTCCACTGGAATAGCAGAGAAATACTATTACATGTTTATGGTTTTGGAGATAAGAGTGTGATACATGGCATGCTTGACTTTGTTACTGTATTTCTGATGGGCAGAGGACAACTAAGAGAGTAATATACCAAACATTTATGTCATGCATTTAGACAACTTTGTATATTTAGTCAGTGGCATTGTAGGTCTTAAGGCATGAAACATATATAGGCTATTCTGAACAAAGCACTGAATCCCCACAAAAGAGTCAAAAAACTACTTTCTTGGACTTTGAATTACTTTATAACACTATCTCAAGTTAAAATGTTAATTTGTATTTTTAATAGGTATTTGTTAATTTTGTTTTAACCATAAAACTGTTATGTAATAGTTGCATAAAGAACATTCTTTAATTTTATGATACAGAAGGTTACAAAATCTTCATCGGGTTTAAAGGTTTATTCTATTATCGCAAACATTTTCAGGTTTGACCTGAAAATATATTGGCAAAGCTAATAACTTTGAGAAAACAAACAAACAAATAAACAAACAAAACACCTAGTTTTAGGAAAAAAAAAGAAATTAAGCATATGTCATAAAAACCTTTTCATCCTGGTACATGACTGTTAACAATTTCTACATCTAATAACCAGAATTAATACACTATCTTCTTTGTCAGGCTTCAATTCACTACTTCTTTAAATATAACATTCCTTTTTTGTAGTTCCTTGTCACATGTCAGGAGCCTACTTTTGTTTTGGTAAAAAAGCAAGTTATTTCTGTGCATGGTAAATGTATAAAACAATACATCTATCAGCTCTTTGTAGGAAGTAGCTGACCTATTTTGTAAACTGTCTCCATAAGACAAATCTAAGCTTTTCACGGTTACCAGCTTCAAACAAGCAAACAAAAAAATAACCAAACAAAAAAGGGATGTGCTATGCTGAGGTCATTCCTGAAATACGCAGTGTTTTTCTAAGGGATTTGGAGTCAGATCTGTGTGCAGTAGAGACAGAACTTCCCTTAGTTGTAGGAATACGTAGCTTAGGCTGAGACCTCTCATGCTCCAGGACACAGAGCTCTCCAGAAGGCTCCTCTGCAGTGTCTCTCTGGTCTGTCTGTCCCTGCCTTCACAACTCTCACTTCAGACTGACAGCACAGCAAGTCATTTGCACTGCCCTTACTAGGAGTTTTATCTGTGCATGTGATGTAAGGGCAGGCAGGTTTCTGTAGCTGAGCTGTAATCCTCTCCTACTAGTGATAATCTAGTAACTCCAGCAGCTTCACTTTCCAATAGAACAGGTTTTTTTCCAATAGTCTTATTATTATTCCTGGCTCTAGTGAGCTCATGGCTGAGAGCTCATCACATATTCCCCAGGGAAGCTCTTCTGCTATAAGAATAGATATTTATATCTTTTCCATTGTCCACAGGGATTTTTCTAAACTTTTCCTTACCAGTATTTCTGAAATCTGATCAGATAATCATAATAAGCAAAACTCTAATGTAAGAGCATTATTCTCAATGCGCCTGGTCCCTCAACGCTCCAGAAATATGGAGGTAAAACAAATTGCACAGCCATTTTCCATCAGGGAAAAGAAAAGAGGATTTCACTATGCTCAAGGACTGACAATCCTTCTGGCAGTTCTTTTGGAGAAAAAACAAAGTCATGGAGAAAAGCACTTTATATAAAGTACTCATAACGAGAGTTTTCTTTGAAAATGGAAAAGACTAATCTGCAAGGAATTTAATTCTGTTACAGAGAAAACATTTTATTTAGTTCTTAATTTTGGAAATAATGATAGAGGTAATTAAGGTAACAATTCCATGCAATCTATTTCTAAGTGAAATTAAGATGTTTACTCTCCAAGCTAATTTTTCTTTGAGGAAGAAACAGCATTGAGTGCTTCTTCCCACAGAACAACAGCTTAATATGAGTTGGATCTAATAGAAGACACAGGCACATAGAGCTTCCAGCATCTAAAGGGCTGCAGAGACAGTTATTTCCTGTAAAGAATGCAACAAATCCTGGTTCTGTTAAGTTGTTCAGAGCCCTAGCTTGTATATAGTCTGTGGTGGGATTCACAGACAACATATTTCCCACTAGAATTACCTACAGGGCTCACTGCATGAGTTGTTTTCCAAGTATTCAAAATGTGGACACAGTGGAAGGACAAAGCTTTAGCATCTGCTGCCTGTGACAGCAACTATTGTGGATGTTACTGCAACAACAAGTGTGTAGAAAACCACATTCAAGACATTGCTCCAAAACCAAATGTGTTCCTCAAAGCAGTTTTCTTATGGTCCAGTTGACCACCACACAGACAACTGGGTATTATGGATAAATGTCTGGTTTGCTTTTTCCTTAAGGAAGAGCTGACCCTGATTTGGTATTTGATTCCTCTGTCTTTTACTTCACTTTCCCTATCAGTTACAAGAACAGGCTTTATGTTCAACATCATGTTTATGAAACTGTTTGATAGGCACCAAACTTGCACTTTGTGTTTTCTGGGGAACTTGGATCCCTCCTTGGGCTGGAAGTTACTTTACAAAAGGGGAATCTGTACACGTTAAGGAAAAAGCTTTTGGTCTCTATGAAACTAATTTGTACACTCGCAAAAAACAGAATGGTTGGTTTTCTGTTTTTAAAAATGTTTACTCTCTTTCATACAACAGTTTGTCTATGATTTTTTCAGAATAGTGAGGGGCAAGCAGAAGTTTGAGAAAATGTGAATTGTGATAAATTGCTTCTTTTGTTCTCAAAACCTAGAGTAAACAGCATGTAATTGAAACTGATGGAAGTACTGAAGTTTATCTGTGGTGTAATTAAGAGCAAAACATGGTTCATCACATCTAAGAAAGGTTCTCTTTTTTACCTAAAGCATCTACAGAAAACCACTAACATCAGTTCTCTGTAGACTGAACTTAAATATGAGGAAAGAACTATTACAGCTTTGCCCATTTAATTGTTTTCTCTCACACTTGGTTTTCTCCCATATTATGGTTTATTCTTTGAACTTATGTATAAGATCGATGACATGGATGCCTTTATATATAAAATATCTACCATATACTGTAATTTCTTGGATGCATGGAAAGACAGATCATAATTTTTACAATGCTCCATTTAATTAATAGAAATTACTGAAACTTAAAGCATATATATAGCATATATTTAGAAAAATAGTTTGTATTTAAAAATAAGTACTGCTGTATATTATTGCTGAGGGACAATTAATTGGCCACAGATGGTTACTGTGTGCAATTTGTGCCTAGCTGCACCAAACAAACATATTTAGAAACAACTGTAATTTTTTTAGAGGTTAGAACTCTCTTCATGTTTCTTCCATTCAAATTCAACTCTTCCTACCAACTTTGACTTTCAGACATGTCCTTTTCTCACAAATTTTAAAGAATCTTTTGTCCGCAGAGTCCAAAGATTACAATGGAGAACAGCATTTCCCCACCTGGAGTGTCTTTGGAGAAATACTAGGTGAAAAACACTCTGCAGGCAATGACAGAAGAGGACAATTGCAGCAAGAGGCAGAGCATCTCACAGACAGGTAAGGAAGGAAAGTTTTACAACCTCTATTATACCTCCACAGTGATGTACAACCTCCATCTTCAGGAAACTGATTAAACTCCCTCCACTTGGGTCAGATAAATTACCCAGTAATTGATCTTCCTGTAGTTTGGAGGATTAACAGGACATGAGAGGTAGCAAACTAGAACATAAAGTTGAGCTGAAGCCCCACAAGCTGTGGAGGAGCCATTTGTTTACAAATAAACATAAACTCATACAATTAGCTAATGAAAGTAGATGCTCAGGCTGAAGATATTTAGAATCATAGAATCGTAGAATGGTTAGGGTTGGAAGGGACCTTAAAGATCATCTAGTTCCAACCCTCCTGCCACGGGCAGAGAATTCCTCCACTACACCAGGTTGCCCAAAGTCTCATCTAACCTGGCCTTGAACACTTCCAGGGATGAGGCATCCACAACTTCTCTGGGCAACCTGTTCCAGTGCCTCACCACTCTCAATGTAAAAAATTTCTTCCTTAGATCTAATCGAAATCTCCCCTCTTTCAGTTTTAATCCATTGCCCCTTGTCCTATCACTACGCGCCCTTGTAAAAAGTCCCTCTCCAGCTTTCCTGTAGGCCCCCTTTAGGTACTGGAAAGCTGCTATAAGATCACCCCGGAGCCTTCTCTTCTCCAGGCTGAACAGCCCCAACTCTCTCTCTCTCTTTTTTGCATCATGTCTTAAGTCAGGGGCCAAAGAATGAATCAGCCTAGTATAATAGCATAGGGATGAAAGTGGAGTCCACTGTGGCTCCACTGCCTCCTTCTGCACAGTGGTGTGTGGGTGGAAGGGAGTCTTCTGTGGAGATGGGAGTAGGCTGCAATTGGGGGTGCCAGGAGCAGGGTCGGGCTTCAGCTGAGGGAGCAGCACCAAGCTCAGGGAATAACCCCCCTCATCAGGCACTTCTATCAGCCACTTTTTATTTTGTGCAAGGAGACTCTTCAAGCAGAATATAGCTGACTTAAGAGTACAGTGCAATTATTTATTGGCTAATACACATTATATATATCTAGGATTAATAAGTTACTGAACTAAGTATTAATATTCTCACCAACCTTAACAAGACATTCAGTGTGTCTTCGCTGGCCAGACAGTCATCTGTCACATCTGATAGGGCTGGTCTCTGTTGCTCCTTCGAATGGGCTGATAATCAGGGTTGCTGAGTTTTCATCTAATCTTCAGCTTTATTCCTGGGATTTTATACATTTTAAGGCAGTGTTTTCCCTATTGATCCCTTTCCTGCTAATTACTGCAGTATCAAAAATTTTACTCTATGTGTTTCTTATCTAACACAGTTTTAGCTGACACCTTCAAGACAATTTTCTCAGTAAAATTAAGCCAAAGTCATAGAACTCTTCTGCATCAAACAAGGTCTTGCAACACATCTGAATCCCTCCACTGTAGAATTATCCTGCTTTTTTCCCTACTTTTTCCAAGTTATCCTTACCCTTTGCTCCCTACATTTTATCTAGTTAGTGTTCCCAGTGGGCTAATGGACTTTGCTTCTGATCCTATATTCAAACCATGTTGACTCAAAGGCAAAATTTGCCAGTGGTGACGAAGGGGACAGCAAGAAAATCATGTCTTTGAAAGGTCACAGCTGGCAAGGTTTCTCCTTGTTTTGCACACACGTTGTGAAGTTTGCATCCCAGGGCCCAGGGAGTGAATCCAATTCCCTGCAAATGACTGGTTTCACCACTAAGAAAAATTGCTTGGTCAAGTGACCTGAACAGATTTACCTTACTTCAACATGAGGAGACCTGCTTCTGACCAAAGTGGCTAGGTTTTTGGTTTACTCTGATTGAACGAGGTTCTGCCTCCCATGCAGTGCTCACAAACCCTTTCAGGAGAAACCTGGGGCAGCCAGTGCCTGCCAGGGTAATCCTCTCAGAGAAAGGATCTTAAACAAAAAGTGGTGCAGAATAAAAGAAAGTGGGTAAAGAAAAAGGAAAAGGTCATCTTTCATATTCCATCACTCTTTCACTCAGCTGTGCAGCACAACAGCAATTTTATAAATGACTCCCTCTGAGAAATAAGTCAACTCTGTCATATCAACAAAAAGTTAATCTTCCTTAAAATATTTCACTTAGTTATACTTATCCCATAACTTCTTCAAGAAAATTCATCATTCAAATTCTCATCTAAATCCTCAAAATAGGGCTTCGGTGATACATACATGTAAATAAAAATAGAAACTAAGAGTATTATATGTTTTGTCAATTTTATCTCATTAATTCACTTTCTTTCATACACAGTAAAGGGTGTTTGTGTTTCACTTTTGGTACAATCTCAGCTTTCTTTTCCAGGCTGACAAATTTTTGATGACATAAAGGAAGAGCATGAAGTATTTTATAAGGTCTCTCTGGTACCTAATTCACTCTTTATTCACTAAGAAAAACTCATATTAAAAACTACCTTTTGCCTCTAGTATAGTTTTAACATTTATCAGTTTAAAGAAACAAAAATTCCCTTCCTAAAAACTAGTATAGAAAGTTTTATTTTGAAGGACATGTAACACACTTGTAAAGAAGTATTTTTCCGTTTTCAATTAATGTATAGTTTTTCTTGAGTTCTTAAAGTAAGTTTTTCACGATATACATATGGATGGGAAAATTAAAAAAACGCTGGTGACTTCAAGGTTTAAAATATGTATTTTCTAATAAATTGTTCACAGATCATTAAATACAATCTTTAGCACAACCTATTTTTCCAATGACTTCAGCTAGGAGAGCTTCTTCAATATAAAGTGGGAATTATTTGAGTTATTCTCTTAAATATTACTCCTGAATATATAACTTCCATTAATACAGAAAACGGATTATGTTTAGTCTTAAAGCGATGCCATGATAATTCAGGATCTGTCACTATGCGGTTTGTGAGTGCCATTTTGAGCTCAAGTGCTGTTCCCTTAAGTCACACAACTCTCTGTTCCTGTTTTCTACCTCATTCATCTTGCACTAAGAAGGCAAGGCAGTGCTATCACAGGCTGATATTAAAAACTATTAATAGCTGAAAAGATCTGACTGTGAGGTGAGCATCTTACCTCCAAGATAAAGCCTATTTTCACCCTGCAAGGAGTTGAAGGTTGAAGAAGAGAATAAGTGTTTTAGAAAATGTAAGATCTGAAAAACATAGCAAGGTTGGTTAACTTTAAACAGGGAGCAGCTCACACAGACACAAGCAAGTTGATGACTGATAACAAGAGAGCTAACAGTGTAAGCACAGTGGAAAACAGCTCAGCCTGGGTCAACTGCTCACAAATTTACCCAGTTCTTTGAGATACACTGATGTTCGATCTATATGGCCAGTAGCATCCAAGCTAGCTAGCCTAAAATTACATCATGTGTATCTCTGTGAGCTGAAGTCATAAAGGGAAAAATAGATGAGATAAAACAGACCTACAGATTTTTTGTAGCAAAAGGTCCTTTCTAACTGAGGAACAATAGAAAGTAGAACACAAAAACATCCATCCTGGGTGGTTTCAGAATACATCTATTTCAGAATCCCCTAGAGCAACCAGGATGCTTAGAGAAATGCATCGGAAGAACAGCAGCCACACAATGGTGATGCTTTCCCAGGATATTTCCTCAGATTGAACAATCTATGGCTTGGAGACTTTCTGAAGAAAGAAATAAACTGACGGTACAGGAAAGAGAAATGGAGAAAGACACAGGAGAGCCTGTACACAGACACAAGGAAGATTCTGGACTTTTATGAAAGAGACAGCTCTCAGGAGAGGGGTCAGACAAGAAGAGTGGCATGTTGTGAGAGCATGCTTGATCCTTTGCTATTCCTAAGCGAGGACCCAGTCATGCACCTGTAGTGCATTTGGGCCAAGGCACTGGGTTTACATGGCAAGGTTTTGATAGTGGGGGACAGCTGCAGGGGTGGCTTCTGTAAGAAAACATCAGGAGCTACCCCATGTCGAACATAGACAGTTTCAGACGGTTCCAAGACAGACCTGCTGCTGGCCAAAGCTGAGCCAGCTGATGACGTTGATAGCACCTCTGTGATAACATATTTAAGAAAAGATAAAAATGCTGTGCAGCAGCTGGGAGAGATGAATGGAAAAAATATGAGAGAAACAGCCCTGCAGCCACCAAGGCCAGTGAGAGGAGGAGGTGCTTCAGGTGCTAAAGCAGAGATTCCCATGCAGCCTGTAGTGAAGTCCATGGTGAAGTTGCTGTCTCTCTGCAGCCTGCAGAGGACTGTGATGGAGCAGATATCCACGCTGCAGGATGTGGAGGACTGCATGCTGGAGCAGGTGGACATGCCCTGAAGAAAACTGCAACCTGTGGAGAGAAGCTCATGCCAGAGCAGGGTCCTGGCAGGAGCTGCAGCCCACAGGTGACCTGTGATGAAGCAGTCTGTTCCTGAAGTAGTCAAAGGAGAGAACCCATACTGGAGCAGTTCTTAAAGAACTGCAGCCTGTAGAAAGGAACCATGCTGGAGCAGTTTGTGAAGGACTGTATCCTGTGGGAGGGACCTCACATTGGAGCAGGGGGGCAGTGTGAGGCAGAAGGAGCGACAGAGATGAAGTGTTATGAATGGACTGCAACCCCTGTTACCCATCTCCTCTGCACTGCTCAGGCAGGGAGGAGGAGGTAGAAAAGATGAGAGCGAAGTTGAGCCTGGGAAGAAGGGAGGTGGAGGGAAGTTGCTTTTAATTTTGTTTTTCTTTCTCATTATCCCAGTCTGTTATTAATTGGCAATAAATTAAACTAATCTTACCCAAGATGAGTCTGTTTTGCCCGTTACGGTAATTGGTGAGTGATGTCCCTGTCCTTATCTTGACCCACAATCTTTTCATCTTATTTTCTCCCCTGTCCTGCTGAGGGGGGAATAAGACAGCAGCTGGGTGGGTGCCTGGCAGCTGGGCCAGGTTAACCCACTGTGATCAGTCACTCTCCAAACCAGAGGTTCATCGTCACAGAAGCAATGCTTTGGGGCCAAAGCTAAGCCAACTTGACTTAGTGGCATCAGAGCTCTTACTAAAAGGGCCCAAATATTATTTGTCACAAAAGCAGCTGGGATGAAAGCAGACTGAATTGTATAAGCTTTGTGTGGGCTCCCACGGCCCCGCTCATCCCGCAGGTGACGTTGTAGAGGGTGGGCCACTGAGCACACTGGGCTTTAGATATTACCATAGAGATCAACCATAGCCTCTGTCATGGTTTGATGTGGAGGGGGTGGTTCTGGTGGCAGGAGAGGGGTTTTGGTCCCTGTGACCTCCCCGGTTTTGGAACCGGGTTAGGCTTAGTTCTGGCCACCAGATCAGACTGCCATCCCCCTCGGGGTTGAGCCAATAGGGCGCCTCTGCGAATTGCCCTATTTAAGTCAGGACAAAGGAACCGGAAAAGGTGCTTCGCCCAGGATCGAGCAGAGAAGGGAGGAGGGCACTGCCCCCGCTCCCTGGCTCCCGGCCGGGCGGCTGCCTGCGTCGGGCCGGCGCCGCCCACGGAGAATAGCAGCGGCGGAGCCAGCTGGGGAACTCGGGGGCACCCCACTCCCGGGGTGCCCACTGGGCTGAATTCACCTGGAGAGGACTGAGATCTGAGAGAAACAGCCGCATTGACAGCAGGTCAGTGAGGATGGAGCGGGAGGAGGTGTGCCGGAGCCGAGTTTCCCCTGCGGCTGATGGTGAGATAGCAGGCGGCTCCCCTGCAACCAGGACGGCCTCGGTGGAGCAGCGACCCACTCGCAGCCCATGGGGAGAAGATGCCTGAGCCTGAGGATGGTCGTGTTGGGGGCACGGCAAGGCAGAGAGGCATCTGGAGTCTGCGTGACAACCCACGCCGGAGTGAGTGGCTACAGCTCCCTAAGTACCCGAGACTGTGGTAAAGCCCACACCGGAGCAATCTGTGGGGAAGGATTGTTTCCAGTGGGCTGGACTCACGCTGGAGAAGTTTGTGGATTTTTCCTCGTGGGTAGGGGATCCATTGGAGCAGGGGAAAAGGGTGTAAGGACTCCTTCTCCTTTAAGAAAGAAGCAGCAGTAACAGCACGGAATGAACTGACCTGCACCCCCCCAGTCCCTGCCCCCTGCGCTGCTGGGGGGAGGAGGTAGAGCCGGGAGGAAAAGGAAAGGGGGGGGGGGAAGGCGTCGGTTTTAAGATCTGGTTCTGTTTCTTTCTGTCCTCTCGAGTAATCGTTTTTTGTTTCCCTTTGTCCTTCTAAGTAATCATTAATAAACTGTTTTGCTTTGAGAAAAGCCCCGTCTGTTTTGCCCAGGACCATGGTTGGTGGGTGCTCCCTCTGTTCTTGTCTCAACCCTCAGTCCCTTTGTTTTTTTTTCTCTCTTCTCTACTTTACTGGAGAAGGAGAGACAAAAAACCTAATGCGTTTTTCTCAATTCCTTCCACCCCTCGCCTCTGCGAATTCCATATTTAGGTACAACTTCAGTTACAGAAAGAGAACACAGTATCACAACAACATCGAAGAAGAAGAAGAACACACATTTTACAAACAATCCACCCCTTGTCCCTTCACCAGTCACAACAATCAAAGGTTCCCAAGGTCCTTCTGTTTTTCAGCACTGTGAAGTCCATGTTTTGCCCGTGTGTGAGTTTTAGTTGCTGGATCAGCCTAAAACCACGACACCTCCATAGACAATTTCTGGAAGACTACCAGCAACTAAGAAACAGTTACACATCAGATTATGTCACAGGGAACAGGCACCCTCCTACCATCTGCTGTCACCTTTGGGTTCTTCTATCAGAAAATCTTATTTTCAGTTTCTTTCTCTGCTTGAGGGCTTTCAGATTCATATCTCCAAGGAATGATTCTTACTCACCTGTTCATAGAGGCATGTGAGGGCATAGGAAAGTGCTCTCAGCTCTACCTCTCGACATCGTTTCACAGTGCAAAACAAACCTAAGTCCCCATCTTCACGCACTAAGTATTTTGTCCAGCCTTTGGAACATGGAATGAAAGAGTTTCAAATGCCCTAAGTCACTGGGCAAGAGAATTTTATTTTCCTTTCCTGACCTAATGAATCCTGAATCCTTTTCTGCCTGACAGCAAGATCTCAGCTGGAAGAGTAGACACTATCTTCTCTTTTCTCTCTACAAAACACACAAATATCTGGCAGCTGATGCACAATTCAGAGCACTGGGAGTCAAATCTCTTCAGCAAGGAAGGAAACTGAACAATACTTACAGCTGATGGAAGCTTCTGCTGTTCTTGGAAAAGAAAGGACTTCTCCAAGTTCAGCTGTGTGATAAAAAAAATCAGCTGCTGCTGTAATTCCCAATTTGGTAATGCTCCAGTGGGAATTTCACAACACATCCACAGGAACACAAAAAACCCCTAACTTCAGAGGCAGGTGCAAGCCTGGTACCACATTGCTCTGTGCTGTGGAAATGAAGCTGAAGCCTCTTATCAGTCCTGGTTTGTATTGGTGGCAGATGAGGAAGAAATTGGGAGCTGCAGTAGTGTCCACAGAATCACAAGGTAGTAGTACCTCAGGAGCACTGCACTTCTATGATGGTACTGCACAGCATTGCTACTTGAAATGAGGTCACTAGTCTAGAGAAATAGTTTGTTAGATAAATAAAGGTGGAGTATTGAATGAATTCAGAGAGATCTGAGACAATTTTGAAAACTTGCAACAATATACAGGCTTTTTATCTCAAACCCATGTCTGTGCTGATAACATTCTCCGTTTACCACATAGGCAAGCATAGTAGATGTTCCCATATGACTAGCTATTCAAGTATTTGCTCTTGATTTAGTACTGATAGTACTAAAATGATAGTACTCATGTTCTGCCACCCACGTAATATATTTCACAATTTCTGAATTCACACAGAGCACATAGAAACCTAAAAATATATAAATGAAATTAACAGTATTTTCATTAAACTTTAGGACTTCTCATCTTGCTAAAACATTTTCTGAACCTGAATTTTTATCACAAGAACTGACACCTAACTGTCCTATGAATCACCATTATATCACATTTTTTAAGACATATCTATGTGCAAACATAACGGTAGTCACTGAATGGTTTGAATTCCAAATGATGCTTGATATGGCAGCTTTGCACATATAACTGCAGTCACTAAATCTACTTTACAGTTAGAGCTCAAGAGCAGTAGAGAAAGACAATAGCTTTTTGAGAGAAGAATGAAGTGCTCTACCCATAGCAACGTCCTCAGCAGGCTCACTTCAATACAGGCTCTCAGAATTTGACCCATGGCAGCCTAAACTGTACGTATGATCTTTCAAATTGTTATTCTGAAAAACATAACACCAAGAAGGTCATCTTAAAAGTTACCATGCTGCTTTGCAATGACTAAGCCGACCCATATTTCACACACAGGTTCGTGTTATTCCATAACATGTAAATGTGGGGAAAGTCCTATGTGGAATAAAGAAAAGTGACTCTTGGGAAAACTTACTGAAACTCCAGGGAGCACACACAGGGAGGTTCTGCATTGCCAGGGTTACAACCTAGGAATCATCTTACACACTTATGTTCTGTCACTCTGTAATACTATACCTGCAATATAACTCAAATTGCTATTTTTTTTAATTTATCTGGTAAGTTATGAAATGATACATCAGCTGTGAAATGCTTTGCACCAATATCCTTCAATGATGTACATAATTTTATGAGGCGCAGTTGTTGACCTATTAATAGTTGTCCACTGCATTTCAATTGAGGGGCATCTGGATGATGAGAAAGAGATTTTACATAGTCTCCATGCATAGATAGTAGGGTTGTGGCAGGGGGGCTAGAATTTTAATGCAGTGATTTAGCATTGTTCAGCTGGTTGCCATTCCATGGTGAGTGCTGTAATAAACCCAACCTGACCACGGAGGGGAAGGAAAGCTAATTTTCCTGTGATGTCTTTTTCACAAAATGATTTATTTTAATGCTTATATTTATTGTCACTGTAAGCATTAGAAACGTGTTGATGGCCAAATTCCCTATGAGGTCAGCCATTTTAGATCTGAAGATAATTTTCTGGGATGTCAAGCTTATGTTTCCTCCAGAGGTGATTTCAATAGTGATGTCATGACATAAAGTATGTAAGAGTACTGCAACTAGTTAAATGTGTCATTGGTGGATGCTCTGAGACAAACATGGAGACTGACTCAAAGCAGCACAGCTCACACATACATCTTCTGCAGACGTCCGTTAGATTTCTAGCAGTCAGGCAGGAAGAGAGAAAGTTCTGTCATTTATTGAATAAAAAGGATAATGTAATTGTCACTAAATGTCAGACATACCTCAGGAAACAATCCTCTTATGGAGTCTCTCCTTTTTTTGGTATGTTTATTCACCTCTCCAGTTACTAACCTGATTTGGTTTTTCATTAGATCTTCTCAGTCTAACCTTGTTGATTGATATTAGAGCTGATTTAAGGAATTAAAAAGTGAGAGCAAATGCGAGAAATTAAAAAAAATCAAGGAAACTGCATCACATTTCCTGATTTGTTAATTTTTGACAAATAACACATTCATTCATTTAGAAACAATACTTTGATTTATTATAGCAAGTTTAATTGATCCAGGATAATTCTTCATAGCATAACAGAAAATGACCAACTTGAACATTTCATAAAACTAGTAATGACATAAGCTTTTCACATAAGACTTCGTAGTAACAAAAGATCTAATTTTTCTGTCGCTTCCTATTTCTACTGAGACCAAATTCTAATCTCAGGTGAGCTGAAACTAACCACTATGGAGGGATTCTATTCTATTCTGTTCTATTCTATTCAGTGGAAACAAACCCCATTCACATTCATGAACACAAAAATGGAATTTGGCCCATGTTTAAAATGCAATTACAGTGCAACAGAAAATTGGGAAGATCAAAAGAAGGAAATCCATCTCACGTGGTACATCACTACTTGCATCCTCTAGAACCTGAAGTCTCCCTCCACATATATTTCATTCTTTCTTTGTCTCCAACAGAAAGAGGCTCGAGCAGCTGGGTGCCTTTTCATACCTGTTGACAGCTCCCCAGTGGCATTTAAGAGTAAGTGGTGACACTGAAAACCCCAGAGCTTGTCTTGACTTTAAATGCAGCTGACTCTAGCTTCTTTATTTGAAACTAGTTTTTGAAAGCATCTTGCGACATTAATAATGAGGTCTCTTGCTATTCACTAATGACCACTGTAAATTTTCAAAAAATCCAGTTTAAATCCAATTAATTTGATAATTATTTCTTTCCTTAGGGAGAAAACTAAAGAATATTTGAAATAGAGCTAGGTGCTATATTTCTAATCATGTCTAACTTTAAAATATTTTTTTCTAGCTGTCTCTATTGACATGTTGTGTTACCAATTTTTTCCCTCTCACAAATGTCACTGTAGCAAATGAATTGTCAGCTTGTCACAGTGAATCAGAAGGTTCCTTCCTGTATCCCTCACCTTCCACTTAGCATCATGATTGCAACACACAATCTGAATATTTTGGGGCCCTTTCTAAAACGGCAATTCCCACCACCACCATGAACCCAAAGCCAAGGGCTGAATTCTCCAGAAGAACATACCCTTCACATGCCTTTTTTTTGGGGGTACTTCAATCCATTAGTTTTGATTCTGCTCATTTCCAGAATCAGTCCTCACCTATTACCTGACCCTTTTAGCTCTCACGCCTCATCTTCTGCCAAAGGCAGGGGGAGCCTCCGGGTGCGGCAGTGCCTGCCGTGACCCGCACAGTTGCGCCGTGCTGGTTATCGCGGTGTGTGGGACGTGCCCAGCGGCACCTGGTCTTGGCTGCCCTTCCCACCGCCCTCCGAAGCGACATGGCCAGGAAAGCACTGGGCTGTGCTGCTTGTAGCAGGTGGCTCTGTTAGCACGGGATCATAGAATCATAGAATGGTTAGGGTTGGAAGGGACCTCAAAGATCATCTAGTTCCAATCCCTCTGCCATGGGCAGGGAAACCCTCCACTACACCAGGTTGCTCAAAGCCTCATCCAGCCTGGCCTTGAACACTTCCAGGGATGGGGCACCCACAGCTTCTCTGGGCAACCTGTTCCAGTACCTCACCACCCTCAATGTAAAGAATTTCTTTCTTATATCTAACCTAAATCTGCCCTCTTTCAGTTTAAATCCATTGCCCCTTGTCCTATCACTACACGCCCTTGTAAAAAGTCCCTCCGCAGCTTTCCTGTAGGCCCCCTTTAGGTACTGGAAAGCTGCTATAAGATCACCCCGGAGCCTTCTCTTCTCCAGGCTGAACAGCCCCAACTCTCTCAGCCTGGCTCTCTGCCTGGATAGAGGCCTCGAGGACCGAGATCAAAGGTTAAATAGCTTTTTGCTGCCATCTCTTGATAAACCGGAGGAAAAGGCAGCAGAAGCTGATGCAGCGCCTGGGCAACACCCATCGGGCTGGGGCAGGCACTTAGTGCTCGCCGATGAGGATGAATTTACCTTCTGGGTGGACCGAGCAGTAACGAGCCGTCATGAGTGTTTGACAGATGAGCATCGGAGCTGCTCTAGGAGAGAGGTTCATTATAGATAAACCTCATCCTCGCTCCTCAACTCAGGGCTGCAGGAGGCTCGGAGGGGAAAAGCGGTTTCTGCTAATGAGTAATCTGCTAATGGCGCAGGCTCTGTGTACGACAGAGAGCGCTTTCCGCTGTTAAAACAGGCTGGCAATGCAGACTCTGTTGCCATAAGAGACCCTACGTGTGAACCCTGGGATGGTCCGGGGTCAATGGCTGTAGAGCTCCACAGGGACCTCGTGTCCCTGCCAAAACTCAGTGACAGAGACATTTCTATGGCTAGACGATTTAATCAGCTCCTCACAATTTCACATGTCCCACACCTTCCTGCTGGTACCTACACAGCTCCCATTTTGTTGGCTGTGTTCCTATTTTGTCTTTGGTGTTCACACGTATGGATCACACCCAGGATATCCGCAGTAAATATCCACCAGGTTTGTAGACCAGGCCTCAGAAACAATTAAACCTGAATGAGCACACTTCCCTTTCCTTTTTCTTTTAGAAATTTATGAAAAAAGAGAAATGAAGATTTTAAAAATAAAAAATATGTTAATTCTCAAAGACGCCTGAAAATTGTTTTCATGAGCTCCAAGGCTGCCATAATTTCTGCTTAGCTAATGCTAAGCCCCTACTTCCCCAAGATGGGCAAAAAAATAAAAGCAGAAAAAATTCAAATCAGCAGAGTAGTTACTGAGAAATTCCTTTAAACAGGCATTGCATAAAATGCAGTCGTAGTCCCTGAACAGAACCCAGGATCCCTGCAGAAAGCTGAGAGCCCTGCAATACCAAATCACGTTCCTCCTTGCTCTCCTTTCTCCTCCTCTGCCATCACCCAAATTAGGATATTGCCATATGCTTTGGTAATCTCCTGGGTGAAGTGGGATTGAGGAGGCAACTGAATGAATCCTTATTAGCTGGTGGGTTCTGAAACGTGTAAGTACTGCATAAAATAGAGTTTTCCTGGAAAGTTTTCCAGTGAGACCTTGAGTGAGCTGGTGTGCCTCCATCATTAGGTGGCAGCTGAGTAAGGGGGGATTTTAGATTGAAGTTTTGGTCTCAGATAGCTTCATCCTATCTAAATCCTTCTTTAGAGATGCAGGCTTTTTTATTAGATCTGACCCTGAGACAGAGGGAGAGTGAAGTGGCAGGAGAGATTAGAAATAAATTAGCAGAACATCAAAGGGATTAAGATGGTGATAAACTTAAACTAGTTTAGGTTTAAAAAATCAATAGAGGAATTTCTTCTTTTTGCTTCAATTATTTGTCCTTTTCTTTGGAGATAATTTTCCATTATTGAAGATTGCTTGGAAAATTTAAAATATTTTTATCAATTTTATTGAATTATTTTATCTCCCAAATTTTAAGACGTGAAATAGGTATCATTACCAACATCCACACAGCCAATATATAATTTTCATTTAGTTAGACTAATGTTCATGTATAACATGTGGCATTATCTGGCAAACTAAGAAAGCAACGCAACACTATTGTGTCTGGTCCAAACCCATTAATACAAGGAAATACAGTCACAGTTTGAAAAACGAGAAACAAAACACTGAAGTATCTGTTGCACTGCTACTGGTGGCCTAGGCATATTCCTGACTGCTAATTTAACAAACTTTACAATTAAACATGGAAATTACTGTTAAGTCTATGAATGTTCTTGAGGATCTCCTTTTTATCAGAACTTTGTACCCTATTCAGCATAATAATACTGTTTATTTTAATGGGTAGGAGAAAGTTTCAGTCTCCTTTCCAAGAATGACTAACGCAAATATAATAAAGAGTAGTGCACACTTATTAAAGAAGAAAGCTGGAAAAGCCAAGCAGTTCCCCTCTGTTTCCTCAGTCACACATTTAATAGGAAATGAGTCAGTTTTATTTCTGTTAGAAAATTTTCTCTCTCAGTTTTAAATTTTAATGTTAAGTCCATAATAGTTCAATGTTGTGGCTTCAACTGTAGTGACTTTGAGTTGTCCTAGACCATCTAGTAAGACTCCTGACTGCACAGGGGAGAGTTAGACCAAGGGCTTTCTAGTATAAATTGCTTAATCCCTGCAGGATGCTCAGAGAAAAGAATCATTTTGAACTGGAACACGATGCCTGTACATGTATTTAGAGCCATACTCCGATGTCCTGCTGTATCCTCTAGGAAATTCTAATTGTGTTTAGCTGTCATCTTAAGTTCTTATTCGATTTAATGATATGGGATAAGAAGATTATTCTGATAGGATATTAAGGGGAAATATCAATTTGATTTAATCCCATGTTTCTGCATCAGCATCCTCAAATGACCTGTGTTGCTGAGGCACTGTACTTCCTAACGAGAACTAAGCTTTCTGTCATTGTTCCTGTAAAAATTCCAACTGGAAACACCAGTAGAAGAGTGGTATTTCAACTTACTCATCTGTGGCCTGAGACAGACAGGCAGATAAATACACAAATACAAAAGCTTTTATTAAGAAAGAGACAAAAATCACACTAAGAGATTAAAGATAAAAATGTTTTTTGACAGTGTACTGTCCAACTGTCCAACTTCATGACCCACAAGTAATCATAACTGAAGTTCTCACACCAATGCCTGGAAAGTGCATGACTTCTTCGATACAAATTGCGTTGTCTCCATAGGGCTCCATGCATTATAAAATGTTGCTGAATTTCTGTTTAGCTACTCCCCATTTTCTTCAAGAGGCAATTAGAAAATGAGAGTCTTATTGAATCTTGGGAAGTTATAGAAGGCGAAAAAGAAGTCTAATAACAGAAGCACAAGCTAGAACCCCTGCCTTCTGCTCTTGATTGTCTATATGGCCTCAAACAAATTACTTTATTGTAGGCCAAAAATTTTGCATGTCAAAAATGAAAAATTCTTTTCTTGACTTTTCTTCCTGTCATGCTAATAGATGATCCAATGTAATTACATAGGTTTATAAGCACATTTACTGGGTCAGATTAAAGCACAGGCCAGTGCTCTGTCTCTGACAGCAGTTCTCCCTCCCTCCTCATGCGCATTCCCAAATAGCTTCAGTTTAGGATAGACTATAAAAAGAAGGCAGTGAAATTTCCTTCAGAGTACATCTAGACTCCTCCAAATCTATATGTTAAGGTGTTACTTCTTATCAATTCAAGAGGCAACTAGCTGTGAAGATAAAAATATCCTATCAGGCTCCATTAATTAAGATCAATATGTGATGTGGTAGCAGGTTTAGATGCAAATTCATACATATTGTTGTCCATTTTTATGTCCTCTTATGTGCTAGATTATTCCAACATTGCCATGTTGCATGTTAGCATGTTACAATGCAAAACAGACATAAAGCTTTGTCAAAACCTAATCTTATGGCAATTAAAGTTTTAAGGACAAAGACATAACCTGAGCAAATGGAAATATACTTTCTTGTTTCAGTGCTTTGAGATTTGCTATTTCACTTTTTCTCTTCAAATAACAGATGAGTTTCAGCATAAAAATGGAAGAGAAATTCATGAACCCTGTAAATATGTGGATGAGAGAGAGGAGAGATGGACTTTTCTTTCAGGGTTCACCCACCAGTCCATGGATTTTCTACAGCAGCAACAGCCAAAACAGATGGAGCTATTCTGAGGACTTTTACACTATAATACTGATAATCTCACATTTAAAGACATGTTAGAGAATGCTAATATAGCCATCACTTTTCTATTGTAAAGGAATTTTAAAGATAAGCTATTTGTCAAGAGGTTTTCCTCTGTTGCGTCCCATCCTTTGCCTACTAGGAGATTATACGATCACAGTGGAAACTATGAAATCACTGAGACTCAAAGAGACCTCTGCTGAATGTGATTGTCCACCAGGAGTTTACAGAACTCACTGGCTATCTTTTCCTGGACGCAAAATACAAAAAAAAAAAAAAGGAGTACGTAGCCTTGAACACTTTAACGCTGTGGAGTACAATAATGACTTCCTTAAAAAAATTAGAGTCAAGCTTTTTGGTATGTGGAACAAATTATTGCCCCATATCCCATTATATTTTAAATCGTCGGGACAAAAGTACACTGAAAACACAATCGAACATTTTGCCAGTACATGTTGTAGCAAATTACATAATAACAAATAATCCATTAACATTTTAAAAGATAGAATCAATAAATACATGCATGACTGCAATTATTCTACTACCCTAAAAAAATCTCAGTGTGAAGAGTTCACTAAACAGCAAAACTTTGAGGAATATACAGAACTGTGGAATTCTGTAGTCAGAAAACAATTCTTCCTTTCTAATTTTGCTGATTTAAAGAACTTTTCACCAAATCCCTATTTATTATGTAACTATCAAGGTAGCCTACCAAACATTAGTCAGATGTATGAGCCACTCTAATCTTAGTATTGCCTATTGATGGCGCATGTTGAGAAGATTTCTTCACTGTTCTATTATTTCTTTCTTTCTTGTCTATACCTTAGTTTATTTTGTGTATGTATAGTCCCCTAGAAATCCCCTATTAATTTCAGTAAAACATTTCCACCTCTTCCCAGATCAGACCCCGGCATAATGCAATAGCCAAAGCAAAGAAATCTGTGTATGGGTTTGCATGCTCAATGCATTAAAAACAACATAAGGCCTGCAACTAAGATTTGATTCAGTGCGATGTTAAATTGGATTCCGAACGTGCTTGCACAGAAAATTCAGAAAATTTCATCTTCTAACTTAAAAAGTATCAGAAGTTTGTAAATTAATGCTTACAGATGCAAAGTAATGCACAATTAAGTAATGCAATCTAACATATGTCCTGCATACTTAGGTACAGTGGGGGGCAGCCATAGTATTAGCGCACCAATCTATGTATTGTAGACCATATGTCACATTTGTAGACCACTTGGAAGCTGCAGCTGGTGCAAAATGAAGTTCCTATTTGCTTAGCAGATCTGGCAGTAGGAGAATACCTTATGTTAGTGTTATTTTTACTATGTGTTCCCACAGTACAAATTCCCACTGTTGATGCTGATTGCTAAATCTGTGTATGTTTTTGATGCTTGTTACCTGAAAAGCTCTTTTTTCTTCATGGTGAATCTCCTACAATTCATCTTATGTCTGCAGTATTGTCTCTGTTTTTCTTCACATCTTACCTCTCTTAATTTTAAGACAATTAATGGTGTTAAAAACTTTTTTCATCCTGTTGCTGTTCTCTTTCATTTTTCATAGCAATTTTTCAAATCTCTGTTCTCATGCCACCAAATTTTTAATTAAAAAAAATCACTACATTTTTCCAGGAAATGTTTCTCCAAGACCTGCTTTCTAGAAAGCCATTAATTACTGGAAGATTAGGAAATATTGATGATTTATGCTTCTCAGTTATTAAGAGCTAGGTCCGAAGAAGTGTCACATCTTATTTAAATAAATTGCTATATCCTACATCATTCTCTACAGCCAAGAAAAAAAAAGTCTTATTTTAGATCTTGATCCTCTCTATAATTCAATTTATTTGCGCATTTTTTTTTTTTTTTTTTTTTTTTGGTCCTACTAGGGCTATTTTTTTTCATTTTTCACTAGGTGATGTGTGACAGGCTTCCACAATACACTGCCAAATACAGTACACCAAAACTTCCCAATACGTTCAGGTCAGTAATTAATTTCTTCTACCAGTCTCCATCAGAGTATGCCCTGCGATCGATCAATCTTATTATGATACAGTATCAGAGCTATATAGGCTTGATTAATTACCCAGTTTTTCAAGGGTGTCATTTGCTGCTTGAAAGAAAGAAATGTTTCCTCCTCCAGCAAATCCCTCTAGCATTCACAAAGTACTTAGTTATTTCAATTTTAGAGGAAGAATGATGGGCGAGGGCAATGACTGCGGTACACCTAACATTATTTGTCCATCTTTCCTGAAGATGCCAAGCTGCATCCTCAGCTTGTGCAACTCCACTGAATGTTTATATCTGTGTAGTTCATATCTATTGACCTGCATCAAATGAATGTCTGGTTCGTTCTCTAGTTCTCCTCCCCTGATTCCCATGCTTGTCTTTTAAAAAAAAGGATTCTTTTTCTTGTTTCAGAAATTGAGGTGATGCTGAAAACCTGTCAGAACTGCATCCAAGAACAACTTTTCATACAAAATTAATCTCAGAAAGCTGCCAGTTTTTCACCCTGCCTCTATAATAACCAACATATATAATCATATAATGATCAAGAACAACACCAAAACATATTAAAGACACATTTTGACTCTCCGAAGTGAAGTAGGGAATCTCAGGTTCTCCTGATGTTCTTCTTTCTCATATTTGAAACTGTCCCATTAACATTTTGAATAAACAGGAAGAAAACTTTTCTTTCACTTGTGGTGTTACTGTCATACCCCCAACAAGAAACCTACAGGATGTGCATTTATGCAAGTGTGCAGTGTTCCTATCAGATCTGCTCTGTCAAGTACCAAACTCAGTTGGTAATACACATCTCAGGACCAAAACCCTCTTGTAAAGTCAGAGGTGCAACCCCAGGCCTGACATTTCTGTGCATCCCTGGTCTCAAATGCAGAAAAAACCCTTATAGACATATTTAACTTTAAGCATTTGCTTAAGCCCCTCCTGTTTCTGGAAAGCCTGGAAGCTTTCACTTTAACACTTTGCTGAATCAGACTGCTGGTTAGGCGCCAGCTTTTGGCTGAGATGTTAAACTGAAACCCCTTCTGCCTGGTTTCTTTGACCAGCAGCTGGAAACGGTCCATCATGTAATTTTTTTTTTTAAAAAAACCCAACAAAATAATACATGAATAGGATTTGAGAGGGATATGCTGGCCATCGTGGCCTTCTTTTACTCTGGTGTTGGGTTTTCTTTCGGTAACAGTTCTAATATGGAAATACGCGAGGAGGCCTGTGCGGAGCGCACACAGCTACTGTTCTGCCCGTGCCTTTGCAGAAAGTAATTAGTTTGAAGGTTTTTAAAAGCTTAAAATAACAACAACAAAAAACCCAACCTCAGTGTAAAAATCACATGATGTTCTATTACATCATTTTACAAGTGCATCGCTCTTTTGTTTCCTTCACCACGCGGCTTTCGACTTCCAACAAAAGCACTCCGAGTGATTGACACCACAATTGTGCGCCTGCCTTTTCAGCTCGGGAAAGATTCAGCCGCGTGCAGCGTGACTTTCCCCGCCCGCTGAACACATCCTTACGCTTCTTCCTGAGCGCAGAAAGCAGCCAGGGAGGCCACGTTCCAGCCCTGGCTGGAATTCCACCCGAGGCGTCCGCAGCTGCTGTTACCTCAAGCCCGCCGGGTCGCAGCACCATGTCCGTTCCGCACAGCGGCCTGTAAGCGGGAAGGGGCGAGCATCCCGAGCCCGAGCGGCGGCGGGGCGGCGGCCGTGGGGAGCCGCCGTGGCGGTGGGGGGGAGCCGGGAACCGCCGGGGGAAAAACGGGTCCGGGCGCGCGCGGCTGCGCCTGTCTTCTGGCGCCCTCTGCGGGAGGCGGGGCGGAGCCGCACCCGGGGCGCCGGCGAACGGGCCCCGCCGGCCGCGGGGCGCGGGGCCGGGCTGCGCCCGGAGCGCCGCGACAGTGACTGTCTCGCTCCGGGAGCCCGTGGCAACTCCAGGCTCTTTCGCAACGACGGACATCCAGGCGCAACGTAAGCGCGCCAGGATTCGGCAGTGGTCGGGCAAGCGGGTTGGAAACGAGATGAACTTATGGGGTGCTCTGAAAGTTTTCTAAGTGTTTCCCCAAGCACCCGCAGAACAGGTGATGCTAAATGCTTGCTGCAAGTCAACCATTTAAAAGATTTCCCCTACATTACCTCTGTCTCTATTGACGGATGCATTTCCCCTTTGTTGGAAAGGCTGGATTTCTGCTTTCTTAGAAAGAATCAAGCATGAATTTTGCACCAAGTACAACTTAATTTATAAGGAACAGACCACATGTCTCTATGACTGCGCAGTGTTACTCAGTGTGGAGTGTTACTCATGACCTAAACTTAGATTTTGTATTGCAAAGCTGTTTTTTGCCCTGTTTATACCAATGACAGGCGATACACTGTTATTGCCGTGTTGCTGCAGCTCTGAACGACGTGATACGGACAAAGGTGCCAACAGCACCGCTGTATCTGCAACACTCTGGGGACTGCTCTGGCCCTCTTCACCTAACCCTCTCATGCTCCTGCATCTTCTGCTCCCTATTCCTCGTCTTAGAATGTGGTGATGGTATCTAGAGGGTATTTCTAATAATTGGAAAAGAGCAGTGGGAGAGAGAGATTAGGTTTCCTTTCCAGTGAAACTGTTTCTTAGAAAATACTGGGTCAAATGTGGGGTAAGGGGGTATCACGGAGTCCCACAGGGTAAAGAATGAGGTGGGGAGGTATGAAAAGGAAGATCTTCCGTGGGGAGGTTGTTAGGGAGAAATCCTTACATTCTACATCGTGGAGGAGTCAGTAAGTGGAAAGATTTCCACGTTACCCTCCTTGAAATGCCTTGGACCCGTGTCCAAAGGCAGGCCATTGCTGGAGAGTGTATAGAGACAATTTCACAGCAGTATTACCCAATGGTAGCTGGGATGACGTCTGGCAGGGGGCTTCCTTGGCCCATGGCTGAAGCCTGTAGGCACTAAGATAATGTCAGTGGAGCTTCTTGCTGTGATTTCTCCATCTGTACATCTGCAGAACTGCTTTGTCTGAGTTATTGATAGCCTGCATTCACAACTATCACTCCTCTCCAGTTAGTGTAGAGAAATATATTAACCCAGAGCACAATATGTAATGCGGACCTATTTATCACAGATGAAAGACTGAATCCAGACAATTCTGCTTTTGTGAGCACTAGAAACACTGCCTCCCGATACACAGCAAGCTCCTACTTGCTTAGAGCATATATCAAGTAGATGTACAAGACAAAAGCCTATTTTGGTTGAGAAGCTTTGCCTTAGAGGAGTATTAGATTGCTCAACATCCACCATTCGTTAGGCCAGTTCTGTTTATTGGATTCATTTGAACTGCAATGGTTTGCTCTGGCACAGTCACTGTGTAGTGCTTGAACAGGCAGCAGAGAAGGCTTTGGGGGTGGGAGGGAGAAATTAAAGACAGTGAGGCAGTAAGCTGACCTTCCTGTATGCTTGTTTCTTCTGCTTTCCTGCACTCCACTGACAGCGAGTTCCACATGATGCATGGTGATTGCTGAAACCTGCTACCTGCTGTGTGAGTCTGCTACTTTCCAAAGGCTGATTGTAGCTGAGAAATGGATGACCCTTGCTCTCACACATCCACACACAATACAAATAATATTTCTTGGGCAGGAACAAGATGGGGCTTTTTTTCCTCTTCTTCTTCACTCCACATGGGGAAGGCACTGTCTATTATTTGACTAACCTCAGTTATGGACTCTGGGCTAGTTTGATATAGCATGTAGCAATTTGTGGTCTGTCACATCTGTTATTATGCTGCTTGTTTTTACCTTGATATGATTGCCTGACAAGGAAATGCCTGCGAACAGGATGCAAGCAAAGAGTTCTTTACTCATAGTAACATCCCAAGTGGTACTTTCATTGGCTTCACGTTTACCTCCTGTAATACGATTTATTTTGCTGGCAGTTGGAACGAACCCTGCTGTGAAGCTCACATGTTTTTTCCCCACCGCTCATGTTCCCTTTCTCCATTGCTCATGTTCTCTTTCTGTTATGAGAAAGATGTGAGAAAGAATAAGGAGACATATGATGCAAATGTCTTACAGGGAACATGAACTCAGCGTGTTTCACAGGCTGTCCAGGTAAAATATGAGCTGTCATTAGGTGTTATTAATCGTGTTAATAACTTATGAAAGGCACACATTTATGAACTGCAAACAGACTAGGACTAATGAATGAGAGTCCACTTTCAGCAACAGATGTGATTTAAGAGTTTCCTCCTTACCCTAGAGGACCTTATTCCTCATCTCCTGCAAGAGGTCTCTGGTCCTTGCTTGTGCCCCTTCAACGGTGTGACTGCACCATCAACCAACTCTATGCATGTATCTTTCTCAAAAAATAATAAGTGACTGTATTTTTTGAAAACCATATAATTTTCCAGATCATGCAAGCCGTGTAATTGGCACAAATAAGGTGTGTGTGTGATAGCCCCTTGGAGAAGAACCAGAAATAATTGTCAGTGAGTGGGAAATTGGCAAACATACATCTTAAATCAGATGTGCTGCAACCAAAATAATAATATGAAAACATATTCTTAGACTGTGGTAATGCCTGAAACATACTGTGAGATAACAAAGCATAACCCTGTAAGAGTCATGTGTAATCCCATCCAGAACATATAGCCTAAGGAGAAACAAAGATGGTGGGAAAAGAGATACTGTTTGCGATTAATCGAGCTGTTGATGAAATCTTATGTCTTATTAGATGCAAAATGATTTTAACGCTATCTTAAATATATGCAAAGGATACATTACATATCGTCTTCTCATCTACCTTCTTTTCTTCAGCACTATTCACACAAATTCTTAACCAATATTCTAAAACCTGAAAAGATTCATTGTTTTCCTTTCAAACTGAAAGTATCTAAGATTAGGGGAATGTTGTAACATTATCGACACAGAGCTGGGAAAATAAAGAAATTACATAATTGGTCCATGTTCCTCAGTTCCTAATAAGTTTTGAATACATGGTTGAGTGAAGAAGAGATCTATCAGGAAGTTGTACAAGTTTAAAATCTGGGTTTTTTAATCACTATTTTGAGGGAAGTCAATTCAGGGGTTTATATAATAATGAACATTTCAACAAGAAAGAATATTTTTGCATAAAGTGAATAATAAATAAATAAAAATTTAATAAAATGTGACCTGTAATGTTTCAAAACACACAAGGATCAAATCACTGCTCTCTGATCTCGGCATTAGCCATGGTGTTTTCACAAATCGTAAGTCAGGAGTTTTGCCTTGCCATAAGAGAAGGAGCCATCTAATTCAGGCCACAGGAGGCCCCCACAGAGCAGGCAAAAAAGCAAACTATCACAGCCTCCCTGGATTTCATACGATATAGATTTGCAGAATGTCTGCTCTGTGGTCTTAGCACGCAGCGGAGACTGACTCACAGCCAACAAGATGAATAGAGCACTAGCAGCTCTGTCAAGGAGTAGACACAGAGTCTGTACTTTGGATGCTGATAAACAACAAAGCTCAGTAAAATAGAGATAGTCACTTTAGATTAGTTATTAGAACACTAAGTACAGTACCTTTCACACTTTGGAATAATTTCTATAGTAATAAAAGTCACTGTGACAATATAGTACCATTGTTGGGAATTTCATCTATTTCTCTCTTGTTTATAAGCTCTGCTGTAATAATACTTTACCCATCAGAATTCATTGAAATGCATTTCATTATCCCAATCAGCCCCCTGAGTCACTGCTTTATTGTATTACATTTCTTTCCTACTGTATTTGAACTTTCTTCTAATACTGAAGCTGATTCCAAGCCCATTACAACCAGTTGCAAATTAGCTTTTATTCTGCTCTGACTGCTGGTGTTTTAATAAATTCATGCCAATAATTTTATATCCTAATATTCATGCACTTTATCTTTTAATTACTCTGTCCTGAATTAATCTAGTTATATTTCTGATTTATTTCATGTTTTTTCTTGGTCCTAGAGTCGACTAGCATCTTTCCCGTTCACACGAACATAAACAATTGCATTATTATGTTCTCCCTGATTTTAGGATTAGAAATTAGCATGATGTACCAATGTTTTATAAGGGGAAAGGAATATACCATGTTTTATGGGCACGTTGTCTTGGGAACACACTTTTGGAATAACATGGAAAAGCTCTACAAATGTCATATATATATATACACAAACAGAAAACATACTCATGAACAATTTGTTGAGAGCAAGAAGGAAGATCTAGCTCCCTGATTAGCACCAGCTAATGTGCCACGTGCACTTGGAGAAGTTAACTGCATAGTCCCCCTTCCTCATCATTCAGCTCTTCCAGTGGATACCAGCGTACAGATACTCACTCAATCTCCACAGCTCAGGATTATACTGGCAGTATTTGTACACATTTCACAGATTTGAGGTACTATAAGAGAACTACACCTTTAAAGCAGAGAGTGGCAGTGCCAGAGAATATATAGGATTGCTTTAGAGATGTAATCAGAATAATTTAAATTCTACATTTTCTAGTAGTGTTTCTTCTTTCAGAAAAATTCATTCATGTTATGATATTCTTTGTTGATTAAAGCCCTGTCTTGGATCAGAAGGCTAAGAAATCTACTGCTAGGTTGTTCTGCAAATATCCGTTTGATGCTAGTGTATGAAGACATATAAATATTTCTTCATCTAGCCAGAGAAGAGATCCACCAAAAGAGAAACAAGAGGAAGGGAGTCAGCAAGTCCCGTCTTTCAGCTGACTGACACTTTCCACTGTGAAAAAATTTGGGGAATATTTTCTTTGAGAAGTTCCCACACCTCTGAGGCTGTCAGAGATGGTGAGACTTACTTAACAGGGATAGACTGTTAGATTGGGGAGTACGCATTCTTTGTCTCATAAAATTCCCTAAATGTTTGCTGAGATAGAAGTTGCTAACAGTCACTTTTTCCTGTCTTTGCCTGCATTTTCCAGGTCAACTTTTGCAGCATGTGAAAAGTAATGAAGCAGATCCTGCCACTGAAGCTGCAGCAGCAACACATATAGCAAATACACAGTCGTTAAAAATGTGACAGTCACGGCCCGCATTTGGTTTCTTGATCCTTTTCTCTCTCTTTTTTTTTTTTTTCTCTACATCATTCTAATGACTCGAGATTGTTAAATAGGAGGGGAAAAATATGTATCATTTATGGGGCTAATTCCACCACCTACATTCCCCTGTGCCAACAGCTTATATCTAAGACTCAAGCATGCAAGGGCATAGAGAATGTGATGAACTTGAACACATGAGCATCTTGTCCGAAATGTCATTTGTGGGGATCTTAGTTCACTCTGCTTTAAGCAGCAACGATTTCTTGCCTGCCTGGTCTCAGAACAAAAGCTTTAGTTGGAGGTAAAACTTTCCTTCCAGCATGTGATGCTAAGGGTACTGCTGCCATGTCCTGGCTCCATGGAGAGGACTTGCTTGACTTGTCTGTACTTACTAGTATCCCATGTGTTTCTGGTACAGTATGAACTGCTGCTATGACTTCAGTGTTGAGAGAAAGTTGGTTCAGAAAAGTGTCTGTGAAGATGAATTCGGTACATATTGGTAGGTGATACAGTTAAACTAGTTCTGCAGTCACAATCTTACTCTAAACTACAAGACAGTGAGAAAAAGATAGGGAGACCAGATTGGGAAGAACAGCTCTAAGAGACTCCAGAAGAGACGAAAGACTCTGAAGACAGAAGGAAGATGTAGGAGATATATTCTACAGCGATGAGAAAAAAAAGGAAGAGAGACAACAAAATGGAAGAAAAAAGAAAAACATGAAACTCAATTTTTTAAAGCATGAAATAATTTTTAGCATAATTTGCTATATTTATATTTCATTGCTTTTACATTTGCATTTCAGACAATAGGAAAATTGACACTGCTTCTAAGAACTGCTTTTACTGCTTCTTTCAAGATCATTTCAATTCTGAGTTCCACCTGTACTTTTCTATTTTTATCTTTGCATCCTTATCCTTCTCCAGGTTACCTTTATGGAATGAAGACTATTCACTAGAATTAGAATAACAAGTTCTTCTGGCCCTCAGACATTATTGGTCACTATGCAGTTAAAGATTCAAAGGTGTTCATTTATACTAGAAATAATTTTCTTATTAATTCCAAACTGTCAAATATTATTCTTCTCCACTGACTTATCATGTTTCTGCACTTGGCAATGTTCCGCTCTTTGGATAAAAGATTCCCCTTTTCTTTAGTATTTTTTTCCCTTTTTATTTTCCACTGTAAACCCTCCTAGCTCAGGTTGACAGTATCTTTTAAGGTTGACCTTTTCCACTAGATGGCACATGGGGCCATATGAGTGGCAGGAGATACACAGGTTGCTGGACCATGATGTAAAATGCATGTAACGCTTAAAACAGAAATATTCAATTTAAGAGCAACACATTCCTTAACTACTGCTAACTGAAGTAGCTCCATTGGCTTCACTGGTATATGCTGATCTCTAATAGCTAAAACTTAATGTGCACTGCATAGAAAATTGTTTTCTAAGCTGTGTTATTTCCCATCTGGAAGTTAAGAATTTCTGTGTTTAATATGAAAAGTGTCCCATATATTATATCCTAATACCTCATTCTTCATGGGTCCTTAGGGACCGCTGGTAAGAAGATTTGAGCATCAGATAGAGTTGTACCTGATTACCATATCAAAATGCCAGTAAAAGATTGTGCCGGCAAAATGCAATGGATAAAAATATGCAGATGACTTCAGTGAAAAAGAATAAAAATGAAACACATCATTAATTCTTTGGAGATCTGATATCTCTTTAAAATTGCCCTGAATTATAGTCCTTGCTTTTAGTTCCTCTAACCTCTTCAGTGATAATTACTGAAGCCTATACTTTATCTAAGAATTTCTGAGCCAGAATTTGTGTATCTTTCTTTGCTGTCAGAGCACTGGTTGCTCAACAGCCCTTCACTGCCCATCTGCTGCTGGAAGAGGCAGGTATTCAAGCCTATCTGTTAGATTAATTTTAAAAAGCTTGGTTGACCTGGAGGGTGAGAACCTCAGAGGCAAAACTTCTGGGTGAATATGAAGCCTCTTATTTGTCTGGGAGCCACAGAAATCACCTCTGTAAAGACTCCCTTGCTGCTCTAATGGCTCAGATTACATTTGGCTTATACCAAATATAGCAACTTCTGTCTTTCATTTCTTGTCTCAGGCCACAGTGGAATTGCTGATAGCTGGGAAGCTGTCCAGCTCCATGACTACATTCCACAGGGTCCATGACACTTACCCAGGTCCTCCCAATTGACATTTTCCCCATATGGAAAGTCTTTAAAGAGATTTACACTTAAAAGCTTTTATGCAACTGATGCAATCACGTAACATTTGTTGCTGTAGAGTGATTTCCAGCTCTTCTTTGTCCTGAAGTGAACTCCAAGAGGTCTCTAAAAATAGGCTTTCATTTTTTTTCTTTATTATCACACTGACCAGTGTTCCATTTATGACTTTTGCAGTTATCAAGACTCTAGAATAACCACTATCAAAAACTGACACAAACCAAACCATCCTAGTGCTATCTTTCTTTCTTCTTTGGCTGTTTGCCCAGGCTAAGGAAAACCTAGAGTAAGTAAATGTGACTTTTATCTAAGCTACAAATCTGAGCTACAGAGGAGGTGACAATTCCCACGGCAAGGACTTTCCATGAGAAATGTTCAGTTATTTCTTCCCCAAAGTAAAAGAGCTGACAGAAGGGGTCAATAAGATATTTGATTTCAAATACTGTGCAGAAACAAAGATAAATGGCACAGAAACTGCATGTTCATGCCAGCCATTTGCATACAAAAAGCAAGAACTGCTTTAGACGAGTTGGATCTTTTAGGTGACCTCATCTGGAGAACAGATTGTTGCAATTGCCCGGTCTTGTGATATGAAGGCAAAGTCACTAGTTCTGCCCTAGGAACACAACATGAAACACATGAACATGGTATGGTCATCTCCTGAGGACAGTACATACAGAAACTCTTCACTACTCTTCACCACGGCACCAGTGCCAGCTGTGCCTCATCTGACCCTCAATTTTATGTCCTTAAAATTGGCCACATCAGCCATTACTTATTTTTTTCTTGCCTAAAGACTCCAGATGGTCATCCAGGACTGAACAGAATGAGTCTGAAGAACTTCAACATCACCAACACTCTTCTCCATCATGAAGAAAAGGTCAACCTGGAAGTTGTCTGAAAAAGAGTGAAAATATCTGCTGGGTAGCAGAGGTGAAACACGCTGTGCTGTAGTTGTCTAAGAACCACCATTCGATTTTGTGCTGCACAACTGCATGACTGGTTTAGCTGTTCTGAAAAAAAATTTGAGCTGTGAGATAATACACAAGGCAAAGCTGTGAAAGATGTGAAAGATAAGAAAAACACTCATAGAAATGAAATTGTTGGCACGCTAGCAGTTAGTAACTCAAGAAACTGAAGAGAAAAATGTCATCATGATTTAAACCATGATCTGAGCTAGAAATCAGTAGAAATCCTGGAGACCTCAGAATGGTCAAGGAACAGCATATTCCAACTTCTCTTGCCTGAATGCTGACCACCTAACCAGGAGGCAGTCTGACTTTCTAAGCATCTGCATTGGGATAGTGAGCATGTTAATTCTTAGGCTAGCAGCACTGAAATCTTGTCTATCTCTTCTGGATATTACAAGGGTGCGTAGCGATAAGACAAGGAGCAATGGCTTTAAACTGAAAGGGTAGATTTAGATTAGATCTAAGGAAGAAATTTTTACGATGAGGGTGGTGAAACACTGGAACATGTTGCCCAAAGAAGTTGTGGATGCCCCATCCCTGGAAGCATTGAAGGCCAGGCTGGATGAGGCTTTGAGCAACCTGATCTAGGGGAAGATGCCCTGCCCACGGCAGGGGGATTGGAACTAGATGATCTTTGAGGTCCTTTCCAACCCAAACCATTCTATGATTCAATGATTCTATGATTCTATGATATTACCCAGGAAAAAATTGCTGACTTGAATTTATTTATCATACACACTTAAGAGTTTCAACTCAGCTGACCCTTCAGTCCGTGCTGTTACTGGGTGTTATAGATGCAAAACCTGAGCTTTCTCTGCTTGGAAGATGTCTGCCTGAACAGGCAGTCTAGAGGAGATGGTCTGAAAAGAGACAACTCAAATCCTGAGGCTCTGTGTTTTCTAACACACGTCATGGTGGGAACATCTCAAACCCACCTTCCATGGCTCTGGGCATTAACCTGTGCACCGCTGACTTAATCAGAGCTGGAAGCACCAGTAGTCATTTGCCTAGAGAGAAACATACCTCCTTGTCATTGCTAACATGGACACTCAAATGCTAATCTGGTAACACGGTTATACGCTGTGATCATCAATTCACAAACATCCTGAATTTTCCCTGCAGGTCGAATATGTTGAGAAGGAGACAATAGCAAAAAGTAAGCCTAAAGGACCTGTTAGGACATCCTTGAATTGCACGAGCAATGGTGCACAACTGTGTTTTCTGTCCCACCAGAAGGAGTAAAATAAGCCCCTAAAAATCAATTCCTGCCACTGAAAATGAATTAGCCGCAGTTTATAATCATCTGCCTAAACAACTGCCAAAAAAGCTAATGAAACTGGCATGAGCACCTGATGACAGTCCAGCAGAAAAATATATCAACAAAACAAACATACTTAGTTCCTACACTGAGTATGGTAGAACAGCTTATTAAAAATGATCCTGGGAATCAGATAAAATCATATATTACGGGAACTGGCAGAGTTCTTCCTGTTCCCTAGAGGCTAAAAGGAACAAAACATTTGATAGACACAAAACACTGATAGCTTCAGAATATTAGCCTAGACCTAAACGACTGTAGCTTCTGATATTCATTTAACAGTCGTATTAATTATCAGAGAAGTAGTTTATAAAAAATAACATAAAAGAGGTGCTCTAAGTGGCCAAACACTGCTTACTCAGCGTATCCTGAATCTTGCTCTGTGAGCATGAATGAAATGTGTACCAGGATTTTATTTTTATCCCTGACTGCTCAGTCAGTGTTTCAGTGGAGTCTGACTAACTGCAGTGTCAGAGGTCTGAAGAGACCTGGTTAGTATGTTCTGAATTTTCTTCTTTCCAGAAAATAGCTTTTAAACAAAAATAGTTAGATAGGGGCATGTATATTTCTGTGAATGTCTTCAGAAATACATTTTCCATCTAAAACCTGCCTTCTTTCCTAGAAGTTTGTTTTGGAGGTCACTGAGGACTACGGAAAGCTAGTGAGTCTTTCACCTAAGGAGATTAAGGATTGCAAGGGCTGCAGAGACAGCAACGATATTCCTACATGTCCAAGGAGCCTCATTTAGAATCTCTACAACTAGACTCCAGAGCTTCCCGAGTCTTTGATGTGCAGCAAGAGCCCAAAAGCCCAGGAACACACAGGAGCTCAAACACTCAAAAATTGTAGGCATCTCTTTTGTCACGATTTTCTTTCTCTGGTTGTTCCCAGTTTACTTATCCTGACAGATCTGTAATCGTTGTAGCAGCCAACTGTGTATTTTCTTCGAGGTGGGGAAAAATCAGTGTCACTAAAGACACATGATTTACTATTTTCTTCTTTTTTAGATAGAGTTCTTATAGATCAGGTTTTGCATGAAAACATTCAAAATTTTAAAATTTCCTTCATTCCTTTTGCTCCTTTGTGCAAAATCACATCACCAGGAATTTAGAATTCTGTCAGATTTCTGAATTTCTTTTGAAGCTGGTGGAAAATGTGCTAAGAAAGGTCATGCATTCCATTTTTAAGGGGTTAAAAATGGATCTTATTGGCTTCATAACCCTGTTAAAAACATAACAGCATTGTTCTATAACTTAAAGGTTTTTGGTTATACAATAAGTATAATATAAATAGCGAAAGTATGTTATGATTTGTTGCAAAGGTCCATTATGTAACTGTGATGTCCTAAATATACCTGGACTAAGGAAGTTCTCATTTATTAAGCTTTTTTTGCTATTCATCTGCCAGTGAATATTTGCCTGTAATTTCCTCTCAGTCTGAGAAGTGGTGATGAGTCCTGAGAGGTTCCCCTGGAAATACTGTCCTCAGATGCTTAGGGTGTGAACTCTCCCTTCAGTTCTGCATTGGCAGTTGTTGCCTGTCACAGATGGAGGTGCAAATTCAGGTTGCTTGTTTGCTCCAAGAATCTCACATCAGTAAGTACAGCAGACTAAAACCACAGGAAATGTAAACATTGGTAGGGCAAATGCAAAGCCATATTCTCCTATCTGGCTTCTTGTAAGTATGAGGTCACTTTTACTTGCTTGCTTGTTAGGTTTTCTGAGTGCTTTTTCATGCTGTTGACCTTGACAGTTTACAAGGACTTTACTTGACACTTTTCCTCAGTATTAACTTGATTTCCGTTTCTCTCTCTCCCTCTCCCCCTCTATATTTCCTTTATTCAGTGAATTGGGCATGAATCATGAAAATGCAATGGTGAATATGATTTTTATGCTTTTTTGGTAGAAATTTCATCTCAAACTATACAGCAAATGAGCATGAATTTTATTATTATTTATACCGGCATAGCACAGAGGACCAATTAAGCTATCTGCCTGGGTTCCCAGCAGAGTTACTGGAAAGAGATTGAGAGCAGAAGCCTAGTTTAACTGCTCTCCATGCCCCCTGAAGGAAACTATTTCTCTCCACTGCAAAGGAGTTAAAGATTGACTTTGTGAATGCCTCAGTCTTACCCTATTTGTCGCAGCTTCAGAATGCTGAAATGGTCCAGCCCAGTGGGCTCCCCCTGACCTCCTCCAAATATCACCCTCTTCCAAGCAGACAAGCAAAGAACTGAAGCAACCCTTCCACCTGTTAAAACATATGGACAATATAGCAGGGATTCTCAGCTGGCCAAATCTGACCCTTTCTAAAATTCTTTTTACAGGCAGACCAGTCTGGTGGGCTCAGAGCATATCACAAGAGGAGAGTCATGCCTTTATTCTTCCTACATTTTCCATGACTCCTCGAATTTCACAATCTAGGATCTGGGATTCCTAATGGTGCTTTTCAAGCTCATTTCAAAGAAGAATAAATCTTCTGAGAGTGAGTATTGTTATGATAAATAGGTTTTGTGATGCTTTAAATTGTTCACATTTAAAAATACATTTCCTTATATTATAAAACATATTGCTACGTCATAAAAGAGTGTTCAATGGCCCTGAAGAGCAGCTGATCATATGGGTTTCAAAACCTAGCTTGAAAATAGTGCAGAACCATTTCAAGGTCTGTTTTCGGTTTGTTTAGCAAGCAATTGCTTACGGCATTAGAATACTTCTACTACAGTAGCAGAGGATACCAAGCAAACAGTTGGATGGCTTCATTTGAAGGAGCAGTAGCAGCTGTATGGCGATAACAGTATGTATGGCAATAGCAATATGCCATAATACTGCGCTGTGAATGTTTTGCTGCTTATCTGTAATAGTGCTGTCAGTAAATCTATAGTACCTAGGAGCACTGAGTCTAGTGATATGCAGAAGATGAAGTTTTTCTCACATGGTCAGTAACAAAGTGCCTCAAGATAAAACTCCCACCTAAGTAAGAGACGATATGCCACTGCAAGAACTGTAGATCTGATAACGCTGAGACGTGACAATTTGCATTCTCATCTTTAGCAAGAGGATCTTAACTGTCTTTATTCCTGAATAATTTATTTAAATATCTACAAATTCCAAGTGGACAATCCAACTTGTAAATAGCTCTACAATCTCCTCTGCATTTATTAATAACATCCTATCTGTATTTTTATATATATATTATAGATGTACATATAATCTGCTAGAATTTATACTGAATTCTGCTCAGGGCTAAGGAGAAGGACCTAGTGAGTCACCACTTTGAGTCATATCTTCTATGAGGTGATGTAATCCTGCAGAAGAGTCAGGGCAACAGTCAAATCCGGGGCAAAATTCTTGATAGACATCAATTTTTGATTTTGAACAGCAGAGTTACCTTAGGACCCTCCGAATCCTCCCTGAGTTTACACACTGGCTATAGGGATAAATCACCTGGTGAATCTATTGTGCCACTGGTGGAGGACAGGTCCTAAGCACTAATTTCAACCTACATCCTCCAGAAGTCTAATACTTTAGACTTCTTGCTTGGCTTCGTTAAAGAGATCCTGTCACTTCCTTTGTCATATAAATCTAACCAAGGTCTCCAGTGTTTACATACTGCTAAGCAAGCAAAGAAATCTGAGCATACATCTTCAAACAATCTGATAATATGAAATCTGATGGATTATGGAAAACAGTACTTGTGAAAGACGCAAGAAGATAAGATTTCTCTGGAAAATAGAAAGACAAGAACAGTGAGTAATATCTTTGTCAATAGCTACTGGGCACATAACAAATCGAGCGAGTCTGCTTGCAGCTTAAGATCAGCTGTGAGAATTTAAATGAGTTTTGCCCAGGAAATGGGAAACTGCCTGAAAATGTTTTCCGTTTTTAAATTTGCAGATCAAAAATTTGCACTGCACAGAGTGCATGCCCGCTCTGGAGTTAAAGGCATCTGGGTCTCTAAGTGTGCTACATGCTACGGCCTCCGAGGTCTGGGAGGTAGGCCAGTAGGCTGGTTTTCTAAGGTTATGACTACCTTAGAAAAATATGAAGGGCAGAGTGTTTATGATCCTCCCTCGTGCATCTTTTCAAAGGCACATGCTGCATATCCAGTTGTCATCCAACCAGCCCTTTCTTGAAATGAAAGGCTGGAGGGATCAGCAAGCAAGTTCAAGGGGAACTCAAGGGGAGACGAGAACAAAAGCCAAGCTGAGTGGGACGTCAAACACCGCAAAAGTTCTACCTTCGGCTATATACTAGGAGGTGGTGGCTCCCTGCCCACCACCTGGGTGGAGGTCCCACTGCCCTCCATGGCTCCCCTGCTCTCCCTGTGCACACACTGTGGGCTGAAGCCCAGCTGTGGGCTCCCACCAGCTGAAGCCAAAGCTCAGTGGATGACTTGACAGGCCAATTTAATTCAATAAAACTGCAGAAAACAAATCTAGGAAAAAAAAAGAAAAAGAAAAAAAGCAAGAAGCATTTTTTGCCAGGTTAGTAGAGTGACCCAGCTTACCGTGTGATCAGATGAGTATCAGAGTGACGTAAAGGAGGAAAAGATCAAGCAGCTGGGAGCAGAGGCAAGGGGAGGAAGGAACAGAGTAGGCGAGAGATGGACTCACACCTCCTGCTTTTACTGGAAGCAAGCCCTTAGTTTAGTTTAGCTGTTACGTGAAACCATACCCCGGGTATATATACCCTGACTAAGTGTCACTGCCACATGACAACAGTTCTCAAGGCACTTCTTGAAGTGAATGAACAATGTACATCTCATAAGATCAGCTTTTCAGGTCCTCTGCTGAGTCATACGGGCACCACTGAACCAAATTCTGTTAATAGGTGATTTATAGAGCCATGTATTCAAAATCATACCTAGCAGAGTAAGAACTGAAAAGGACTAGGGAAAAGTAGGGTACAGGAGAAGAAAATCATTGTCATTCTCTGCACACTTAGACAGCAGTCATGATCTTGTGTCTGAGAAACCCCATTCTAGAAAAAAAATAAATGCATTCGGGAATATTTTTTTGCTGATAGACATACTGCGGAAAAACCTTGCTGTATGTCTTATGGGAGTTCAACAGAAATTGGCAAGATCTGAAAACTTACTATGCTTAAGGATAATGATGTCAGATCAAGATGGTCCTTTCTGTTATTCCCTTTCAGATCAATAGACAAAGGAAAGACTGGAGCCTGCAAACAGTGAAGTCAACGTGAGGTCTGTCCCTGGCGGGTTTACAGGATCAGCCCATATGTCTCACAGGATGGGAAATGGTAACGTCGTGACCATGCCATAGGTGAGAAATCTGAAGTGTAAATATGGTGGCATAGGATGGATTTGACACAACCCACAGGATCACTGTAGTTGGTGATGCTGAATGTATTTCCTCTTCATGACACATTTGAAAACTTCATTTTCTTTCAGAAGAGAGAGTGCAGAGGGATGAGGGAAGGGCCAAGCTATTTGACTGCAGTATGCTTGTTAAGAATGAAGGTTTTTACATTGTTTAATATAGCTCTGTGATCAAGAAAAATAAATAGTTATACCAATGAGTTCTACTTACACAAAATATTTCTTAAAAATTGCAAACATACCAAGTGTTCCTGAATGTAAAAACAACATGGCGTTTGTTTTCAGGTCCATACCTAACCTGACAAACCTTTGAATGAACACTTGAACACTAACAGCCTACACTGATTGAAAATCTGGATACATGTAGTAACAAACCTCAGATTTGTCCATTTCTTTATGCAACATACAGGTGTTGGGAGTTAAATCCTCAAAAGAACAAAGGGTCCACAGCACCAAGTGTTGAAATGCCTAGTCTGTATGTGCCCTGCATTGTAGGGATTTATTAGGCTCCAGGTTCGTGCGGCACATGGGAGAGTTAAGCTGGTAAAAATGGAATAACCCGCTGCCAATGAGCAGGGTGGGAGCTGTGTAAACTGCCCAGCAGTAAACGCTGGTTTTAATCAATATTCATTGACCCATAGGAAATGACAGTAACTTGATAATATGGTGTCTGGGAACTCAGCTGAGGTCTGTGTGCTAATTAACAGCTATTTCACATGGACAATTATAACACTGGGAGATGCTGAAAGTCTCTGCTCCAGGATACTCAACAGCCTGAGAGCCCTGAGAAGGAGAAGTGCAGCCTGCAGTCTGTCCCACGTAGGATGAAGGAAGGACTTCTGTCACTGACCCTTAAGCAAATGACTTCATATATTGTATTATTTACTTTTAAAACATTGGGTAATTTCATTTTTTATATATTTTTTCTATGTTGAAGATTAATCATAACTTGTCTGTGTAACCTGGAAGAACTCAAATGCAGTGTTTTCCAGACTCCCATTTCATGTCTCCATGTTAACAATGACCCAAGAACATCCCAACCGTTTGTCTGTCTGCTTTACTGCTTTGGCACTAATGCCCACCTTCTGTATCTTATCTAACAACTTCTACATGACAGTGTTTAGTTTATGGCTGCTTCTTAGATGAGATCTGTCATGTTTCCTTGGTTTCTAAAATCTATTATCCGATCAAAGTAAGATACCAGGCTTTTCTACAGTGGTGATCCTGGAAAATCCATATTGCATCATAGTACATTTTCTGTTTTCTCACATGTCTTTAGTTATTAACTTCTGTCCACTTATTCTGGTAGTCTTGTGTAACCTCTTCAAGTATTCAATTAATTTTTTTTTTTTCTGAAATATTGTACATGCTGCTCTCCAACCAGACAGTAACCATGTAGTTTTATTTAGAATACCTTCTGTTTCATTTATCAGCTCTTCAGAACTGTAATATAAAATTAGATCCTTTAATCAAAAAAAGTGTTAACTATTGGAGTAATACTTTCGTCATATTTTGGGCAATCTGCTCTCCAAATCCTCATCCTCGTTGCGTGTCTTGTCTTTATCTCCGCATTCTACGTTATAGTCTTTACTGAAGTGTACTGATGGGAATAACAGGACATTACTAAGTGCTACCTCTACCAGCAGGATATTTTCTCCATTCAGTATCTGAGAATTCCAGAGCGCCCCATAGTGACATGGGGCTTCTCATGGGAATTCTGGTAGTATACTTCTCTAATAATATTCTGAACATCTCTACTCATATTCAAACTCAGTTGTGGATATTTAAAGCAGAATCTGAATCCATTGCTAGGCATGAGAAGGGGTATTTTAATCTCACCCTTGTCCTCACTTTCCCATAAAAATATTTATACTTGATAAAATTCTATATTATACTTCATCTCTGTTTCTTTACAAACTTTTACTTGATGACTAATCAAAAGTAATGAAATTAACATTATATTAACAAATAAAAATCAAACTATCATGGGTACAAATTAGCACTTCCCAATGCATTTATTACACCTTAATTGAAATAGTTACGTAAATGATGTGCTGTTTTTTCTCTGATATGTCTGTGAGTTTGTCTGTGAAAATCTGAGGGATCTGTAGGTTTTCTAATTCTCTTAAAATCAGACTTCAAATCTCCTTGTTTCTTCTCTGCTGAATCATTGTTCTGTTACCACCCAGTCTTCAGCCAAAATCCAGTCAATGCCATCATAAACTTATTTTGGTTCATAAATTAAATGACAATTGGATTCTTTCAGGGAATACTTGTGCCTGGCCTTCTCTTTGTCTCTGAACTGCAAAACAGACAGTCCCATCACATTGTCCCACAATGTAAACACAAGTGGAGAAGCCTGGTAGGACAGTTCAGCTTCGGAGTGTGTTCACTGTTTCTGGGGGGGAAATCAGCAATGAATCTGGATTGGTCTCTCTCAAGCATTCGTTCAGCATTAAAACCATGCTCCTATCCATGTCTAAATGTCAGAGACAGAAACTAACGAACACATGAATTAATTGCAAAACTGCACACTTTATTTTATGCTCTCCTACAGCACCATTTTGAATTAGAAACAGACTTTAAACCATTAACCCATTTCATTTTGTAAAGATAGTTCTGTAACACACTGAAAACATTAAGGAGATATTTCTTAAATTTTTAAAACTAATTTCCAAGCTAATATGAAAGTTATTACTTGAAGCTTAATATTATCATATGCACCTGTAAAGGTTGGTCAATTACAAGTTGCCCATAAACCCTTTTTTGTTATTTTAACATCATAAATAGTAATCTGGCATTAAATATTTGTGATCTGGGCCAGTAACCTTTTTCAGTCTCACAGGACTTTTTTTAATTAAACTATATCTTTGTCCCATGTCTATAATCCTCTCTTTGACATTTTATATACAAGACACCTTGCTGCAAAAAGGTCAAGCAGTACAGTTATAAATGGAAAAGAGATTAAAAGTATTCTCAAGCCACAGTGATCTAAAAGAGAGTTAAATATGGAATGTTCTTCACAGGCTTCCTTAGATGAGTTAAGAGGAAACCCTGTTGGCAGACTTTTATTATAAGAGCAGCAAAGCAAATGAAAATTATTTGACAAAAAAATGAATAATGCACAATTTTAATTTGCATATTGGAATAATTATCTCTAAAAGAACCCTATAGGATCTCGTCTCCATAAAACTTTTATGTAGACTGTTGCCAAATGTGGCTTATATGTTTATATAATGTTTCCTTCTAACATAGTTTCATTATAAATATAAAACCCCAAAACAACTACAGTAACATCTTGCTTCAGTTAATTACATCCTCTTTTTTTTTTTTTTTTAGCTTCCTGCGAAAGAAACATGATGGAAACAAAGCACTCTTTCCTGAAAAGTCTGTGAGAAATTCAAGAATGGGAAATGGCAAGAGAGATTACAGGAGCCAGCGTAAGTCAGAGAAAGGTAGTTATAAAGTAGTGTAAGTAAATGTATTCTCAGTACAAGTGAGTGGTTTCTTTATTTTCACCAGAACATTAAGCAGAAATTGAAGGAACATTTTTCCCTAATATTCTCCAGCTGGCATATTATGACCTCAACTTGCTCACTCTATGCCACACTGGAATAGCTTTACATGGGTACAACTAAACAATACATTACTTGTAATGTCTTAAGTAACCTAGCAAAGCATGGTACCCAGTTGCTGGAATGCTGTTGTGTATCTTTCACAGTCTATTTTGTTACCCCCAAGAGTCCAAACCCTGAGCTGGAAACTCTTTACTGCTAATTTCTTTCTGTCAATTTTACATAGTCCAGTGAAAGAAGGATATTTCTTCTAACTCTATGTCATCAGAAAGCCTGTTGTTTAGATGTAAATGCTGGAAACAGCATGTTTTGCAATGACCCCTAGTTCTACATTTCACTTTTGGGTGGTCTGTTAGTGTCTGTGCCTTCGAATGGTCCACTGACTGACTTAAATACAAGTGAGAGTTTTTACACCAGCTGCTCAAGACCATATCTGAGGCATCTAACCAAGGTATGATGCAGAGCACCCAAGTTTAGGAGCTGAGCTCCCTGTAGTCTCTCTTCATAGACAGTTATTCAGTGTGCCCAAATGAGCTGACTTAGTGGGGATACCCAAAAGATTCCAGTGCAGCCATAGTATTTGTAGGGACAGCAAAACTAATGTCAGTATACTTGTATTACAGACCTAAATTTACATTAGAGTGCTACTATTCAAAATCTTAAATATAATATAAGCTTCGATCCTGTTGTTTCTTTCTTCATTTCTGCAACTTTAGTTTTGTCTGTCCTCAATGAAAGGTTACCACTGTTTCCAGTTTCTTTCAGCTGTTAGGAGATTGCATAAAGCAACCGAACTGTTGGTATCCAACAAATACGACTCCTGTCCAAAGAAACTAGACACCCTGTTTGTAGAACATCATATCTGACAGGGCTAGATTAGCAGCTCCGAGCCTGTTGACTCAGTCTTATTAGATCTGTGTGCTAATGAAAGAAACATTTGAAAGAGAATCCATAGCAATTTATAAGGTAAAAACTTGCCAGTAGTGTAAAGGCAAAATGTAACAAATACGAAGCTCAACTATAGGTTAGTGTGAAAAAGCAGTGTGATACATCAGACACCCTCCTCACACGCACACAGCTTCGTTACGCATGCGAATACCTATCTGCTTACTTGCCTACAGAGTTTTCTGTCGTCTTTTCAGCTGTTGAGAATAAAAGTGAGCTTGTGACGGTCACACTCCACATACCTCTAAGGCTGCTCTTGCTAGACGAGGGAGCTCCATTACAAAGGGCGCACTGCAGAGCTTGGGCTTTTGGTTTGGCATTCTGTGAGACTCTCCATCTCATCTCTCTGCCACTTACATGCTCTGACACTCCTATGGCTCAGGATTTTTGGCAGCTTTCATAAAGGCTCATACATCAGTAGTCTGTAAGAGGAAAACAAATCCTTGAATCCTTGAATCATAGAATCATAGAATCATAGAATCATAGAATCATAGAATCATAGAATCATAGTTTGGGCTGGAAGGGACTTTAAAGATAACCTAGTTGCTTATTAATTACATTTATTATTATTTATTTAATTATTAATTAATAATTAAAATGACATTAATTATTTTTGTATTACTCAAAGTATGTTTCCACTGGAAAAGACAATCCTAACTGCATTTTAAGAATATTGTCAACATTGCAGCGGTCCAGAATTTTTTTAAAACCAATAGATCCATCCACCCGAGAAAAGGTTTATTATAAATTACACTTTAGTCAACCTGAAAGGTAGCTGCCACAAAAAGTATCTCATTTTTACCATTCTTCCAGTCGTCTTCTCGCTTTGTGCTGACTTTGACACTTGCCCAATTCCAGAGTGAACTGATTCAGCTCACTAAACTGACAGAAAAATGTTTGGTTACTTAGTTATCATTCTTCATTTCTTCGCAAATATTAGCTTTCTGCTGATTCAGCTCCCTAAATCTGGTTTCCATGGGATCAGATAAGTCCCAGAGACAGTGCTGGGAAGTAGCAGAAGCATATGGCTGGGAGCAGGTAGGAAGGGGACATAGACTGCTGCTATAGTGGCTCAATAGCAACACGAAACTTTTCCTTCTGGCTTTCTTCTGCCCATGGCGATTGTAATGTGACATGTGGTTTGCCTTGGCACTTCAAGGTTGAACTGTTTTTTGTGGCCCTTGCAGGTGATATAGTTAAAGAACAAGGAACATAATCATGTTCTGATCACTTTCTGGTTGTCTAGGAGTTCACGGATCAGCAAACCTGAAATTCGCCCCAAGCACCTGTGGCATCACACTTCTGCCTCAGTTTCTATAAGCATGCCCAACATATCTCAATTTGTTTCTGAACATATCTTTGGCAATATTGTGAGTAGCAACAAATATCAAAATGATATGAAATATCAAAATGAAGTGTCATTTGCTGATTTCTGTGAAAATGCTGAAATGATGTTTTAGGAAAACTGCATTATTTCAGTATTCACTGAGTAGTGAATAGCATTCACTATTCAGTTGACTAAACAAAGTTGCATGTTGTCATTTTCAGTGCCTAAGGACTCCCACCTGGCCTCCAGCTTCCCCTCCTAAAGGTCTCAGGACTGTGTCACGTCTGTCAGATCCATGTGGATGTCTCAGATAACCCCAAGGATATCTCAAATGGCACTGTGTTTTGGCAACTGATTTGAATCTCATCATCTATTAGGTGCTCAGGTTATGTGTCAACAGCTACACGTAGATGTCTACATCCAGGTGTCCTAATCTCAAACTGAATCCCATCCTGAAAGCTCATCTTACTTCTTAAACATAGGTGTCTAGTGTCATTTTCGAGGTTCCAGATATCTACATGGGAGCATCAGATATAACACAGGATATACGAAAAATATCTGTGGCTTCTTGCAATGACAGCTGGAGTCAAAGGATCTCTGAGATTTCATGTTTAGACAAGTGAATTGAGTCCTGGGCTGTCCAAAGTCACAAGTAGGCTCTCAGAAAGGAATCATCCCAAAAGATAGCAGTCTAAACATTTTTCACAAGTTTTTTTTGTCTGGATCTCTTTTCTTCAATTAGATAAGTTGAGCATCTCTTTCTCCCAGATCCGTGCCCACAAATGGGTGAATACCCACACTTTTCTCATCTGCTTCAAATTCCTGCAGACCCAGCTTGCAATCCCTTATCTCCCTTCGCAGGTGTATGCTGCTCAAGGCATAACTATCTCTTGGAGGGATGCGACCAGGGAGCTGGCTGGAAAACACTCTTGCACCTTAAGCTCTAGCAAATCTGCCCCCAACTTTGCTTGCTTATGCTCCCTCAGAGGAAACATTCTGCTTTCACATGGCTTCAAAAGAAGATGTGGAGAAAATGCAAGGGAAAAGGAAAGGCATATTCGTAGAAGCTTCAAGGATATACTGCACATCCTCCTGAGGCAATCCACCTTGACAGTTGAGAATCAGCAATTTAGAACTAGAAATATAGAAACATTGCAGGAAACACAATAGGGAAACAAAGAGTATATCAGTTTCTTAATCATTGCTGTCTCTTATTTGAAATTAAGAAATGTATGAAGCTGCATATACGTTTTTCCCTCCATGGAATTCAAACTATATTGCGTATGTGATAAAAATTACTTTCCCATAATAATTTGCTTTTCCATTCACATCAATATTCATACCCTGGTGTACAGCTTTAAACAGATTTTTCCATTGCATCTGTCCACAGAGCAAACAAATCTTTATGCATTCTTCATTCTTCTTCATAATTCTTCAATTAACTTTACCTGGAGAAGACTCCATTAACATGTAAATGAAAAAGTCACTCTGGCCTGGTCTACAATGCCCTAGAAAGTTTCACCGGTCTATTTGGTTACAATTATGCAGAAATCATACCTTTAACAAACACAGCTGAACTGTCAAAACCCTAATATAGTGTGATTACATTAAAAACTATTTTAATTTACTATTGTCTGCCCTCTTGGAAAGCAGCAACATCTCATTAGTTGTGTAATTATGACAAAACTTTCAAGCATAGTTATCTATACTGAGCTAGCTCAGCAACAAAAAGAACAGTAAAAGCTATAAAGGTTCACTTTAAGTCAGCATTGAGGTGGTTATTATGTCAAAATCTATATTGCTCTACCTCCACCGTTGTCAATAATCAGTGGGAACTGTAGTTACGGTTTTGCTAAACACTATTCCAGATCTTAACTGTGATTACAGTAAGCAAGTTAGCACCTGCTAAATCTCATTTATAGTTCTGCTAATGAAAAATTCACATAACATGCTGAATTTAGCTGCAAACCACTTTTTGGCATCAATCTACTTCTTTCACAGGTGATCATAGGTTATGAGAGCACTTCAAATGTGAAATTATTTGTGAAATATTTTCCATCTAGTCATTCAATGCGTATAGTTTTGCATATTATTCCTAATTATTTAATGTGTCACAGAATAAGCCTATCTCCATTATTCATCATATTTTTCACAGTCCTTTCTTTCTGCAACACTCTCCAACAATTCAGTATCACTAGCAAAGTAAATATCCTCTCAGAATAATTATATCTTTCATGAAAGAACAGCCAGAGTCAAATTCAGGTATTTTTGCCTTCTTTTTCAGGATAAACCTGTTTTTACACCCCAAAAGCTACCCTATGCCCTCTTTCAGCTTTTTTGTTCCTGCAGGTTGTATTTTAATTTTGAAAGCAGAGCCTGCAGCTCTGCAGCAGCCACGCAGCATGTCCCACTGGATGTGCTGAGATGTGAGCATTCGCCTCGTGTTCTCCAGGCACGCACGTGCCCCACGGCGCAGGGGTCCACCTGAGAAGTGCCGGGCTCTCCCAAAGATTGCTGCAGGTATTGCTGGTGGTTTTTTGTGATTTTTTTTTTTTTTTTTTTTTAAATGATGATAATACAGTAATCCAGCCTCTGCCAAATGAGAATTTGCCTGGAAAATTTGACCATCCCTCCTGCAAACCAGTTATGAATTTACAGTATATTGAATCTTCAGTCACCCAGACAGACTTTCTGATGAGCACTCACAAACTATATCCCTCCCACCAACCATTTTTTGAAACATGACAGAATATTTTGTTCTCAGTTTGCTGTTGTTAGTGTTTGGCAACAGTCTTTAGCAAAGGGCATTGTCAGAAGCTTTTTATAAGTCAGGGTAAATTATACCTGCTTGTATTCCCAGCTAAACCTCAGTGGCCTCCTTCCTGGATTTCTGTAAGGATGGAAAAATAAAAATCACACCCAGAGAAGCTGTGAAGATCAATTTAAAAATGTATTTAGCAACAATACCTGGGTAGTTTTAAAAAAGGTCCTTTAATGGCTGGTTATGGAAATGGTTTTGGACAATTTCAGTGGTACTAAAGCAGAGTTCCCTTTTCTGTAGTTCCCAAGGTCATTCTTTGTTCTTTCTTTCTGTAGATAAAAATCAGTCCCCAGGAATGGCTCTTGCTATTAGAGGTATATAATATATTTTAGTTCGTAGTTCAGCTACTTTTTGTTTTTTCCTTTTAAAACTCTCAAATGAATACTATTCACCCCCAGGGATTTTCTACTATTAACTTTATCTAGTTGCTCTAATGCCTCATCTTCAGAGGCCACTCTCTGACAATGCCTCATCTGCAAAAATTAACCTTGAGTTAGAAATGTCTGCCTCATCCTCATTAGTGAAGACTGATTACAAAGAATTCATGTAATTTCTCCACAATCTCTTCATCCTTTTTAATTACAACTTTAGTGGTCCAGTTGACCTAGACACTTATTTAGTATGTTCTTCTTGATAGAGTTAAAGAATTTCTTATTGTTGGTTTTAATGCATTTTGACTATTAGCCTTTTTAAAAAACTTTTCATTGAAAATTATAATTCAATCTATATGAAAATGATTTTTTCCTCATGAGAAGTTTAACTGCTTATAGCAAGATTGATATTTTTTTTTCATTTTGCATAACACAAACTTTCTTAAGAGAAGCATTAGGCAGGCAACCCAGCAGATACTAAGGAAAGTTGCCCACCATAACGTCTATTATTCAGGTCACTGCTAGCAAGAATTTTGGGAAGTGTGAACATGAATACCACTTGGAGGAAAGGGACCCTTTCTGTCCATACCATTCAGCAAGATACATCAACATTAGGAAACACATGCTGCATTCCAGCTGGAGCCAGGTACCACCTGCAGGGGATTCTGTAAAAGTTAGCTTTGTCTAAGTGCACAAGGCATGCCTCCATTTGGTTAACCTTCCTGTCTTCCCTGTCTTGATTAAATTTTGCTTACAGCTTAGGAATCAACCCTTTTCCTTGAGTTTTTATGATTGAAGATAAAAACCTCCTGCATTTGGTCATTGTATTTTCCATGGTAACTTTTAAAACCTTTACTGGAAGAGATGGTCCAAGTGGTAACTGTACAGACCTAGTCACGTCTTCAAGTCTGATAGGTTTTTGGAGAGAAACTCTGCTTTGTTAATTGAAGTTGCAGAAGGGGAGCAAACAACATCTGTTGTGGGTACCTAACTACAGCAGGGTACCCTGAATAGAAAAGTCTTTTTATTTTCTGTTGGTATTGTATCTTATCCAACATTTCTGAGAAATCTGCTTTCCCAAGCCATTCCTACTTTGTGACATTTGCACACTATTTTATAAAGTTTCATAATAGTTTATAATACCTCTTAATTGAGCCATGTAATTATATATTTTCAGGTATTCAAACACTTTGCATTTTAGAAAGTAGAATACTGAGAAATTCACCTTTACTCGTATTTCCAGAAGTAACTGCTTGCCATGTCTCTAAATATAGATACATAACACTCACATAATAGAAGAAGAAATGTTAGTACTAATACCTACTCCAGCCATTCACGAAAATTTAATCTCTATATGTTCTGCACTGGCTTTTGTTATTTAAAAATAGTTGCATATAACTATATTCTAATTTTCTTCTTTAAATATTTCACACATTCTTCCTCCATGTATTTTTAATATTCAAGTTTACTTTTCCCAGGAATTCAGATTTGTGTGTTTCTGATTTATCCTAAAGAACTAAATATCTAGAAACTAAACTGAATTTTCGTATTTAGAAATTTGATTTAAAGAAGCAAATTCAGTCTTGAAGAAAATGTAGCACATCTACTGCAGAGAAAACTGTAGTATATTCTGACTTCGATCTGTCCTGTTAGTCTTTTAACATTATCGTGTTACTCTCTGTGTATTTGTCTTTGACCTCATACTGATCACGCTGTAGCTCTATTCCTTAATGTTTAGTAAACTGTGTAAACTGTTATTTGTAATAGCTATTGCTCTCTTTGTTGGGGTTTTAGGTGTTCTAATGCTTTGTACTAGTCATCTAAATATTTATTAACAGATAAGGAAAACCCAGTTCAGCTGAGTATGGAAACCAAGAGACAGTCTTTCTGCTCTTTCCCTTCCCCATCCTAGAAATTTCATGCTCAACATAAGAGCAGATTTCTACAAGTATGACACATGCATTAACATGCAGTGTCTTTTGCTGAAAGAACTCATTGCTGATTCAAGTAGTCTGTAGATTTTCTTTGACTCTACCTCCTTCATTGCTCATTTTTGGATTTGCAGGCTGATAACAAAATGCCATGCAAGCATAAGCAAACTGGCTGGGGCAGTACAGTTACTGGTGCTGTCTAGCTACATTTAGCAGGACTATATTGATGATAGTCAAACTATGTGATTGAGAGCTGGCAGGAACACTGTTGGTTACGATGCATTATGCCACATTTTGCCCTGCAGCTCTTGGTGTGGGATTTGTGTGAGATTTTTTGTTTATACAATACATTCAGCTTTCTTATGCTGATCTTTCAACTGTGTTTCAAGGTTGTTGGCAGTTTTAAGAATAGATTTTTGAGAAGCTCAAGGTCAATTATTTTCATTTTAATCTTCTTCTGTCACAAAGGAAGACATCTCTGTGTTTGGGATTCGACTATTCATGCATTCTTATGTGTGAAGGCAGTTTACCTGCTAAAAGAAAAGAGCTTAATAAAGTCATTTAAGTCTTATTTAAAAACTACAGTCTTCTTGATAGCTAGTGAGATGCCAAGAAACTAGAAGCTAAACTGAAGCCATAGACACTTGCAAAGGGACTTGACCTGAGTTCATACCTGTGTGACTGCAAACAGTTTCCGCTTGTGATAAATAGTACAGTAACCCACTTCGAGAACTCTTCTCAATAGTTCAGAACAGTCTTCTGTAATGTGGGAAAATGCTTTATGCTCTCCTAAGGGTGAGGAAAGTATTGAATTCGGGTCTTCCACAGCCTCAACCAGTGCTCCATCAACCAAGCTGTTGCTTAAAGCAAAGATCAATAATTTTAAACATGAGAGTGAGTCTGGCTCAGCTGCTAGAAGGATGGTGTGTGGCATTCACACTTCAGCAGGGAGTTAAAGATTGTGGAGGCTGAGCTGTCTTTCTGTGTCACCAGGTGCAAGGATGGGCGCAAAGCATTTGAACTAGCCTCAGAGGCACCCAAAGCTTTCATGGGGCTAGTTCTTTTCTTGATTGGTCTCTCACCAAAAAGATGAAAATAGGAATTGTTATCCTAGCCATGTTTTTAGACCATCAGTCCCATATCTGTTGTTAGCTGGGGTCCAATTCTGCCACCCCTTTGAGCAGCACCTTAATGCACACTTAGAACCACTGAATTCAATGTGACTAATTGTGCAGTAAAGAACTAATCAGGTTGAATAATGGCAGCAGAATAGGGCCCTCGGTAATAAGAATTAATCATACCGGATCTTTGAAACTGATTTTTTCATTGTACAGCTGAGCTGACAGAACAGATGAAAGCAAAAGAGACAATACTCAGGAGCATAGTTACTGATAAATAATTACAACAAGGACATTATAATTATTTAATTAAAATTTGTGCATGGGGAGAGATTATGAGTCTTTCAGCTTGCTGCCTCATTTAGATGATACCAGTCATTAACCAATTTTGCTGTAGTCAGCTACTAAATGTCCACACAGTCTGCCTTATTTTTTAAACCTCTTCAATCAGCAAAACTGGCTGCATGCACTGTGTAATGCTACTCAAGAACAAAGTGCCATACTTAGTAATATAATTAAAGGCAGTCTCTAGTTTTTAAAGGAAACTCGTACTTTAATTAATCAAGACCATCAAATAAACAGAAACAGTAGAGTGTTTATCTCTGCTTCTGAAGTTATTAATTACTGAACCACACAGAGATCACTGCGGAGTTGACAATGCCCCTGTAATTTTTCCTACTGAAGTTATTTTGTTTCTTCCCTTAATGTCATTTTCTGCTGGGTTTTGTCTGGTGATATAAACATCACAGACATATAATGTGTTGGAACAGTGGTATCTACACCACAATAAAAACCATGTTTTCAAGATCATCTTCCCCAGCAATTTCTTCACATCTACTAATTTGCTAGTTCAAGGCTGTCTTTAGGAACTTTTTCCCAGCATGTCATTCTGCAGCTTCCCGTCTGAATTTGCACCCTTAAAGCAGGCGTTTTGCAGCCAGCTGTATCTTTCTGTTTTCCAACTGGCAGATATTTTATTTCTTCTTATGTTTTCCCTCAGTTTCCAGCTGGTAGGTATTCTAACACCTCTGATGTTTTCCCTCAGTTTTCAGCTTCCCATTGCCAAACAGATGGCATGTTCTCACATTTACACAACAAATCCTAATGTTCTTTCGGTTCTACCAATACACAATAGGAGTGACACTTCCGCATCTGAGAGAGTTCAGGCTATGTAAAACAGATATTTGCAATGGAAAAAGTGAGACCCAAAACCACAAGGAGATATGAGTATATAAAATACACAGAATTTAATGTGACTCTCAGAACTTGACTGAAGGAAAACAAGCACTTCAGAAATTAATGTGTAACTATTATAGAATAGTGTCATCTTTTTGTGGGCTTTTTGAAACACTCTATTCCATTTTACAGCATTACTTCAACACTCTCTGTTTCCCTTCTGTTCTAGCAAACTTTCCAACCAGGTCTTATATACTCTGAAAATCCAGTAACATCAGAATGGAACCATTTAATTTTCTGGTGCAAAAGAGTGCTCAATGTCAATGTGTGCAATTATTTTGGATTTTCAGGGGGAACAGCACATCCAGACCAAAACTAACAGATGCCCTTAGCCACCTGACTGAGCAATTTTAGATGGCATCATCCCACGCAGTCAACTTCAGCTTCCTGGGCTGAAAGCCTAGGATGCTAATATAAAAAAAAAAAAAGAAAAAATGAAAATGTGAACAGCAAAAAAATCCATGTAAATCTCATGGATCTGGGTCCTCTCAAAAATGCTTAACCAATAGGCATGAAATATAGCATTTTGACTCTAAAATGAGCAGGATGAGAAATAAAGTAAAAAAATCGCTGTAACGGTGAGCTCCCACAAGCTTCAGTGTCTGGATATTCAGCATGGAAATAGAAAAAAAACTCAGATTTTCAAATTCCTTCCCTCATTTGTATTTCAATAGTAACTGCTCCCTGATAATCAACTATCAGAAACACTTGATGGATGGTAATCAAGAATAATTTTATTTATTCAATTGATATTAAAGTGATAAAAACCTCTTCAGGTTTCTGCTGTGCTCTTAAAGTATTTGTTTGTTAGGTTGCTTGCAATGCTTACTCATCACCTGAAGCCCTGTTTCCCCTTTCCCATCACGAAGAAATTAAGCTACCCGTAAAAAACATTGATTAGAACAGATAACAATGCCCAAACTTTTTCTTACCCTCTCTGCAGGGAGGGACAAAATTATTTTTCACTGTACTCAGCAGTTCTTTAGAATAATGCATGAACCATATCCTTTAACAGTTTCAGTATTAAGTGCAAGTGTTGAAGATAGCCTTCATTTACTCTGAGATAAGTTTCTTCTCAAGAGTTAACTGCACTTTATACTTTCTGAACCAATCAAAAAATTTGTGCTTAGTTTCCCCTGAAACAATTTTAAAAATTGATTATTAATTGTTTTCATAGATTCATAGATTCATAGATTTCTAGGTTGGAAAAGACCTTAGAGATCATCGAGTCCAACCATCCCTAATCCCCATTAAACCATATCCTCAAGTAGATAATCCACCCTATTCTTAAACACATCCAGGGATGGGGACTCAACCACCTCCCTGGGCAGCCTATTCCAGTGGCTGACAACCCTTTCAGAGAAGAAATACTGCCTAACATCCAACCTGAATCTCCCCTGACTAAGCTTATGCCCATTTCCTCTTGTTCTATCACCCATCACTAATGTAAAGAATCCTTCCCCTACCTCCCCACCATCTTTTCTCAAGTATTTATAGGCCGTAATCAGGTCTCCCCTCAGCCTCCTCTTCTCCAGGCTAAACAGCCCCAACTCCCTCAGCCGCTCCCCATAAGTTTTATTTTCCAGCCCCTTGACCAGTTTAGTCGCCCTTCTTTGGACTCGCTCCAGGAGCTCAATATCTCTCTTAAAGCGAGGGGCCCAAAACTGGACACAATATTCCAGGTGCGGCCTCACCAGTGCCGAGTACAGGGGCAGGATCACTTCCCTATTCCTGCTGGTCACACTATTCTTGATACACGCCAGTATCCCATTGGCCTTTTTGGCCACCTGGGCACACTGCTGGCTCATATCAAGCCGGTAGTCAACCAAGACCCCCAGGTCCTTCTCCGCCAGGCAGCTCTCCAGCCACTCCTCCCTGAGCCTATAGCGATGCTTGGGGTTTTTATACCCCAAGTGAAGGACTCTGCACTTGGCCTTATTAAAGCTCATGCCATTGGCCTCAGCCCAACGATCCAGTCTGTTCAAATCCCTCTGAAGGGCCTCCCTACCCTCGAGCAGATCGACACAGCCTCCCAGCTTGGTGTCGTCCGCAAATTTACTGAGGGTACATTCAATTCCCTCATCCAGGTCATTGATAAAGATGTTAAACAGAACTGGACCCAGCACTGAGCCCTGGGGAACCCCACTGGTGACCGGCCTCCAGCCGGATTTAGCCCCATTTACCACCACTCTTTGGGCCCAGCCATCCAGCCAGTTTTTAACCCAAAGGAGGGTGTGCCTATCCAGGCCAGCAGTTACCAGTTTCTCAACCAGAACACTATGAGAAACTGTATCAAACGCTTTACTGAGGTCTAGGAAAACTACATCCACAGCCCTTCCCTCGTCAACTAGGCGGGTCACCCTGTCATAGAAGGTGATCAGGTTTGATTGGCAAGACCTGCCTTTCATAAACCCATGTTGACTGGGCCTGATCACCCGGTTAACCTGTATGTGCTCATTAATAGCACTCAAGAATAAAAAATCAGTACTCATCACTTTCCATTTCCATTTTAACATTTTCAACACAAAATGATCAAACTTGAGAATTTACTCTATAAATAAGACTAGTTCTATTCTGAGGACCAGACTGCTAAGCAAGGAGAGAGTGCTGCAGTGGTACAATCTGACACCTCTAAGCTTCAAGTTCCATACCTTGACGAAATTTCTTGAACATCTTGTTCTATAACAGTAGAGGACTGAGTGCCAATAAATTACATTGTAATTTCTTTTTTCCTGTTAAATTTTACCAGTTCCTTTGTATGTAAAGCTTCCCTACATAGTGGTCATTTTAAGGTTCATCCTAAAGGAAGATCTTTGATTTATCCTGCCTGGACCATATAATTAATTTTCTGCTGAAATTTGTCTTTTTTTCTTTTTTTTCACTAGAAGAGTTGTTAGCTATTTATAAAGGGAATTTATACATACTTCAGAGCATAGCTCTTGATATTTAAACTAAATGCACTCTGTTTCAATGATGTTCTCACACTCCATTCTGTCTTCTCATGAGTGATTTTTAATGCGGCTAGAACTCTTGTGAAAGCCATGGATGCACTGGTGTATGAACTTGCATGGACAATTTTTGTCTATTCGATCTAGCACTCTCCTTGGACCTGGGCTTGTTTTGGACGATATCATGGGCCAATTGCAAACACTCTGTTAAAGATCCTCTTAAGGAAATTATGAAGGATGGGGACAGGGTTTCAGATTGTGCATTCATCATGTTCCAAACACTATTGACAGAAGATGTCTTTTCCCTTCATAATGCACTTTTCCGAACCTTTTTCTAAATATATAAGCCCTTAGCGTTTGAGATAAGTCTCTCTTCCAAAACACGATAGGAAACAATAGTGACACAAACCTTTTTTTTTTTTAAGCCAGCCATTCATAATTTAAATTCATGTCATGTCCTAAGGAAACACATATTAATCAAGCTATGACAGAGGGCAGTGGAACATTTTGATTCTGTCTGCATAGACTAGTTATATATTCTTGGAGCCAGAGAAAGTGTGACTTCATGTATATGTGACTTAATGGTTAGGACACTAAGTGCCCAAGGACATTAGAAACTGACATTAAGGATGGAGAAGACTGTTCTGATGCATATTTCACCTAAAGATATCTGACAATCCAGTGGTTATGAAAGTGTCTTGGGAAATGAAAGTTCACGTCCCCTTAGACAAGACCGAGTACATGTTTCCTACATGGGGAATTTCTACAGAAACCGCTGAGCTTTTGGGAGGACCACTTCAGGCAGGATTTTTGTCAGAGTGAGAGTCATTAGATTTCATCTAACAGTGTCTAATAAATCACCCTCTGAAGATAAGGTGAATGGAGAATCATTCATGAGCCAGGCATGAAAGAGATGTCAGGCTGCACTGCTCTAAGCTGCAGCTGGTTGTGGTCAGAAGCAGAACAGCAAACATACAGGGAATTCTCCTGGAGAAACTGCTGATGCTTTTGATTTTGATATCTCCCAAGTTACTGAGCAGGCTAGAGGGTAAAGAGAAAGGGGACCTAGAACTTCATTTTGACTTTAAGCTTTTAACCCTATACACAATTCAATTATTTTTGTGATCTAGCCATTAAAGGCTTTGCCTTAAAGTGATGAGCGTATGTAGTAACATTGGTGAGTAACTTGACCAGAAGACAAAACCACTGAAACCTTTTGTAGGAGAATTGTCACTCTTGCATGAGAAGCTGAGACAGTCACAGAAGCCATCTGCCAGTGCTGCCACCAGTAGATTAATTGGCAGAGAGGTGTTTCAAAGAGTTAATTTTGATTCAGAACTATATCACATTTCATTCAGGCTCACAAAGCCCACGAGTTATTTCTTTTTATAATAGACTAGCAGTGGCAATGACAGGATAGTATATTGCTGCTGCTAACACACTGATGACATGCTACCTCATCTGTCAGTTTCCCAGCTATTCCAAACCTTTAAGAGTTCCATGCCCAGAAGTCCTCTCCACTTTACTGTAGTGAAATCACTCTTGTACATTCTGATTTTCTCAATGAGTCTGTTTTAGTTCTCATAATTTTGAGTGCTTCTTGTATGTAGATGAGGTTCAAATTTCTTTCCCAGTTTTCTCAGAGGACATTGTGCTTCAGATTCATTTCCTGCTCTGTATGTGAATGTATCTATTGGAATGCCTGAGAAATATGCTAAGATAAATAAAAATTATATTTTTAGGTTCAGATGTTACTCAGAGGTCTTTTTCCTTTGAGGTGAACTCCTAATTTACTTCCTGTTTCCCTGGCTGGCAGTCTAGACAACATGCCCATCCAAGTCAATCATATGCCAACAAGCCATCACTGCTGTGTGAACGAGTTTATTGCCTTTGCAACAGGAGTCGTACAGCTGGTTGGAGACAGATGCCAGGGAAGTGCCTTCTTGTAAGGATCCAACATCCCATGGCAGCTAAGAGCTGAGTAACCGAAAATTGGACTGTGTAACACCCTGGACGTGTGAAGACATGGCTGACCACATTGAATTTGATTCACTTCGTCTGAGTTATCTTCGTCACAGAAAGTGTAGACAAAGCTTTCGCATCGTGCTCGTATGTTGTGTGAGAAAAGCGTGGGACACTCTTCCTGTCTGGTTTACTGCATTCCTCAGATGGGTTTGCTTCAGAATATTGCTGATCTTCTGTTGTCTTATTTGAAAATACGCAAGTGGCCAATGAGACCGCAGCCCTTTTGGGCACCAATCCAAAGCAATATCAAGCCTCCCAGTTAGCTTCCCAGCTGGGAATGCCACAGTAATTAAAATTAGTCACACATACAAGATGAATGGATAAGAGTGAGAGAAAAGCTAAAGAAAATGAGTTAACAGGAAGTGTAGAAGTGCAGCTAGATAGTGAAAATCAGATACAGAGAAAAATGATTGGCCTTATGAAGCCTGGCAGCAAGACAGTGACCAGAAAACACACAAATTATCCAAATGGCACTCAAGCACTACAACTAGATGCTGGCAGTGTTAGTGATGAACTGGATGTACTTGACCAGCTGGTTTCAAGGACCTCTGGACTCTGGACAGAGAATCTTTCCAGGGCTATGAAAATTGAGAGAAAAATGAAGGAACAGTGTTGAAAATATGTTCTCCAATACCATTCTCTCTGCCTTAATACCTACATGATCAAACTTCATGAAAAATGGTGGGTGCTTAAGACAGGAATCTTCCACTATTGATTACCTGGATTAGACTTAATAGTACAGCCTTTCTTCACTGTGCTGGAGTATATTACAGTTTACTTCTGACTTTATCAGTCCCATTTTTCTTAACTGTAGTGAAGGAGATGAATATACAGGAGACGAGTAGATATCAGGGAAAAATTCTTATTGGCAGTCTAGGAGAAGACTGATTGAAGCTTTGTGAGTAGGGCTTTTGCAGATATGGGAAGAAATCCATGACATAGGAGTGCTCAATATGTTGATGATGACAATTAGATGGCTTAATTTTCAAAAAATTTAATGACCTCTTCCCAGTGGAAGGTTGGATTCATGTTGAAACAAACTACTTCCATTGCCATTTTGTTTTGTTGGTTTTCTTTTTTTTTTATTTGGAGTTTTTTTGGTAATAATTCTTTTTCTGGCCACTCTTTAGTTTGTGGGTTTTTTTTTTTGACCTTTTTGTATTCTCTAACTCTTTATCTTCCTCTTATTGAATAAACCAAATTGGGAAGTTTCTTTATTATTTCCGATGTGCTCTCTCTATGTTACACTGCAAACACTCTCTTGCTCCTGTGCACCTGTAAAAAAGGAGGGAGTTGACTGCTTTGTTGTTGTTAGAGAAAAGCTTTTGAACTGCTTCCACTGTGTAAAGAACTCACCCAAAACCTCAGATGGATAGAAGTTCCCCTGAAGAAATGGTTCTCTGCCACTGCCCGATGACATGTAGAGAAATATACATTTACAGAGACAATATTCGTATTATGTCAGAAAACTCTCTAGTCAGAAATCCTCCGTTATTTTTTTATGAATGACCCAAACTGTGCACAAGGTTTGAATTAGTCAGTTGATGGGACTGAACTTCACGCATGGTAGCTTCTTCACAGTAACAATCTGTACATGGGCACTTCAGGCATCAGCAAATGGGGATACATTAGCCTGCCAGGTACATGACAGTTATATCGGTTAACTCCTAGTAACTTCATACTCAATGATTGTGCCCTTTCTAATAAAACTTTGCTGGTGTCACATAGTGACAACCCTGAAAAGAAGAAACTATAGCCTGCTAAGGACAAAGAGTGTCAACAATTCTAGAAATGTTTTTCCTATTCTTTTTCTTTTTTACCTAATTGCATGTTTTAATTTTAGCAACAATTCATATTTATTTGAACCTTCATTTCCTAGAGGTAAACTGTGACAAAACTACACAGACAATGTAGAGCACCTCAAGAACTATGGCAGCAATGATGAAAGCAAAGCAAAGCAACTGCTGTGAGTGGCTGGGTAGCCCAGGGAGGAACCACATGCCTCTGGGAGAGGAGTGTGGCAGGGACCTTCACCTGAGTCATCTCCAGCATCAAGTTTTCATCATTTGTCAATGGAAACTTAGCTTTGCTCACAGACTGACAAGACAGTTGTTTAGGATTCCTATTTCAAGTTAGCTTTCTAGGTGATTACTATATTGCATATTATACTTGGAGCCTAGATTTGTATAGTTTTGGGCACGCACAGAAGCTTATTAAAATTAATTTTTTCCCTAAGGACTACTTCATTCTGCTTCTTCACACACACTTTCTTCGCAAGAGAAATGGCTCTTCGAAACTCATGTTTTTTTTGTCATAATAATTGCTTTATACCTCTTGGCAACTTTTCACACCATGTGTAAAGTACAGTTTCATTAAGATTCATTAAGAGACAATATTTTCGTTAGAGTAAAAATCACAAAAATGTTTACATACTATTTTCAATTTAATAATGTTATTTCATTTACAGAGAAGAAGCATAAATATATATACAAACATACACACAGACAGAAATAACTTTTGCAAAGCACTCTTGGTATTTAAGTGATAGGATAACAATTATCATTAATGAAATATTTAATTCTGATTGACAATAAAACATGAAAAGTAAGTTAAATTGCATGGTTGGAAAATAAAATTAATTTCTTAAGGAAATCCTAAATCGTTATGACAACTTCATAGTAAAGTGGAATAAAATTCTTCACCATGAGGGTGGTGAGGTACTGGAACAGATTGCCCAGAGAAGTTGTGGATGCCCCATCCCTGGAAGTGTTCAAGACCAGGTTGGATGAGGCTTTGAGCAACCTGATGTAGTGGTAGGTGCCCCTGTCCATGGCAGGGAGCTTGGATATAGATAGAATCATAGAATCATAGAATCATAGAATGGTTAGGGCTGGAAGGGACCTTCAAAGGTCATCTAGTCCAACCCCCCTGCAAGGAACAGGGATATCTCCAACTAGATCAGGTTGCTCAGGGCCTCGTCCAACCTGGCCTTGAACGTCTCCAGGGATGGAGCATCCACCACCTCTCTGGGCAACCTGTTCTAGTGTTCTACAACTCTCATGGTAAAAAATTTTTTCCTAATATCCAATCTGAATCTACCTCCCTCTATTTTAAAACCATTACCCCTTGTCCTATCACAACTGGCCCTCCTGAACAGCCTCTCCCCATCTTTCCTGTAGGCCCCCTTGAGGTACTGAAAGACCGCTATAAGGTCACCCCGGAGCCTCCTCTTCTCCAGGCTGAACAGCCCCAACTCTTTCAGCCTGTCCTCATAGGAAAGGTGCTCCAGCCCTCTTATCATCTTCATGGCCCTCCTCTGGACCCTCTCCAACTGGTCCATGTCCTTCTTATGTTGGGGGCTCCAGAACTGGCCGCAGTACTCCAGGTGAGGTCTCACGAGGGCAGAGTAGAGGGGAAGAATCACCTCTCTTGACCTGCTGGCCACACTCCTCTTGATGCAGCCCAGGACGCGGTTGGCCTTCTGGGCCACAAGAGCACATAAGGGAAAGTAAGGGAAAAACAGACAGCTTTTTGCCTAACTTTGTTCTTAGAAACAGCCAGATGGTTTTGGATGAAATTTCAATGAAATTTAGCCAAAAACATACACTTTGGAAGGTTTCTATCCAGAGAATGACACAGGGTTAGGCAGCTCTATTAATAACTAAAATGAGAGGGGTTTATTTGGTGGGATTTTTTTTTTAAGGGTAGTGTCTGGCTGCGCTACCTGCTCCACCTACAGCAGTATCTGAGTGGATGAAAGTGGCTGCACATCTTTCAGAGTTGTGTTCCTCATGATACAAGAAATACAGTTTCTGAAGAAGTGCTGTGACAGTTTTAGGCTGGTGTTTGGAGGACTGCACTAAAGAAGGTGTTGCAGATGTCAAGTCTGATGTCTGCTTTCTTTTTCTGTTAGTCATTAGATAAAGGCGATATTCAAAACTCGCCTGGACGCGTTCGTATGTGATCTGATCTAGGTGGTCCTGCTCAGGCAGGGGGATTGGACTAGATGATCCTTTGAGGTCTCTTCCAATCCCTAACATTCTGTGATTCTGTGATTCTGTGATTCTGTGATTCATTAGATCTTCATGGTCCTTCATTGATTTTATAATACCATACGCATTCCTGTTCAAATGAATATTTCATTTATAATTTTAAAGAGAACTCGAGGGTTAAATTACTAACATAAAGAGCTATTTTTGCTTACACAGTATGTATATATACAATCATGGAAAGATCTGCTGGCAAGTTCCTGCTTTTTCAGGCCAGGGAGCCTATGCTGCGATCACGTCTCATCTAACAATTGTGATAAGCATCTACCAGAAGAGCTTAATCACCAACTTAGCTCCAAATTTTTCCGTTTCATTGTGACTGAGAAAATGTTTTTCACAGTTATCACTCCCAGTACATTAGTTACAAGAGTGGTCAGCAAAGGATATGTAAAATATAGTTGCTTATATTGTAGTTAAGAGATAATATGTCAAATAATGATGCTCAAAAATAGGCAGTATTTTTCACCAGTGAAAGTTGTACGCTGCAAATGGCTTCCCATGTGCAGCTCTTTGTATGTAACTTTATCACCAAGAGCTGTTACCTAGGAAACAAATTGTGCTTACATACTATGTACGAGTTTCTTCAGTTACCTTTTCCACTAATACTCTAAGACATTTCAATGTTTTGATCCAATACTTATAGTATACCCTTGTCTGAATGTCACCAAAACCAGACATGAAATGGCCAGATTGGCTACCGTGATCTCACTCAGACTAAAAAGATTTTTCGTTAAGGCAATCATGTTTTATTTATTATTTTTTTCTTGACAGGGTCAGACGTGTGATGCTTGCATGCTTGTGGGAAGTAGTTAGCAGTAAAAAGATGACACAGAAAGGATTAAAATATGTAACCATTTTGTAACTAAGTTGATATCTTAAACTCAACATTCTTTTGCCAAACATCGATACCAAAATCTGAGATGAATATTATAAATAAAAAAAGAATATCGAATCACACAACTGATTTTCTTATTCCAGTCACGAGATTATGGACTGTTTGAACAAGTCTCCCAAGATTTTAGCTACCATGCAAAACTTTTTCCTTAGAATAGGTATGTAATTCAATTCCAGTTTGCTGTGGAGATAAAGGTCCTGAGGTGCTTGCTTGTCCTTGCACATTACATGTTCGTGGCAAAGGTGACACTGAGTTTTCAAAACTTTTGACTCTGGAAAGGTAGATACTGAGGATTATCTTTAAATCTAAAGTTAGCAAGAAAGTTTTCTTGGAATTTCAGAAGAATGGTCAATCCGCAGTTCGGGATATACAGGTACAAAACTGTATGTAAATATGTAAAGCCACATATGAACTGAAGTTGTGAAAAAGCAATGAATCTCATGGTCACTGACTCTCAAGTTTGTTGCATTGGTCTCCGAAAAGTAAATTCTGAAGTTTGCTGAGTATATTTTACCTGACGGATATGATGTTGTTAATAGATAAGTGTCAAGAGGCTATGGCCAAATGATTCAGAATAAATCCAGACCTGATCATTCTCTATGTTGAGCCGTTATTGCAGTAAAGTGACTAGTTTTTAACACGAGAGAGTTTCTGTGAGGGAAGAAAGTTATTAGAGGTTTATCTGCTATGATAGAAGAACAAAGGATGATCTGAAACAAAAATGCAAGATGAGGCAGAGAGCATATGCCAATGATAAATATGTATGTCAATAACCTAAGGTTTAGAAATCCTCAGAAGAACGCTTTGTACTAAAAATAGGAAAAATGTCAGAAGTTTCGGCTCTAAATCTGAAGACCATCACAATGATGACTAGAATGAGACACTGTGCCTCTGTTAGCCATTCTGTTTTGTATTATTAACTATAACAAGCAGCTCTTCACAGTGTATTTGTTGGGCAAATTGACTTATTTTTCTCTGTGGTCATTCTATACAAGAAAAGAACATTTTTTTCAACTCTTGTTTAGTCAATTAAAGACTCTTTTCCTCCTTTCATCATTAACGAACCAATTCAGCAACCAAGCATTACAATTCCATAAAAAATCAACCACCTAGTTTTCGTTAGACAAGTCTGATACACACACGTCTTTGGACTAGTGTGGAAAGTCATTTCGTTTACATGAAAAGGGGCTGAACAACTTGGCAGGAAGACACAGAGTTTCTTATAAGGCTTTGTACAGGGAGGCACTATAGAAGCAGAGCTCTGCAATGCACCTTTTGTGAGAAAAGAAAGGAGGCAAAGATCTGAAGGCAGCAGGGTTAGGGAAGTCTACATAACTTAAGCCATCAAATCAATGGTCAGAGGCTTACAATTAAGTTATTGATTGAAATTTTTTGGGTTTTAATGCTTGGAAATTTTGCTAAGCATAGTGATTTTGTGAGAAATGTCCGGCTATTAGCTTACTGACTTGAACTTTCCATTTCTGTATGAAGCAAAGACTTTTTTGTTGTGAAACAATGGACAGAAATTGATCCGGTGACTTCCAGAGCACCGAAGTACTCCAGACTCTGGAGGTTATGATTCCCACAGCAGAAGGAACCTTTTGTTTTGCTTTGTCTTGTTTGGTTTTAACTGCTCACCTCTGGCAGAACCAGAAGTATTTATTTTCTCTCTCCACACTCTGAGTTCAGCAGGAGCTTAATTACCAACCAGCATATCATGATTGGCCAAGGAGTATCAGAAATGAGCAAATGTATCAAGGTTTGCACCGCGGCTCAGGAGTAACAGCTACAGTCGCTCACCAGCCTCAACTGTCAGCTCCATCTTCCTCCTGCATAAAAATAAACATTTCCCCCACAATAAAGTCTTTTTATAAAAGCAATAAAACAACTCAAGGGAGCATTGTTATCATGAGCTAATCACCCCCTTAGGGAATTAGAGGCACTTAGCTGCATCTAGAGCTTCAACACCTGAGGGGCTGTGATTATTTCATGATAACCAACAAGGCATGACAGACTGGGAGGTTAATTAGATAATATTCAAACTTGGTAATATTGAGTTTGAAGATTTCTTTTGAAGTTGTACAAGCAAAGCTCTGCTTATAAAACAGCAGTGGGATATCAGCACAGAAAGGATAATTAACATTTCCTACAAAGGAACCAAGGTTTTGAATAGCTAAAGGAAAAAATAATAAAGTCAAAGTACTAAACCCTGAGGCACTCCTTTAACAATGAGTAATCCTGATGAGTTCACTCCTCAGAATCTTGGGCAGAAATTGGCTCAAATTATATAATGCCGTTTAGTTGCTAACCCCTAAATGGTGGAGGCACTTCAGTCAGCCTTGTACTACTTAACGGTCCATTGTCTCAAAGAATTTAGTGGAGTAGTAAATGCAGTATTAATAATAAGTAATCATCCCAGCTGCAATCATAGCCATTGGTTTGAGAAACTGTAGGAAACTGTGCCACCGCACTGCGAGACATTAAAGACAAAGGACGCTGCAAACATTTAAAATTATGCAAGCAGTCATTTTTCTGGAAGAGCACTTTATTTTTGTGGAAGATGGCAGTGAAGTTTCAGAAGTATCTGCATGTGTATGCAGGGATGGAGCTGTGCTACAGACTTCTATTGGTGGCCAGTGGCTCTGCGAGGACCTGGCCTACTAGTCCATGGGTTCCTGCTGTTTCCCTCACTCCTGGTCTAGCTGCTGGGGACCATGGGGTGAAGTGGCCCAGCTGGCTGATCTGGCTGACGTTACACTACCAAACCAAGGAACTGGCCTTCGCATCAGATACCTGACCTGAGTCGTGCTGTGGCCATGTGAACTAGATCCCATGGAAGGCATGTGGAGAAGCTGCAGCTACTGAGAAGAGCAGGCTGTTCACTTTTGATGGACAGCTGTCTGTAACATCAGCTTGTAACTCTCAGCTGTAACGTAACTTCTAGAAACAACCTGTAACTTTTAAAGGTAATTATTTGTATTGACCATTGGTTAAAAAAAACAAAAAAACTTGACTCTCTCCAACTTGTTTACTTATAGAATGGAAAATGAAGATGACTGTTGGTGTCCTAAATAATCTCTGATCTGTGTATCTTTCTCTTTAAACTAACTTTTGTTGAGTTACCAGAACTGACATTTGTCATGCTACTAAAAATAAAAATTAACTCTGTCCCAGTCGAAACAGGACAGCTTTGAATTAAAAAAACGTAGTCAAGCACTTCTGGTCCTAGGCTGTATATATTCTGCAGGACACATCACTACTATGAAGCTGAGACTGCCAGTCAATCAGAAATTTTCCAGCAAAGTAGTTCTCCATGATTAAATTCTAATTTAACAGAATCAAAACATTTCACAGGAGTCTGTCAATTCCATCAAAACCTTTGACAGGGAATCAAGTCTTTTTGTGTCTTTTCTCGCCAGCCTTCCAGCCTGTTGGTCAGGGGCTGGCAACCTGCCTGGCTCTGCAGGCTGGCCCCTTCCCTGGCTCCCCGCTGCCTGTGCCACGGGCTGCCAGGCTGCCTGCCTCCCCGGGCTCCCAGGCACTCACAGCCACACACTCTGCTGCTCTTTCAACATCCCCCGTGTCAGTGCCCTGGCATACCTGGTACATGTCCAACCAAGAATTCTCTCCTTACAAAAAAAGGTGAAAAAGAACCCTACATATAATTCGACAGGAAATACAGATTTTTTTGCATAGTCTTTCTGCAAAATCATTCATAAATCTTCACTTTTCATTTCCATGAAAAAAAAGAAAAGAAAAAAAAAAGGCAAAAAAAGAACTCTGGAATCCTGCACAGGACTTAAAATTAAATAGAAAAGAAAAAAATGAATAGATTTCAGAAAGGAAGGAACAATTACATATTTAGATGCCAATGAGGCAAGGATAGATGGGTACTAGAAAAAAAATAGGAATAGGAACATAAAGGAAGAACTCTCATAATTTCTTTCAGAAGCTTAAGTGTTTCTAAGTCATTTCTTCTTTTTAGATATGAAACCATGGGCAATTACAAGGATATCCAAAGACTATGTACCTCTGGTAAGTTCGTCAGAGTGGGATGAGACAACTTCTGAAGGCACCTGTTGCAGTGGATAAAGAGGACAGTCTGATAGTCACATTGTACTAGATTTCTAAGAATAGATTGCTCAAACTGGCCGAGAAATTTTCCACCTGAAAAGCTGAAAAATGGAAATGGAGAGCAAAGGATAAAAGCTACATGAAAATACTTAATCTACATCTTCCTCAGTGACATGTGTACTAATCATTGTCTAGAGAGCAGACTGCTCTTTTCAAAGTGCTCTTCCTTATATCATTTGCCTCCTTCGCCAACATCCTCTTTAAGTGCTTTCTTTTATATTTACTTAATTATTTATTCCTTTATGTGTTTGTATGTTTTTATCACTAAGACATCAGACATTTAAGTCACTGGGAACACATCCTACTCTTAGACTATTTCAGATCATTTGTCCTTTATCTTATACTTATGAAATGCCTAGTGACACTTGTGGAATAAAGCACATGAATGTTTAATTAAATGAATACACTTAAAGTGCCAGTGTAATTGCATTTTAGAAAAAAAAAGTGAAAACTACTCCCACTGGATGCAATCCAGCACCCTCTAAAATCACAGGAAAGACATCCACTGGAGTCAGTGGAGTCCTTCAGACTTTTTGAGAAAATATATCTTCAAGACTAAAGCTCTGGAAAAAGATACACCAGGGTGTCATGTGGGTTCATTAGCGGTCCCTGCGACTGCTGATCAATATAGCCTTTGCTGTTTCTGCTGTTGTTGTCAAATATGTCTTTGAGTTCAATGAATGTCAATGTCTCAAAGATCATAGAATCATAGAATCATAGAATGGTTTGGGTTGGAAGAGACCTTAAAGATCATCTAGTTCCAACCCTCCTGCCATGGGCAGGGACACGTTCCCCTAGATTAGGTCACTCAAAGCCTCATCCAATCTGGCCTTGAACAATTCCAGGGATGAGGCGTCCACAACTTCTTTGGGTAACCTGTTCCAGTACCTCACCACCTTCATGGTGAAGAATTTTCTTCCTTATAGCTAATCTAAATCTACCCTTCTTCAGTTTAAAGCCATTACCCCTTGTCCAATCACTACATGCCCTTGTAAAAAGTCCCTCTCCAGCTTTCTTGTAGCTCCCCCCTTGAAGTACTGGAAAACTGCTTTAAGATCTCACTGGAGTCTTCTCTTCTCCAGGCTGAACAGCCCCAACTCTATCAGACTGTCTTCATAGGAGAAGTCCTCCAGCCCTTGGATCATCTTTGTGGCCCTCCTCTGGACTTGCTCCAACAGCTCCATGTCCTTCTTATGTTGGGGACCCCAGAACTGAATGCGATATTCCAGATGGGGTCTCATGAGAGCAGAGTAGAGGGGCAGAATCACCTAACTTGATCTACTGGCCACGCTTCTTCTGATGTAGCTTAGGATATGATTGGCTTTCTGGGCTGCAAGCACACGATGCTGGCTCATGTTGAGCTTCTCATCAACCAACACCCCTAAGTCGTTTTCCTCAGGGCTGCTCTCAATTCATTCTCCACCCAGCCTGTACTTATGCTTGGGATTGCCCTGACCCAAGTGCAAGACCTTGCATTTGGCCTTGTTGAAATTCATGAGGTTCACGCAGGCCCACCTCTCAAGCCTGTCAAGGTCCCTTTGAATGGCATCCCTTCCCTCCAGAGTGTTGACCATCATGTGTTGGTGTCCTCAGGAAACTTGCTGAGGGTGCACTCCATCTCACTGTCCACATCACCAACAAAGATGTTAAACAGCACTGGCCCCAACACCAACCCCTGAGGAACACCACTCATCACTGGTCTTCACTTGGACAACGAGCCATTGATCGCAACTCTCCGAGTGTGACCATTCAGTCAATTCCTTATGCACCGAGTGGTCCATCCATCAAACCCATGTCTCTCCAGTTTAGAGACAAGGATGTCATGCGAGACAGTGTCAAATGCTTTGGGCAAGTCCAGGTAGATGATGTCAGTTGTTCTTCCCTTACCCACCAACGCTGTAACTCTGTTGTAGAAGGCCACCAAATTTGTCAGGCAAGATTTGCCCTTGGTGAAGCCATGCTGGCTGTCACAAATCACCTCCTTATTTTCCATGTGCCTTACCATAGTTTCCAGGAGGATCTGCTCCATGATCTTCCCGGGCACAGAGGTGAGACTAACTGGCCAGCAGTTCCCTGGGTCTTCCTTTTTTTCCCTTTTAAAAACGGAGGCTATGTTTTGCCTTTTCCAGTTGACGGGTATTTCACTGGACTGCCATGACTTCTCAAATACAATCAATAATTGTTTAGCAACTTCATCTGCCAGTTCCCTCAGTACCCATGGATGATGCATCTCAACCTCAGTTCTTGTAGGGATACATGGAAGATGTCTTAGCATCAGGTTTATTTGAAAGAGTGATCACAGACTCAGTTCTGTGGCAAAGATTTGGTCAAGTCTACTGCACACAAACATGGCTCTAGCACAGTTTGAACAGTAATGATCAGAGCAAGAATTGAAGTCCAGCCTGCCTATGGTGAGGTCAATGGTCTCAACTCCAGAAGCCTTCCCTTGGAGCACATGCTCATAGATTTCATAGATTTCATAGATTTCTAGGTTGGAAAAGACCTTAGAGATCATCCAGTCCAACCGTCCCTAATCTGCCATTAAACCATATCCCTAAGTAGTTCATCCACCCTATTCTTAAACACTTCTAGGGATGGGGACTCAACCACCTCCCTGGGCAGCCTATTCCACTGGCTGACAACCCTTTCAGAGAAGAAATACTTTCTAACATCCAACCTGAATCTGCCCTGACTAAGCTTATACCCATTTCCTCTTGTTCTATCACCCAACACTAATGTAAAGAGCCCTTCGCCTACCTCCCCACCATCCCTTCTCAAGTATTTGTAGGCTGTAATCAGGTCTCCCCTCAGCCTCCTCTTCTCCAGGCTAAACAGCCCCAACTCCCTCAGCCGCTCCCCATAAGTTTTATTTTCCAGCCCCTTGACCAGTTTAGTTGCCCTTCTTTGGACTCGCTCCAGGAGCTCAATATCTCTCTTAAAGCGAGGGGCCCAAAACTGGACACAATATTCCAGGTGCGGCCTCACCAGTGCCGAGTACAGGGGCAGGATCACTTCCCTGCTCCTGCTGGTCACACTATTCTTGATACATGCCAGTATCCCATTGGCCTTTTTGGCCACCTGGGCACACTGCTGGCTCATATCAAGCCGGTAGTCAAGCAACACCCCCAGGTCCTTCTCCGCCAGGCAGCTCTCCAGCCACTCTTCCCCGAGCCTATAGCGATGCTTGGGGTTTTTATACCCCAAGTGAAGGACTCTGCACTTGGCCTTATTAAAGGCCAATTTCATCTCCGTATTTCCACTCTCATTTACACCATGCTACTTTCGTATTTGCATTACACCAAGTTTTTGCTTCATGGCCACCAGTGCCAGATGTTTTCATTTCCACCTCCTCTCTTTCATTCTACTCCTAAGGCAACTTTTTTTTCCTCCATCCTGGTAAGGTTGCACACTTAGCACCTGAGCATCCTCATTGTAGATGAAGTTTTGCACCTTCTTGTTAGGTAATGATTTCATGCATCAGGTTTGCAAGCTGCACCTTCTAAGCCTTTTTATGAACAGTTTACACAGACTATGATTCCAATGAGGCTGACATAAAGTACACTCGCGTGCATGAGTGGGCTAGTAAAAATCCCTTCTGTCAGCAGGTGCATCAACAAAAAATAGAACTCAACAGTGACCTGCTTTTGCTGGTATGAAGCTCATTTGGTATTCATGAAAGCCATGGGAATGTTAAGCTTGTAATGGTATAAACACTTAGCTACAGTTTTTCTTAACGTTGACTCCCATGGGGTTGCCAGAAGGGAAAAGAGTATATGTGAGTCTATACAATAATTTATTTATATCCTTGCCTATAGCTTTCAGTGTCATCTATACAGTATGCGTAATCTTCCTTGCTAGAACAGTGAATCAGGACCAATGCAGGAACACAGAAATCTATGTACATTGCATGTTATCAGCTTAGTGATATGTAAGATTCTACTACTTCTACTCACAATGCACAGCAATTTACTCCAGAGAGGAACCCCATATTCCTTCCTGTGTTTGCACTATATCTCTCTGGAAATGTAATTTCTGTTTTTAGTTAAAAATTTCAGGAAAGATATCATTTGTTTTGGATAATTCCTTTGGCATCTTGTTTTTGCCTAGCTGAAAATTTTCAAAAAAACCTAACCAGGGACAAAGTATGCTGTTTAAAAATAATAAAAAAATTGATTCAGCCATCAACCCCTCATCCACAAACAGATGGTTTAGGTCTGGTTCTGATCTCTTCTGTCAAACAACTGCTCCTGAAGGTAAACTCATCAGAGATACTGTCTAAACACTGAGAGTAGATGGGAGGGACAAGAGGAAAATGAATAACTGAGAGTCATCTCACAGAAGTCAAGGACTTTTCATGCGAGCAAAGTCACTCAAAAATGGCAACTGTTTGCAGTCAGCCTCTTATGTTGTAATTCAGTCTAACTTCAGAGAAAAAGATTAACACTCATTTTGCTTTTTTTTTATTCATGGACACTTTACTTAAAACTTCCTCCTCCTTTGTCGTTTCTTTCTCCAATAATTACAGCACATATCAGACTCCATAGGCGAGAAGTTTTCAAACGCTTTCATAAGGGAGACCACAACTTCATGGTTGCAGCTTTGCAAGCTGCTTTTCTCCCCACTTGACATTTTGTGGGCAAGCTCCCTTCCCATTACAGAATGAGTAACATCCCTGTGGCAAGTACAGCAGTGGCTCACATGGAAAAGTAATACGAGGAAAGTATTTAGCATATGTGCAGCTGTCTGTGGTGTCACTCTAGCTGGTGGAAATAAACTGAAGAGATCAACCAGTTATTTGGGAAACACCACTGGTTGATAGGCCACAGTTAGTTGTTACTTATGTGTTTATGCAGCTTACCAAGAACTTACATGTAAGAAAAGAAGATCCTGAGAGGGTTCTCCCAGCTCCCAAATGTACATCCTCATTCATAAATATCTCATATACTCAATTCATGTTTTGACTGAAGGGTGTTTAAACCAGCTTTTGGCCAAAATACCCATCAAATACTTGTGAGTTTTAGAACAGTTTGTTGACTCTTTTGGTATTTTTATGTATTCTTATGAGACCCTGCATTTCCTCTTTCCTACTAAGCAAAAGAATTGGAAGAGGCACACTATACGAAAAATCTGAAAAATCTGTTATGAAACTTCCAATCTAATTGATAAAAGAAATTATACTTAAAAGGAGAATGAGCAAAATTATCAGAAATTAAGAAGTTAACTGAAGAAGGAAGCTAAAGGTACAAGCAAAAAATAATACACAAATATACTAAGACCAATAAAGAGGAATAATATGGAATACCAAAAAATCATTAATATATATTTCTCCTCTGGTCTGAAAGAAGGAGGATAATGAATTTATATTTTATTTCATTTTATATCCCATGCATTTTATTCCCTCAGTCACTCAAAGGACGTTAAACAACACAATGTCTCCCTATCTTCAGGGCCAGAAAGCTGCACTCAGGAATGTTGAAAGAAATGACTTTAGAAAGAAGTGTAAACCTAAGTTTTTGCTGCACAATGTAGAGAGATACTGGAATGCTCAAGTTGGCTGAGGTATCAAAATCCCTGCAACAGCCTTCTGGTAGTCTTGTTAACCTAGCTGAGAAACTATCGAATACTGTGCCACAGACAATCAACATCAACATTGAACAGATGAAATCCCAGAAGACTCAAGATATTAATGACAAACTGATACTTTAAGAACTGAACTATCCAAGTAGCTATACAGGTAAGATAGTACATAGATTCTGGATGCAACTGGGGATTACTTAAGTACAGTGTCATCTGTTTATAACGGAAAAGTCTGTTCATTTATTACTTTTTTATGATATGATTGATAAAGATGGCTATAAAACTTGTCAAGCATATCTATACTAGCAGGCGCAGGCTGTTGCTAAGTTTCTTCTACCCAGCTAGGCACAACATGCTCTGACCTGGAAGCCAAGTAGATGTGTCAGCACATGCTATGCCTGAGCTTTTGGGGCAGCTTGGACAGAGAAGGTGTAAACACACATATTCCCCAAGATTTCTGTAAAGCATTTGACTCCAGGTAAGAGCCAAAAGAGAAGCTGAGCACCCACAAATTAGCAGGCATTGCAACAACTCCTGAATGTTGTGCTTAACCCCCAGAATAGAGTCAAAACTTCATACATACATTTATGTTTTCTTTAGAGAATGTGGAAAGCAGTGATGCAAAAGGACAGGCTAAAATAATGTATGCAGGAAGCACTCTAGAGCTAACGAGGTGGAGATGCTAAACAGGGTGACAAGCTGCATGCCATCTCTTTTGAGTCATCAGCATTTGAATCAGAGGTGCAAGACAGTCTGTTGCTGATGTTGGACCACCTGCACCAAAGAAGTCTCAAGTCATGGAGCCAGGGGGAGAACTGAGGAAAGGGAGACTAGATTGCAGTGGTCAGGACACATACACTGGAAAGTGTGTCCTGCAGTTTGGAACCTGAGATTCTTTTTAATTTTTTTTTAACTCAAAATCTCTGCTCCCAACCTGACTGCTGGATAACAATGATAGAATCATAGAATGGTTTGGGTTGGAAGGGACCTTGAAGATCATCTACTTCCAACCACCTTGCCATGGGCAGGGACACCTTCCACTAGACGAGATTGCTCAAAGCTCCATCCAACCTGGCCTTCAACACTTCCAGGGATGAGGCATCCACAACTTCTTTGGGCAACCTGTTCCAGTGCCTCACCACCCTCAGAGTGAAAAATTTCTTCCTTATCTCTAATCTAAATCTCCTCTCTTTTGGTTTAAAGCCATTACCCCTTGTCCTATCACTACATGCCCTTGCAAAAAGTCCCTCTCCAGCTTTCCTGTAGGCCCCCTTCAGGTACTGGAAGACTGCTATAAGATCACCCCGGAGCCTTCGCTTTTCCAGGCTGAACAACCTCAACTCTCCCTTCTAACGCAAATCATTCTATGATTCTATGATAAGGTTGAATTTTAAATCTATGGAAAGGCAGTTTCCTAGCATGCGTCTGTCAGCTACAATCAGTCTACTGGCTTCTCCTTCACAGGGCTAGAGCTTAGCAAGTTCTGACAGTGTGTTTTCCTTCAGAAAGACGCAGCAGAAACCAGTCTAAGCTCACAGCATCCCAAAGGAACGAACCACAAAGCAACTCCTAAACACCACTAAACACCAGTGAGAAAATTGCGTAGTTTGGATGAGTTATGGCCAGACTCCAGCATGCTCCCTGCTCTGTGCATAGGGCAGGGACAGCCCCTCTGAAAGGGTCCCGGGGGGCGGCTCAGGGCCCCGGCAGCGCCGGCGGCTCCGCAGCACAGCGGCCGGGTGCGCCCCGGTTGTCACCTCGGAGAAACGTCGCTCTTTTCGGCCGCTTCTGTGCAAAGTAAGTTTTCCTCCGTGTCTCGGAGTCGGCAGCCACAGTCTGCCCGTTATCCACTAGATGGCACCTGGCATTTGGCAACCGAGTCTCTTCTTAGGCTCTTTTTTCCTTCCTCTCGAGTTGAAGCTGTTACTGGGATGGGAAGCTCTGGCAGAGCGAAAATAACACCGGCGCTTCGTCCGTGAGATTTCCACTGCCACGGGGCTATAGACAAAATGAGTGACCGTCCCTTTTGCAAAATATTCTCCAAAACTGTCGTAATGTCTCTGGCATCCCAGCTGCCTGCCCTTGCTTTGCTTTGCTCTGCTTTGCTTTGCCCTGCTGTGCTGCACCTTTCCCCAGGGCACTGCTCCTGCGCGGCTGGGGACATCATGTTACGAGTTGCACAGAGGGAGAATTGTTCTAGTCGACTACATCCAGCACAGCAATGTTTGCTTTGGAGGCTTGGATTTGACATCGAGCTCACATCCAGGGAAATTCCCAAGGGCATTAATGCGAAGGATGCAGGAGATGTGTGTGTATGTTTGTAGGTATACATGTATTTAAATATATTAAAGGCATGTGGATTCTCAAATTTTGAGCTACTGCGAGTGTTATTTTTTCTAATCTTGAAAATTTTCTTCCAAACATTGTTTCCACAAATTTCTTTTCAATGCAGTGACTCACTGTCTTTTTACAGTGGTATCTGAATTGGCTGTATCATTGAATCTATATACTCATTTTTGTGGATGAGTTGCTGGGTTCATTGGAAGCCTTTCCCTTATGTTCCATGGAGAGGCACTGGAATAAAATGCAGGTTTCTTGATTGCAAAGGGTCACAGTGTTGGAATTTACCTCTCCTCTGCTTTTGGCAACAACAACCTCTGTGTAAATCTGATAACATGGCTGGCAAATACATGTTAGGTTAGAAAACGGTACAGCAGCTGCTGCGCTACTGGTAGTAACTTAGTCAAATAGATTCAGTCATGTCCAATATTTAGACATGTACTCTTGCAAATACGGTGGGCCTTTGGGGGTCGGGAAACGTGATAAAGCAGCTCCCTGATTTTAGACAATAAATGTGATAAGGCTAATCATAATAATCCTTTTCAAAAGGAAATTCCCAGCCCTTTCTGGTATATTAGAGCCTAGAAACTAAAAAAAAATATATATTTAAGGCTAAAAGCTTATCAAAGCTTTTTTTTTTTTTTTTTCCCTTGGGGAGGGGGTGGCTTTTTTCCTTGAAAATTAAACTTCTGCGCTATTTTCCTTCCCTGCTCTGCAGAGCGGGTTACTCTTTTGAAACATCTGGGAGGTGTCAGTGATGGAGAATGCTGAAGTACCTTCATAATAGCATTAGGAGAGCGATGCTCTGGATTAGGTACCGTGTTGGAACAAGAATCAAATGTAAAAGCAGGGACACCTCTGTTGCCATCTGATTCTGATTTCTGCTCTGACTAAATTGCTCAGAATTGCTGCTATTAATGTTTGTTACAGTAATGTCTATAAACCAAATATGGCAAGAGACCCCATTGTGCTAGCACCATGAAAGCAGAGAGCAGGCAGTGTCCTCTCAAGCTGTTGTTTCCCCATCTGTCAAGTGAGGACAATGTGCTTGCTTTCTACAAGTACATCAGCACTAATTAATTAATATTTGTAAAAGGATATGTAAATGCTAAGTATTATTTATGATTTATATTATAAATGAAGATCAGTGGAGAGGCCACGGAAAGACACACAGATGGCATTATGAGGGCAGAGAGAGCAGTGCAGGGTGCAAAAATCAGCCTGGAATCAGAAGAAAGGAAGCAAAGCAAAGTAAATAGTTAAAAAAAGAAGCAGCGATGATTTTGCTTAACAAAGATAAAGTGAGAGAGCAAGGCATGTGAGCAATAAACAGGTGAGTTAAAAACAACCAACACAACAGTGGTCTGGACCTGGATGGAACATGTCAGAAATGGAAATGGTAATAAAAAAGAAAAGTTGAAAGAAATAGGCAAGAAGAGCCCTAGTACTGTACATAACACTGTGATTTATATATGCTCTTCTTATTAAAGTAGCTCCTGTACCCTCAGAACATTAAAGCCTTGTTCAGCATAACAGAGCATAGATACTTCAGTGAAGTGATTAGAAATGCTGCACTACCAAGGTGAGTGAGCATGTAAGTGTGCAGAAGATTGAAGCCTTAGCATGGACCACAAGGCAAGTGATAAAAGTGTTATAGACACATAATACTGTACGATACTGTGTTATATGAGCTGTTCTGAACGTCATGAATAGCTCCATCAAGGGACATTCAGAAAATTAGGGAAAGTGGTTCTGGACAGAGCAACCACCGCTTCTTTCAATCATATCCAATGTCTATGGGAACATCGGTGGGTATTTCAGTTTTCTTTTATATTGCATAGGTCAAGCATTTGCTTAACTTTCCTAGTTAGAAAAGTGCGTTTTGGCAGCACAGCAGAACACAGTGGCAGCAATTTTTTTTCCCAAATACTGGGAAACAAAATATTTATAAATATTCATATTCAAGTTCTAAACTAAATTTTAATTTTACTTCACTCTCATCAATCTATTCTTGAGAATCTTTCCAGGAATGTTTAAGTACGCAGCTTTTAGTGCCATGAATATTCATTAAATGCAGGCTTTGGAGGTGAAGTGCTCAGTTAATTCAACAAAGTCAGCTTTGAAATTGCCCTGTGAGTTGTAACTATTTCAATTTTCTATTTGAGTCATAGCTGAAAAAAGTTAAATGGTACAGTGTCATCTATGCAGAGGACCAAAACAATGTACCGTGCTTATTTCAGGAATGTTCAGTAAACTCTTTGTGAATGGCCCTACTCCAAGATTTACTCAATAAGGAAATAACAAAATATTCAAAAGGAATGGACAAATCCAAGAATTGTATGATCTACTCAGACAATTCACAAACAGACACAACAGGCAATATTTTCCCAAGAGATTTCTCATGGAAATTATTTGCTTCATTTCAGTTGTTAATAAGCATGAGCAGCTGAGCTCCCCCTCCTCTGCGGCAGAAGAGTGATCTCCAAGGTTTCTCCTACCAGCATTACTAGAAAAGGAATGAACTAGGTTTGGACAGTTCTCCCTTCGTTATTTCCCTGACCTTCAAATCTAGAAGGCTGCTTTGAGTAAATGTGGAGAAAAACATGAAAAATTGTATATCCTGGGTTGACTTTGATCTCTAAAAATGAGGATGATTTTATTTTAGGTATATAATAATATTGCTAACCTCTGTTCACTAACCAATCCTTCCTTTTCCCTCAGCTCTCAGTTTGACACATCTCCAGCATGAAATGGACTAAGATTGCCATGAAACTGAAAGCTGGGAGTGTGAAAATTGAGGAATGCATAGACAAATTCTTCTTCCTTTTTAAACATATGTCAGTGAATAGGTCCTCTTTTTTTTTCTCATCGGTTTTCTGTATTTCTGGGTAAATATTACCATAAACCTAGACTAGAAAGCCCAAAGAAAATTCCTTTAAAGGAATTCCATTAGAGCCACAAAATGATTAGAGACCAAAAACCAGGGATGGACTCAGCTCTGAAATGGTACACTGGAAGAAAACTGCCAGAAAAATCGGGTCACTTTTCTATCTGAGTTTCACCGATGGGAAAACAAAGAGAAAACAGGAGATCACTGCAGAGCTTTCAAAAGAACCAGAATGGCTGCAAATATACTGATCCTGACATAACCGTTTGGCCACCATGGAGTGTTTAAAGGATCAAATAAAGCTATAGGGGTAAATCTCACAAATGATGGCCATGTTAAACAGTTGTGGGGTGCATTGTCTGGTCAAAGCAGTATGAAAGCTTCCCCACCTATTAATTGTTGTTCACAAAATGAAAAAAAATCTAAACATTGAACACAAAATATGGATGAGAAACCTTGTGATTCACAGTATTTGCTATGTGAGTCTGTTCTTTTAGTGCACAGTAAACTTCTGTAAAGTTGCTAACTGACACATACATGGCATAAAGATGTTTTCTAAGAAGAGCCAACTGTTAAAACATTGACAGAATATTCTTGCAGTCTATATGGCACATCCCTGCATGTGATGTCTGCACAGAGCAACATTTAAGATAGGTAAGAAGAATTCCTGGACAACTATGCAGAGCTAAACTCTTTCTTACTTGAGTAAGAAATCCCAAGTAAGATGGTTGTGTTTTAACAAGAAGGCAAGGAGCATTTAGTTACCAGCTTCCACAGGCCTGCTGAAGGGCAGGACACTTGGAAAACTTCTGTGAGCCAATGTCTATGGACCTGTTTCTTTAATGGTCAACTAGTCATTAAATATATGACATTGATCACATTTCCAGTAAATAGAAACATGGCACGGAACCTACTGCTCCGTTGTCACACATTCAGGTGCCTAGGTCTTGACATGTACAATTTCAGGACTCCTGAGAAGATCTGTGATATATTTACTTCAGTTTGTAAGTGGAAAGCAGAAATTGTTTCAGATATGTCTGTATACATGGAGGAGGCAGTCAAAGGCAAAATGAGTCTTGAAGATTATCGTATGTTTGTTTGCAGCCAAGGCCGTTCCTAGTGATTGCCAAGTCAAAGGTTGGGCAGCCAACTGTTGGCTGACTCGACTAAATGACATTCAAGTCTAAGGCTTCTCAACCATCTTAAGAGTATCTGAAAAAAATTACCCATAAACTCAACTTATTTGTATGTGTTTAAATGTTATCAATGTTATGGAGAAAAAAAAAATTCTAATTGCCAGTTATGTTAAGTTTAATTGAAGGGGTTTAGAGATAAATAACTGTCACAGATTTTACAGAGATTTTGTTACCAATGACAGAGAAATGTCTTGTTTAATGTAGTTACGTGAACAGGAGTTGGGAAAATCAGACACTTCTAAAAATAGTGATATGTAATACAGAAAACCAAACAGACAACAAATGCTTCAGTTCTTCTCCTTCCACTATGCTTAACTTAAATGAAAGTCAGCCTGCCTGACTATCCTTTAATGAAATTTTCTGTCAAGGTAATTACACATTACCTAGTAATAAATATCCCAAATACTAATGGAAAATATATTTTCATGAAAGATATATTTTCATTAGCTAGCATCCATGTGTTGTTTTTCTATGTGTAGGCATTTTTAAATATGCCTCACCTTTTCAAATATCTCAAATATTTCATTCTAACTCATAAATATAATTTGGATATAAGAATGTGACAAGCACATCTGTAGCTCAGGTAAAACATTTTAGTAAAGGACTAATATTTGGTAGATAAAGAATAAGTGCATTAGTATATCCCTCACATGCTGGTGACTAGTAGCTATTCTTAGACTTAATTTTCTATTTTTTTTTCTCCATAATTCATCTACTTATCATAATTGTAATATCTCCCTTTTGAAAGTCTTTCTTTACTTTGGCACTTTGTGAAGACAAATCTAAGGTAAGAAAGATACTTACATGTAAAATTTGTAGAAAACTATTATTCTGTTTTGCAACTGAGAATGTCAAACCAAAGGACTTTGCTACACTTTTCACTTTGCAATCTCTTTTTATGAGTTCAGTACAAGAGATATGACCATGATTTGGCACATCACTAGTTCATTTAATTTGCATCCAAGAGCCACAGAGTCATCTACCTACCTGCTTTTATATGTGCTGGTAGGGATATTAGAGAAGAATGACATGTTCCTTGCTGTGACATATGCTTTCCAGGCAGGTTTAGTTGAATCACTTAACGGTAGATCCATAGAGGCATCCAGATCTAGAGCCAATCTACTTAATTTTAAATTTGAATACAAAATAAAGTGAGTGTCCCTAGAAAGGACTTTGATAATCTGATAGTCGGTGTTTGCCTAAAAGGTAGGAAAATGTGTATCCGATTTCCTTGAGGTAGAAAAAGGAACTGAGCCCTGCTCTTTCTCATTAGACTACTACATTAAAGGATAGGCCTCTTCTTTCTTTTTTTTTTTTTTTTAACAAGGTGGACGGATATCTTAAATCAGAGGTGCTTTTTTGAAGACCTCAGTCCTGTCTGTGCACTTTAGGGATGCCCTGAGCAGGTTGGATTGAACTGCTCACTATAGGCAAGGAAATACCTTATCCGAGGATCTCAACAGCACTTGAACGAAGGTAGAAAGCAGTCTATTCAGGACTTTCAAGACATTCAAGGCTCTCCTTTATATAGTGCTTTTATCTAAGGACTTCAAAGCTCTTCATAAAAAAAAGTAAGTCTCATTTCCTCATTTCACTGAGTGAGAACCCACAGAGATATACTATTTACACAGGGCACTTTACCTGTCTTCAACACAGCCATGAGGCAATCTCACTCCTAGTCCTGCCTTCCTGGCATACTCCAGGTTGTAGTAATCTTACTGCATTCAGGATTGCTAGCTCAAACACCTTAACTCATAGGAACTGTTAAAATCAACTGAGATAACATTTAAATTATGCATAGCCAAACCCTTTGAGATCCTAAGATTCCTCTTCTACATGTATTTTCTAAAGTGAAAACAGAGATATATTTTGTTGTAGGCTCAGCTGAATATCTTTGAGACTGTTTGTTTTAAAACTTCTCCTTGAGAAAATAGCAGGAAAACATTGCCTTCCGTTATAGCAGCAGTTAGCCTAAACAATCATTGTTTCCAAATGTGAAACACAAGCTGTATATGTGTATCTGACTATACAGAGAGATTAAGAGATGCTGTTGAGTAGTGCTGCAATGAAAACGACTGAGTTGGAAAAACCATAAGAGAACCAAAACCCAGTATTAGGAGAAGGATGCCTTAGCAGTCAGACCTTTGAGAGCATTACAGATAGAGCAGACTGATGAGTCAGGGTGTTTGGTCAGTTTTGGAGGTGAAATCACAGAAAGGTTCTCTGGTTGCCTGAATTTTCATGCATTTAAAGCAAAAAAAAAGCCGCAACAACCAAATAAACAAATGAACAAAAACCCTGGGTTGCATGCATTATTGTAAATAAGCGATATTGCAACAAAGAAACCTGACTGTTTCTGATCTCTCAGCATTGCTAAAATATCCTGTAAGAACCCAAGTCTGAATTAATAACCAACCAGTTTAGCAGGTAAAAGGAAAACTGATCAGGAGTGTTCTAATTAAAGTGTGGTGGAAATTATTTGTTTTTGCCAGCCTAGACACAGACATGACCTTCACAGAAGCAACCTTGCCAGGGAAGATTTAGGCTCCCATGTCCGTGGCAAACCCTAGTGCAAGCAGTCAAGACCCCAAGAACTCAGCTCTTCCAGTTCCCTAGAATTACTCATCCACATTTTTATTCTGTTATTGAGAAGCTGGAGTCCACAGAAACCCTGGGAATAGCTCTCTCTAAAGGGCTCTCTAACTGTGGCTGGACTCTCAAGTCTTGGCTGGAGAACAAGGAAACTTGAATTTTTGCAAACCACACACTAGAGTCAGAGTTTGCTGACTCCCCACTTCACCTGCTGCAGAGTTGCCAAGCAGCCTGGGCTCCAGCCCGTGCTCAACTTCTGCAGTTAGTACTGAGTCCAAAAACCAAGGCTGAGCCAGAAGCTAAGGAGCAAACCACTTTAAGTTTTCTTTGGAAGTGTCTGATTTTCACATCCAGGAAAATAATGTTGATAGATTTTTTTCATAATTCTAGAATTCTTTGAAAAATGTTTTTTCTGACTTCTGGTCATTCTGGTTCATGGCAAAATCTGTCTTTGAGATCCAATAACAGTTTGAAAAATGAGACAGAGCAGAGACCACAGGGCAGGACCTTGAGGGATTTTAAGGAGCTTTGTATGGTTCATTATAGCTGAGCTGAGATAAACAAGTGTGAGCCTGAAGAAATATCTGCTTTCAGTAATGTTATTCTGAGTTACAACATGGAATCGAAATCAGCTTCTACCAAGCCCAGAGTTTGTGGGGAGGCAGCTGTGGAGTTTCTGGCTGTCCTCCCTCTCTGCCCCTGCGTGCTTTCCTCGGCACCGGAGTTGCAGTAGGAAGAAGGGAGGACCAGTCCTGCAGCCCCTGCAATAGCAGCAAGCTCACTCCATGCATGTGGTCTGCACCATGGGGAGAGATTTTTGGTGGGCTGCCTTTTGAGGAGACCTGCTGGCCTCTGGCAGCACTGCTAGCATGGGACTGGGGTAGGATGGTCAGAGTGCTCCCTCCTGTTTCTACCACCTGGTTGCTTTTAGTCAGCCAGGCTGATGTCCGTACCTTCCTTCGCACACGTGTGTGCACGTGCAAAGAGATGGTTTGGGATTGTCTGTAGCACAAAGACAGCAGCTGGAAGAAATGGTCAAACAGGCCATGATCAAATAACCATATGAAAGGGAAGAAGTAATGTCAGGGTGTGAGAGAAGCTGGAGGAGATGTTTCCAACAGTTGCGCACGGTTGGCTGTTTGCTGGGATTATGGGGCTTTCACAGCGCCTTGGTGGGTGGTCAGTGGTGGGAGACAGGGGGGTTTTAGCTGTACTCACACACTCATTCTCTTCCCTCCATCCTACCTAGAGCCTACTAGAGTTTGGTCTGGGATGGTCTTGATTTTTCACCGCCTTTGCAGGTTTATAGCTAGACATTTGTGGAAGACTGGGATAAGAAAATTGTGTAAGAAGGATTCGTAGGCACTGGCACATATAGAGACAGGGCAGTGAGACCACCACAGCTCACAGCTGAAGTGGGGTTTCAGCTGAGGCTGAAGGCACCAGTCGCCAGGCAGAAAGGAGGGCTGGGACTTCACTGGGGCAGCTGCAAGAGAGAGCGTCTTTACAGACCAGAGGCTTACCTTGTGCCTTTCTGTCTGCTTTACATATCATAAAGTGGGGAAATTTGCAAGAAATTAAATAGGAAAAAAAGATAACGTGATTTGTTAGTTCTAATGCTTTATTACTCTTCATTGGAACTGATTAAATGTCTAGAACATTAATGAATGAATAAGATTAAGTTAATGAAAGAGTGGCTTGCTCCTGGTGACTGTCATCTTTCTGGATTGTCCTGATCAAAATGAGTAAAGGTGTAAGTGCAGGACAGACATCTGACAACAAATAAGATAGAGAAGGCTAACTTGTGTTATCTTGTCCTGCCATACAGATTAAGTTAAAGGAAACCATTTGAAAAAAAGAAATAAATACCCTTATGTTGCGTTTATAACAATGAACATCTACACCTGAATGACAGAGGCAGAGAAAGCACCATTTTGGAAAGATTCTTAGGGGATGACAGATTTAAATATTAGAAGAGAAGGGACATCCAGAAAACTATCAGAAGGCGAGGTGCACCACGAGATTTTCTCTCTTCTTCGGAAAGAAGATGACCATTGTCAGAAACTCAATACCACACTAACTGTAACAATGAATTTGGTTTGCAGCTCCTTTGTGTTTTTTTTTTAATAACAAAATAATTATATTCTTATATTGAAGTGTCATAGCAAAAAGAAACTTGAAGCACAAATTTAAATATGATTAGCTTGTTAGTGGTGGTTTTTAGGAATCTTATTTTTTTTTCCCTGAGCTCCCATCCTATTTTTTTTAAATTTCTCCAGGGCATGTCATACATAGTCAAAAATCTCAATGGAGGCCCACAGGTATCACTGCTATTTAGTCAGACTTCAAATTGGGCTCTAATGGTTTTAGATAGAAGAGCAGATGGAGAGGGTTTGTTCACTAGTCGGTGCCCTTGCCTCAGAGTTCACCTCAAGTTGTTTTCAGAAATTCTCACTTCATGCACATTACTTATTTATATCATCACTTTTTCCCCCCACTTCATAGATAATTGCTACTTAATTGATACTGCCTTTATACAAGTCCCCACAATAGCAAGCAACAAGACACACTGCTAAATAGAGGAATCATTAATCTGTGTATATATTCTGGATTTCCTTTAAAGATGGGCTGGAAATAAGCAAAGTCATTAGTAGTTTGTTTGCAACAGTGTATTTATGAAAGCTCTATGGAGAATGTGTCAACAGTCAGTATGTAACAGAGCAATTAACACAGTACTTTTGTACTTTTGACTGTTAGCATGGGAGTAAACAGAAGCAGATGTGAAGTGTTTGTGCCGTTAGTATTCACAGACTGTTCTGACATATGCAAATACAACTAATGCTTACAGAGCTTGCAACCCTTATTGTACCATGACCTTACTTACTAAACCCTGGGACAGAACTGCTACATTTGCACACTTTCCTAATAATTATTAACGATACGCAGATACAACCTTTTTGTTCTTGAAGCCTTACCAACTGCAATGGTAAAGCTTCACAGATAAATTTGTTGATAACATTATGCTTACATGGCTTGTTTTAGACACTGTTTTTTCAATGTAAATAGAGAATAAATAATAAAGAAATAATGAAAAACATGTATGGCAAGACAGAACAGGAATCACCTCTGAAATACTGGTTCAAATATAATTATACAAGCCCATTGAAGTTCAATAGTTAATACATGCATCAGATTCTGTGTTTTTAGGACAGAGTTCAAAATGAGACCTTTCAGTACCACAGTCTTAAAATATATATCTTGCTAAAGCAGCTCCAGTCAGGCTGTTAAAATAGGATGCCGACACTGAAATTATTTTCCACCCTGTTAAAAAAAAAAAATCATGTACTTGACCTAATAAAATCACCTGCATTCTGGAAAAAAAAAAAAAAAGAAGAAGAAAAAAGAAAGCTTCTTGTGTTCCATTATTTTTCATGTGAACTATATATATCTGATATACCTGGAGTTACTACAGTGATTTTCGTCTTCAAATACTATCATAAACCTAGCTATATTACACAAGTGAAGGTCAGATGAGTTTTTATTTTCAAATTTTCTGTTACAGATATATGTTTCCAGAATAGGAATTAAACAAAGCTGAATGAAAATACAGAATTTACAGTGATGTTTGGTATTATTTACATCTTGGAAAATATTTTGCCTAGAAAGAAAACTATTTGTAGAGAATATCACCAAAATGAATATGGACAGGCCATCTCTTCAACCATGTTTTCCTGTCCGAAGGCAGTAACGAAGTACCCTAACCATACTGCCTTTTTGTTATCTTTAAGATCGTGGTGACTCATGAAATTAAAATCTTCTTTTGCAAGTGGATATATGCTTTTCCAGTTTGTTTTCCCTGTTGCAAATGAGTTTTAGCAGATCTCACCACATGATACTCTGCTTCTCAAACGGGCTCACAATGGTGCATCTTCTTATTTTGGCTCTGTTGGGGAAAAAGTCCTATCGTAATGTTAGCAGAGAGCAGAGGCTGGGGTGAAGCAGGATGCGGAGACAGGAGTGCGCTGGGCTGTGGCTTGGAGCAGCAGCCCTGGGACCATCCACTTCAGGAAGCTGCACAGGACCTGGGGAAGATGTTATTGCAGCTGGACATCTGGGATGCTGTCAGTCCCACGTGATTAATTTCAAATAATCTATATTTCTATTTTCATTGTTGTAAAGAATGAAAGTGGAAGGTGTCCCTGCCCATGGCAGTGGGTTGGAACTAGATGTTCTTTAAGGTTCCTTCCAACCCAACTATTGTATGATTCTATGAAACAAGAATCTTTCATACAGATGTACAGTAATACAGAAATACTGTATCACTGCCACTAGTGGTAATATTTTCCTTAAAATGTTTCATTCGTGTACTTGGGATTTCTTGACTTGTCAAGATCATAGGCTGAGTTTTTGAAAGTTTTGAGATATTCAGATGCTTGGGAAAATAGTGAGGGTGTTGAAGATTTTTAAGGCTTTTCCTTACCAGGAGTTTAAGTTCTATGTTATGGAAGTATGTTTTCTCTTCCATTTTTTTTTTTATTTAATTTCCAAATTGTTGATAATATTTCAGGTACCTGGAAAGGTTAGTTTTTCAGGAGATTGAAGCTGTTTTTTCGTATTTCTTTTGATTCAGGGTTGTGGGGTTTTTTGTGGCTTTGACACCCAAAAAGTGCAGGTGTTAAAATTATTTGCAGACATTTATTTTTTAATTCAGAAAATAATGTGAAATAACCATTACCATAGCTTTCCATTTTTCTTGGCTGCTTTTTTTTTTTTTTTTAATTTGAAAGATACTGTTTGCTAAATAAACAGTGAGCTGTGAAGAAATGAAGACTAGGAGTGTGATGGTTGATAAAGCTGGTTAACATAAATGCCATTCAGTACTTCTTTGCTATTCACTGCCTTAACCTTGAAATTGGACCACTGTCTAAATTGCAAAAGCATTTTCAAGCAAATGCTTATACTGTAAGCAGTCAGGGATATTGTATACTGTTGTGGGCCAAAATACCAAAGTAAATACAGTAGAGGAGTTTATCTGGGCCCTTTAGTCCCAGTGTGCCCCAGAGGTTTGAGCTATTCTACCAAGCACCAAGACTGAGAGTGACTTTCCTCCAAGTTTCTGGTTCATCTCATCAACTCGGTTGCGTATCTAAATAACCATTTGTCTGCAGCTGCAGGCAATCAGCATTTTGTGCATACAGTGTAGATTCCCAAGTCGAATTATGAGATAATGAAAATACATGTAATTACATGTTGGTATGCTAGTCTAAATATAATTTACACTTGGGAGAGGGAAAGAAGAAAAGATAGTAACAGGTGAATAAGAAAACAAAGAAATGAATTTTAGAAATCTTTCCTGATCTTGTTTTTCAGCGATATAGGTATACTCACTTATGCTGTGTTTACTTAAATGGTTATTTGTGAATTAGAAAGTCCAGCTCTGTTTGAGGAAGTACTCAACAGCATGTGATTTCTACAGTGTTTAACTGAACATTTGGGGAGAAAAGTTAAATCTGCACATTGCGATTGCTGATACATTTTCATATCAATGTAAAATTCTGAAGACTTTCCTTTGAGTTTTAATATAAAAAGATACACAGAAATACTTTCTTAAACAGTTTTCTCTGTCCTGCTATTTATCCCTTGAGAAGATTTGGATCACTTTTGCTTTGCAGGTGAGAGATGCCTGCCAATTTTTTTTAAAATGCATGATTTGCCACCTTCCAGACAGTCATGGTCAAGTCATCAGGAGAATTGCAAAGTGCTCTGACACCTTTTTAATGGGTCTTACATTTAAGACCCTTACTTTTCATTGATGTGTACTGTATAATCCCATGGCTTCTTGTCACTCACCTTGTTTAGGTAGACAAGCCCATATTCTTGCTTGGGAAAGTTTCTTAGCTTGGATACTCGAGGGACTCAGGTTGTGAACTGCCTGTACTATACAGCAAATCATGTATCAGCCATTTGGCCACCTGGCAGTCGTGGCTTGTCATGTGGATGATGCATACCTGTCTCCTATCCAGTGACCTTGCATGTAGGTTTTGGATGAGAAGCAGCTTGGTAGGTTTAGAGAGGTTCTCATGGCTCTGAATGTTATGCGGTATAACTTCTTTTTCTAAGTTTCTCTTGAGCTGTTTTTAAATGTAGTATTATTTTAAGCTTTCACGAATTATTTAATTGCTGACAAACAGATTGCATTTTCTGAAAGAAATGAAAATTCATTTTAGACTGAAATGAATACTCATTCCCAATACCTTGATCTGTCAACCCTTCTCTGAAAAACCTGAAATTATTCTGTTTTATAATTTCTGTTGTTAAAAATTGAAATTCAGGACTTTGACACGGTAGGCTTTGAAAAGAGATCTGTTACCATAAAGAATTATTAGTGAAATGTTTTCCCAAACAATCCTTTTTATGTCATAAGACAGATGACTTTTGGAACCAAATACACACACACTACTTTTAGGAGTTAATTTACACAGACCTGTGTGTGCAAATGGACGTAATGAAATATTCCTATTCTGCTTTTAGTTTTGGCTATGGGAAATTTATGTTCGTTTATTGTCTTTTTTTCTTGCATATTTTCTTACACAATTCTTTTTGAAAAAGAGATTTGAGAAATTCAGTTTGCAATCATATTAACTTTTTTCAGTTAATATGAAAAAGTATTATATTTTTTCAGTTTATATATTTTTTTTAATATTGCTTTTTGAGTTTTGTTAAAATTGCACCATGAAATCAATAATAATTTTGGGGGGTTTATTCAATGTGTAACTTGAAGAATTCAGATGTACTGAATTCTAATTACTCTAAAGTTTGCAATTATTTTTATATCTGAAATGGTAATTCTATACATTTTAGAAAAATACATGATATTTCTTGCTGACTTTTGTATTTTCATCATTAAATACATTTTCATTGACTAATACTTCTCTCTCAGTTAAAGAAACATCAAAGTAAATATAATTCATCACTTCCCATTGTGTGAATATAGGATGAGGTTCTGTTCCTGCCTTTGTTTACTACATAAAGCCTTCATTATTCTGCATGTTTCCCTGCAGCACACAGACAGCCACAAAACAGATGTCTGCAGGCATCTTTGCAAGGATGAAGATCGGGATACACATGAGACCACAGAGTAGGATGCCATGGGGAGAATGCTACAAAGCTTAGGATTTCCATAAGAGGTTGCTATCATACAAACACTTTCTATTTATTACCAGGAACCTTAAGCACATCATCAACAGTGGTCTTGACAGTATCTGCCTTTCCCCTAGTTCCTGTCATGCCCAGTAACCATTTACCAAGCTCTAGTAGCATCTCTGCCACTGAATAGTTTTAGCAGAACTGGAGATTCCCAAGTGATTAGTTGAACCTCCACCGCAGTTGCTAGACTTGCAAGAGGACTTAATTCGTCATTAAACAGTGATGTTAGATGATCTTGTGGCCTCTTCTGAGCACAGAGAAGATAAGAGAGGAAAACCGCTTCTTTGTGGAAATTCCTTCAACGGTTCAGAGCCCATTCAGTGCTGTCCTCAAGCTAACGCTGAAAAGTCATTAAAATGCACAAAAAGGATGTGTAGATAACGAACAACTGTGGGCTTCGTGAAGGAACTCTGGAGTGAGATATGTTAAGTCTAGACTTTAGCTGTTAGCCTGACTAATCAGCATGGTCCCTTTGGTCCCTGTGGGCCTCAGAGACTTTTCTTTAATCAGGACATCAATATGTACATAGCTGTGCTGCACAGTGGAGACATCCCTGTTGCGCACACCCACTGGGGACAAAGCTAGCCAGGGGACCAGGCTCTGTGCTATGTCCCTAAGATAAGAGCATCACCCTTGCTCAACTTGTGTGGATGTGGTCCTGGGCCTGCTGTGGCTGGGCTTCAGCAGGGAGCTGTGCGTCCATCAAAGGCCCTTCTCTCGTGTGTCTGAAGAGTACTCACTTAATTGATCCATATGAAGTATAACCCTTTCTACTGTGGTGAGGATGAAAGGAACCCAGTCATCTTTTTTATTCTGTTCCTACCCTTGATAGCTACAAAGTTGAATGGCACCAAACATTCAAGGAGCAGTGCTTTTTCAGGAATGAAATTTTTTTTGTTTTAATTCTCAAATCTCCTCAGATTTATTTCAGAAGATATTTTATTTTTCTTGCTAGTTCACCGTTTATGCTCAACTAACCGTATTCAGACTAGCATACATATATGCTATATTCAACAAACTGGCAGCATCACAGATGTAAAGTATGGAGATTTATACTTTGCAAAAATAGGTTTATGATATAAATTCATTTAAATGTATTGCTTATAAAGAAAGGCAAGGCTCAGGACTTCTGAATGTTAAATTAAGATAATAATATAAATACAATCAGAGAGACCAGTTGAGTCTCAAGCAATGACACAAGAAACAGATCCAACAGAACAAGAAAACAAGCTTCTAGCCAAATAGTCTGCACAGACTTGTCTTGTATGATAATCTGTGCCTGTACACCTTAAAAGGAGGGAAAGTATCAGTACCTCTACTTTACAGCTGGGGAACTGAGGCTCAAAAGGATAATGCAACTTGTCCTTGTTCACAATACAGAGGCTCCGAGTCTCCTGAATTTGGATTTCCTAGTCAAACATAATTTTTCGGTCTGTAGGTCTGGGGCAGAGCCTGGGGCAGATCCACACCAACAACTTCAGCCTCTATGGTTCTGCCGGCTAACCAACACAAGTGTGCCTGCAGAGACCCCAAATACCAAAATACAGGAGAAACACCAGAAAAAAAGTTCTTTTTCTTTCTCCATCCTGTGTAGAATTTTCAACAGAAAAAGTCCTTTGGCTGCTGTAAGTGCATCTTCCCTAGAGCCCTGGTGCTGGTACACCTGGTGCTGGTACACATCTTCCCTAGAGCCCTGGTGGGAAAGGCTGGCCCACAGATTACCTGGCTGCTTGGATCCTGCAGTTCAGCTTTGTATTTCTGTGGATTCTTCCACACACACTGAAACAAGCAGCTGCATCAGCTGCATTTTTGTCTTCCCCAAGCAGCCTGCCTGCTCTTTTGCCAAAAGTTACCACCCTATAGAATCATAGGGTGATTCTATACTAGCAGTGAATGAGACAGACGTGTGTTCTTAAGCCCAGCCACTGCAGTTCACAGTTCAGAATAATAGCACAGGCTTATCCTCATTTATGGTTTAGACTAATACACTGGATCATATGCAGGACTGTCCAAAGTGCAAGCAAACATTCCCTTTTGACACCCCTGTTATGAGGACAGTAAGTGCTATAAGTTGGACAGACCTGCAAGCTACAGCAGTATTGTGTTTACTCCCACAAATAGATGAAGTCAGTTGATAAATTCAGCATTTTCTGACCAGCCAAGCCAAATAAAATTCAGACACTTGAGAGAACCAGATTAAGCAATAGTAGAACTACTATTTCTAGAAACCTCTGGAGCGCAAGGGAAGTCCTGGAAGACTACAAGAATACAGTCTTAGTGACCATCTCTAAAAAGACGGGGAAAGTAATTGTAAAATTAGGAAATTAGTTACAAAGAGGCAGTTTTCCTTCAGGGATCAAAAAAACTGTAGGCACAAATAAACAAGCAAGTGATGAGTAAATAGTTAAAACTAATTAAGATCAGTAAAAAGCGGTATGGATTTGTCAAAAGCAAATCTAGTCAAAACATCCTAATTGCCCTGTATGACAGCATAAAATAACACAGTATAGCAGAAAACAGTGAATGTCATATATCTTGACTTTAGTATGGCTTTTTGAAACTTATTTCGCTAATAATCTTAAAAGCAAGGTAGGAAAGCATAGTTTTCATGAATCTACTACATGATGTGAGAAAAATTATATTCAGAGAGTACTTATTAGTGGTTCACTGTCAGGACTGGAAGGATGTGTGGAGTGAGCTTGCACAAGGATCTGTTGTTCTGTTGCTTTTCAGTATTTTCATTAATAGCCCGGATGATGGAAAAGAGAGGTTGCTCATCAAACTTGCAGACCACACCTTACTATACTTGCAGACCATGTAAGGATGCTGGAGAACAGGAGCAGGAATTCAAGCGTATTTTGGCAAATTGGAAAAGTGATGGTAATGACATGTATTTTATGCAGGTCGGTGTCCACTTTTCATTAGTTAAAGCTCATTATTATTAAAATCACAATTTTATTCTCATCCAGATTGTTTATTGTAGTTGTGCATACTTCCAGCACAAAAGAGAAGCATGCACTATTCCTGTATCTTGAAATGACTGTTGTAGATAAAAGTCATGAGTATTTTATGAATTGAAACTTCACATAATTTCCTTCATCTTTGATAATTTCACATTCCAAGTCAAAATAAGACTCACTAGACTATAGCTGTAGGAGTATGTGAAGCTAAATGGCATAAATTCAGGCTCACGCCTCAGTGCCTTAGTGCATACCTTAGGTATAAATACTCTTTCATAAAGGCCTACCGTACAGCATCACTAAATTATATAAACTTGATGAATGTGGAATCAATTTAGCAACTTGACAAACCTTGGCACCCTGCTACGTACATTATTTGTACCAGGCCGTTCTAAGAAACGTGCTTTTTAAAAAATAATTTACCTAAGTAGCGTGAATCACTAGCCTGAAAATAAATACAGAGACCCTCAGCGGGTCCTTGATGCCTCCATTTTTATTAGGAACTTTAACATTTATCTCTTTGTTTTATGCCTGTTACATAGAATTATAGTCCCCCCTGGAGACATTAGATTAGGGATTATAAAATCAATGTGGTGTAAAACCATTGTTCCAGCACTTTCAAGCCATCCCTGCAGAATGAGAACAGGGCAGCTGGACCCTGACCCACTGTGTGGGACAACATTGCCCAGCTGAATGATCTCTTCAGGAACTGCTAACTTGACAGCCTGTGTAAAGTCAGATAAGGGGTGATATTAGTGTTCGCTGAGATATAAATAATTATTCAGCTCACCAAGCAAGGTAGCACTGCACCCTGCAGGACCTAAATCAGACAGCTCAGTATGAGCCAAAAAGCACCGGATTTGCTGCTGGTTTATTCAGCTTAATTAAGACTCCAGACTTGGTCAAGTATAGTTGACTTTCCTTAAAACAAATAATTAGAACTGGCAGCATCTGGAAGGATTACATTCTTACAAAGTCTGACATTCCTTTGTACACAAATGCATTATTTTTATGTGATATAAACATTTAGTTAAAATCCAGTTACTCTTTTTGTATGTATTGTGTTTAAGATATGACTGAAAAGACTGGCTCAAACTAACTACTCACTAATCAAATAAGTGTAGACCGAAATCTTTATTAGGGTAAATGACAGTGTTGCTTTTTAACCCACCAGATCATGCAGCATGGTGTATCTTCTCTATTCAGCTCTGAAAAGGGGCAAAAGTGGTAAATTACCCGATGGAAAACCATACTTTTATAGTCTCTGTCCTAATGTGCATAACAAATAGGTTTGGATAATTCAGATGGTTTATATAAACATACGCTTACCCAAATGAGTAAAAAATATCCAGTTGCTCTAAGAACCATTCAATCTCTGTGAATCGTTATTGACCTGTACTTAAATACAATCAGCTCATTCAAATAACGTGGCTTATTTCTGTCACCAATGGCTAAAATCATCATGAGCCCGAGAGAGGAAAGTTAAAGAGTATTTTCCAACAAGCTCAAGTTTCCAGATACTGACCTTGGCCATAAACATGGCCTGGGAAGAAAACTAGGGTAATGTATGCCCTAACTTTGCCACCTCTGTATGTTATTGTATCAAGAGCGAGAGACAAAAAATTATGCGCTCATTGTCTCAGTATCAGAATAATTATCTTGTAAAGATGATTTGATGTTGTTTACATAGTGAATTTGGTTTAATTACTGCAACTCAAAATGTTTTAAAACTTAATTTAAAACATCCATCTGCATATTTAATTGATGTAATTGTACTAACTGATATAGCACTTAGGAAAACAGTCACCAATGATACTGTTTAGGGTAACATTACATCTGAGAGGTGCTGCAGGGGAAGTCTAAACATCACATGCGTTTCTTGACAAACATCTTTTCTTTAGTAAGAGCAACAATAGAGTGTCGCCAGCATGATACCTCTCCTGTAACTAACTGCTCAATTTTCATGCTCTCTAGTCTAGTTTAAATCGAAAGGAAACTACTGCAAAGGTAACATATTTTTTTCTATTATTTTATGTTGGCAATTTTTCTTCAAAAAGCTGTAGATTCGGAACAGATGTAAAAAAGCACATTATTTCTTTACTCTTTGACCGCAACAAGGGAAGTCGAGTAGGACAGAAGAGTGTCAATGCTCCTGTTGTTAGTGACCAGCCAAAGCCTGGCCACTGCTGGTGACGGCTTTCTCCCGCGAACATTTCCACTTGAAAAATGTTTGTAATAAAAATAAAGAGGTTAGGCAGCTGGGATGAGAAGTGATTCACCTCGTGCTGCCTCTCTTGTCCTCTGCCTAAACCCCAGGCACGTGCTCCCACCACGCTCGTTAGAGAGGAGGGAGACTCAGTCCCTTGGTTCTCCTGCAGGCAACGAGGGAAGGACTTTAAAGCTACAAGTGACAGCTAAGTATCTAGCTTCTGACTGTACCTTTGAAAATCCTCTGAACATTTCTGTTTCACAAAACAGTAGCTCATGCATTTTCTTACTTCCCACAGCTTGTTTTTCTTTAGAGTCACTTTTAAGTCCAGTAGAGTATATTCCTTTTGCTCAGTATATTTTAAAATTAATTAATCAGAAATACATTTTGTTAATGCAAGGAAATAATACAATTTTTGTCTATTAAACAAAAATATGACTAAGTTTCCCTAAGACCTTTATGCTCAAATATAATAAGGAGTTATTTCAGCTTGTTATGACCAGAATAGATGTCCCTTGTGGTGAACTCGAAATTTCTACCCTAAATTCGAACTTAAATCCTCAATACTACACTTAATTTTGTAGGCATGTAAGGATCCTGGACTAGATCTGTATTGCATATTAGGGACCATTCTGGGGACCATTTAAGGCATAGATGAGATAGTATGTTTATGGGAATATAGTATAATTGCGCATCAAAATCATAGTAAGATTTAGACCTCAAACTACCCAATTCTGTTAAAGCAAAACTCATGCCCAAGAAATACAGACAGTGGGGATGCAGGGGCTTGGGATTATATTTCAAAGGCATCATGGCTATCCTTTACTTTCACCAGAGAGTTTCCTCAGGCACCAAACATGCGGAGCTTCCCCAGGCAATGAAGAACTTGAACTCACATCATCTACTTTCCAGAAGGATACTTCAACACCAGAGTCTAGCATATTTTATTGTGAAATCATTTTTTCTCCTGGAATAAGCCAACTCCAGCAGAATATAGAACAAAAAAATCCATGCACACCAATATAACCTTTCTTTCAGAGTATTAGCATGGAGACAGCATGAGCTGTGTGTGGCTATACATCTTCCAGCCTGAATCTGGCCCCATTCCAGCAGCTTGAAGCAGTGACAGGAGCTCAGTCTGGTCTCATCTTCCACATGGATGTGCCTCGTGTTCCACAAAGATCACTTTTTTTGTGACTGTAACTCTTAGATTTTTAGTTTGAAATACAACACTTCTATCTCGTACCTTTTTTACAATATGAGCTGAAGGCAAGATGGATAAGAACCAATAAGTTAAGGGCACTGGAATGAAGCTGTCAGCCTTGCTAAGCAGTTATCCATGGTTTAAGTTTCTCCTGTGAACTTGGAGGATGTTGAAATCCTTTGTAGAAAACCTTAATATTTTAGAGAAAGGAAAAAAATTGTTAAAGGAGTCTTAGTTAAACAACATCACTGAGTTTTGAATGGAGATTTTATCTAGCATATTGGTGGGCCATGTGGACAGAGTCTTACAGAGCATCTAGTTTGCACATATGTGGCACTTAATTTGACTATTTCCCCTATTTTAATTTCATTTTCATTTTTTTGTTCTCTTGGTTTGTTGTTGGCATTTTTTTTCTGTTTTAACAGGAAACTAATCATTTTAAAAGGGAAGGAGTAAAGAAACATTAGAGATGCATTAAGGACAAAGAAAAAAAAACTAAAATAAAAATGTCTCAGAAGTTAAGTTTGCTTTGAGTTAGACTATTTTCTTTCCTGCAATTGTCATTTCATTATAGTCTATAGTATTAAAGTTACTAGTGTACAACAAAAAAAGCATATGTATCATCTAATAATGGACTCTATGCACAAAGTCCATATAACATGCCAACTTGTCCCCTGGCTGGCCTTGTAAATCAATCTCTATGTGCAATGAATAATTTGGATTTCCTATTTGTTACTATATTTTTTTAAAAAGGAACAAATAACACTGGAGATTCCTACTCACACATTATTTTATAGCTTTATTAATAGTATCTACACAATGTGTTGAAAAAGAATCTGAACAATGGTTGACAGTGAAAAATTTTCTTATCCAAAACACTCAGTTCTGAGTTTCCAAGAAAAACAAATATTTAGTAACACATTGAGTCTGTGATACAGTGTACCCTCTAAAAGGGAAGACAAACAGCTGCTGAGAAAGATAAAACAGGATGGTAATTAACAAACAGAGGGACATCAACATAAAATGCAGCTAACAAAAATTGCTCTTGGTTTCTGAAAGTCACATACAGGCTGCATAATTGTCAAGACGAGCACAATTTTCTGAAGACCTTCACTAGATAGTCATTGTTTTTGATGCATTGCTAAGTTTTATAGAAAATGCCACATGAATGTCAGAAATTCAATCTTCAAAATAGAAAATTTCTTGATGAGGGATGTATAGAGCTTCAGTTCCTGAAACTTCTCATCTCATCACTGCCAGGGAGAAATGAATGGCAAGAATTTACCTCGTGCGTAGAGCTAACAAGTCAAATTTTAAAGAGGAAAAAGAGGAACATAAACAAGTTCATAAAGTCTAGCAAAGCTGCACCGAAAGAACTATTTTAAACTGAATAGCCAGACGCACCCAAAAAATCCGCTGTATCTTCTAAGCAAATAAAAACCTCTGAGTCCCACCAGCGTCAACTTTGCTTTAACAACACCAGTCCTGCTGCTCACCAAAGGCCTGTGTTGGTGTGCAGTTGCTGAGAGTGTGGGCACTGATGTAACCTCAGAGACTATCGGTCAGGAAGTTCCAGCAACCTGGAGATTGGCAAGAGCAGGGATGGACATGGAGTCATGGTCAGGCCAGAAGCGCCGTTATGTTTGTCAGACAGACTCCAGGCCATGGCAGCCAGGCGGACCTCGTGCCCCAGACCTTTGCTTTCCACTGATCACCTGCTGCTCTACATTGTAGTGGAGAGAGATGGTTTTGACCTCTGGGTAAAAGAAGTGAATGTAAATGTTCATCTCTTATTTCTGCAATACAACAGGGAATTGTTGCAGAGAGTACTCCTTTCAATTTGATGTCTTCTGGAAAAAATAAAATGGCTCTGAAGCTCAGTGAGGGTTGTGTGGGGCAGCCAGCAGGCAATCACTAACACAATGAGAAGATTTTCCCTTGGGCAACCAATCTGGACATCAGAAGTGCTGATGGGCATGTGGCAGCCCAACCCATGGAAAGATCAAACTATACCATTCCCCTACTGTGGGATTCTCTGCAGTGCCTTCAACTGCATCCTGTGTACAGCAATCCCATCTGATGGAGTGAAATCCTCAGCAAATGGAAACACTTACACTCTTGGCATCGTGGCGATCAAGGGATGGGTAAGGGAGACCGTACTTTTGTCTGAGAGGGAAAGGCAAAGGAGACCTTACCAGCCTACCTTTATGAATGGCGGGTGGAAGGATGAACACATATCTGCACTTAAAGATTACTTTTACCAGTAATATAGTTATTCCCAGTAGGGGACAGTATGTGCTAAAATACAGCAGTATGTGCCTATTTATACAATTACACCCACACATCCCCATCACCTCCTTTTTGCGAGTTTCATCTCAGGAGACAAGCAGAATTTGAATGCAGCATATTTTGGTGCTGGGTGCAAAAATTCTCATGCAGCCCATATATACACATCAGCTGAACCCTAATATACACTGCAATTTTAAATGTAAACATTAAAAAAAGTACACTTTTTACTCTATCAATAGGACATTCAACGATTGTGTCAATCTTTGAAGCTGGATACGGCTACAAGAGCCGAAATATGAAAGACAAAACATTTTATTCAGTGAAGGACACACCCTTCATAAGTGGATCCAGGAAAGAGGTGAGCTGTGGAAGCAGTCTGAAAGAAGTAAGTGCTAGAATGTGTCGTGGGTTAGGCCGCTCCAGCAACCGAACCCACACAGCCGGTCACTCACCCTCCTCCACCTCCAGGAATGAGGGAGAGAATTAAAGGAGAAACGGGAAACCCGTGGGTTGAGATAAGAACAATTTAATACAGATGATTTAATACACAGTGTAGATGCTCACCACCTCCTCTTATCTGCAGCCCGTCTCCCCCCTTATCCCGCCGTGCTTCTGCACTCCGGCACACTGAAAAGTCCTTGGAGTCTCACGTCCAACCACAAACATCAACTTGCTATCAGCATTCTTCTCAGAGCGAGCCTCTGAGTAAAACCAAAACACGGAGCTCTTCTAGCTGCTAAAAAGAAGAGCTAACTGTCCCAGCTAAAACCAGGACAGAATGTAATTGTAATGCATAGGAAAAAGGAAATGCTAAAGAAAAAAAGAATGTGTGACTAATACAAGATGTAAATAAGTATAAGTGGTGAGAGAAAATTACAATTATTTTATATTCACTATTCCAGTATAGAAATATTTATTATTAATTTGAGCAAATCTAAATATTTTATTAAAATTGGAAGATTATTTATATATACTTTTATCTCTTCAGTCATATCAGTATACTAGCTTCTTAGCTTTAATCTATGGTCTAGGACATACTTTGGGTTTTTTTTATAATCTGCATGTTCTAGAAGGTCAGATATCATGCTCTTCAGGGCCTATTTGGATCATGCATGTTCATGAATTAACATGTGAAGCACAGATCCACCAAACATAAATATTTAATTATGCAAAGCTGCACAGTGAAGTTACACACTGGTAAACTTAACAGGTTTGGATTCGAGACTGGGTCCAAGACCATCTCAACCGCAAAAATACAAAAATATAATTTACTGACTATGTAAAACTAGCATTATGAGTGTCATGGAAGATACAGTTAGTGAAATAGTCATGGGATAGATGGTGTTTTTCCTTATGGGGCACACATAAGGGTTGCCAGTGCTGCCTTTGGATAAGTAAAGCTTCTGCACCTGTTTTTTCACAGGCCCAAGACTGCCAGATTGTGAAAGGGCAGCCAGGTTATTCCATTTTTCTCCCGCTGGTAATTTAATAGCTAATACTCATAACTCCCACTCCATGAGTGAGAAAGTGAGTTAGTGAATGTTAACAATATTTGGGTTATTTGTGCTTGTGAACCAAGATTGCTCTGCATGAAAAAGTTCAGCATCTACTGAAATTACTATTTCAAGGACATTCAATATAGATTGTGTACTTCACAGGTAAAGCAGCAAAAGAATTTTGACATTAGGCTCAAATGCAAGCTTCAGATTTCAAATTTGTGATACGATTTACAAGGAGCAACAGATAGGATGAAACAGAATCCTCTCCCATGAAAACTAAAAACAAAGAGACTTCCATATCCCAGCCTGCAAGTTGAGCCTCTCTCTCTCTCATTCATCCAACATATGGTTACGTATTTCTTCACAGTTGAACAGAATAAGGGTAGTTGGGTCATTGCATGCACCAGGATGTAAAATCCAATATCAGGATCCTGCTGACACACATGTGCTTTTAAAAAGAAAGATAAAAATGCTCCTGTAGATTTCCATAGTTGCTAAGCGTGATAGTCTTTTTTGAAATGCTGTGGCTTATTTGAAGTGTGGTAGCTGACACCATATGTGTGTTCCTAGAGTTCTGCAAAGTAAAATGAGTTACCTTAAAACATATTTACTTAAACCTCCATGAAAGGGTTATTCTGAGGAACAAATGCTTTTGTCACCCAGGAAACTTAGCAAGCCTGTTCCTGGGGCCTCAACCAGTAGTATATTTGGGTTTCACTTGGAAGATGATGTGCCTTGTAGACACTCTAGGCCTAGATATAAGCCAGAGGTCAAGGAAGAGGACAATCCTATAAGTCTGCCCTGAGCAAATGGAGCTAAAAAATTGTTCAAGTGAACACATGGATTCAAACTCGGAAGTCCGATAAATGTTTAGCAGGGGAACTTTGCAAACCCCTGCCAGTCTGCTGATCACTAAAGGTTCATCTCCACAGAGAATTCTATGATTGCTCCATGGATAGTATTTCAACATTTTTTTACTGCAACCAGTATTTTTCTAAGAAATGCAACAGATTCTTGCTACCTAATTATGTGTTCAAAAGATCCAAGTTGAATGCAAACAAATCATGGGTTGATTTGTTGAACGTAGTATTTCTACAGGTAAATATATCTGGACATTCTGGAGATGTTGTAGGTAGTAGACACCGTAATCTAACCACACTTTTCCCAAATACCATAAATTTGTCATAAGTATCCTGAATCTGCACAGTTAAAATCAGGGGGAATTTTGCACAAACTCAGATGAGTGGTGGATCAAGCCCTGTGTACACTGACCTCATCCTACTGCCAACAAGAGTTAGAGCCACTTTTGCATTTTATATCTGAAAGGTGATAGCCAAAACGAGGATTCCAGGAATATCAATTTGACACTCTACATCAAAGTTGTGTTCGCTGCAAATCTTTTTGAGTCTGAAGTAATGTAAAAGAGCACAGTAAATATGAGCTTCCTTTCTTTCTACATCCCTGCCACAGGCACACAGTTGCTTGGGTATGAAATTCCAGCAAATAATCTGACAACACAAACATGAACCTTTTAAATGTTTAAAATATCCTGATTACAAGAGTATTAAAACTGTGTCCCTTTACTTAGGAACTCTGGTCTTGACAGGGACTAAAATGACTCTAAACCTCATCTCTTTTTCAGACAGAATTTCCTAGCTCCTGCTGTGTGGCATCTACCACTAATCTGACATGCCAGAACAGAGGCAGAACAATGAGGAAACCATTGTGAATGTATTTATTTTCTAAATCTGCATAAAATGAGTATTTTGAGGATGCACTATTCAACTTCCGACTGCAAAGTTTTGTCACCCCTAATCAGTCTTCAATGTAGAATTTTATCAGCAAATGCAGAAAGAAATAGTGGCATTTCATAACTCCATCTGGAGGTAATAAAGTGTGGGTCTGTCTGTACGGGGAAGTTACAACAAAATATGTCAGGGCATGAATTTCAAGCACAATAACTGCTGTGCTCTAAGTATCTATGTAGATGCTCTTCAACACTAAGACTTCAGTTTTTTTTTTTTCCAGTTTAACTTAATCTATTTTCACAGTGGACTCCTACAGAGGAATTAGTGTCCACACAGAGCACTATTTCTTAAAGGTATTCTGAGATATTTTCCAACTAGACAAGCACTAACTGTTAATATATTTTAAAATATATATTTCCCCATAGTAATAAAATAACAAACCTGAGTACTTTTTTCAGAGGAAATTAGAGTTCCTCAGAGACTAAATCACCCCCATCTGCTGTTTTGCAACCCATGTTGTATGGCAGCCTCTCCTACTTAGACATGCTAAAACAGTGCATGAACAAAGAGCAACCCTGGCACATGCATACATTTCCCAAATTTACATAAAATTAGAATTTCCAGAATGCATAATGTGCCAGCCATCTCAAAGTATTGTTAGTCTGACTTGTCTTTGAGCCGGGTTAGTACAGTATCGATTATATATGTAAAAGGCTGTTACTTTCCCTGTATTACATGCTGTATTGCAGAAAATGTCACTAAAATTTAAAAAATGTGCCAGACTCTTCATATAAAGTGGTATACAGAAAGCAGGCACACTTCTTTTTTTTCACTTAGGAATGAATTTTGGCATCAAGTTTTTGGCTTTCCATGCCTGGAAAATGTGACATGTAAGCAACCAGCCACATTCCCCGAAGCAGGTAGGTAGCTGAGTTACCTGTTTCACTGACCAGAAAGGCTTATGTGTTGTCCATCAGGATGGGGATCAGCCAGTGAATCACATCACTTCTAGTCAGGACATTTCAGATACAAATATTATGATGCTGTTGTGAATGTTACTTAGTGTCAGAATTTTAGATTAATTTTCAATATCTAGAAATGTAATCTACAGCATGAATTGCTCCAGTTCTGACCTAATGAGTATTACTGGCATATCACAGCTTTATTGATGTTATTTTTAAGACAGATATGTGAGAAGAGGGACTGCACAGAGAAAATATTTCTCTCCATTAGGAGTGCAGCATGCTAGCCCAAACTGTATGCTGTCTGCTGAAGGTATAATGTGAAATTTATTACAAAAGATTTCTCTGTATTTCAAGCTTAAACAACATTATCAAAATACCATAGATTTTGTGAGAAATCACACTGAAGGGAAACAAAATATTATTGCAGTGAAAATTGTTTGAAAATATTCATTTTAATGATATTGTTAGTAAAAGGAAAACTGAATTCATAGAAAAATTGTCCCAGTATATATTAAAAAGATACATGGAAATTTTTTAGAAATTCTTCTAACAATGAAACATCGAACATCAGCAATGTTCAAAACTGTGTATTTCAAAAAAAAAGTCTCATTATTTCATAAATAGTCTCTTGCTCTGAACTCTACCAAAAATGCTAATTTAGCTCTTGTTATTCCATTTTTGCTCTATTAAAAGAGTATGAGTGTTCGCATTAGGCTGGTTTCATTTAGTACTTTTGATGGCACAAAAGTGCCATGGAATAAAAAATTAAAGGAAAAAACCCACAAGGTTCCCATTTTTTGTTTGCAAATATTCCCACTAAACCTAGGGGGGGAAATCAACTTCAGATACTAGGTATTAATCAGATGAGAGTAGGCCAATGGAGTATCTCAGCATCTTTTTATCTGTGAGTCAACATCTGCGTTATTGATACTGAAGCAGTCCTTCCTCAGCAGTTTGAGGGCAGCTGGGTGATATTTTCACAGCCTACAACTCTTCCCGGGTATTTCTGTACCTTTGTCTTGTTCTTCAATTCCAATGTAATAATAAATCTAACTCTTTATTTAGTATTATTGATTGGAAAATATTTCTTAGTACATGTAAAATAGAGGGTATTTTTTCAGTTTTGCCCATGTAATGGTACTGTAGATTCATACCTTGGTCTTACTGCCATAAAAGTCTGTCGTTGAAGTCCTGATACTGAAAAAGCTTGCAGAGATTTTGTCTTTATCAAACAACTTCTAAAATGAGCATTCTTTCTATTTATCTGTTAAAAAAGAAGAATTTGAGTTTTAGGGATATTTGTTGTTGATTTTTTTTTTACTTTTGCATTGACAAACTTTCATTTTAGTGAAAAGAACTCATGCAATCAAAGGAATTAAATTTCTAGTGAAACTCCTTTGTCTTTTTTTTTTTCTTTTTCACTAGTCCCAATTTAATTGGGGAGAAAATCTTTTCTAAAGACACTCTATTAGTATGTAGGGTATGGGTATGTAATGATCAACCATTATATGTGATTTCCTCAACCATGTGGCAATGCCCGTAACTCATAAATGAGATCACCACTTGTGAGTCTTTCCTTGGAACTGGGTTAATCATATTTTATGGTAAATTTTATGTCCCCTCTATTCATGTATTTTACTGTTTCATCTGTACATACTATATTTATATTTTATGGTTCAGTTTCTTATTTTGTTGCGTTATGACTCTAAATATTCTGAAGGCCTTTTGGATACAAAAAATATGTCCTGATAAAGACTTCTACTAGCCTAATTAAGACAAACATCCTTAAAGATTACCGACAAAAAAAAAAAATTTTCACTGTTACTTCAAAATGCTTCAATCAGCTAATGTGAAAAAGCCTATCAAATAGGAAAAAAAAAAAAGCATCTACTTTTATTTCCATTTTCTAAAATCCCCTAGAGACATAATGTAAACTCAGGCTTTGTTGATGTTTTCCGAAATGTGTCACTCTGTGACATGGCATCTATGCAAACTCTGCTGGAATAATACACTTTATAATAGTAAACTGGTTTCAGACAAGCAATTTCTGTAGCACACAATTCTATTTTATTATTTGATACTCCATTCTTGAGTAGGTACTGGTTACAGGGAGTAAGAAATGCAGTAAGGGATATTTTCAGTGTTTTCATTCAGTGTAACATGGAATAATTTTAATGTTAAAACATCATGATAATGTAACATTATACGATGAATTTTAGATGGTGTTACCACACAGAAGATAAAAATCAAGAGACAAGTGTGACTTATCCACCTCAAGAGGTTTTATCTGTCTTTTGACCTACTGCTATTTCACAAGCAGAAAATAAGTCTGAGTACAAATATCGCACGTGAAACTGTACTTATCCTTATCTTGGGAACACTGATACACTTTTCCACCATATCTGAATTTGTTTTACACAGTGCCATATTAGGTTTCCCTTACAGAGAGTAATGCAGTGCTAAACTAAACATCTGACTTGATAAAAAATGGAATTACCTTCAAAGCCACACCCCATGAGTTGTACTTCCAATTTAAAGCAGATGTTTGAAGTCCGTGGATGCCTGGGTGAAATGTAGTTGAATATACATTAAACCCGTGTGTTACAGAACCCAGGACTACTTACACATACCACGAGCACAGCATTACAAATGTACCTTTAGATGCTTGCAAAGTCTAACATTGCTGTCAGAGTGGCTGCCACAGGGAACACTTACTGTAGTTTCTAAAGGCAGCAGGAGGTAAATAAAGGCAAATCCCCAACAGCCGAAGTCAGATGATAACAAGTGTTCTGAAAGGTCACAGAAACTCACTTTCCTGAAGAGGAACCACCTACATTTACCTAGGTGAAGGCCTAAGGAGACATTAAATTATATCCCGCCCCACAGATACGCTGCATGGAAACTAGACTGAAACAGGTCATACAGTCACACTTGACGCCCTTTAGACATATCAGAACATGAAAGATAAGTGATAACTTAGTAAATTATGTTTGTTTATAAATTGTTTTGAGATAGTTGTATCTATGATGATATGTTTTTGTCTGTGGATTGTCCATGCTTCAGATGCAGATGATGGTTTAGGTCCGTCAGGTGTGTGAGAGCATCCCTTCTCAGCCCTGGCCTGCACGTTTGGGAAGGTTTTGACTCCTTTCCATATGGCTCAGAGACAAAATGAACAAATCCAGCTAGCTCCACGGAGAGTGAGCTCATGCAAATCTGTAAGGCACTTTTCAGAGCTGGAAGCACTTAAAAACGTCACAGCAACATCCAGCCAATCCCCCTGGAATCAAGCTGGTTCCTACCACCCTTATCTGCTCTGGCCGTGTAGGACCTGGACTAATTCCATGTTGCTTCACTAACTTTTCTCATGCTCCACAGTACTTTCTATTTACTCTGCAAGGACATGTTTAATTGGGCCCAAAACTATTAGGACACAGAACTGTCTCAGTACCAGCAGTCTGCTTAGCCTGGAGAGATTTGTTGAATACAAAATGACAGCGCAGAGCTCCTTCCTAGCTCTGTGGGAACCAGAGAAGGTCCAGAAACACGAACAAAATCAGTAAGCTCAGCTAGACCCACCTACCCTCTTGCACAGACAGCAGAGTGCCTGAAGTCTCTTCAGAAATTTTATATGAGTTTTAACACAAGTTTGAGCACTGGCTGTCCGTTATTTCAGATACGGAAAGCTGTTAGTTCTCCAACACACTTTTGTGTATAATTAACACTTTTGTGCTTTTAAAAGGCTGGCAGGTGACTGAACTGCCTTGTAATGGCTTCAAGGAGAGAAGGATCCAAGTGCAGAAATACATTCTGACTTGCCGTGATTGGTGCCAGAAGTATTGTCCTGGAGGAAGAGAATTTATGGGGTTCCACAAAATCAAAAGGCCAGCTAAAGCCTGAGGTGCAAAGAAACAAGGTGCTGCAGTCGTGTCTCAATCTGCATGTGTGTGTGGTTTCCAGAGAAAATGCTGGGCTCTGCGAGCAAGGGGAGAACTGTGGAGTCAGACGTCAGACACTTCCTCAGCCAGCAGCCAGCATCCGCCTGGAACAGCAGCGCTGGGTCATCGTTACCCTGCTATACTTTGTGACTGTAAAGTTAGTGGGTTTGTAAAAAGCTGGAAGTATGAGTAGCATCCTTTTCAAAGAAAAGAAGTCCCAAAATAACTCTTAGGGTGTCAAAACTGTCAAGGTACCTGAGATCTGCTCCTCTCAACCACCACAAGTGACACTTTTTGGCTATTCCAATCCCCGTTAGGCTTCAGCTTTAAAAGACCAGTGTTTTCCAGCTAAAACAAAATCCTGGACTCTGTAGTGCTTTCTAGCTCTCCCGTCTGGGTGCAAATTCCTTCTTTTGTCTCAAGTGGGACAAGAGCTGGGTGCATGGCACCTGTCTTGGTCTCCTATGTGGGTAGGGAAGCTGAGCATCTCCTAGGGCATGGGTGAATCAGGTCGCAGGTAGGGTAGTCAGGGTAGGGAGGCCCCAGCCATGCCATTTATGGTTGATTTTTAGACATGGATAGAGCCATTCTTTCAAAACACACTGGATTAAACCAGCTTGTTCCTATTACCCTGTGTAAACGTTTTTTACCTTTACTCTACAACAAATATTGGAAGGGTGGTTGCAATATTGACTTGAAATAAGGAATCATCATCCTGAAAAGACTGAGGAACACTGGCCTAGAACACAAAGAGGTTATTAATGCTTTTGAAAAATATGCCACCTGAGCTTGAGTCAATAGCCAGTGAGGCAATTAATAAAGAGCAAGACTAACAATATATTTGTATTCTCTTTGTGTACAAAATGTAACTGAATAGACATAAAATCCATCCTGCCATTGTCTTTCTCTTCCTGTGGTTGTGATGGAAAGGAGATGAATGGATTTAAGAGTGGTTTCCTATACAGCGGTAGTCTTGTACAGTATCCCATTAACATTACAGAATAGGATTGGTACTGCAATGAATTATCTAGACAAGAAGCTCTATACATACTTCTCTATCACTCATGTAGGGTGTGTGACTAGACTTTCATACAAATTCACCAACTTTTCACAGGAAAAAAATGTGGCTACTCCTGTAAATTCTTTCTCTAGGAAAGCTAGAATCCCAAAGGTTTTAAAAATACCCGTTTTGAGGAAAGTAAAATAATCTCTGTTAAAGCCTTCAATGCGTTTATTTTGAAATATTTGGTTTATAACATTACGTTGCACTAAGGCTCTCACTTTTTATTAGATTGTTGGGGTGCACACTGACAGCTGACTTTAGAGCAAAGTGCTGCTGGAGAGGAAGGTTGCCTTCTTGCTGCAGTCCCAGCTGCATCCTTCCTTCCTCCCTTCATACTGGAGCATTTTCTTGTGCTCTGAAGTGGATTCAGTTAGCAACCTATTTATTTTTTCTGCCGTTCCAGGTGGACCCTTATCTGAGTGACAATTTATGTCACATTTGAGTGCAAACCAAATCAAGTTTGTTTTATTCATATTCCAAAGTAGGTTATTAGCTCAAGCATACGTAGATACCGTGTTTCCAAGCCAGTTATATTCCAGTACAGATATATATCTGTTTGTACATACCTTGAATGGTTCACTCCCAAGCAAGTTTTAAAGTTGTTTTAGAGTAACAAACATTAACTCTAGGAGTTTTGCCAAAATAAACACAAAATGAAACAGAAGCAGACCTTCCTGATAGTCGGTCTGTACAGAAATGTTCAAACAGCTGGAGCACCTGCTGCTGTGAGTTCCAGCGCTGAAAGTCTGGGTGGGAAAGCCTAAATGGATTGCAATACATATAGCAAGGTGAAGCATTTCAGTTACAGGTGACGAAACATTTGCAATAGTGGCTCTGTGCCTTGGTGTTTCAAGGACCTTAGAGCCTGAAGCGAGCGACAGTGATTCTCTCTTTACTGAAAAGAATAACAATTATAGAGTGAAAAAATATTAGGATACATAAACAAAACCATTCTGAGCTGTCTGACAGTTCTGAGCAGCTTTTAACTGAATTTGGTTTGATTCATTGACAATTCCTTTGTTTATATTCCAAGTTTATTATTTTGAAAATGTTGTCAAATGCTGTCTATATTCAAGGACACACTTTTTTTGTCTGTGAAGCAACATAAATATTTTGAAAAGAAACCAAACAACCTAAGCACAGAGAGAAATCAGGTCCTGGAGCAAAGAATTTGACGAGAAGAAAAGTGCTACAAGTGGCCCAACTACAGATTGCAAGAGGACCTGTTCCATGAACACTGAGTTTTCTCCATATGAATACTTGTTTTATCAAGTTGTTTCCTACATTATTCCCACTTTCCATAAACTGCATTTTGCATGTTTTAAGGATGATGAGAAAGAAAAGAAAAACATATTTTAGAATCTCTGGAAGGCAGGATTAATGAGTGCCTTAACCTCAGTTCCTTTGAACGGGCACTTATTGATCCTCACAATAACATAAAGAAGTGAATGATGAAGAATTCACTTACACACTTTGTCTAGCTCACTTCTCTGGTGTGGTGGACTAAAATGGATTGAGGCTAATGGTAGTGAGATTGTGGGAGTAATATATGAGACCTAAGAAACTTGCGTCATTTAACATACCAGGCATTCTTATTTTCTTCTTACATTCTTATTTCTACAGTTTGCAACTGTAAGTGAACATATGCCGTTTTAAAATGCAGAATTTGAATAAATTCTCGTAAGAAAATTATGTGCTCACTTTATAAAGTCAAAAGCAGTTGTTTTTTTTCACTGACAACTCAGCTTGACTGTGTTGGACATTTAAAATTCAATTTGTATTCTTTCTGCCAAATCTAGTACATAAGCATCGGCAATAATGATTTGGAAGCCACACATCTGTACAGTTTTAGCTATTGTTCTTAATGTGATCATAACTATAGCATCTAGGGGGAGTACCGATAGCCTTGTTAAAGATTCATGCGGTGTCTAGGACCCAGCTCTGTTCTGTAGCTATTTTAGTGCTGCTGGGCTGACTAATACAGCATTGTTTTTCTCACTGCTGTGTGACTCACACACACATCTCACAGTAACGAGATAATACTTTTATCAAATAAATTTCTGAACACTGCAGGATGCAACAATAATCTGTGAAATGAAAATAACAATGAATGAAAAATGAAAATTTAAACTAACTATCTGTAAATCTCATTTAGCTTGGCTTACTGTGGAATTAGTAGCAATTAAGATATCTAAGATCAAACTGCTTTGAAAACAGTGATGCAAACTTCAATTTATGGTGTTGTGTCTTAGTGTAAACTGTAATAATCAAGAATTTTACAATCGCTATTCAGTACATGATCTTATTCATCCCAATTTTATACAAGTCAACATCCTAGCTCTTGAAAACAATCTTGATTTACACAGGTGAGAGAACAACAGTGAACCCTTCTGTACAAACACTGCAGGTGGAAATTCTATGCTAAGTCATGACCCACATTGCCCCGTTGACTACAGGCTGACTACATCACGTGTGAGACATTACAGCTAATATTTCCAAAAGCAGGCCCTGTTCCCATCAGGTTGGGACGCATGTCTCATTGGATGTCTGCCAATACTCTATTTCAGCCAAGCACCCAAAATCACAAGGCACCTTCGCAAACATTCCAGATGTTATGCCTCTTTCTTGATGTTTCGCTTGAGAGCTGCCCTATAATTTTTTCCCACTGGCCAGCTTAAAGTCACATCTTGACCTGACAGTTTGCTGGAAGAGCTTGCACTGCAGCGTGTCTAAGCTGCCACAGAAGCTCAAGAAACTAAAGAAATACACCTGGCTGAGCAGATTTTTGCTTACCATTCTGCTGGTTGTTTCTTTGCTACCTCTTGAGCAACTGCAAGGAAAAGGGTAAGCAGTACAAACTATATTTGGTCCGAACTATGTGTCCTGTATGTCTGGAACTGGTTTGAATCTAGAGAGGAAGATTCTGCTAGAAGTACAGAGTTCTACTCTGCTCTGATATGCTGCTAACTCTCATTGCTAGTGATGCATGTGAAAAGCAAGGGAAATAGGCGCAGACCTTTCATACAAATGGGCATTCAGCTGAGGAAATAAGGGTGGGCTTTGGCGAGAGAAGCCATAATAATAAACAGACACCAAACAGCATACCAAACTCCAACATCTTCCCAGCAACAACTTGCAGAAGGCAAGAGCCTGATGCCATGCCACTGCTGGCAGATGTATTTCCTATTGTGTGGGCCCACATTACTCCAGCTGCATGCAGGCTTTCATCTGAACCACCACCACCATCCCCACCATGCATGGCTGATCTCCACACCTTCTTCTGACCTTTAAGCAGTGTCCCGAAGATCTACCGCTTTTCCTAGAGCAGGATGCAGCCTCACGTGGTGCCACGTGGGCTGTGCATGGTATGTGCTGGCGGGCAGCAGCATCGCTGCCAAAAGCTCACAGAGCACACTCTCAGATGGCCAGAGACATGCTGTAGGATCATGGATGTGGGGAAAGGGTATTGTGGGCTATAAAAAGGTGGATTGGTCACATATTATGACCCTGTACCTGGTGCAACAACAGCACATAGGTCTTAATATGTTATTACTTCATTTTTTCCCCATTTTATCCTTTGAGAAGTGAAGTTCCGAGACTGGCTTTATTTTGGGGCTGGCTCAGAATGGTTTATCTCACACTTTTTGCAGTCTCATTTTAATTAGCAAAAGCTGTGGCCTTATAACAGTTAAGCTGGCAGTAAACTACTAACTTAAAGTGCTTTTCCCAATTAAAATAAAATCTACATTTGTTTTATAGAAACAAAAAAGTCTTACTTCCTAATTATACCTTTAAAGTGCCAAATTCTTTCAAAAATCGTTACAAGCCAGCTAAAGGGAGAGGTTTTATCATAATTACACAATAGTGAATTTTTATAATAAAGAAGTATTTCAGAATTTCCATTTGTCTGAAGTGCCTTGTAGATTTCTCTGTAGTTTTTTAATTGCATAATCAAAACCAAAAACCTGTTTGAAATTAGCATACATCCAAACAAGAAAAAAAGACGTGCATTTTCAACAGTGAGAATAATTAACCACTGGAAAAGACTATCAAAGGGTACAATACATTCTCGTTCACCCTCTTTAAATCAAGAGCAGGTTCATTTTTAAAAGACATCGTCTCTTATCCTGGGATTGTTGTTTGAAGTTCCATGATCTGTGCTATGCAGGAGATCATAATAATGATGGTCATTTTTTGCCAGAGATGTCAAAGAACATTTTGGCTCCTGAAATGCTCACAGACCACATCCCTGAGCTCTGGCTCCTGTCAGCTGCCATCAGCCTGCAATCCCTCTTTCCTGCAGATGAAACAGCCAGCAAGTTTTAGTGATATTTGTCCCCATTTGATCCGCGTCTCTGACATTGCCCCTAGTACATCTCTCCACCTGGCCTTGAAATTTCTTTACTTGTTAGAATAAAAATAATATAGTAATTGCTCTGAAAATGTTTTACAAAAGAAAAAGTTATCCCACATCTTTTATTAAGATGTAAGAGCCCAATTAAGAGGTGTTTTATCCATCTTTCGTTGATTTCACTACCCTAATACCTTTAAAAACACAGCTGTTACTTAGACTTAAATATCTGGACCTTGTTGTGCCAAGGGTAGTTCAAATACTGAAATAAATGCTGTCCCAGCCATGAATAGCTTACATACCTGCTGCAAAGCAATGAGTCGAATTCCACTCCAATGCAGACTTTTCCCTATTTCTACCTTAAGTATTTCCCACCCCTCCTGCTCTGGCTGGGAGTGCAGACTATACCTGCCTCTCATCTAAATAACCAGGGGATCTGGGAGCCCAAGGGATGCCTCTGCCCTCACGAAAGGACAGAGCTGCTCACCCAAACGCACCCTACTTTAGTCCCATCCTCCAGGCACTGGAGGAGGATAAATGCTAAGCAGGGGAGCTATTGCTGGCCTAAGCAGTACTTATAAGTCAGGTAGGGATTTCTGTCTGGAAATCCAGTCAAGCACAAGAGGACTGTGCTATGACAGTTTCTTTCTGCTTGTTTCCATCCTCTCTTCTGCTTTCTTCACATTTCATAGCTCAGCGGAGATGTCTGCAGCTCTCAGGCAGCAGCAAGGAGCCTCAGAAAATGTCCTTTTGTATCTGCAGTTTTATTTGGTGCTTTTAATTTCCATTTAGTTTTAAGGAATGAACATGTAGCTGTGGTTTTAAGCATCTTGTTACGGGAAAATATTCAGCCCAAAATATGCAGTCTTCATAATACAGAACGCAGGTAATAATAGCAAGGAGGTGCTGTTAATACGGTGTAAGGAAATAGATTATCACTGTAGCATGTAACAAAGACTGTAGCCAAAATTATCCCAGAAGTCATATAATGTGATTTGTTAGACCTTCCAGTCACCCTCAGGCAACACAGACCTGCTTCACAGGTTGTCTCCTAAGCATGTAGTTTTTAAATATTTTCTTTGTCGATGTTGTCCAGTGCTCAGATTTTTACTGGAAAAATTTTTCACTAATACTTTGAGAGAATTAGTATCACTGTGAAATTTCATCAATTTCTTGAAATTCCAATTTTCTCATTGCAAAATGACACAATGAAACATATAATTTGTACTTTTTAAATTTATATGAAGTCAATAAGATTTTATGAGCAAATCCATGTGAAGAATTTATCTAAAGTTCATGTGTTTAAGATTGGGATTTGTGGAATAATTTACTTGGTATGACTTTACGTCTCTCCAGTCGCCTTCGGTTCCTCGCACCTTCAACGTTATCCAGTCAGTATATGAGCTATTTCTTCCTTTCCTCCAAGTAAATGTGGGCTGACCATGTCATATTTTATTCCAATCAAACATGACTTTCCCATCTCAGTAATTCAGAGTAGTTCATTCCAGGCAGAGCTCACTGGTCACACTTGGCAGTATGCTTAACCATTTTTGCCCAGCCAGAGAGCAGCCCGATGCTGACCTAGAGTAGGAGCTGACCAAGCCTCTGCCTCCCTGGAACATGCCCTTTAGAGATACCTACAGTCACAGCACAGCTTCTGCAGGACCCATCATGCCAGGAAATTATAACATGATTAATAAAATAGCTTTGCCATTGATTTCAAATAGGAGGAAAAATATCGTGAAGACATCAAGGTCAGTATTTGAAGGGGGATTACAATTTTTTAATAATGTGGTTAGAGAGGTTCTCCCTGAAATCTTCAACATCTGTAGTACTGAAAAAGCTCCCATGCTTTTAGAAGAGAAGCTGTTCAATAGACATGGCAGGGTCAGGAGTTTGACTTCTCTGCTCTTGCAGTCAGTTTTCTCTAGACTTGCCATAGCAGAGTTCTATCTACATGACTGCCAGCATCAGCCTATCTGACATCAGTCTGTTTTGGGATATGATTCGCTTACCACTAATGTAATGGTAATAAATTAAATAATCCTATGGGGTTTATATGCACATGAGTAAAATATCTGCATAAATATGCCTCTATGCTAAGCAGAAGTACAAAAAGCCAAATGTAGTCTTCATAATGTTAAATTGAATGCGAGTGCTTGAGCGTTTAACAGGAAACAAGTATTAAAGAACTGCACACCTAAAAAGGAAGTTCTCTTAATTATCGCAATGATGCCAGACAGGAGGCAAAATATTGTCTAGAAAGAAACAAGGTAGGTGTTGAAGAGGAACTGCAAGTTTTTATTACTAATTTAATCGAGTAATATTAAATTCTCTTTCAAAATACTGTTTCTTCTCATGACTGAAGAAACTGGATAGAGTTAGCCTATGTTCAATAAAGGTCCTGGGTGCTTAAAACAAGAATAATGTGGAGCTGAGATATGTAAAGCCAAAATTGTAATCAAGTGACTCGTGACGGCTTTTCATTGCAAGGCAAGATCCACAGTGTGCCCAAAGTTATGGTCTCCTGGTCATCCCCATTAGGAGATCTGACGTGTATCTGATGTCCCTTCCTCTCAGTGACCCCAGAGAAGGAAACACAGGTGTGCAAAGGAGTGATGGGGCAGCCCAAGTCTCCTCCAACCTGGAGTCTGGATCAGGAAGTTCTCTGGGGGTAAGACTCTCCAGAGTATTAGCATCTCTTCCCCACTGTATATGCTTGACTTGACCATGACTTCTGCCTGATTCTGAATTTATTTAGACTCACCAGGTGCCTTTCTGTTCAAAAGTGAGATGAGACCATATTCAGTGAGTTTCTGAGATGTCATTCTGAAAGAGCTTATTCTCCATCGCATTGGAGAGCAAGCACAGACGCCTTACTCAGGGCTCAGGGTTGCACTCCCAGCTGGTGGACACAAGCACTGTGGACTGTGAAGAAAACTTGCCCACAACAGTATGACTGGCTTAAATATCCCACAGATCAAATAATCATGAAAACTGTGGTGCCTAGCACATAGCAGAAAATGTAGCTTTGTATCCACACAATAGAAAATGGTTTAGCACTGGTTTATTAAAAATACAATTAATGAGATTACAGTTGTTATGAATCTAATTTATAATCAATGTTTATTGAATGTGCAAGTTCTTGACTTTTGTAGAATTAAAAGGAAAGTACATAGCAAGTCATGCTGTTGCGTTATGCAGTATGAGACAACACACTTTTGAAAAATCACGTTTGCCTCTCACTTGATATGTCTACACTACCAGATGATGTACAGCTACAGGTGTAAGTCTGTCCAGATCAGCTAGTTTAAAAGGTCGCAGCCGCAGTTGCTAGTGTTGAGTTTCTTGCACTTTATATCTTGCAATGTTTGATAATTTCAAGATAATAACAGCTTATTTAAACATTTCTTTATACTAAATTATACATCATGTAATGAATAAAACAGTGCATTATTGTACGTGCAGTTTACCATGCATATTAACATAAGATTGAAAGCAAGTGTCTGTGCTCCAGGTGCCTTAGCTGATTGCTAATGGTCACATGAGTGGGTGTACGTGCAAAATGGAAGCAGAGTCCCAGCAAAGCAGGCTGATAGCACGTCCTGGCCACACCATCCAAACACTACATTTACAGCAGCCTGCCCGCCTCACCTGCAAGGCTAACAGAGGCATTGCCTTTGCCCCCCTGGAACACAGCTTTCATCAATTGGCTTGCTGTTACTGACGCTGTTATTGCTAACATACAAGGAAGGGAAATTAAAAAGCTTGTCTGGATTTGTGTCTTTTTCTGGAGTGCAACATGTCTTAGAAAACAGTGATGAGTTGATCACAAACTCAACCTGAACTCAGAAGAATAAAATTCTCCTATTTCTGAATCTGGAACGATGCAGACACATGCTTGCTTGCTTTTTCTCTCTCTTTTCCAGCTCTCTCCTTCTCTTTCTTCCTTCCCTCTGGTTTTAAAGGTTATTAATAATTCTGCCATATTTCTACAAAAATACTGTATTACATAAAAGGAATATACACTAAAATGATGTCACAAAATTGTGCAAGAGTTCTAGTTAGTACTTAGAAGGTCTTTCTTTTAGGCAAATACTTTGCCATGGATAAACCAGCAGTTTAATCAATCATTATTTCTCTTTCTCACATAACCTCTTATAAAAGCCTGACTTCTGTCCCCATAACATGACATTATGATGGGTACAAGCCAAATGCCCCTGTGACTACTGGCTCATTTCCCATAGGTTTGCCTAGTTCTGAGGATGGCCAAAGCATTGTTTAGTGTTCCTAACTGCCCCAGATATTCAACAGTCTAGACCACTCAAGGAGGTAAAAAATCTACATGAAAGAGGCCTCCTACCCTTGTCATCTGTCAGTCATGGGTCTTGGCTCATCCATAACACAGGGGGATAGACAGGTATGCAGCTGGTATGAAGGAGTTTCTGAAGACCTTAATCAGGACTTTCTCCGAGAGAGGTCACTGTTATTGTATATAAAGAGTTCAGGCTACTCCTAGTTGTCTCTGATTGCCCTGGGAGTAGAAAGTATTCTTTCCTAACAAAGGGACCTTGATTATTAAGCTGGCTTTTCCTCTATTCCTTGGCAGTTCTCATTCCCCCTTCAGAGACACCAGGGAAGTATGGCAGTATGGAGCAGTCTTCTGTCTTCCCCTGGAGAAGGTAGTGCCAGGAGCACAAGCAGTCGGCACACTCAGCCCCAGAAAGATCCCCTGGCAGAGAGGAGAAGAAATTTCTGCATCAATACAACCAGTAAAGTGGCTTGTGTAAGTCTATATGTCCTGTGATCTCCCTGCCATCACACATACACGAGGCACACTTATGCCCTGTGGTCATAGAATCATAGACTCATAGAATGGTCCTTGGGAATCCGAATGTCCTCCTGCAGCTGTATATACTAAAAAGAAATTAAAGAAGCTCCTAGGTGGCTCTGAACTATACTAGACAACACAGAGATGGCAGGAGCTTTACTATTTATAGGTAGTTTTATATTTCTGCACCAATAACCACTGGCTGACATGTGCTCTTGTTTTCTCCTGATGCACATAGCTTCGTGTAATTGGGGACTGACCTGCCACAAGGCAGGTTCGTGGCTCCAGCCGGAGGCTGTGCCTCCCTGGAGGGCTACAGCATCCTGAGAAGGAGCCTGTGTTTCTGGTCCTCAGAGCTATGTTCTAATCTTGAATCATTGAATATTAAGTTCAAGGGCAAGATACTCTCCACTATGATTCCATTGAGTGATAACTGATAAGTTACAAAAAGAAGTTAACGTATACTTCAATCTTAGCTTCTTTATATAGCTAGTACCCTATTTGTGTTATCTGTCCAACCTAGTCAGAAGTTATTAAACTCTCATATCTCTAGAGAAGGCTGTTCAGAAATTTTCCAATTAGCCATTCTGTTTATTATTTCTTCTCCCTTCACCCATGAAATCTAGTTATCACCTTTCCACCCACCTGTCCCAGTGCCACCCACACACATATGCACACACGTATCTCCTGTGTACCACCAAGACATGCATACCTCACTTGTTAAATGACTCAGCTCACCTAGTTCATGCCTGCTCAGGAGGCAGAAATTATCAGTTGTCTTTAACCTACCTACTCTGTTTCACAAATATTGTCCTCATTCAGGCATATATAGTTTTGGTCAAAAAATCTCCAGATACCCAAAAAACACAAGAGCTCTGGATTACCACCTCAACTCTGAATCCACAGCAGCATCAATACCTTCTAGGTCAACAAAGCGTCCTGAGTTTCACCACTATCCATGTACTTTTACGGTCTCCTTTGCAGACAGTGCAGTCAAGTCTCAGAAATCTCAGCTGAGATTCACAAAAGCACATGGTTGCCTGAGGTGGAACTGTGTTGGAATTTAAGCACCTTTTTAGGTCTGAGAGAGAGATCCACAAATTCGAACTATCTTTAGAGACATTTACACATTTTACCAGTCTGGTTCCTTGGCCTAGTTTATGTAACTGAGTAGAGCAATCCTGCCTGTGATTGATCAGAAGGGGGGCTGACCTTAAAGTACAGTTACAAGATCAAGCTCTTCAAACAGCACAGTGGGCTCAGTCATTGGTAGTGTACCCTTTTTCCTATGATACCTTTGTGGCTAGAACAATTCTTCAGTCGTGGCTCGTGAGGCATTGGTATAAACCTGGATGAGTGACTTTATAGACTAAGGAAGAAGTTGACCTGGCTGAGGAGCAATGAAGGTCTTGGTGTTAGTTTTGTATTTTATCTAACTAGAATTTCACACAAAATGCACAAGTTCCTCTTGGAACAGGGATTATATCCAAATATCCCCTCTTAGATGAATGTTCCAATCCATGCTTTAAAGGGTTAAATCTTTCCTTTCTCCAGTCCAAAATTCTGGGATTTTTTCTGCAGTGTGTTCTGCTTCTGAAAGCATCCAAGTAGGTACCTCAGTGCACAAGAGGGCTGCAGGACATGAAACCTGATCTGATGAAAACATGTCCCTGTGACCCAGCATTAAGTATCTAATCCCTCTGACAGGGTAAGGGTATAAGACCCAACTCTGCCATCAGGGTTTCCTATTAGATAACTTTGGCAGCTCACCATTCAACACATTGTCTACTTTGATTTTCATTCATAGGTTTAATGACTAAAGGGCTTAGGTGTTTTATTCAGGGGTGTAGATACCACTCAGGTACAAAATTTAATATAGTGACTGTGAAACTATATTGACCATAGTGTACATGACCATATTGACCTTCCTTTAGGGATCTAGCTCGTACTCTATCCTCCTTATTTTTGACTTCCAGTATTTAACAGACCTTTAAAGCCTGTAGCTTGTTTCTGTAGCCTAGCTGCTGTTGAGACAAAAGTCACAGATGGATAAGAAGCAGCAAGCAATTAGCAACAACAAATATTTGGGATGTTAATGATGTAGCTTGTTCTCACTATCTCCTAGCAAGGTATCTGGATACAGAACTTCCTCCTCCTCCTCTTCCTGCTGCCCCAAATTTAGATTTAAGTAAATTCAACAGATTATAGATGCTGCAATATGAAAATTAATTTATTTGATGCACGTACAGTTCAGATAATAGCCATGGGACATACCTACCATGGCATGGGATGTATATGCTTCATATACCTTTAGTAATGCATGTCAGTCTTTTTCCAGTATATTGTTTTTTATCTCTGTATTATATCAGAGTAGAGCCTTCCATGACCATGGGCCTTTCACATGGGATCATACCTTTTTTCTGCTGCGTAACCTGAAGAAATAACTAGAAACTACTAGAAATAAAGCAGTAACTAGTAATGTGTTACTGAGCACTAGTAGGCAAGCTAAATAAGAATCATTGCAAAAACACAGCACATCACTTATTCCCCGAAATAAGCAAAAGTCGAATATTTTGCCAATGTTATAAAGGTGTTGTTTTCATACTACAAACAAAAGTAAGAGGATTTTTAAAAGACAGCTTATCAAATGATAAATAAAAAAGATAAAATTACTTGCTTTCTTGTTTTAAGTACATAAGTACTTAAAAGTTCGGCACCTGTGTTCACAGATCAGTCTAGGGTCCTGTTTTGCAATCATAAGGTACGATATGCTGACTAAATATCTTAAATATAAAACATAAAATCCCATTCCAAATCTGAGAAATGCTAACAGTATTCCACTTGTATGTAGATGAAATATGCTTATTCTAACATTCAAATATTTACTCTAAATTCCAACTCTGAATGACTGTATGCATTAAAACGACAGACCCAGCTGTTTAACCTGTTGGACACAGGAATACAGCTGTTTTTCTGTAGAGATTGAAGTAACTGAGCTAAATTTTAGCTGGTATTTAGCAACTGTTTTAAATATATTATGCCACACACTAAAAGCCTACTAATTTTTAATGAATTTATATATTAATAGAGCCTCTCTATTTATCCCCTGCATTCTTTTTGCAGGTCATATTGACTCTCCTGGGCTCTCTGTTACATTTTTCTGCCATTCTCCAGAGACTGATTAAATCCAATGACTTTCTTCCACCCGTACTCCTGGGCCCATCGGTTATCTCTGACTTCTTTTCTTGCTGTCCAATCACCAGCTGAGCTGAATCTTTGACAACCAATCAAGTGTTTTGGTTTGAAATAAATGAAAGAAACCACTTTCTACTTCATATTACATACAGGAGATCACTACACAAAGGTTCCCATGGTTCCAGAATGTCCTGGCTCCCAGGTAAAACAAGCAAGAAGTAAAAGATTCCTCAAAGTGCTCACTCCTTGGAGTCCCCAGGATTCAATAAAAAGAACCCAACCAGGCTTTCCCCCTTCCATGGGGGCTGAACTGCTTAGCGTTGCTTGCAATAAGGCCTGTGTTCAAGATATTTAAAGTTATTTACCTATCTCAGATGCTTAAGCATTTGGACTACGTCTGATTTAGATTTCTCTAGAAATTATGTGTCTTTTAGGACCAAAGCTCCCATGGGATGTAAGCTGCAAATGAAAGTCTCTACCCTCAAATGGAATGCAAAGTAGCTATTATTTTGAGCAGAGAACCGCTTTCAGCTTAACTTAGTTGCAAAAGTAGGAACCCAACTACACACAGAGGTACTTCCAAACCCTGTGGATCAGAATTCTCCAGACAGTAACAGTAGTCCAATGGTTAAAGTACATCCTGCTGGAAGGAAGGCTTAGGTTTCATAAAGCTGAAGATACTCAAGTATCGGTCTGAAACCTGTGATTTAGTGGGTAGAGAATTTACCTAAAAGGACAGGAACCTGGGTTTCGGCCCTTGCTCTGAATTTTTTTAAATTTTGCTTTAAACAGTTCTAGGGTAAATTAGATTGAAGAAGACTTTGAACTGCGAACTGAATCTAAAGATTCTTCTTTCTGGCAGGCTGATTTTAATTTTTAGACTAAAATGTTTCCTATGTGTTTGTCTTCTCTGGCCCCAGGAATCTGGTATTTGACTGCATAGTGACAGTTTCAGCAGGACAGATGCAGGGTGTTTTTTTCACCTTTCTAGCCGTCTAACTGAGGACCTTGATCCTGTCAGAATATATTAGACACCACTCAAGAGCTCCTGCTGTACTGGGAAGTGAAGCAATATCTGATGTGTCTATCCCAGTGAGGCTGAAACACTGAACCACTTAGACCAGGGACTTGTCACACTGCAGAGACTAAACCACCAAAAGTAAGGGAATGTCATGCTTTTTAAAAAGTGCCTATACACATCATGAAAAGGCTAGGTTCTTTCAGCATTTGTGGTCTTCAGATAAAGAACAGTTTGCAATCATTATTTTGGATTTACACAGATTCAACCTCATCCTGCTTTAAGTCTAAGCCTAAGCTTTTTATTGGATCTAGCTCCTAATACCTATTGAATTAATTTCTTTATCTCAATGAACATTTAGCTCCTAAATATCTTTGAACATCTGGACCAGTATTACAGCCTTCTGTGTGGCTCCTTAAATCCTGTAGCCTATCACTATAACTCATGTATGGATTGCTGCCGAAAGTTGTCAAGGTATCCAGCCATCAACAAGCACATCAGCAAGATGTCACCCACACATTTGCTCACCCCACTGAATGCACCATTTCCACAATGCTCCAGAGTTTTTCCCCTGGAGAATAGGAAGGCCAAGACGTCTCCTGTAGCAGAGTCCCCTAATATCTTGAAACATGTAATTAAATTTTAAAACTACTTTAAAAGATTTGTTTCAGAGCTAAGTTAACAGCTAAATAACTTCACTATTATGTAGCTTCAGCCTTATATTGCAACCAAACCTTTCACAAGTGATGCGATATTTCACAGTGACAGTGAAACAAACATAACTTAAACTAACTCTTTTTCCTTCTCAAATTTTAGGGTGCAAGTAACATTATGTGGCCCTGGTACTTCTTTTAATATACTACCTATGACCATCATCCAGAAAATTGCTGAAGTGCAACATAATCTGTCCATCCTTTTCTTTCCAGACAAACTTTGGGCATGAGCCTACCTTGGAGACCCACGATGTTGGAGCAACAGAGTAGCCAGCATGCCTGCCCTGCGGGGCTCCTGCTGTGAGGGATCAATCTGGGCTCTCCTTAGCACAGATACCAGGCTTTTCTGCCTCACCCAAACTACACAAAGCAGCCTCACTGAACACCAGGGCTATGCCCTGTGTTTTCTCTTGGTGTTTGATTAGCTCTAGGTAACAAGCCATAGAAAAAGCAATAAACCTGGTTCAGACATGCTCAACACAGTCATAGCACTCTTCTGTAAAATTTATTTAATGCTTTGTAGATATGCTCAAGCAACACTGATGAAAAAATGTCATTCAAAGGCTTTGTCTGGAACAAAACTTAGTTCAGTGACATTCTCAGTCATGTTACATAATTCTCATTTACAAAACCTGAAAATATTCGTGCACATGACTGAATGGTAAGAGGTCTGCGGCTGTGGCCTTCGATCTCTTCAGGGTGGAAACAGCACATCTATTCGGCCATGCAGTTACATCCCAAAAGTTACATGATGTTACTGAAGTCAAAGCCTTACATTTTTCAAACAGGGGTACCACTGGAGATCTAAGTCAAAGCAATGAAATAAAAATTTGGAAAGAAATATTAACCTATTAACAGATGTCATATTTCTTAGAGCATTGACTAATTACACTAGCAGATTATCAACTGCAATGTCAGTACCAAAATACTGAGTTAGTTTTTATATCTTTCCTTGTGTTGTTATGTTCCACACAAAATCTTAGAAAAAACTCCGAGAAAAATATGAAGCTTTACTGCAAAAGAAATTAATGCAAGAAAATGGTGGTTTTAAGTACCAAAGAGGTATGAAGCATTGCTTCTCCATATCCTGCTAAGGAGCAACAGCTGTACTTCATTTTAACTTGACGTGCTTCAGAACTCATATCCGTACAGGTATTTAATGATCCAAACATAATGGTCCTATATAGTATAATTACTTATATGAAGGCTCAACTTCATATGTAATCTTTAAAAAAAGATGCTTCAGTGGAAAACTTACTTTGGTTCTAACAATGGATAAGCTCTTTAACAGTGAAAATGCTTTGGAGGGGTTGGAGACTATTGACCATGGATCTTGAGCACAGTTGACAATCGAAAAATGTTATTCCTTCTTGACAGACTCCTTGTTTCTTCCTCCTTCACAGTATAACCAAAACAAGGAGAACAGGTAGAGTGCAAGACAAACCATCAAATCATAGTGGTAGAGTGTGGCAGCAAATAGAACAAAGAAGAAGAAATAAAAGATTTTGCAAACAATATGTTTTAAACCTGGAGTCTCACTAGGTAACTTAAGTGCTTCACTCTTCTGGTTAGAAATATCTGCAGAATCAAAAATGTGCTGACTTTCCTTCTGTGAGTCATTGGGCCAGTTTAGTGTTTTCCCCTCAGTTATTAAATGTTCAGATTGAGAGCCTGTCCCTCCAACTTCTTCGGTAGGCTTACTAATTAAAACCTCTGGCCTCGATGACTTCTCTTGTTTGAACTCTGCTTGATGGAAAGATTGACCTATATTCCTTCCTCTCCCTTCTATAGAAATTGCCATGTCTGAAGTGGAAGGTACTTCTCTTTTTTCAGCTTCAAGAGACAGGTTTTTATTAACACGTGTCATTTCATCTGGTAGACTTAAATCGTACCCTGACTCAGCAGCAACCTTGTCAATGACTTTGAAGTCAAAGTGTCTATACAGATGCTCCGTATCTCCAGTCACAGTGGACCCTTCGGAAGATGCAGCAGAAGAGCTTTTATAATGGTAACTGGGCACAGTGTTTGTACCAGAAGGTGGCATTTTTGCTTCAGCTTTAGCATGTGAATAGGAAAGTGTACCAACGTGGCTTTTTTCCATACAGAGCTCTTCTGCCTCCTTACTGTATAGGTGCCTCTGCACACTCGGGGGACATTTAGATACTTCTGAGTACAAACCCTGCCCCAAACCTTCTGTCTTTCCTGTAGCAGAGGCCTTTACTGCTTCTCCTACAGGTAAAATATTGCCGACGTCTGGTTGTGCTCTGGCACGTTTTCCCCTGCTGTTGCATACAGACAACGTTTCTCCTTGCAGTGTTTCATGTATGCGTGCATTATAAATATCTAAAACTGCTTCCTTTTCAGATCCAGTGTCATATAATACACCCACTGTGTTGAGTTGACAAAGAGCATAATGTGAACCATCATTTCTCCCTTCATGTGTATCAAACGCCGCTTCCTTTTCCTCTGTGGGCCTGTCACTTAGTGCAGTCTCTCGAGGTAGCTTAGCAATTACTGCTTTTTCACTGGCAGACATTTTTTCTGGAGCACTTTCTGATGTTGTTTTAATTATATAAGCTGTACCTGCCTCTGCTTCCTCTGCAATACCTTGCTTGGAGACAGAAGACTCCTCACACCTCTCTGTCCCCTGGCAGGTAAACAGCCCCTCTGCGGCAGCAGTACCCCGCAACGCCGTGCCCCACCCCGCGCCCCACCGGACCTCGCTGCCCGGCTCTGGCCACCTCTGCTCCATGGGGCTTTCCTCCCTTTCCTTGCCCATCAGTCTTCCTTTATTTGCCTCATCTGACTTTCCTCTGTCTTTTAACCTTGTGAATCCTCTGTGTTCCCACGTGTCTTCGGCTCTCCTCTCATCCCCCAGAGAGGATGCCAGGGCATCCGCCTGTGGGTGCCCGGGTGCCTGTTTGGTGTCTTCGGCTGGCAGAGGTGTTGTGTTCAATGCTCTGGCAGTGTGTTTGCCGTGTGACCTGTAAGGCTTGGGTGCCTCCTCCTCGCCGATCAGTGCTAAGTCTGCTACTTCGATGACTTTCTTCTCTTTCCCTGTGTCAGTGTTGTAGTTCTTTCCTGACATTTCTCCAACTCCTCTTTTTTGCGTATATTGGCTTTTTATGGAATCTATAGAGACATCAGCATGCGCAAAAGTGTCAGTGTATAAATCTCCTCTCAAATGTACCTGAGCTTTGCTTTCAATCATCTTGATTTTTCCTTCATTCTTATCAATGTCTGACAACAATGAATCCAGAGTTTGGTGAGACATTTGAGGCACCTGGTGCTCCGGAGCTGGATTAGCATTGCCATCCAGCGTCCCTCCTATACCTGCGTTTAACTGCGTGGATTCATCATGCTCTGGGGAAATGGTTTCTGGTCGCGTTTCACAGGCCCCTTTCGAGGTGTCGGCAGCATCCTCACCGATGAATAACCTCTCCATCATCTTACTTCCCAAGGCACTATTTGCTTCATCTTTTGAAATATCTGTGTGACGGTCTCCTTGTTGGCTTGAGACAGTAGCCATAATATCGATAGTCTCATTCTGCTCTGTCCCAGGAAAATATTTTGCTGATAAAAGACTTTCACTGGTACCAATACATTCCAAAGACCGCTCACCGCTGTTTGCCAAGCCAGCAGTGACTTCCTTCCCTGATGGCTGACTATCATGGTCTCTTAGGCAATACTTCACTTTATCTTTTAATTCTCCTCCTATCTCTCGTGAAGTGTTTTCAGCTGAGGAACTGATGGGCACAGGGTGCCTCAGCAAGTTACTGCTTCTTTCTCTACAGGTTAGCTTTTTCTCCAATCTTTCCGTTTCACTTGCAAAATTAACTGGTTCTGTTGTGTATAAATTCCTTTCATCTCTGGAAGAGGTACCTCTAGCTCCTGTGAAGTGCTGATTTAGCTGAAACAATAGAATAGAAAAGAATGATCAAAAAGCACTTTGCAAAAATATGCCAAATGAAAGAGGCAGGATTTCGTTATGGAAAGTTTTGTTTTCAGTAACAAAGCTTTTACGGAAACGTGTTCCGAACCATTTGCAAAATTTGCATCGCATGTATTTTTTAACATAGGTAATGAGCTTTATGGTGGTGTTGAAAGGAACAGGAAATAAAATAGCATTCAGAACCCTCTGTCTTTATTCATGAGTTCAGTAAGCTGCTAGTGTATTTTCTACAAATTAAATCTGAAGAGAATATTCCCTTAAAGGGAGGCTAATTCATTCTCTACACATTCGGTTCTAGGTTTGGAGAGAGGGAGGCTTGAGGGGGGAGGATTGGTGCTTAAATGAGGGCATTGATACAGCACATCAAAGCCTGGTAATGTACAGTATTGTCCGGTAAAACAAAGACACGTTTCACACTGACAAATACTGTAAGGATTATCTGTGCTTCATTTCTCTCAGGGACCATTTTACAGGCTTCAAACCAGACTGCTTTTAGACAATCTGGTAAGACATGAGTTGGAAATGAGATTAGTGAAGTAAAAGGCCAGAAACTAATCACTCTCCTTCCTAGCTCCCAAATATCATATTGTATTATTCAGCTATGCCTGCTTGTCATTGCGCTCTCTTCTCACTTTAGCATAGTCACACCGATAGCACTGGCTGATCAATTAGAGGCTCGCTTCTCGGGCACCCCTTTATGCATTTGCACTTGCTGTAGATACCCCCATTACAGTTTCTCTTATTAATATGTTTTCTGCAAAGCCTCTGCAAACTATTAATAGTAAAACGTCACTCAAAGAAAAGTGAGGGAGCTAATGTCTCTGCAAATTCTGTTTTAATGACCCTCTGCCAACCAGTGCTCAAGTGTATTTGAGTTCTTCGGTGATGCCAACTGTCAGGATTTAACAGTGAGATGCCTGTGTTTTTTTCCCCTCCTCATAACTGACATTTGCATGATCTCAATAATTATATGCAAATCTTACGATTTCCCCTTCTTCTCACATAAGGCTCATGTTACTTGTCAACTGCACAGCTGTCTTGTGAGCCAATGCCTGTGCGTTTCAAAGATTTGGTTGTATTTCCATCTATTATAAGCCTTCATTGTTTAATTCATTAAAGAGCCCATAGTGCAAATTAACATTTAAATTATAGCTCCCCCTACATTTATTGTATGGACTACCCCAGCAATTGATAAACAAACGGTTACATTTGATCCTGTTTATTGTAACAGGGTGGACTGAGAACAACAAGGGATTCTAGAGGTCCTGCTTTTTATGTTTCACAATAAAAAGAAAGGGAAGTTGACTTTCAGGCAGTGAAAGGTCCCACAATAGGCAACAATTTTCAACTTTTTTTAAGTAAAAGACAAGAAAAGATTATATTCAAATAAGAGGAATTTATTCTCTCTCTATCAATAAGAAAAAAAAAAAGAACGTTTCTCATCTTCCTCCTGTCTGATTCAGCATTCACATTTTCACAGGTGATAGCTATTATAATCTATGATTATGAATCTATGCACCCAAATGATATGAGCTGAGAACAGACATTGAGAATAATAGATTGCTGTACGTCTCATTTATTGCCATTTTTTCTTTTATACTGAAAAATGCAAGCCAAACCACACACACATGCACACACACACAAATCCAAATAGATTGAATGTTCACTGAGTGTGAAATTTATTATTAACGAATTTAATGTCAAATACTGATATAGAAAAATCTGCTAATATAAATATATGTATTTATTTTGCTCATGCAGCATATTACACAGTTATCCTTTGAAAAACTCCAAAGGCAAACAGCACCATATCTATAAGAATTTTACCAAATATAAAGCATTTATTTAAGAATATTGCCATCCTAGAGACTAAAATGAGAGATTTTTGAAATGCTACTCTTCTAATTCCTTCAAACTGTCATTTAGAGCCTCTGGTAAAGAAGTAAAAGGGAGAAGTCATTAATTTAAGACCAGAAAAAGTTGATGCACTATACTGAAGTCAAAGCACCTTCTATTGTTGAATCAGTTAGAGATTCAATGAAAGTACAGACCAAGGCTTTACATTTGTAAATTAGTACATCAGTCAGCTCTGTTAAAAGGGGGTATTTCGCCAGCTTTGAAGCGTAAATGGATTCATATCATTTAATACTGTAGATATAATTGTATAACACTTACCAGCAACTCTAATTCTTTTTCATCATCTTCGTGATCACCCTGGTTGTATTCTGCATTTTTATCTTTTATATTTTCATTAGCTGGTTTGGCGTCTTTGTCTTCTGCTTGCGAATAAACAATCTCTGGGATGTTTGTGTCTGAAGAGTTAACAAAAACATACTTGAATAATTTCCATGAGGTTGTTTGTCGCACTATCTTTTTTTTAATTAACATGTGCAGTAAGGAAGAACTAATTAAACCGGATGTTGTACCTGAAGTCCTTGAATTATTCCATGTGTCATCGTCAGACGTTGCCAATATTTCTTCTTTGCTGTTTAACAAAAAGAAACTTCTTGTGTTATTCTGCAAAAATTGTTATTCTAATTCCTCTTACACTCAGCTATAAAAACTGTTCGTTAATTACACAAAATTTTGAATGCTGTTTGAAATTCTGAAAATAACTGATGTATAAAATGTAGTGGTTTTTTATGTGACCTGATGTTAAGTCTTGGTCAAAAAAAGAATTGGCCAAGAAAATGAAAATGTGTTGACCCTCTGATTACATTGCAAAGCTGATGGGTTTTCCCAGGCCTTTTCCGAGAAAGCAGCACAAAGGTGATTAGATGGGTCAGTGACAGGAGAGCGTGACTTTGGGGTCAGGCAAGGGTCTGGAAGGATATATGTGTTCAGAAGACTGGGCCTCTCTGTTGCTTATACGTTTCAAATACTGTATGTATACAGAGATCTCTGGAAAAAGACATCTTTGTTACCTGAAATAAATCAAAAGATTCTTCCTGTGTATATACAGTATAAATCCTGTTGCTAAGCTGTGCCTGGCCAGCAGGAACGAATTCTACTTCCCTGCAGCCGGTGCAATTTTTGCTGTTGCTTTGCTGGCTGTGAAAACAAAGGCCAAGTCCAACACAACAAACACCTACAGAGAGATGCTGAGTGCCTGCAGTCCTCATCAATATCAATGTAAAGTGATAGCAGTTTGAATTAGATGCTTATAGGGATGTAACCTTTAGTGGAAAAGGAGAGAAAAAAAAAACATAAAAAGAATGTCACTTATGTAAAATGTAAGTTATTATATCAGTCCTCTATGAGGAGCAATATTTTCTCTGTAGGTCTTAATTTATACGTTTTTCAACCAGCCGTCCACCTCTGTTACTGAAAATTACTTTCTAATTTTTAAATATTAATCTTTTCCCTTTCTATTTTCTCATAGCATCTTTCGTTTGAATTGATATAACATTAAGTCTGCCACCTAAACGCTTAATTCAGAAGGAGGATGCTAAATTTACACTTTCTTAAAAGAACCTAGACATCGACTGTCACCAACTTGTTAAAATCCAGTCTTTATAGAGATCGCCAGACTAAAGCAGACAGAAGATCCTGCCAGTCTAGCATCTGATCTCTGAGGCTGGCCGCCATCAGATACTTCAGGGGAAGATGTAACGTTCTTGTAGGAAAATACCTGCAGCAATTTGCATTGCCCTATTAAATTTTCTCTTAGGCTTTTGTTGTTAGAGACTGTCCTTGAAGCACAAGGTTTAACGCTCTCTCAAGAGTTCTTTTTCACTATTAATTGCAATAATGCTGAATATTCTTGCAGTTCATATGAATGTCATGTCACTCTTGAATTCTGGTACATGCATAGCCTCCGCACATTTCTCACTCTCCTACTCACACCAAGTTGTACTTTTCCCCTGCCAGCAGTTGCTATAATCTGCACTTCATCTTGAAGAGGCTGGCAGAGCCAGGCTCTTATTTTCAGTAGATCTGTGGGGTTTTGAAGGTAAATCATTGCTGCTTATTATTTATACATCATTATTCTTTTTTTTCTTTACTATTCAAATGCTTATCTTAGTGTTACATCTGGTTCCCAGTTTTCTTCTGCCGTTTTGTATCTTTTTAACCCACCTACTTTCATAAGCTAGACAATTGGTAGGCTGGGGCTTAACCCTGAGATAGAAGCATTAAAGCATTTAGGTGCTAATAGAGTGTCTGCAAAGGTCCCAGATCAGGAGCCAAGATACATATAACACATGAGCTGAGTCAGTCACCCCGAAATAATGATCCCAAAACCACATGGGCACAGCAAGGAACCTTCTACTACTATCAAATGGGGGTGGGGGGAAGTGTCTTGAAGCTTTTCTTTGAATGTAGCTGGCTACCTGCAGTGTACAACTCTGTGGACACAACTTTCTGGAAGCAGGGATAGAATCCTTTGCTGCTAGAAGGAGCTCTCATCTACTTCTTAAAAGAATGGAGTTTGATATGTCTTTTTTTCTTCCAGGAGCATTCCCAGAAGAAGGGGAGATGCTGATGCCCATATCTAACATAATAGTCTACTGACAGTCAGAACTCACATCCAAGATGCAGCGACACTTTCAGTTTCTATCACACCTTGATGTGATTAAAAACCCCACTGCACATACATCCAAAAAAGACCCAGATTACCAGGATGCGGACCATTTGGGGAGAAACTGGAGGGCAGATTTGCCTACTGCTCTTGAAGTTGGATGTACAAACAGGATCCTTCTTCTTTAGTTTACTCTTCATTCTTTGTAGAAAAGAGAAATTGGATTCTACCCCCTGTTCCCTGTGTTCTCTGCCCAGTGATAGTTTTTGGTTTTGTTTAGCAACTTTCAGTGTAAAACATAGACACAGTCTTTGAATAAGGATGCTAAGGAGGAGTACCGATTTTCTGAACCTTGAAATGAACAGGTATAAAGCGGCTTCAAAGCTGAATGTTTATGGTCATGTGCCAGGATGGAGTTTAGCTTATCTAGCCTTAATTTTCTAAGCATCTATGCTCAGACAGTCGTACACGTCACACCTATCATCGGTGGGGAGAGATTAATGCTTCTGAAGGGAGATTCAGTCCCTCTGCCATGGACATCACAAGTGAGCTGGAGTGAAATATCCTTCCAAGGAAGTACTCTGCCTCTGGAGGAAACTGATCATAAAGGGAACATACAGTGACTGTCTTAGGCTGGAACCATAAGTTTTAGATAACTGAAATTAGCTGAGTGACCCTCACCTTGTAGCTCTAAATTCAAACTGGAACATAGCTATTGAGTTTTAGTGGCTGGGGCTGTAACACCCTGTGCATGACCTGAGACCCTTAGCTTTACTTTTTTTGTAGTCAGAGTTGAATTTGTCCTCAGTTCTTGTTCTAGTAGCATCTGGAGCCCTGGTCTGCAAGTTTCTTTTCACAACTACAATATAGGTAATAAATAGCAATGGTGATACAGTCTCACAGCCTGAATCCACACTGGAGGGCTTGTAATGTTACTTCTTGCATGTTGCATTGAATTTTATAAAGATTGCCGATTTATAGCCCTTTATTTATGCACACTTGTCCTGCAAAAACTTAAGTACAGGGAAAGTCAGTGTACCAGCTATTTTCTTTATTTTACTTCTACATCAGATATATCTATCCTCATATAATTATTCTAGTGGGAAATTTAAAATTAACCTAAATTGAGGATGTTGATACTGCAGTCTTTGATGATCACAGCATAAATCAGTAGTCATTTAGCAGCACTACTTCAGTCTAAGGAGTGATATGAAGATGCAGAGACTACGGGTGCATAAAATTAGAAAACAATCTCAAACATATATGTACACCCTAAATATTGAAATACTTCCCAAAACCCAATAAAAATTATTCCCTTCATCAAATAGTCGCAATTAGAAGGTGTTTGTCTAGTTAGCAAGATTTTTGACTGACTGTTTTTTCACCCTATTTCTCTGAAAAGCTCCTAGCTCACTATCAGAATTCCATGAGCATATTTTTTAACTACAATTTTAATCAAGCTTTTGTGGAGGGTTGTCTAAATGTGCCTACATTGTGCAGTGAGAGATACAAAATTTGTGTTCTGTTTAAAAACATCTACTTTTACTTTTAAGTGGTCTGGGCATTCTGACAACGCAAGCTAGAAAAATCCATAACATCAACTGATGCAGTTCCCTTCCAGCATAAGTACCTGTATACCTGCAGAAGCTCACTTGCTTTTTATCCTTCAGCTGAATGGGGCATGCCTTCATAAAGTAAATCAGGAACTTAAGAATTTCTACCAGCTTCAAAAAAAATACTTATGCTTATATGGTTCATTCTTCGTGGAATTACCATTCACTTGGACTGAGTGACAAAAAGAAAGGAGGAATGAAAAGAGGTTATCACTATACATTTGCATTTAGAGAGAACAAATAGGAAATTCAGGGACTAGTTAGTACTGAAAATTTGATTGACTTTATGCAAAGGAGTTCAGAAGTCCTAAAGTTGTGTGGAATTGGCATCCCAAACAGAGAAAAAATGTTAAAATTGAACCCTAAAGATGTGAGGAGTAGATAGGCAACATGAAAAGTGATAAGAAAAAATAATTAATTTGCAATTAAACAATATTCCTTTGCCTTCAGAAAAGCTTGGGATAAAGTAAGACCTGTCAAGGCTTTGGAATTAGTATTTTTAAGTTAAATAGGGATTTTTTTCAGAAGTGAGGTTTGAACAAAGTTTCAGATAACCTGTTTGTAAACCCATCAATCAAAAAACTTCTCCTAAACGTTTCCACCATAATGCTAGTAGTGGGGCAGAATCTTACAGGAACAGAGATCTTATATGGCATAACTGATAGGAACAAAGTTTTAGAAAATATTTCATCCGGCCTGGGAACAGAACTTGGTGTTCAAATAAACTCCAATTAAGAGGAGCAAGTAATCTTCAACCCAAAATACTGAGAGACTCAACAGAGGAAATCACGTATTGGTTTAAAATCTTCGCTATTCGAGCCTAACAAATTGGTCCTGATACTACTGTAAAAGCATCAAAAGAGTAAGAAAAGTAGTAGCTATATTGAGGAAATAGAAGAGAAGTAGTGTCAGGGCAACTGCAGGCCCAGGTGTCTTAAAAAAGTCTTCACAAAAGATTTAGAACAAAACTTAAATGAGATAATAAATACAGATAAATGGAAAATGGCTGAAAAATGCTAGACTCACCTGACAATATCTGTCTTTGGTAAGATTACTATATTTCCCTTGTCTAAAAATCAGTTATCTAATCTATCTGGACTTCATTAATGCATGTGTTGTGCAGCCACATGGGAAATTTATTAATTAAACTGGAGAAGAGGGAGATGAGTACAAGAGCTGGGCGGTGGGAGAGGGACTTGGTGCCAAACGGGGCCCTGTGAGCTGGGCTGCACGGAGCTGGAAGACGTTGCCGGGGAATTGGTGAGGACCGGTCGTGCAATCAGACTTACTCAGTCATGTTATTACAGACCAAGGCACAAAAAGTCAATGTTAAATTAAATCTGTGGCAGATAGGAAGTTGGGAGATATCACCAACACAGAAGAGGATTGAAAGAAATGGGTGGCCTGGAGGATCAGCATAATAGATATGGGACGAAATTCAAAATTATAAAGTGCCAGGTTATACTAGAAAGACTTTCTGCCACAAAATGAGGACTCAGAAATTGGAAGAAACAGATGAACAAGAAGAGTCTGAGTTTGTTTTTGACAGAAAACACTTTCAAGCCAGCAGCATGAGATGGCAGTGGCAACAAGGAAAAGAGAGTTCTGCAGGAATGTGTTGGAGAAGATATTCCCAGTAATGAAAGATTTCCAAGAAATATTCATGTCACAGCACCAAGCACTGGAAAGAACTCCTCTGGAACATTTGTATACAATATTCAAGGAAGATTAATTCAAACTGGAACAGGTGCAGAAGAGGACTACAAGAAGACTGGCAGCATGAAAAATCTATATTAAACAAGGAGACAAATTGAGTATTTCTATTTTCAGCCTAGCAAAATAAAGTCTGAGAGGAGAAATAAATGCCTTCTCTTAACATAGCAAAGGGGTAAATACTGACAAGGCAGAAAAGATATTAAGTAGCAAGTATCTGTTAATGTATTAATAGATAGATATCACAAAAACATTTGTTGTGAAAATTTAGAAGAAGATCTGTAAGCATTAGAAAAGTATATCCTGTAATTTTTCCGTGCAAGTACCAGGCACGAGAAACTGAGAAGGTCTCGGTATGGAAACATGGATATATTTTTGTGAACAGGATTATGCAACACATTTCCTAAGGGATAAGACTTCATGGTCCCATAGTCTCGGTCCATCCCTATTTCAAATGCTCCTATGCAGCTATATGCCCTGAAAGTTACGCTTTCGGAAGCACACATTTCACCGTGGAACCGCAGGTGCTTTGGTCTGGCTGAAATAGATTTGGGACTATAGCCAGTAGCTACTAATCTCTTCATAATGAGTAAGGTTGTTATGGCTTGTTGTGGTTTTAATTCACACACTGATATTTGGCAAAAGTTGTGTCTTTATGTTTGTATAACCTGCAGCACTGTTCACATCGTTCTGTGTTATATCCACTTTTGCTAGATCTTGATACCTAAATTACAAGATATTTATTTTACAGAATGTGGGAAAAGGCTAAAATTGTTGGACTACAGGATATGGAAAGAAGAAAATGTACCTATAAAACTCTTGAAATAAATGCAACTTGAACAATTTTATACTATCTCATATTTAAAAGAAAATGTAGGAATATGTTATTTATTCTGAAATTTAGAGAGGCGTATGGATGTCGAAGTATTTAAACAATATATTTCTCAAATATTTAGCTAAAAAAATGCACGGGAAAAAGGTTTTCAATACAATTTTATTTAAAAATCCAGGTAGGCTTAGGGTCTCACAGCTTCTGGTTTTTGCTTCAAGGTGGATTCAAAATCAAAACAATCCTCTTCTACTCTGAAGTTGAGGTGAAGCTAAAACGTTCTCATGAAAGGAGCTGTCAAGAATGAAGTTGCCAACCAAACAGTAACTCTATTTTATTTTCAGGTCAGATTTCTAAATCTAAGAAGAGCCTAATAGAAGCAGCAACCCTCAATACAACTAGTGCTTTTGGTTTTAGCGCCAAAAATAACGAGTCTTGCTGAAGAACGATGCCACTGGGATGTAAACAACATACGAGATCTTTGAAAAGAAGTAGTTAAATGTGTCAGCAATGCTTTACTGAGAAGCAAAAGAGCAAAGAGTAAATGCTCTGGTTTGAGATGTCACTGAGGCCAAACAGGTATCCTGCACAGAACTGTAACACCACGAAGCTGGGAAGAAGAGTGGCAAGTAGGGAGGGAAGGGCTGGCAGCTTGGTTTGTTTAGTTTTGTATCATTAGCAGCAGATGTCATGTCAAAAGTAAGTAGAGAAGGAAATAGAAAAATTTATTTTTAAAAATCAATAACAAAAATTCTTTTTAAAATTTTACTTGCTTACTGAAAGCAGAAATCTTGTGAAAGGTTTGGAAGAGTTGGGTTAAAAAAACATTGATGAGAAACTAAATAAAAGATTCTCCACATGTAATTCTGAACTTCAGTAGTATCATATGCAATGTCATTCAAAACCCACAAACTGCAACAAAAATAAATTTCTAAGGAGCAAGGAATTTTGGAAAGCAGTAGGAAAGACTGTGTATATGTAAAGTTCTAAATGGGGCTTTAAAGTTGTATTAAATCGTAAAACTCAGTAGAGTAAGAATTCAATCCATTCTTTACTAACATAACCCTTCATAATAGATGGCTTACTGGAAGATTACATTTAAAATATTTCTCTATACTAGAGCAGGGGAGAAAATGTTAGCAAAACCAATTCATGGAGAGAAGAAAATACAAAAAAGGAAAAAAACTGCTACTATACAAAAAAAAAGTTAACAACATAAACTTGATCCTAGTCTCATTATCCTGGTGAAACTATCACTGAAGACATCCCACTACCATCCGGGATCAAGATCCAAATCATGTCCTGACCTCTCTATCTTTGTACGACAACTCACAAAAGGGGTTCAGGAGCCACTGAGGATCCTGGTGTGGATCTCCAAAGTGCAGACTTTGACTGCTCTTGAATATATGAACTAAATATTTAACATGCAAAGATAAACTCGTTCCTTGCCTCCGTAAGGCTCAGTCCAAAACTCACTGTAGGGACAAGTTTCCTACTGATTTAAATTAATGCCTGTGTTATCAATCGCTGAAGTTATACTCTCATAACACAACCACTCCACCATTTCTTATCACATGTGGTTCCAGCACCTTATAAATATTAGTCTCAAGCTCCGGTGCTGCCAGAGAATTCACAGCTCAGCTTGAGAAGGGGAAGTACAATCTTGGCTTGAAGCCACCTTTATGCTCCTCACCTCTTCGTGCCTCCTGTAAGGTGGCATGGAGATGACAAAGAGGCTGAGGATTATCTGCCTGTGCACCGGCATATGAAGGCATATACCTTATTTCTCTTTTGGAGAATTTCTAAGGCAGAAGACTGTGCCTGCTGGAGGTGTGACAAAGAGCCTCCTTCCCGAACCACGCTTGACCTCTTGTTTCTGAGTGCTTGAAAATTGAAAGGCTACAAAATGTCTGCAGCAGAAACACGTGTTGGGGGACATCCTTATGTGCAACCACGGATGTGTTGTGGAGAGAAGCTGCTAAGTGCTCAGCTTCCCGGGAGCAGACGGGTACCACGCACAGGGGCGGCAGCAGTGCCCAGCAGTGCCTGACAGCCAGGTGGGTGGGCAGCACGATCTGGCCTTGCCCCGAGATCCACCTGCAAGTTCTACCTACTGAGGATTTGAGCGAAATCTGTAGCTAAAGAAGAGAAAAAAGTCTTGATAAAGCTAAGGAGCAAAATCATTGTTATTGCAGGAATTGGCACTTATTTCCCATTCATTTACCTGCACATTTTGTCTAAACGAAGGCAGAATATTATTTTTATGAACAGTATGCTCTCGTTTGGAATTGACGCTAATGAATGCAAGGCCCTTTCCCCCTCTTGTTTGTACCATCAAATTAATTAGCTCTATTGTGACATCAGTATTGTTATCAAGCAGTTCAAGGCTTGAGCATTTTCCTTTCTTTTTCTAAAGGGCATCTTCAGTGCCCTTTATCTACCATAAGAATCATGCATCACTTGTATTTTTCACAACTAATGCTGTTTATTATAAAAACTGATTGCGATGTGAAGATTGTTATACTGTGTGGCAAATTGCCCAAACAATTACTGTAAATGCATGAGCCATAAACTGTACTGCCAAGGACACTGGTAGGTTAGCTCCTATAAAAGAAACAATTAGAGTCTGAGGTGAAAATAATAGAGATGAGATGACAGTTATTGAAAAGGCAGAACATCCAGTTTAATGTTGTAAATATAGGTTTGTGGATTACACTGATGGTTTTAAAGTGTTTATGGCTTATTGAATGGAATAGAATATTACATACTTTAGAACGGGGCCATAATTATTATTCCTTTTTAATTGTGATGTCTGATGCATTTGTGAGCAGTTGTTGAGAACATCCTCACATTATTCTGATTCTAGTTCTAAATTATCATCCTGCTCCAAGGGTTTTTTTCTTTTTTTTTTTTTATTTTACTTTTTTAGCATTTTGTTGTTCAGGGTCTGTTCTGAACAAAGTATTTTCTCCTGAGGAACTTAGAGTGCTTAGAGGGTTACAGCAATAATTATTTCAGTTTCAGCCTACACACTTCACTGCTTTAAATCATCATTAGAAGTTTCATCCCTCAGCAACTCCTGCTGAGACAGTCTTAAACTCCTAGAAACCATTAAATAAGAATAGCTTATCTTTATAACAATTTGTATATAAAGGTATTGATAAGAATTTGCTAGAAATTAAGGGAATATCTTTTTTTCTTTGGAATCATCTAAATACAGAATAAGGTTGTTTATAATTTCTAAAGAATTTCAATCATTCATATCAGATTTGCAGCATATGAGGATTAGGGTGCATAAAAAAAGATGTGCACCCTACAAGAAGACATGCTGCGATGGACTGTGGTAGATACGAAGAAAATACAAAAAAAGTGACATTACAGTATGAGAAAAATTAAACAGTCCTCTGCTCTCTTAAGATAGGACATAGGGATAAAACACAATGAAAGAAAATTCAAATGTTAGGCCCTAGGGAGAGCACTAAACACAGAATTATGACTGGCCAAGAAGGCAGAAGGTGTGGGGCAGTAAAATCAGAACCGAGGAGAGTCTGCCTAGGGTTTGCAGAAGAGGGCAAAATGAGCAGCAGAGCAAAGATAGCAACCAGCAAAAGGCAGTCGGTGTCAACACTGCAGCATGTGAGAGCTCTGAAGCACCCAATCCATTAGTAGGGGGGAAAAAAAAGCAATAAAGTGGCTCTGCAAGGAAGTTGCACAGAAACTAAGTGCTTAGCTGTACCACCTTTCAGGGAAATGTTCTAATTTGTTTTCAGGCTTTTACATACTGATAAGAGAAGCCAAACTTAATGCTAGGTAGAGGCATCGCAGCTGTGTTGCAAACTGATGGCACCAGGCTGAAGTTCAGGGAGGTGTTGGAGGTCCAGGGAGGTGTTGGGGAGCCGAGCTCAGGACGTGGCTGGGCCATGGGCCTGAGCAGCTGAAATAACTGCCTCCTGTGAAAACTCAAAGTAGAGTCCTGAGGACTAAACCTTAGGTACAGCAGAAACAAACAGCTGCACAAATTACAGACAGACGAGGACTGCGGAGAGCAGTGTGAGTGGTGGCACGCAGCATGGCTGTCGGTGCTGACGACAATGCAGAGGGCGACTGAAGCCCAGAGATCACCAGTCCTCAGCCCTGGGCTCCTAACGCACACTCCGAAATTGCTATTTGCCAGATAACTTTACCTGAAAATGCAGCCAGTTCCTACCTAAGAGCATGTCGGCTTCGAATGATCCCTCCTTGTGGAGATGTCATGCTATGCGTGCCTGAACCACGACGTTGCTATTACATGTCATGTGTGGCAGTGTCCTTGCCTTCTGTTTATACAATTAATTATTTCACGAGGTATTTAAAAAATTGAAGCACAACAGAAAGAAAAATAATTTAAGCAACGCAGAAGTCAGTAATTTAAATTACGTTGTTAGATTCCAGACTGAGACTACACAGGAAAAGATTCAGAAATTAAAGCAAAAACTGCAAAGAAAATCAACAGCCATAAATAAATGGCTGTGTGAACATTAAGCAAAAATTACTGAATAATATTTAAAAATATTATAGCGTTACAAGTGATCCTATTAGAATGAAGCTGTACTTAAAATCAGCGCCCTTATGACAAATCTAGACAGGATTGATTTTCTTACATGACCTTCAACCACCAGCAGTGTTAGAGAAGGCTCAATCTAGTTCTTAGTAAATAGGCGTCACCAAACAAAGAGGACTGACACTAATTAGCTCCCTTGTTGATAGTGAAGACACAAGAGAACAGAGGCAGGGAGACCAAGTGACCCGCTCATTGTTAGAGCAGTAGGTGAGGATATTTGCACGCTGACCTGGCAATGGAGACCTGCACCGCCAGCTACCATTTGGAAACTACGCCGCGAATAGAAGACTGTGTTATCAGGAGAGTCAGTCTGGCAACTTCCGAAAGCATTTTGCATGATAATAGAGTCACAAAGAACCTCTCCTTAAATGTTTGGAATCTGAGGAAGAGAATATCAGCCTGTGGTGTTTCTCCACCTCAAGGAAATACTCCTTATTTTCCAACATCTCACCTAAGAAAAAGGGCTGACATTAGAAGATGAGAAAAGGTGAGTCTGCAAAAGGACTGTAAAGGACCGTCAGTAGCTTCTAAACAAGGAGGCATTGGAAAGGAAGTTTGGAAAACAAAGTAGAAAAAGATGTTCAGAATAAGCAGTATATAGTATGATGATTAATAGTATCGAGGGGGACAATTGATCAAGAGAGCAGCTGTAAGGGAATTTGAGTGTTTTTTCTGAAAAGATAATTCCCAGTAGGGTTCAGGCAATGTTTGTAATAAACCTATTTTTATTAAGATTATTGGATTGGTGCTATCCAGGGGATTATATTTTCCAATTACTAATATTTTCATTTTTCAGTCTTAGTTTATGATTGAAGCAGGGACATAGGTGGCACAGAACAAAATGCATTGGCCTGGTTTGGGATGAGAATAATCATAGCCTCAAAGCAAACAGAGTCCCAAGAAATTAGTCTTTATTTTCTAGCTCATTAAAAAAGACCTTGAGCTTTAATGGCAAAACATTCGTACAATTATTATTTTTATAAATATAGATGTATATCTGTTCATTTGAAGATTTTAGTGCCATACAGTCAGAACCAGAAGCCCGACTACAATTTAGTGCCAGGCCCAAACCTTTAATATAGCCCTGTCTGTCCCCAAATCTCATGACTGTAGGTATGAAGACTGCAGAAAATCCCATGCATAATAAGTCAGTTATATCTCAAATTAAGCTACAACAATTAAGAAACGTAAGATTGCCATTTTATAGCTCTGTCACGATCGTTGTACCTTATTATGATATCCACACAAAAAGGTTGAAAAGAAACCAGTTCAGAAGTCTTGTTAGACAGCTGTTTTATACACAGATTGGTCAGAAAATTGCATAAGTCCTTTGACAGGATGGGCCAACTACTTCAGAAACAGAGAATCTCTTTAGGAAAGGTTCCCCTGGACAGGGTTGGAAGATCTATTGACAGCTCCATTGTGAATTAGTAATGCAGGACCTTACTACCGGGGTGCCTATCTCCAGGGTCAAGTGTTTGGAAAGATGAAAAGGTGAGTCAGGAGTCAAGTTTCCCAAGGGCTAGGCTTGGCCTAAGGTCAGAGCATACGCTTCTTAAGTTGCTATTTCATCTGGAAGGTGCAGGATCAAATATCAAAATGGTGTTGTAGAAAGGAGCTGGGGGGTAGAGCCTCTCTGTTCTTCCCTTGCTTCTTTCTCCCACTGTTTTAAACGATGGAAGGAGAGAAAAGCAAGTACTATCAACAGGTCTTGCACTTCTCCTACGTTGTGTCCATTTTGAACGTATCTGAGAGGAAAAAGACCTTAGCTTATGTGGCACCCAGTCTTTCCCTGGATACCATGTGGAAAAAAGTAAAGAAGGAGCAATCCCCTACTGGCATGTCAGAAGACAGTCATTTCCTAAAGCTGACCACAGTATGCTGAGGCACGTATGCAAGAAGGTGACAGATGCCTTAGAGAGACTGTAGATAGACAGATGGCAGGCAGGTGAGACTAAGACACAGATACCACCCTTCAGGAGGAGAACAGAATGGGTGACCACAGAAAGCCTTAACCAGTAGTTCTTGACAGAGGACAACTATGATCTAAATCTTGGAAAGCAATTGTAAATTCACTAAGTATCTCAAGAGGATAAAGTTCTCAGGTGTTATCATGACAAGAACAGACTTTTGTAACTCTTTTTTTTTTTTTTCACGTCCTGTCTTAATACCATACAGCAAGAAGGCAGCTGTGTGATAGGTATCAACATTCCTATCAAGAAGATCTGAATATAACCTAGGAGACACTGGTGCAGATTTACTAAGGTAGCCAGGGAGAGAGAAAGACTGACAAACTCCCCAACTCTCTGCCACGACATGAAGCAATCCAGGCGTGAACATCTTATGCTTATCATCCAGCAGACATAAACGTTATTGTAGGGACAATAATTATGCATCAAAGCAAAATGTAAATGCAAATCCACTTGGTGCCCCTAAGTGCAAGGCAAGAAAAACCTGTCAGCTTTACCTAGTTCAGATTCAATTGCATAGCTCAGTGCTCTTCAGCGTTCTTTAGGACTGCTATTAGTAACCAGTAGTAATAAATCTTTGGGTTTAGTGTCAGAGTATCAGCTGGTTCTGCAGATCAGGACGAGAGTGGAGAGACAGTCAGAAAACCAAGCCCCCCATTATGCTTTGGCATATCAGCTAATATTTTCGTGTGTGTCACTGAAGGCCTGGGGATCAAATAGCCACTTCTAACATGCTGCCATGGTTTTTAAAATGTCCTATCTCTTCCTTTGCCCTAAGGCAGGCACCGCATTTAACTTGCAAACTATTTGTTAGGATCATTTTTTCTACCTTTCCTAACTAAGAAGATAATCTATATTTTGTCTTAAAAGCAGCATGGGTGATTGGTTCTCTGGACTTTCAGTGTAGCTGAACCAATTGCTTCAATTTCAGAGCTGCAGTGCAGTGGCTGGATCATGGCTTAAAGTTCATAATCAGAATAAACAGCTCAAATGACACTGGTAGTGAATGCATTGATTAAATATGACTCCAGTGCTCTCAGTTAATGTTTCACTGACTTTAAACATCTTTTGAAGACTAACATTTAGCCAAGTCAAGGTGAATGTAATGGAACAATTTTTTTCCAACTGAACATTTATGAACTACGATACCTGAACAGCGGACAAGAGACAGAGTCATTACCAGCCTGGTTAAATTTGCAAAACAGATATCTCCCTCAACAAAAAAGTCATTGAACAATGGAATATAGGAGTTCATTTAGCAATATATTTCTATTTGTCCAAAGATCCTTAATCAATGATCTGAAAGAGTGTAGAAATAAACTCCGGTCCTAAAAATATTAACATTCAAGGAAAGTTTTACACATGCAGAGTTCTACAGAGTTCAGTGAGACTCCTGATGTTCATTACATTATTTATTGTGCCTATTGCAGGATCAAGCCAGTTGCTGCATTAAAGATAGGCGTCAGTTGTAATAGTGTTACAGTATTGGCATATTTAAATAAGCTGATGAAACTGTAGCAACTGCAAAAAAAAATCTTAAAAGTGTGAAGCCAAGTAATGCATGTATAATTACAAGTACTTATCATATGGTTGAGAAATGCTAGGCTACAAAGCATCAGTTTTATATGGTTTTATGTAAACAAGTGAAAAATCTTAATAGCAACCAATATTTCCTATACATTCAAGCACAAATTTCTATTCTGTAATATTGATGAGAGCAGCTTCTAAGGCAGATCATGGAAGGCAATGAGAAACCACTGGTACTAATAAGATCCAGAGTAAATACTACACTAAGTGTGCCAGTAAAACAAAGTGCTATTTTCATATGTTGTTACTTAAGAGTTTAGGAGCTTATTTTAGTATTCCCAGTGCAATAAATCGATGGCACATGGGTAGCACAGTTCATAATCGCCAAAAGCAAAAATAAGACCGTTTCAATCTTCAGGTGCTCTCCATTTAGGAGACCACGTGTATAGTTAGCAGGTGTCTATTTGCTCTGTTTCTTTCACCTGTTTCTTTGGTATTTCTGTGACGGTATTCAAAGTCTTATATCATCAACTTAGATATCTATCTTTAGGGTCTTTATTATATTTCATAGTTCAAATAGTAAGTATGAAATATTGTAATTAGACAAATAGCAAAAACACCATTGAGCACAGTTCCTGGCCAAGTAGGATTGTTCCCTGTAGCACATTTTTCAAGTGGTTTATCTTAGCTTATTTTAAATTACTTTAGAGAGTGAGGCTGCAGCAATTTCCTTAAAAGATAACTCTAGAGTCTCCATTAAGAAGCATTCCTAATACTCAGCCTTAGTTCCACAGCTTGCTTTTTCTCTGCTTGTCTGAATAACATATTTTAGATCACCTTAAATAATTATCCTGTGTCCCTGATAATTACGGTCTTCAAGTACCTGGAGAAGTCTTAGTTTGGTGCCAGTGCTACCTGTTTTCCACAACTGACAAAGACTGGCAATGACCAGAAGGCAAGAGAGGGCTGAGAATACTAGATCAGATTAAACAACAAAGGAGTCCTGCTTTTAGCTGGCTCCCAGTGAATGGATAACTTCTCTAGCAGCAGCTGCTCTCCTGGTAAAAACAGTGACTGCAGTCACTTCCTAAGAATAGCAATAAACTTTAGTCAAATCCCATATCTGTATGCCGATCAAGGTGTAACTTGTGACTTGAGATGCCAGAAAAAACCTTGAGATTATATAGCAACGTACAAAGAAGACGTGTGTTCTAACACCTTTTCTGCTCTGCTTTTCCCTTTCTGATTATGATGTGCAAAAATCAAAAGAACGAGGATTAAAAAGGAATATAATTTAAATGCCATAATTTAAATGGACCAGCTGGGAATAATACAGTTGTTCCTCACAGCAAAGTACATGCAAAGATATTTCCAAACATCTTCCTCAAAGTCTTTGATTTTTTTAATCATATGGATTTGTGGGAAAGGCTGAGAGGAGCCGATGCAGAACCACGTTTCTCGGGGCAACCTAGGCACTGGTCTGCCATCTGCCTGGGGAAGACAGACTGAGCACAGAGCAGTCCTGCCAGGCTGGATCTTCAGCAACTTACTTCCTTTGCCTTCCATCAGAAAAGGGATGAGGCAGCAGCTGCAGACAGAAGACTATTCATGCACGCAAGAGATTTAGTCACTGGCAATTGCTTTAAAACCATTCAGTACTTTTTTATGATCCGAGGGCTGGAGTATTTCTCCTAGGAAGACAGGCTGAGAGAGTTGGAGTTGTTCAGCCTGGAGAAGAGAAGGCTCTGGGATTGCTCTTCTAGCAATCTTCCAGTACCTAAAGGGGGCCTAGAAGAAAGCTGGAGAGGGACTTTTACAAGTGTGTGTAGTGATAGGACAAGGGGCAATGGCTTTAAACTGAAAGAGGGTAGATTTTGATTAGATCTAAGGAAGAAATTCTTCACTCTGAGGGTGGTGAGGCACTAGAAGAGGTTGCCCAGTGAAGTTGTGGATGCCCCATCCCTGGAAGTGTCCAAGGCCAGGTTGGATGATGCTTTGAGCAACCTGATCTTGTGAAAGATGTCCCTGCCCATGACAGGAGGGTAGGAACTAGGTGATCTTTAAGGTCCCTTCCTACCCAAACTGCTCTATGATTCTATGATTTATGCTGCTGATGTTGGCATTGGCAGCCCACAGAACTGGGATTTTTAATCTGTCTCATCACGCATTATATGTAGAGCAGCTCTTGTATGAGACTTCCCCATATTTTGTGTTCGATTTTAAAGTGGCATCACGGAGAGCAGTGAATTGATGCACTAACATTCAAATAAAGATACAGTCCGGCAATTATGAAATAAGCACAGGACCAGCATCAGTTCAGAGCGATACACTTGTAGGCTCAGAGAGGTAAGAGGGGGTTAACTCTGACAGTTATGACAGAAATACTGGCCTCCCTCCTTGTCAGAGGACAGGAGTCCAAATGCACATTAGCTTTTTGTAAAACAATTTTCATACTTATCAGCCACTATCCTTGTGCTCTTGATGCCACTGCTCTCTTGACAGATGGCAAACTAGGTCCGAGCACAGAAACAGGGTACAACCTCACCAGCCACAGGGGGAAATGGTTTGCAGGTGGATATCACTGCACCGTGCAGCATGATCTACAGGAGTTTGCCTCAAGGAACACACAACCAGTCTCTGTCTGATCAGACCAATGCAGTAACCTGGGGTCCACAACAAATTCATGTGGTCCAAACCTGAGGACCAGGAGAAATTTGTGTGCAGAATCATCATCCATGTCCCAAAAGCATGAGAGTCAAACAAAAAGAGGAACGAGTGGAGCTGATAAAATTAATCTACATTTTTCCAAGAGTTTAGACATGTATATATATGATAGAAATTGGGGTTATTTACTGGCAGAAACTCTCTTTTCCAGTGAAAGCCCGCAAATTTTAAGAGTCAATTTTTTCCTGCAAGATATATTTATAAGTATGTATAAGTTAAATGCACACTTCCAGAGAGACTAAAACATAAACTAATTCATTCAAACTTCTTTTTTCAAACTGTATTTTGTGCCCATGAAGCCTTTCAAGAATTTTGAAAAACGCAAAAATTGTTAACGTTTATGGTTGAAAGAATTTTACCTTGGTAAAATACAGTTAGAAGCAAATACTTTATGAAACTTTAAGAGAAGACTATTTTTTCATGCCTAGACATAGAAGAAAAAGCAAAAGCAAATGAAATATGTAATGAATAGGCAGGATTTTAAGCCATGTGGTTCTGAATATCCAAATCCAGACAGTTTTCAGCATGGATTATTCCTTGTAGTTAGGCTTTTCATTATCATCTTTTCAGGTGCAACTTTTGAGAATTAATTTTTTTTTTTTTTTCCTTAATAATGGTGTCAGAAGCCATCCCATCGACTTCATTCACACAACTTTGTCCTTCCTGGCTCGTATTCTTAAGGGTAACATGATAAAGTCATATTGTGTTTCCTCAGTAACTTCCTCTGAAAGTACATATTATTCCTTTCCCTTAACTAACGCAGCTAATCCTCACTAATGACATTTAATGAACCACACAAGTATGCCCTACAGTGGATCAGACTCTCTGTTTTAAAACTATATTTCTTGAATGGTTCTAATTTTTAACTGAAGAGGTAAATTGCTCATTTTAAGAGAAAGTATAAATATCTCAGGGCTAAGACTTTAAAAAAATAAAATTATTATAACAGATTTCTAAATTTGAAATAATAGCAATCTTTAATTTAAGATGTCCAGCTTGTGGGCATGGATAGCAATATTCTTTATCTGCATATTTATTGTGTGAACCGTACGTAAAATTGTTATTACTTCTGTGTATGTCTGTTTGTATTGTTGCAGCTCCTAAGACAAGCTTTTCATGGTCCAGGACTCCACTTGCTAATTGTTCTATAAATATCTAGCACAGCATATACAAATGCTGTAAAGTTTATCATCTGAACATAAAACAAGAGGCAAGAGAGAGATGGGCTGGTGGAGGAGAGCAGGGAAACAGGCAGCACTGTTCAATGTGACATGAAGGAGTCACGGCACATCAGCAGCCTCACTTCGCCAATTTTGGGGGGTTGTTTTTCTTGCGCTTTTTTCTAGACATCAAAGCAAAGGAGTTTTAATGAGGGTCTGAAGGAGAATAATGAGGTACTTTTGCAGATGTCTGCAGGGTGTTCCTCCTCACTCAAAGGGGCAACATGTACAAAGACACTTTGAAAAACAAGTGAGCAATGGAGGTTGGCATCTTAGTTCTTTTGAAAGGAAAGGCCCTGATGCTGACCTCATTTACACTGGTGAAAGCTGTAACTCCTGTGAAGTCAATGAAGTCCCTGTAGCATAAAATTGGTCCTGGATTACAATCTGCCAGAACTGTCTTTCAGAAGCCTTGGCGACCACTGAAACTGTATTCCAAAAATACTTTGCATTTTCTGTAAAGTCTCTTTACATCCTTCTGCCACTGAAGAGGATCTTGAAAGTGCACGTTAGTTAACCGCTTGTCAAAAATGTGCAACAGATCTTAATGTAAACAAGAATCTGACCACTTTGATTTTAATATCACAAATATACAAAAGTGTATAAATACGAACGAGTATGTACCTATATGTGTACATACATAGATATATGTATACACACAGACACACACACATACATATACACATTCGTCTGCAGCCTATATGGAGGGAGAAAACTTTGCACTCTGAGGAAAGACAAGGTATTTTTATGTTAGGAAGTAGACATGTTATCTCCTTTCCCATTTTTTTAAAACACCTCTCTGTCTGACTTGCATATAATACATTTAGCATATACATGTAAAAGAGGATCACCCAGAAGAAACACTTGTACAATTTATATTAGCAGTAGGCATGTCACAGGATATTTCAGGGAATTGAACTCTTAGGAGTCATTCGACCTCAACCACCCAATTGTATCTAAATTTGCAGGTCAGTCCTGAAAGCATCTGGAAGCCCAAGACTCACTAAATTAAGACTCGACTCTCCATGTCCATCATCCGCTCCACGTGGGCTACCTGAACTCGGGCTGAAGTCACACTGTCTGCATATGCCTGAGGTATTTGATACCACAGCTCTTCTGCAGGGACCTTAGCCTATCTTATTTACCCGGAATGGGTCGTGTGACATGTCTTGAAGGACAGATACGACGTACAGAACCAGGTACAAACGTCAGGATCTGACCACATGGTGGGTAAAGGCATCATTCCCTTTGCTCTGACGTACCGGGATGTTCCCCCATGGAAGCATCATCGTGGTGACTCCAGAGCTGGCCCAAGGGACACTTACCAGGAGAGCTTTGCGGACTGGCTATGATTCAGGCCTTAGGTTTGCCCCAGAGCTGCTCTTACACCACGGTGTTGATGCAGGCACTAAGTCGTATCACGCACCTCTCCTCACAGGGCTGACATGCGATTTGGGGCTGGCAGAGGCTCTCAGAGCAGCAAGTCTGGGTTTTGGGAAGGGAGGGTGTGCAGAGGGGAAGTCCTGGTGGACTCCTTAAAATATAGACTCGGTTCTGCAGAACTCCAACAGAGTTTGGAGTATTATAGCAAATTTGCTGAGCAAAAAATTGACAATTAGATTTCCACAGGCAAAGTTGTTTTGCTTACAGAAAGGAGTTAAAAACAGTAGGAAGCCAAAAGTTACTATTCCTGAGTGTCTCTCAAGTTATAAGTTAATCACTGCCATTCTACTCTATAATTAACATAGTACTTGCCCACATTTAATTAAAATAATATATATGAGATAAATTCTATATGTCTATTTTCTTTAATATATTACCAATTCTGCCCTATAAATCATTATTCATTTCACCATTTGTGAAATGAAAACATCAACCAGTGACAGGAAAAATAAACTATTACCCTAATATATAACTTGCAGAATAGCTCAACGACTTGCAGAAAAGTTTGTACCAGTTATTCTAATTGCAATAGGATCCTTCCCTGAGCTGACAGCTTCCTGAACCACCAGTGCCATTTCTGTTTTAATAACTGCATGTAGAGAATAAACCATGAAACAAATCATGTGGAAAAAACAGGATTTATTTTTATTTTAATTTTTTGTTGATTTACTAAGGAGGTGGACGTAAAGTGTTTTAGCTGTACAGCTACCTCAGTCTGGAGCAAAGCTCTCACTGATGTCAGCTCGATTTATATCTTACAGAGATCAAAATCAGTACACAGCCCATAATTTATAGACCCTCACAAGTACTTTTCAAATGAGTGGCATGCTTGCCATATATTAATACTGTGATCCCAAACAATCCATCTGCAGAAAACTACTGGCTGATATATACAAGAGCTTTACTGAAAACAAGTCTTTGTCAAATTTATTATTAAAAAAAAATAAAAAGAAGAAAACAGCATGGGCAGTAGCAGCTCCAGCAAGTGCACTTAGAAAGTTAGAATTAGCCAGCTGTATTGTAAATTACCAAAAATTAAGGTGTAACCTTACCTGCTTTGTGTTGTCTTTAAGCAGCCTTTAAGATGTCTATCAGTAACCTCTTTGTGTGGTTTATGATCTGCCTTGGGCACCGTTTCTTTCTTGTGACAAATCAGCGTGTAATTTTTGTCATCATTGTTTGCCCAGAAGGTACCAACCGACGTCTCGTAGCGTATACAGAACTCCACCTTAGCTTCATCTTTTTGGTAAGGAGGCACCAAAGAAATCTTAAAGCAGAACTGATCCGTTTCACTGCCGCAAGAATTAGGCATGAAGTCTGCGAGGATATCGTAATAACTGAGCCAGTTATTCAGTGTCATTCGAACATACACCATTTTTTCAAAGGATACATTGAGGACTCGTATAATGCCGTTCATACAGGTGACCCCAGGCAGGAACACGACTGACTCCAACAGTACTTTCTGCTCTCTCACTTTTTGTAAAACTTCTTCTTGTGAAGCAGGTACCGTAAACAGTTGAGAGAAAAATACTCCTCCTGAGGGAAAAATTCATCTTCTATGTCGTTGTTTTGTCCTATATTTGGAACTTCCCAGGTATCGAACTCTTTAACAGACACAAGATCAAACCCAAATGCATCAGCAAATGAAACTTTTCTTGTGATGGCGGTGGGGGTGTCTGCCTCCTCTTCCTCTGAAGAAGCAGAATTCCGCCTTCGGGGAAGTGGAGAAAAACGAAATTTGATGTCGGGTTTAACATCTTCATCTTCTGAAGAGAAATCAGAGTTTACAGCGGGCACTTCTAAGAAGTTAGCCCTGCTAACCCGACTAGGTCCTTCAAAGACTCCATTGGGCTCTCTGATATAAACCGAAAGACAACTGTACAACTAGTAGCGGCTGATATTTGAGACACTGTGATTTAAAACAAGGATTAATGTTACAGCTGACATTGCAAAACAGAGTCAGGCCTATTAATAGCTGCTATGGTGTGTGAGCTATGTTGGCCTGTTCTCCACCTGACAGTATTAGGTGTTACAATTCCAACGATACATTTCAAATATTGCATTCCCTATTTTTATGTGGCTCTGTGCTAAGAAGAAAAATAGTATTTAAAAACTAACTTCTTTGCATTGATAAACTGCACAAATGGAACCATTTTTAGAGATCAACTTTTGTCGCACAACATATTCATCACATTGCAGAAATTAGGAGCTACTCATCTCTGATTAGGATGGATGCTTCATCAGGTAAATAGTTTCTATGTTGTATACTATTCCTGCATATATTTTCAAAGCCGTTTCTTTTACAACGTTTTCAGATATAAAAGTGCAATGTCACGTTGTGCCCTGGCCTTATACCATGATAACTCAGTGGGCCAGATCCTAGGACTATGTCAGCTTTTTCTGGCTAAGGATTCAACCTAAATGAACCAGGGATGCTATAAAACATTGAAGCGAGTACACTGGAGATGAATTTGTAATGCATCATTGTAATACGACTGAATTTACCACTAATTAGATTATGAAATCATCTAGTGCTAGACTGCATTTAGCATCATCCAGACAAATGGAGAGAAAAGCAACTTGCAGAATTAACTTGTGCAGCCAACCGTGAAACATAAACCCTGTGCCACACAGCTATAAACAGGAGGAAGAAACACACTGCACTGTTGTCGGGGTTTAACCCCAGCCAGCAACTAAGCTCCACCCAGCTGCTTGCTGACTCCCCCTGATGGGATGGGGGAGAGAATCAGAAGAGTAAAAGTGAGAAAACTCATAGATTGAGATAAAGACAATTCAATAGGTAAAGCAGAAGCCACGCATGCAAGCAAAACAAAACAAGAAATTCACTCACTATTTCCCATGGGCAGACAGTTGTTCAGCCATCTCCAGGAAAGCAGGGCTCCATCATGCCTAACAGTTACTTGGGAAGACAAGCACCATCACTCTGAACATCCTCCCCTTCCTTCTTTTCTCCAGCTTTATATGCTGACCGTAACTTCATATGATGTGGAATATCCCTTTGGTCAATCGGGGTCAGCTCTCCCAGCTATGTCCCGTCCCAGCTTCTTGTGCACCACAGCCTACTCGCTGGTGGGATGGAATGAGAAGCAGAAAAGGCCTTGGCTCTGTGTAAGCACTGATTAGCAATAACGAAAACTTTCCTGTGTTATCAACACTGTTTCCAGCACAAATCCAAATCATAGCATCATAGTAGCTACTGTGAAGAAAATTAACTTTACCCCAGCCAAAACCAGCACAACCGTTTAAAGGGTTTTCAACCTTTGTGCAGGGTATCTTCCCATGATATGAAACAAAATTGTGCTGGCTTCTCAATCAACTTAGGCAGTTAGTATTTGGCTTTTACTTTTATGGCATTCCATGCATGGAAAGATGCAGTCTTTATGCAACAAAGATCATGAACTCGAAATGTTACCTTTATCCTTCATATTGCTTAACCTCTCCTATTTCACCTGTGTCCGTCTCAAAGGGTAAGGCTAGAATATAATCTAATAGTGCAGTATGAACTACGAAATATAACAGAACTTAATTGGAATTAGCCACATCAGAGACTGACAGTGTTAGTGGCACCATCACAGATCTCAGCACAGGCTAGGAGGCTAACTCTTCATACACGTTTTCAAATAGCTTAGGTGTTGCAGACCACTTTGAATACTTTCCCCTGTTGTTAGAGTCACACTGGTAACTTTAAAGCTGATCTGGGCGCATCTCTTACCAGACAACAAGGTAAATCACATCTTACCGTGAATCCCTTTTTCTGATGAAACGTCCTCCCACACCAAGAGAGCATCTCCATGTCTTTCCAATGCTTCTCCATCTCAACCTCTCAATGGCTGTCCCATCTGCTACTGTAAAAGCATTAATGCTTCTCTGGTACCATCATACTTCAAGACAACGACATATAAGGAGAGATTTATAAAACAGCTTTCTACCATAAACTACGTAATGCCTACCACAGCCTGTAAACTCTGGGGATAATACCAATTTTGGAGCAGTACTGTACAATGGCATGTTTTTTCGACAAGGGCCAACAGTAAAAGCATTCAAAATTTCTTGTTTTTGAATAGATGGAAATAGATGGAAGTGCCATCCAGCCATGTAATCATGAGTGTCTAAGAAAGGAATGAGATCTCCAAAGCTCCCTCCATGGAAAAGTCCAGAGTTTTTCTCACTCACACTTCTGCCTGCTCCCACTTACTGCCCATAGGTGCAGAGCTGATTTGCTGCATGCACATTTTGGCTTTATATTGTATGAATTAAGTTCAGTTTGGGAAATGAGGCTTCTTGCTGTAATGGCAACTCAATTTCTTCTGTCAACATAACCTAAGAAAACATTACTGTGGTAATTATGTAAAAAAGTAGAACTTATTTACGACACTGTTATTCTAATGATTGCACCTATTTCTGCAAAAAGTAATTTCCCCTTTTTCACTCTGTCTGTTTACGAAAAGCTGCATAGACAAGTGCAAATGGGAAGGTAACTTCCCTGGTAGACTCTGGTGCATCATGGAGATAGAAAGAGGTGCAGGAAGGAGAAGGGTTGCACACCAATTGAGCTGGGGGGAAGAAAGGGTGTTATCTCAGACCAAGGCATGGTTTGAGAACGGGTTCATTTCTAGCTGAAAATGGAAGGAGAAAAGCAGAAAAAAAGCCGTGGAAATTAGTACTGCTGCTAGACTATGAAAATAGGTTAAAGTTCAGCTAAAGAGGGGTTTGATCTTTTGATTTTTTTGTTGTTGTAATTTTTGTTTTCTTAATGCTTACTGAAACCAGACAGTAATTTGTCTTGGTCTAGTGTGGCACTGATTCAGTTAAGGCCACCGTTTCCATTGACTTCAGCAGGTACTAGATTAGACATATTGCTCAAGCCATCACATAACTACGTGCCATGACAAGGGCTGTAGGATGTTCTGAAAACAAAGATGTATTCAAATATGTATTTTTTAAACCAAGTAATATCAGTGACTTTAATTGACTCAGATTATTCTGCGTGCCTGTAACTGTCTTACTATTCATTGAGTTCAAATTCTTTACTTGTGTCCTGGGTGTAAAGAAACTTGGGAGCTGGGAATCAAAAGGTTATTTAGCAGTTTAGCCTAAGTGCTACCACTGAGCGACAAAGAGTTCAGTCTCATGCCATTATCCAGTGAAAGAAGCAGTGTATGTTTACTAAGGTCAGTTAAAATAAGAAATAGAAAAATGTTGTACAAGAAATAAACAATATAAAAGATGGAAAAGATTCTGCCTTCACACAAGAAAGAAATATCGGTGGCTACAAGGGTGGAGACCAACAAAGATAGCTGAGAACAGAGGAAGATCACACTCTTGAGGAAAGCAATTTCCTATCTACAGTCTTCATCTTCTTCAGTGCAGAGAGGCAGAGCTTTATGTTTGTTCTCCACCTGATTTAGGACTTTCCTAGACAGTTTGTACTGGGTGAAACTTTTCATGACAGTGCACGTATTTTACCAAAAGTGTATATGGAGTTACATCAAAGCAAGCACAGTTATAAGAATTGCATTAACATTGTGAAAATATTGCAGTGAAAAATAATATCATTTGTTTTCTGCATCTTGCAAAATAGTGCCCAAAAATACCTAAATGAGGCAACTGAGTAACTATTTCATTTCAGACTGTAACAGTAACGGGTAATTCTACAACATTTTAATGGAACAACTTCTCTAATCGCTTCTTTTCTAAAACCTCACATCCTTACTGTTTTTTGAACACACCAATTCAACTGTTGAATCAAGACAAATGGTTTTCAGGTGTTCTTAAACATTGTTTAAGTGACAGTGGAAGCAACAGGTAGAATTGAGAAGGACTATGTAGAAAATAAGACAGTTCTATATGAGATAGTGTCTGTATTGAACAGCATAGTAAACATATACAGGGAAGAATGTCACAGAGTTAGGAGGCTTGAGACTTTAAACACACAAGAGAGCAACAAAAGCAATAGCCAAATAGACCTTTAGTTAAGAAACACTTGCACCTGCCTATGTTTTTGGCATACCTATTATTAGCACTGGCCAACTGATCTTTCTGGTCTTAACTGGAATGAAAGAGAATACACCTTTTTGTGTCAACTGAAAAACAATTATGTCTTAAGCATGGACTAAAGATGAGCAGTATAAAATCTGGTTCCACTTGGCTTCCTAACAGTGTATTCCCTAGTGCCCTAGAAAACTGGACTTTCTCAGATGAGAGTATGAGATGTATTACTAACTTCACTGCTATTAAATAAATCGATTAGGATAAGGCATAAAAACATTTTCTCCTTGCAGATACCACTGTTCTAGTTGACTGTTGAATGGTCAAAAGTGCTGAACAAGAGGTAGAATAAAGATTTTAAAGGTTATATCTTTTAGAAAAAAAAAAAAAACAACATTGCTGGCATATTGCAAAAGGTATTTTGAAACAGCAATTCATTCTTAAAGTATGTAGAGCTAAAGAAGAAAGCACAGCATTTCACTTAAGGAAGATATTCTTTCTAAGTTCCACATGATTGAAGTTAAATATCAGCAATAAAGACTGAGTGAGGACAAAAGCTGCCCTCAGTCATTTTCTGCTTTTAGTTACAGATTGTATGCACTGTCAGAATGTTTTTACGAAACTTCGTCCTATGACTGCAACTGGTCTACTCTGTGACCAACAATAGAAATCAGCTCACTCCTTAAAATTTGCGCTGTTTTCACAGTACCAAGTGGAAAAATTGCAGTCTGTAAATATATAAAAAAGGAAACATTAGTGGTATTGTACAGAGATATCCCACATTCATACAATTACAGCTAAGTCACTGACAAAACTCTCTTTAACCTAAATTGATGACAGAGAGCCAAACACTGACAGAAGAAAATACAGTCTTTGCACAGTGAAAATTCAGAACAGATTACATTTCCAAATAATCTGGTTTCCCCAGTCATCTTTTCAAGAACATTTAATTATTGAAAAATCAAAATTAATAAAAACATTTAACTAGTCTGGCAGATAAATCTAGCCCCTTCTTTGTTGTGGTGTTTTGTGGGAAATTTCAGATTTATAACCATCCAATGTTTTAACAGCACCATAGAAAATGCAGTAGCAAAAAATGCTGCTTTAATAAGGTGTGTGTGGATATTTGAAGAAGAATCTGCTTCCCCAGGTTGGAAAAGGTCAGTATGCTTTCCCTGCCTCTGATTCTTCTTTTCAAATAAAACTGGACATTGAGCCAGTGAAGGGGATTCTCTCTTTGCAGACATTTCAGGCAGTGACAAGAAGATTCCCACAAAGAATAAGGATAAAACAGGGAATTTGCCTTATATTTTTAGACGGAACTTTGATTTAGGGAAAGAGAGAAAGAAAGAGAGATTTTCACTCTTTCACCTTTAAAGATAGGACTCAGAGGAAAACAAAAGTTAATTCCTGAAATAATGTGGAGAAAGGAGGAACAAGTAAGAGGCCCAGAAGTACAGGCTGAATATTTTCCTTAAGGAAATATCTGGGGGGAAAAAAAATCTCAGAGATCAGGGCTTTCAGCCCTTCCAAATGTAGCTCTTTTGCTCACACTTTTATCTTTCATTCCCTGTAGAATCTTCCTTTACTTACTGAAAGGTTTATTCATCTGTTCAAGTATGGAGCCCTTTCCTACACATTTTTTCTTCTTGCTTGGGATTTGAGTTCAAGTTTTGTGCTTTCAACTTTTGGGCCTTTACTACATTTAAATTTCTGAACTCTTCAGTCAGTCTCCCTCTAATAACCTCAGTTTCCTCAGTTTCTGAAAATCTACCCTTAAAATTGAAAACTTTTATAAGATGGTTTGGCTTATCCTTGATTTAATTTGAGTATTTGTAGGCACTCAAAGTCTAGTGTCTGTGCTTAGTCTTTCTTTAAAATTCTCTCCATTTACAAAGTCAGTACCAAAATGGCAGAACACGTGGTTGATTCTGTGTCTCTTTGTTGGAAACGTGGGGGAAGGAGTATATAGTCCTTGTTACAGTAAGCAGTATTTTTTCTCCAGTCTGCAACTGCAACGTTCCATAAAAACACAAATCTCAGAAGAGGTAACCTAATAATCTGTAGTGAATCCAGTATTTTGAACTGAAATCAAATTTTTTATGTCATTATTGTAGGAACTCCTTTAGGCATGACCTGCTTACAGTTGCAGCAACAGAAATGGCATGATTTGTAATAAATAAAGTGCCAGATCACACACTTCGGAGTTAATCTCAACAATTTCTGCTATGATCTGGCAACAGTTCAGCTGCAAATAAGAGAGGAGGAGAACAAACTGGGTAAATTAGTCAAGATGGTTACGAAAATCCACCAGCACTGGAAAAATGATGGCAGCTTTGCGATGTGCCAGGCATAGAATTTCTGGTAAAGACAGAGCAGGTCAAATGAATGCCTTCAAAAGAAGTCATCTCATCTTGTCATCACCAGAATTTTTGAACAGCCAAGGCTGTTACAATACCAGATACATCCCATTCACAATGGTTAGTGGAAAAGTCCTCTACTAAATCTTGCAAGCAAGTAGGTGATAATTCTGCTCTGACACAGAAATGTTGGATAACAACCTACCCACGTGAACTATAGCACTACGTTATCAGTCTTGTTTCTTGATCTAAAATCATTGTGGCTACCAACTGACATGTAGGGTGGTGGATTTGAAAGGCTGAGAAAAGGTTTGCAAGTGTCCAACCAAGATGGTTATGTGGAATGTGAACTTCAAGGTGAGAGGGAAAGGGGTCAGTTTAACAGGTGTCCTAGTCCCTCTCTCTCTCTCTGTCAGAATTAGCATCTGGAGGAAACAACCAAGGGTTATTTTCAGAATCCATCAGAGCCTGAATAACAACATCAACTTCAGTCTCATAAAATTAAATCCTTGAGGCTGTTCTTGGTGCCTTGAAACATGGATGTCATTAGGGAATACATATTTTGAACATCCAAAGTGACCCAAAAGAAGACAATATATCTTCTTTCCAAGCTCATACCATTTTGCTTTGCTTTAGAATATATTTCAACATTTAATTACCTTCCTTGACTAATCACATGAGATGAGTATCTTGTCCTTAACAGTGTCAGACCTCAGGAGATTGAGGGTAATGTCAAAGTTCAAGCGACAGTTCATGCTTTGAGGGTCCCAGAGCACAGTGCTCACTTGCTCTAAGTGGTACTTGCTCCCTCAAGTGGTTTCCTGGGTCAGCAGGACCGATCCCATAGATACTCAGCATGAAAACTAGTTGCACAATTGGGATCAGAGAGTTAAGAATAAAAATGGGGAGCAATTTATGGGGTTTGTTGTGCTTTAATTCGGTTTCACCAGGAATAGATACCCTGCAGCTACAAAATTTGATAGCACGTTTCATTTCACACAGTGCTTTCTTCTAGCGCGTTAAACAAACGTTTATTGTACTAAATACAACATGTTTGACTAAGTGTAGGACACAGGAACCAACATGTTGGTTTCAATTTGTTCTGCATATCACTGGAGGGTCTAATCCTTTCACAACTCTATCAAGCCGCCATCAATTTTTCATTAATCATTATGTTTCAATGGGGAACACTGAAGGGTGTTTTCTCAGATTGTAATGAAGTGAGAGGCTAACGTCATGGTCTGTTTATCTTCATACTTAACATAGTATAATTATTTTGTATTTTTTTTCATTCAGCTAGGACTTGCACCTTGACTTTTGTAAACATAGGCAGTTCAGTTTTCATTGTTAAGGATGTTGACTTTAACAGAGTATAAAATAGGAATCTGAGTACGTGAGAGCAGCACATTTAAAGTCCAACTTTCATTTCTCCTGCTGATTATATTCAGCAGACCAATTATTCAGCTGACTACTTGCAGTAAACTATCAGGACACTTAAAATAAATGCTAGACTTTGTGCTGCTATAATGAGTGAAGACTTTTCTGAAAACAATGAAGGAAGTCTAGACATCTGTACAGTAGAAGGAGAAGAAGAAGGAAAACCGGTTCATAGGATTCCACCCCGAATTCCCAGCTCTCGCATACATGCTAAAAAGGGTCTTTCTGTGACTGTGGATGAAGCAAGATTGCTGGAAAAACCACCTCTGTCTTACATAGCCTTAATTGCAAAGGCAATTCTTTCTTCCCCTACAAATAAACTGAATTTGGCTGCTATCTACAAATATATTGAAGATAATTTTCCTTTCTACAGGAACAAAGGTCGAGGCTGGAGGAACAGCGTAAGGCACAACCTCTCACTAAATGATTGTTTCATCAAGGTGGGAAGATGTGAGGATGGCAAAGGAAACTACTGGAGTATTCACCCGTCAAACTTAAATGACTTTGTTCACGGGGACTTCAGGCAACATCGAAGGTCACGAAAGCGAGGGCGTCAAAAGGAGCTAGAGCATTGCCTTGCTGTGAACTATTTCATGCCATGGGAACACTATCCTTCCTACTCAGCACCAAATTGGCTTTACCAAACTCATTATTTTATGGATCCTCTGTGGAAAATGCTGTATGCCGACAGACTGCAGTTTGTGCATGAATACCAAAAACGGAATGTAAACAGTGATTTAATCATGGGGAAGTTTTCACCTCCACTACAGACTGATAAACCACACAGCACTTCTGTGGACTGGTTTTATGAATCTCCTGCTACTTCAGTTATGCAGCAGAATATTTTCCTAAATATTCAACAGGCTTTCCCTAATTCCCTTCTCTTCTCAAAAGCAGCAGCAAGTGAAGCATTCCGACACATCTGTAAGTACTAGAAAGTACTTGAAGTGCAGTAACTTAGCAGGCAGCTTGGGACTCTATCAAGATACAATGTATTAATACATATTGAACAGTTTTGAACGTTTGTATATGTTTAAAGACAGCAAAAGAGTTTACTTAGTTATGTAAGCCAGTGATTACCAATGCTTATTACCTAAGTGCTTTGAAACTATTGTTAAAGCTATTATTAGCTTTGAAATTATAACAATGAATACTGGTTTTAAGAATTCTACTAGTCAATGGCCATGCATAGATTACTTAGTATAAGAGTAAATCCATTAGCACTGACTACCCAATAAAATTATTTTTAAATTGTTCTGTATTAATCATATTACTGTATACTAATGCTAAATTATATCCAAATTAATACACATGTATATGTATTTATGACTATATATTCAAACATGTACACCTATGTATTTACTTTTATATTATATTAAGTAGGAAGCATTAATATATCTTTCCTTTGTCAGTTGCAAATGTCTTTGAAATGGTACTTGTCACCTCCTATACTGTTGGAAATACTAAAAGCGAGTTATTCTGCTCATTTAATATTATGCACTGGTTAGGACTCACTTGGCACTATTAATTCTGATGCATTGTATTGATCAAAAAATCATTGTACATTTTTGTATCTTTAGCAGTTAAATGGATACTTACTACTGTTTGAATAAATATTCCAAATGAAATAAGATTGCAATATTATCTTCAATATGTTTTTGAGTTCAAATCCGGTTCTTAAATGCAAGACCAGGATATTATTTAACCTACTTAAATGATTAGTTAATGATAGCATGACTAATTATGCGTTTACCCATTATTTAGGTATAATCTATTTAAGAAATTTTCATTTTTCAAATAACGTCACCTACACAAAATTGCTTAAGCTTATATCTATACTTTTAGTTTACATAATCATATGTATGTACCTGGTTGCTTACATAGCTATAGAGTATGATGACTGATGACATAAAGTACTTACTTAAATACAGTTTTAAAATGTATGTATCTATCCAGTAATCTCATTGTGACAGGTACTTTTAATCAGGAAAGCGTAGCAAGCATGACAGTGAAAATACCTAGCTTTTGCTAAGTTATAAACTTCAGAAAAACTTGCTTTGAAATATTTTCTTGCTGAAAATGTAGATTTCAGTAGTAAAGCCCTAAAGACTCCACTGTACCTTAGTCACAAAGAGCCCTAGCATGAGGACAAAACTTGAGACTTGGATAAAGACAGGGGAAGGTGGAGTTCACGGGCCAGCTGGACAGGGAGACTGAGCTGAGGAACGGATGGAGATAACAGGTTGGGACAGGGAGCCCAGACATGCTGAGCAAGGAGCTATGAGAAGCCTGAGGAATACAAACTGCAAATGCCAGGCAATTACAATCAGATGAGGATGAAAGCTAGGGATAAGTAAAGCCAGGGCAGGTGTGAGGAATATCAGGTTGGAAAAGTGTCTGGCTGCTATAGTTTATGTACTAGAATGCCTGGGATGAAATTTAATACTCACGGTTCCTTAACTGTCAGCAACTTACTTTAAAATTACACAAGATAACAAGTTATTTCTGTTTGTTGTCACTGGCTCCATTAGCTTACTTGGTGAAAGCTTATGAAGTTCACCTGAGGATATTCCTAGAAGGACGCAATGCCATTTGACTTCATCTTCCCTGCTAACAGTGACTTGGAGGAGGAGCATACGTGTATAACATGGCACTTTGTTTGAGGTAATGTGACCCATCACTTAGAAGGACATCCTTAAAGCCTGGAGTAACCATTTTAGTTTGCTCTGAAAAAGAATTGCATTTTACTAGATTAGTGACGGTGGTGGAAATGTGGCACGTACCAAACCACCCACACACACACTTCCAGTTCTTCATCCCGATTTCCTGTGGGAATGCGATAAGAGGAACTCACATGCAGGAGGACACATTCTTCTGCTTAGATGCTCAGATTTTATTTGAAGACCACTTTGAAATAGTTTTCATACCAGTAGTAATACACATACCATAGCGTGAGAACTCCCATCTCAGATATTTCCAGTCTGATTATGTAGTTGTAAATATACTTTTACATTTTTTTCAATGTGTTTTAACTTTTTGTTTGTTTGTGTAGTACCTGCATACCACAGTGGAGGAGGATTCTTTTAATGTAACGAGCAACTATTTATTCTGTCCTCATCATTCAGTGGATAGCTGTGGCTTTCTTGCTGTGCGTAGCTTAAATACTGTTCTGAAGACAAAATTACTCAATCACTATTTCATTATTATAGTTCAAAGCTATAAAATAGTTTACTTTCAAAATAACTTAAGAGATGACGAGCATCTTGAAACATAAGCATAAAAGACTGAGGTCAAATGTACGCATTGGACGTCATGTTTGTAAAATCATTGAATACCATTTCAGTGCCCAAAGCCCAGCTCCCAATGCCCTGGCTTTCAGCTCTGAGTGTTCAGAACATTTTCAATGATCCTGAGCAACAAGGAAACCCGTGACCATCTCTGAAAAGTTTGATTTCAATAACTTGTCCAAAAACACCACAGCAGATGAAAGAGAGGAATCCATCTCTTCAAGGCAAACTGCAACTGCCATAATATAAACAAGTCTTTTTCTTCCTGTAATCCCCAACCAAGTTTGCTAGATACCTTCCAACTTACTCAACAAAATCCAGCATTTCTTCATTATATGATTCTAATTAATCTACAAAACAGGTCTACTTTGGATATTGAATTTGACAAGAGAAAAATAGACTTTTTCATTTAATTAAAGGCGATATTTAAGGTTTGCAACAGAGGTAAGGGCCAAGTTAGAAATTTAGACAAGATGACATTTTTTTCCCCCTGGCTTCTGAAATCTTGACATTGCAATCTTAATAATGTTGCTCATCACAGCTGAAGGGGTAGGGTTAGTATGTCATTTTGTGATGAAACTGTCAAAGTACTAATTTGCAAACACCTTGAAGTAAAAATTTAAAAGCAATAAGAAACAAATCAAGTTGTGTATTTTACTTGAATTCCAAACATCCAGATCCTCTTAGCATATAAAATAAATGATTTTCTGATCTTGAAATATCATCCTAAAACTAGAGAGGATATTAAATTTCTGATACAGGAAACTGCCATTTAATGAGAAGACAGAAAGGTTCTTGAAAATTAAACAGATGAATTACAAGCTTGTATAGGAATGTCTGAGGCAGTACATGTGGTGTAAGAGACTCCCTTAGAAGTAAAAACAACAGTTACAAGTGCTGAATTACAGAAAATCTGACAGGAGCACAATATCCAAAAATCAGATGTTGACAACTTCAGTGTTTTCCAGCTGAAATGCATTACTGGGGTTGATAAAAAAGTCAGGAAGTCATAATATAAGCATTTTGACCGTTGTCACTTCTGTTCTGCCCATAAGTAAGAGAGAGGTCACCTTTTCACAGATCTACTTTGGGAGTACACAGATGAAATGCCAGCATATGACATAAATAGCTGGAATGGAGGTCACGTATGCTTTTATAAATAAATACTGCCAATGGCTCTCCACTTTTTTTTTGCACTAAGGAAAATGACTTGTGCATAATGAAATTATGTTTGAACCATACATTTGCTAACACTTTCAATGAACTGTATCTTAATGACAAGCAGTAAGAGAACTAGGACTGAACATAAGAACCTTTTTATTAACAACATTTACAGGTAGTCATTTTAAGCCAGATAATAACATTGCCTTTGCAGTTGACCTTCATCGGTGTATACAAATATTTATTCTAAAAGCTCAATAAAACATTTCAGCCTATAAAGCCCAGAAAGTTAGTATACAGTTTAATTTCTGATACATTTGCTGCCTTGCACAACTGCTGACTCTGACACTTGTCTTCTTTCATGTTGAAAATAACCACTGTCCAGGGACACAAATGAAAGCTTTGTAGAAAAAGAAGCCTCCAAACTCTGCACACTAATTTATGCTCACCCAACAGTTGTCCGCGTCTTGTACTCCCTGCAATTGGTCATGGAAGACAACTCTCCCCTTGGAGGCAGTGGACCACCTCTTCCAGAGTGGAGAGGTTTGTGTATATGGACGCATGAGGATATGTCAGGTTTGGCCTGTAGTGACACCATGAGGGAGAAAAAAAGAAAAAAAATAAAACACTCAAGGCCTCTTTCAGAGTTGGTGTAATTGGAAAAGGGATTATGAAAATGAGAACACCTCAACAAAATTCATGCAAGAGCCATATAGCATCACCATAGGACGCAGCTATGGCTGATCGATTTAAATGTGCCCACCTGTACCTAAACCTTTGAATTTCTTTGGAGAATAATTTTAACCAGCACCTTTCCAGGTTTGTATGATCTGGCCCGTGTATGTTAAACCAATGAAACAATTGTAGCATCCTTGATCTATATTACATGCCAAATAGTGATAATTACCTACAAATTCAATTTTATGCCTGTTAGTAAGGTGTAATATTTTGCCAAATGGATTGTGCAGACATGGGTTAAAATATACAATTTTTGTACCATAAATCAAGCTTAAAATCTTTTTAGCCAACACAGACTCCTGACCAGCTGCATCCAAGCACCTGAGAAATGCCCTGGAAGGGCCACACTTCCAAGTGGCTGAAAGCACCTCATGTACCACCTCAGTGGTAGGGCCTCAGTGGTACCTTGACATGGAGGATGTGGCTGAAAACTGAAGGTCAGACAGTCCTGTGATCTTTAAAGCTGTTAGAGTCTATATTTAGACTATGTTTAGATAAGAAGTTGGATATAAAGTCCGCGAATGTTTCCTCTGCATCTTACCTGTTCCCAGTATAACTGAGGACCTGGCCAGCTGCATTAACTATTTCATCCTCTTGTCTTCTTACTCCAGCATTTACTATGTCCATCTGTGTCCACGTTCACTTTGCTGTCTTCCAGTCCCAATCCGAATGTCTCACTTCAAGTTTTCTTGTGGCCTTATTCTGTAGGGCTCAGCCAACGCTTTCAAAGCAGAACCCTGGGTCCTAATGTTCCCAGTTCATCAGAGATAGAACAAAGCTTATGTCAATATACTGGAATAAGTCTCTTAACAACTCCTGTAAGAATAATGTAAAAACATGAAACAGAGCCTGATTCTGATCCTACTAACAACCATAGAAACAAGAACTAATTTCATTGGAAGAAACAGAGCATAAAGTTAGTAAAACTCAGGCTTGTGGACTTTATTTCTGTCATAAGACCATACTGTATTAACTTTCCTGATAGATTTCTCAGCGCAATCTGTAGAAGACTTGAGTCAACCTGAGAACTAAGAAAGCAAAGTCTTAGTTAAAGGGCTTGCTCCTGGCAAGTTCTTCTCTCCAGATAGATCTGTCAGCTCTTCAGAAACCCTTTGGAGCTTTCAATGCTTAGCATTTTTAGTTATCTATTTTAACATTCATTTTAGTACTGCATTTTCATCACACAGATCTTACCTACTTGTGTACTTTGAAGACAGTGCATGGTTTACACTGCACTTGTGAAGTGTAAGTGATTGTGTCTAAGGTCTGGTATGTCTGGAGCTGAGAATGAACATCTCATCAAGTAGAAAAAAGACAAAGTGCCAGGCCTGCTGGATTTTTAAATGGCTGCCTCTCTCCAAGTGAAGGAGTAGAAAAATAATGGGGGAATCCTCAACACCAGGAAAAAACATCAGATAAATTTGAACTTCTAGTGAAAAATAGCCTGAGAATAGGCTTCTTTTACAGCATATTAGTTCTGTTTTGGAGGAGGAGACATTTGCCTTTTTAAGCAGTGAGTTCCAATAAAATAGATTTCCCACTTTCATTAGTAAGAAAAAAGACATTAACCTGCCCGCTGGAAACATGCTTCCATGCTGTCCAAATTGGTGCAAGAGAAAGCTGAGAGGGAAGGGAATAGAGGGACGCCTAACTTGTAACAGAAGCTGCAGCTCTTCAATGTCATGCAGGACCATGAAATCGAAGACTCCTGACCTGCAGCGCTCTCCTTCGTGCTGGCCTTCACTAGGAGAGCCCAGCTCTCCCTGCCCAGGAGAGCACAGCTCCTTCTCCAAACAGCTACACACCAGAATTTTGGACATGAGAAACAGCAATGTGATCATAAGTGAATTTTGCCCTAAATAAACTGATTTCACATGTAATTCAAGAATTTTGCTGTTTTAGAAGCCAATTCCACAAGAAGGAAATAATTAGTGTTGGAGCATTCTACTCCAAGCAATTCAAATACTCCACTCTTCTAGTGTTGATGTTGACAGACATGTATGTGTTTCTGTACTGTAAGCAGATTAGACTTAACCATATGTGCTCAGACTGGATTTTTTAATAATAGAATATGCAGTTCAATTTTAAAAATAAGCATACTGAAAATCAAAATATAGAACTAGAATACTGTACTCTTTCAAAACCCAAGAAAGTATGAAAAGCTTTGATACCAATTAAAAAAAAAAGCAATCTCTTTATAGCCTGGGATATACAGCTCCAGTATAGGAGAAAATTTTACTATCCTTCTTTGCTTCTCTTCCATAAAAATTCGGAACCTTAGGATCACTATCCAGTCCGTTCAAAGGTTTCAGAATTATCACAACCAACATGCTAGCGTTCCTAGTATGACCGTAATACATGTAAATACTAAGGACAATGAAATTATCTAAATAAGAAAGTAAAGCAGCCACAAAATGCAACTGAAAAAATACATATTCCATTCTTCCCAACCTACATATGGGTTCCACAAATTAGATTAATTTTCTTCCCAACTTTCAACTTCCTATTAATATTTTCATGGCTATTGCTATGCGTAAAAGCAGTAAGTAAAATTACTGGGAAAAAAAGAACTCTTGAAGCGAAACAATTGTAATCTGAGATTGTTCTAAATCTGGAGTCTGTAGAAGGAGTTTGAGAAAAGTCTGCAGACACTTTGAAATGGATTTTGTCTGATAATAGCTTCTAAAAAAGGTTGTAAAAGTATTTTTACAGAATATATACTTAAATTGAACTTCATAATCCAGAAGAGTTTACAGTTTTAAGAAAGAACGTTGCACATGATCTGAGCTATTAATATATTTTCTGTACAAGACATCTTTTAAACAGCTCAGTAGTAAGTTATTGAAATTGTTTATCTAACATAAAATTGTCCATGGACTTTTGCAGTATGTGTGTGTGTCTGGGTGTGCATGTAAGCACATGTGCATATTTATGAATGCTCAAAACTTCATTCTTAAATGGTTTATAATTCTACAACAAGTCAAACAACTTTATATAAGAAGTACAGCTTGTGTAAAAAGCAAATCAATGATGCTCCAGTATTAATTGCTGGTATATTTGCTGCCTTCACTGATCCTCATATTCATGAAAGAGAAGCTAGACACGTGGAGATAATTATCCCATTATTTTAGTAGCACCGTCTCAAAGATGAGATTAGAAACTGTAATTCTATTTAATCCCTGTAACCTGTGACACAATCAAAGAAAAAAGGTAATGACAATGCAACTCACAAAGCAGAAGTAAAAATAATGCCATAAAGGATGCCCTATCAGTTAAAACCTCTGGATGTACATCTGATTGCTGCAGACAAGAAATCATTGTATAAAACATCAAGCACTGGGTTCACAGAACAATTCTGAAATGCAAAGCAACAAATTAAAGAGCACACAGTAAGAGTCAGAATCAATCAGGACAAAATTTATGTCATGCTTGAAAGCCTTACTAGAATTCATACAGCAATGCTTCAGTTAGTAGATCTTTTGTTAATTGAGATACAACAATACATACCAAAATTTAGTAAGAAATGGCAGATGTGCTACTAGCTGATAATTACTTTGCAAATCTGAATCAAATAATAGCTTTCTAACAATTAGAGTAATCATAGTAATTTTAAGGGTGGAGAGAACAAGGATGATATCAAGTTTGCGATATAAAAAACTGGAATTAATACTTGAATAATCTCCATCATTAATCAAGAAATAAATCCATCTTGCAAGTGGATTTCTTGAGAGCAGTTAATAACTGCCATCACACTTTCCTGAGCCTGCAATCCAAATATAGATAGAAGAATGACTGATATTAGTTGTCTGAAAGTGACAATTCCCTTCTGAATATCACCAGAACATGTGACCTGTATAATACGAAGTTTTGAAGTTAAATGATCTTATAAGGAAATAATTCAGCAGCCAGCTTGATGACTGCTGTGCATCAGAAACATAGAGGCTTAGGTAAACCCGCTGTATCTTAAAGTTGAAAAAAATAGTGTTATTTTTTGCTGTATATTTATTTAAATTAAAAATCAAAATTTGGTTTCTACCAATTTCAAAGCATTTAACTGCATTCCTAGTGTCTCCAGAAGATTTGAACCTCAGTTTAGAGGAACATGCATCACCCAACAGGTCATGGGATATTTCCCAGGCACACTGAGCTTCCTGCTGAAGCTGTTCCTCTCTGCACTGCAAAGCTGCGCAACACGCAGTCAGCAAGAGCCTAACTAGTCATTGTATATTCCTACAGCCCAGTGACAAGGAGCAGCTTCCTGCAGGAAGGGAAGTCTGAAATGCAGTCCCTGCTGCAGCACATCCTTCACTATTTACCCCAAATACACAGTACATCAGAGACCAGAGAAGAAATCTTCCTCTTCCTCTTCCTCTCAAAGGAGTTTCATAAACGGATTCACAGAGCCAGACTCTCACTCATGCTTGTGCTTTTTCCAATTCTCCTTCCTCTTTGACTGTTTCAGACTACAGTCAAAATGAACCATATTCAAGACAATCTTCTGGTCTTCTGGGCACCTGATTTGTGAATGTTTGAAATTGATGGTAACACTGCAGTTTGATAAGAAAAGTATCTAAGCAACAGAAAATTAAAAAAAAAAAAAAATAACAAAAAAACACGGACACTTTGGTCACGATAACTCTGAGAATGCAAACTGGAATTCCATTTGTCAAATACATATTATGATTTATTTTTTTCCTTAGTAGCCTGATCCTTAACTCACAGAAGTCAGCTCTGATTTTTGTGATGATGTGAATGACTGTGAAGAGCAGTAGAGAACAGGTCCAAAGTATTACAGTGGGTGCATTGTTTTACAGATTAAATACATGTCCAAATGCATTTTTTAAATCCATTATCAATGTGCAGTCTGACAAAATCCACAGACATCAATGACTATTTGTACATCTGAGTATCAAACATTCTGAATAATTAGCCAGGGGAAAATGTATGAATGTGAAAGCAAAATCCCATCGCTCAGTGAGTAGAAGACATCTATTTGTATAGTACAAGAATAGATGAATGAAACCCTGCTGGAAAAAAAAACAAGGTGCTTGCTAAACCTTTGGAATTAGCAAAGTAATCTGTTAGCAAATAAAAGCAAAGACAAGTTTCCAAGATCCAACAGGCCAGGCCAATGAATTGTTTCTGAGAATGGCAGTTTGATGTATACATGTGGAAAGCAACTAGAAAGGGTAATTTTTCTAACTGTACTTCAATAGAATTCTCTCACTTGAAAGACCAAAGAAGAAATACGGCCTAACATGGCCAGCGGATGTTGCTGTGAATTTATGCTGTGATTTAAACAGTACCCTACAAGGAACAAACACTAAAAGAAGAAACAAAACTTTGACTATACTGGAAAACAGAATTTTGCTTTTTAAAAGTAAATATTTTTTTATCTGAAATCTATTACAGTAGCTACTCTGAAAAGCAGAATTACCCCTTTGTCTGCAGATGGCAAACTTTTCTGTAATATCTTCATAAAATACCTGAGACTTTTCTAGATTGGAGATTCACTCTTCCAGGCAAAGGACATATGCAAACCTATTGCAAAATAATGGTGTCCAGGATTTTACTGAAGGGTGCATGCCAGTGATCACACAAAGTCTGGCCCTCAGTGGCTATATAAGTGAAGATATTTGTTTCAAATACACTTTTATGAATTTTTATGTTCTGTGACTTACAGGAGGAGAAAGGGTAAAGGAAGGGTTTGCTGTACCTACGATGTAGAACTGTATACTTTCTTAACTGTGTGGCGGAGACGTATTCAACATATTCAATATACCTGGCTTTTTGGCAAACATATGACCTGACACTTGAAACAAGTCATCTACATTTTCCTAACCCACACCGTCATTTTGAATACAAGAAGGATTCAAAATGCTTTAGCCTTGGTTCGGTGTAGATCATCTCACAGATGTTCATTGTCCCAGCCTCTTAGAGATGTTTCAGGTCTGGCCAGAATCTTGAAATGGCACCTAATGACACTGATTGATTAGAAAAGTCAAAAGGAGGTATGTCATGAGAAAAAGAGAAGTAAGGACAGCATGCGCACCGGAGGCTGATAACAAAAGAAATGCTCCCAAGTTTGTAGAATGGGAACCAGTGAGCGTCGAGGTTGATGTGACTTTCCAGGGATGCTGAAGTGAAGAGATGCAGAGGACAATAGCAGCATGCGAGTGCATGTTCCTCGATAAAATTTCCCTGTATTTTGTCTCTCCAGCTGCCTTAGCATCTTTCTGGCCACCTGTGGTATTTTCCCATGCCATGATCTGACTCCAGTCCTGGTTGCAGTGCATTCTTTCCCTGGCAGCTACCTGTCTGCAAAGAGGGCCTGGGAAGGAGAAAAGCCCTTCCGCCTTCCTCTTTCTTCTATGTCTTTTGAATGGTTGTCTTTGAGAATTTCTCTTCACTTTGGACTTGGATTCGGAAGCCTCCATGAGCTTCTATTGTTTGGGTTTTTTTTTAATATTTTGCAGTTATCATACAGCATGGCCAGTGTAAGGGGAACTGAGGGAACCCAGAACAGGACTCCTGGCAAACAAGCTTTCACACAGACGAAGCCATCACACTGAGCCTGATGCAGGGTTGAGGCCACTTGTTCAGTGGGGAGAAGAGAGAAAATGGGGTGAACAGGGGCAGGCTCTGGCAGAAAGTGTCTCCGTTCCCAAACCATCGAGCTTGTTCACTCTCTGGCTTATCATAGACTCCAACTGTCTCTCAAAGATCTTGTTCAGTCAAGAGGACAAGAGAAAAGATAAAAGTGGCAGTGAGAAGAGTGCAGGAGCTGAGTTACTGCATTCTCACAAAGTATCACCATCACTTTGAGTCCATTATGTCAATGATGTGAGTCAAGGAACTGGGGACAGTGCTCAGAAACTGGCTCACAAAATGGTGACCTGCAGTTTTAAAGGAAAAGCTATGTATTAGATAACGTCACAGCCTGTCAGATCTGTGACCTTTAATTAAAGCATGTGCAATCATGCTCTTCAGTCCTCTCAGCAGTGCTATTCAGCTCAAAATGAGATATTTTCAGAGGCAGAAGGCTGGTTGGCAATGGGTCTGAAGGGAGGGTGCTAGGTCAATCTTTCTGAGGTCCCATTTGGTTCTGGACGAATCAATAGCATCCCAGTATCCGAAGCTGTGCCGATATCAGCCTTCTTCATGGAGGCGACTGACACAAGACTGACACAAGAGACCGAGACAGGACACAAAATCTTTTTGTACATTGGCCATGTTTGAAACCAGATACTGGCTGATGCTGGCAGTTTGTGTCAACAACAGTCCAACTAACTGCTCAAACATGACAAGTCTTCAGCTTTCTCTAAGAACACCTTTATAACCTTTGTTTCAATAGAGCTCTGTATGATGTCACAATGAAGACTGCCATTTCCTTAGCAACTTCCTCCGAAATGTTTGAGCAACTACCTCTGAACTTCATGAATTCCTTGTCTCTACTTTTACAAATAAATTGAGGAGCTGTGAGATGCTCACAGAGCTCTCACTGGAAGCACCAACACAGACAAACAACGCAGGTAGATAACTTTCACCCAGACTTTCATAGTGTCAGTGTTGCCCTTCCTTCAAATATTGATCACTTGGTTAGATCTGTCAGCAAGGGTTATAATAATTGCAAATTGCAGTGGTGGGTTTCTTTGGTGACATGATTATTAAGCTTTGGAAATATCTGAAACTCCCACCTCACTGGAAGTTCCTTAATGGGGTATCGAGGTGTGATTTTAACCCACAGATAAGAGGCACTGTGTCCTGTTATCACCATGAAACCATGCAGCCCTGGATTTGGCTTTTTTCATAGATTTACTGCAAGAATTAGCTTGCCAGAAAAGTGCTTGTCAGTCATTTATTAAAGACTAATGCTGTCGTGAGAGAATTTGAGAAGAGCGTTACCAACATCTTTACCAAAAGCTACCGTCCTGCAAAACGTAGTATGTCTTAAAACGCTTTCCTGATGCTCCGTTTGTCGATGAGTTAAGTACATGCTGATTTAGGGATACGTTTTCTACATACTTACCTCCCATTTTTGTCATTTGCATGTCTAATCTATGTGCAATGCACTGTTAATTTACTCCGTAGTGTTCCCATGGAATATAATTTGTATGCACATAAAATATCAATGTAATATCTAGAGATGAAATCCAATGGAAACTGTTTACTGTGAAATCCAGTCTTTGTTCCCTCATTTTTCCACTTCACTGACTGTTGCTTTTTCAAAGTACTCTTAGAGCTCTCGCACAACCCTTCATTATGCTGCATTATTTCTTGATTTGGGAAATAAAACTAAAAAGTATTTTTATACAACCTAATTTCCCGTAATTGTTGGGATGATGTTAAGACAGTTTTTCAGGAGAGAAAATGCTAATCGATTTTATTTCAAAACACATTGAAATTCCACACAAATTGGTGTCAGAGTGCAAATGCTACTCAACTGGGAATGGAGAGGGACAGAAGAGAAATATATGCCAACTCTCACTTTAATACGAAGGATGTGAGATACATTTTATTTGAATCAAATGCTATTTAGCAACTTAAGCATCTGGAGCACATCTGATAACTCAGGTAAAATGTATCGATTTCTCTATTGATTTTTCTAATATACTTTCTCTGTGAGGGAGCTATAACTGAAAGTAGCAAGTGACTCAGCTCATGCCAACTATAAGTAATGGGGAGATGTTCAGATATACAAGATGGGTCATCACTGAATTCCAGAATACGATGTGTCCTTGCCTTTCACTTGACAGCAATACATGGCATTGGTATCTTTCTCTTTTGGCTTGTAGTGTTTGAATTTTTTTTCAATATGTATCTTCTTATGCAGTTTTCCTTTGCTATGAACAAGTGGCTTTGTTCATACACTAAATGTCCACATGGATTGAGATATTATATAGCCTTTACACCTCTATACATTAACTTTAACCTTAGGATCAGGCATATAGAGCCTTTTTCTTGAGTCCTAAAACTGATTCATATATTGAAATAATACAGAGGAGCATACATAACACCTGTGAATTTCTGGGCAATTTATTTCTAGGAATAACTCTGAAACTCTGCAATATTTGTCACTCTTTCTGAGCAGTTTTATATCAACAAAGGATAGCTGGAAATGCTTGCACTCTTGAAAACACCAGAACTTCTGCTCTTGCCCTTCAATGGGACCAGAATTTCCTGGCCACAAACAAAAATCTCCACTGAACTCAAAGGAAGTTTTACCCCGTGCTGTTTGATTTAGCCTTACAGTCTGTTTTCTTAACAATCTGAAGATCGTAGTCATAAAATATGCCTCAGAAGCAAAGGAATGATTTTTGTTTAAAGTGGAAAAAAAAAAAAAAGCAGCCTAAAAAATCCAGGAAAGGCAGCCTTGAGTTACACTTAACATTCTAAATATTTACACACAGCAAGTAACACTTGAAATACACTTTCAGCAGCAGGAACCCAGACTTTAAGTTTCAGCTTGAAACATCCAAGGATGGAGTCTGTAAAAAGAGTATTCAGGGCACCCATAGTCTTTTAACCAGTTGCCCACAGGATTTTCTGCATGCCTTAACTGCGAAGAGAAGGTTGATACTGCTCCTCAGACACTAATTGTCACAAAGGAAGGGGAAGAGCCGGGCCAAATAGGGAAATGACTTCCTTATGAGAGACCTGCTACTTTTTTTATAGATGTATCATAAGATTAGCAATCACTCTGCTTTTCCCATCAAGCATTATGTTTACTCCTAGTTTCTCTGTTGGACTTTGTTCGGACATCCTTTATCACAATAAATGGAGTGGAGAGAAACAGCCCGAATTACATGAACTTTAACACACTCTCCGAATTAGGCTCAAGGGCTTCCAGGTGAAATACTTATGAGGTGGCACATACCTGAGTCACCTCAAGACTCTTCCAATTCCAGAAGTCAAAGTTTACCCTGTGATTTCTTCCGGCTTCTCTGGTTTAATAATATTTTAGGAGCAATACCTGACCTGCGTCACAACATCAAGAGAAATGTTGCACCCAGTGATTCTAAAAGATGCACCCTGAGAACACATAGTTTGCAAAAAAAAAAAAAAAGAGAATATGTATTTTGCAAAAAGAAAAGCAGACAAAGACAACAACTTCAGCCTGCTGCATCCAGGCATCACACACTGCCCACTCAAATCCACGGCTGCTGGCAGTGGATCGGCTGCGCTCAGAGCGCACCTGCGCTCCAACTATACCTGAAGCAGAGCCGCAATCCTGTTACGGCCACCAGCACATCTCCTCCACCGGCGCTGGCAAGCCCCGCTCTTCAAAGCACTGTGTAATTCTACACAAAAAAAAAAAAAAAACAAAAAACAAAACAAAACAAAAAAAACCACCACAACGATAAAGAATTTTCTTAAGTGCTGTCGAACCCTGGAATCTTTCCCTGCGCGTCTCGCACAGCCTCATCCTGGAAACAACACGTCCTCGCTCCGCTGCGTTAATACGGCAAGGAGTAATTAAACACCGGGCATGGGCCGAGGATGGGGAGTGGGGGGGGGCGAGGGTGGCCCCCGCCCGCCGCCCTGCACTGCCGTGCGCCACACGGTGGCAGCAAAGCGCCGCTCCGCCCGCCACCGCCCGCCGCGCAACGCTCTGCGTCCCGCGCAACGCTCCGCGCAAAGCTCCGCGCGCCGCTCTCCGGGCGGCGCAGGGCGCTGGAGCGGAAGCGGGCTCACTGTGCGCCCTGCGCGGGCGCCGATCGGTTCCCTTCTCTACGAGGGGAAGCACCGCGGGTCCGTCCCTGGTGCGGTCGGCGGGGCCAGGCCGCGGTGTGGGCAGCGAGGGGCCAGCAATGAGCTGTCAGCGAGGAGCCAGCAGGTTTTGAGTGATGTAGAGAGCCCTATGAAGGATGTCGTGGCTGAGATGTTCACTGCCCCTTCGGCCAAGTGTGAGCAGAGGATCCAGGTTTGCAGGGTTTGCCTCACATGTTTCTAGCTCTTCTCTGCCCTTGCATTACTTGTTATTCTTGGCACACGGAAACAGGACAGTAAGTCGTCTGCGTCCACCAAAAGAGTCACCAGAATGCTGCTATTTCCTCTATGGCAGTGGTGCCAGCACGGCCTGTGCCACCACGACTCATGTGGAAATAAGCACCTGTGTTTTGAAAGACTGCTTTTAACCTGCTTTTTCATCTGTCCTGGTTTTTTACTCTATAATATTCACCAATCATAATGGTGTCTAAGACCCAAAAACTCTGTCTTGCTCTATGTGGGTGCAACTTTATGGTTGTGCAGAGTCCCAGTAAAGGAAAAAACATTCAAGCACGGCCATATCTCAGTGACTATATGTGGTATCTTGCTGGTATTACATCTACAACTTACAAGTCTTGATCGGGCCCTGACTCCTCTGAGCCAAACGCTGGACAAACAAAGCCTTACCCAGTGCCCACTGAAGGCAGCGGAGGTTGGACGGGCCTCATGGGGAGTGTTCCTAGCCCAAAAAGCTTACAAGTCCAAAAGGACAAAACAAACAATGACAGACATAACAGGCATGCAGGCAGCTGCCTTGGCCCTGACCCTGCAATTTTTTCTGGTCTGGTTTAACCCTGTCTGAGTGGGTGCATGATCTGGACTCTTATTTTAAATGCAAATCTTGCCTGTTTACTAATCCGAGGAAGCTGAATATACTTTCTTCAATGTATTCTAAATTGAGCTTTTATAAACCATATCAGTATTAAATGTGATTTTATATATTTAAATCATTAACAGAAAATAACCAATAAAGTATCATTTTTTTCTGCATCTACTTTTCTTCTCTCTTTTTAAAATTACTATTGTCCTTCTTCTTTCTCCACTTTTTTTTTCCCTCAGCCCTTCCTATTCCATATTAATTATTCCCGGTTTTATGCACCATTTCCTATTTCAGGTTTCTGTTTTATTTGTTTATCTTTCCTCATCTGCATTCCCACTAGGTATCAATGAAAACATTCACATGCCTAATTAAACACAGACAATTTTTTTTAAGATTATTATTTTGCTTTTTAGACAAACGTTAATCCCTAGGTATTCTTTTCCTTAGCTCTTTCCGTCTTACTTGTCTTTTGACTTAGGCTCTAAGTCAGTGCTTCCAGGGCTGCTTCAGTTCAACTCTTTATCTTTTCTGTGGGATTTTAGATCCTCAGCCTCTAGCCACACTGACCATCCCCAGAGTACATGAGTCTATTTCTCCTCCTTGACACTTCATTTCAAGGTCCAGCTAACCTGCCCCAATCCAGCTTTTCACCTTGTCCTCGCCCAGGTCCTGCTACTGACCAGACTGGACTCCCGGACTCCCTCACTGCTTTGCCCACCAAGCCAGCTTTAGCTAGATCGCCTTGCCCCTGACAGGTCTCTGCCTTTCAGCTGCAGCCAGAGCTTCACAGCATCCCCCAAAGACTGATCTTCCCCCTGCACAACCAACCATCATCCCTGCCAAGGAGATATCTCCCGTCTCGACAGTCATTTGCTTCGCAAGCTCCATGCAAACACCACTTGCCTCCCTGTCCTCACTGATTCACACTAATTGTTATAGACTTACAAGAAAGAGAGATCTTCTAGGATGAGAGGAGAGCAAGGCAGGAAAGGGAGGGAGGGAGGGAGGGAGGGAGGGAAAAGAAAAGGATTTGGATGGAAAAATCCTGAGGGTTTTGAACTTCTCACTGGTCCCCTTCATGTGGTAGTATCTCCTCCCAGCTTGAGACCTAAACTAAGCTGGACTTATTTGATTGTAAAGATATAACCCACGCAAGTGCCATACCTTTCCCCCCTTTTATTTAGTCAAATTCTAAATGTCAATAAATTTGCTGAGCCTGATTTCAGAAAATTGTTCAGGTTACCCTCTATCCATGTTCAGCACTTCTACCTGCAGTTCTTCTCTGTCCTCAGAGCAATGAGTGAGACTGTCACAAGGAAGAAACCTTCAGGTTAGTCTTCACATTTTGAGCACCTGAGGTCTTTTATGTCCTCCTTGGTCAAACTGTCTTCAGGAGGCGCTCCAGTTGCTGTTCTTTTCTTGGAAGTCGCATTTTGTGGATTATCAGTGGGCATTATGTACATCTCAGCTGAGTGAAGTCCTTTGTGTGTCTTATTTTACGAAAATGTAAGGCTGTCAGTGAGGCTGCTTTTGTGCTTATATGTTTGCCTAATTTTTGAGCACGTTGCTAAATAGAAAGTATCAACGTGGCTTGGAAGAGATATTTGGTCTACCTGTGTACTTCTTATTAAAGATCTATCAGCAAAGAAGGCTTCATATTAAAATGTTGCTGCTTACAATGAAGCTGCCTTTCTCTGGACCTTGATAATTTCTCTGCAGATGGCGTGACAGTGGGACTTATTAACTCTTCCTACCCCCTCTCCTCAAGCACATTCTTTACAGAGCACCGGGTTGTTTTTTTCAAATGTTCCTTGGGAGGTATCCAGGATCCCCACCTTCAGACTTGAACTTCAAAGTCGAACAGTGTGTCTAGTGCCCATCTTCTCAGCATATTTTTCAAGAACAAATTATAAACATTTCAAGCAAAGTGCACTTATTACAAGTTTGTTTGCCAAGTACTGCTGCCTCCCTTCCAAGTTCCAGCTATGTCAAAGCATCTGGTTTACAAACAGGTTCCTCCCCTCAGCTGGTACATGGATGCCAGGGCACAGAGGCTTATCACTAATGAAGGAGCTTCCCGGATGAAAGAGGAAAATGCCGTGGGAGTCACTCAACAGACTCTCACTTGTCACAGAATGTGTAGGTATGTTGTAGTCGCTGAGCAGATGAATGAAGTGATGTGCAGGAGGAGTGATTTCACTGAGTTCTTCCAGAGCCCGATCTAAAATTCCCTGAAGTCAATAGATTCCTGTTGGTTTCTATGGACCTTACATTGGTCTTTCAGGTAATTACTTATTCTAATCAAGAGACACTGCCTACCCTGGATTTATCTTCTTTAGAGGAGTCTGAGCTCATCTGAAATTCCTGAATATTTGCAACTTAGCTTGCAAAAAATATTTATTGAGAAGATAGATATGTATCAGTCTAAAATATTTTGTTCAGAAAGCAATGTGGCCCTTAGTCTCATTTTTACTTATAGCTTGACCAAATGCAACTTACATAAAGGATAAGTTATTTTAACTCGATGCTTGGGTCAACCCCAATTTCAAGAGAACATAAATCTGGCAGAAAGCAATACGCTTCTTGTGCATCACACTCCACAGTGAGATCTACCATTACACAGACTCAAATACAGACCACCTACACATTTCTTTTTCTTCTTTTTTTTTTACCCTATCATAGATTGCATAGCAGAACTAAGAACTTTCAAACACTCCACTGTAGATTTGTGGGAACTCAGGAAGAAGTTGCACCGATAAATGTTAGCCTGATCAGAACGTTTAATACGTATGGCAGAACTGCTATTGCTACATTCTCCCATGGCTCTACTCCTAAATCACATTTTCCTGTCTTTTACAGCAGACTTTAAGAATATCTCTCCTGTTTTCAGGGGATTTTACCCTAATTTATAGTGATATGTCACATGTGAACTTAGCTCAAAAGAGAAATAACTCTTGCATAGGCAATAGTGCCTAGTGGTAGAATTTTTCAGAAATCTCTTCTCTTTTTCCATTCCTGCTAAAGAATTTCACTCTTTCTGTGAGTTCATGTAAGTGCTGCTTATAATAACCTATATAATATAGCATAATTTGCATACCTCATCTTTATATAATTTCAATCCAATTGAGTCATGAAGTAGTGATGGTGATCCCAGTGTTATCTGCCTAAATCAGTGGAACTAAGCTCTCAATATCATGGAAGATCTCCAAACTTTTTGCTGTCTCAGTTATCAAAATGATTCACTGTGCTTGCTCACTTAAGTCTTTATTGCACACACTAGACAAGTTATCAGATGTATTATTCACACTCAGTGCCTTGTAGCCTGCATGTTTTGTGAACTGGATGGGTCTGTCCCTATCTTTTGCACATGTATGCAGGACAATAGGGCAACAGGAGCCTTCCTCAGATCTTATGAATCCCTTGCAAAGGCCAAGGCAAAGACAAATACAGTATTTGCAGAAAAGAGAAGGGAGGTTTCAGCATGTCCCTGAACTGCATAGCCCCTCAGCTTCTGGTTATGCCTGCACTGCTGTGTTAGCTCCAGGCTCTGCTCCATGTGGGAGCTTGCCCTGCACAGTTTACATGCTAGCTTGAGCTCTGGGTCTAGTTTGTAGCATCCAGTTGGACACAAGCCCATGGAGCTGATCGTTTTCATGATAGGAGAATCTAATACGGTATCTGTGTATAATTCTGGCCAAGTACTCAGAAAAATTTAAACAGTCATCTTTATTATCGTAAGATCAAAATTTTAAAAAGTAGAAAAATAATAATACTTCACCATTAAAGCATAATGAAAAGTGGAGCAAAAATTGGAATGAAGCAAAGAAGTGTCTGGCCACATTTGATAATAACAGATAATAGTTGAATTTTTCATAAAGACACTGATCAGAGTGAAAGTGGCACACTACTAGAAAAAACACCTGATTCTCAAATTTGTGTTATTGTGGAGAAACCAGTGCAAGGGCTGCCTGAAAGCAAGATCTGCCATCTGGCTGGACAGAAGCAGTATGTAACTGTTTTTCAGGCACAGATCATTCTATGTGCTACCTAATCCGGTGCCCTTCCTGTGAGGATGTACGCAAAACTCGGCCCATCTCCCTTTCAGCTGCCTCTCAACTCCAAGTGTTGCCAGTAAAAGAATCTTCTCTGTTTATTCTGTTATGTTTTTCATTATGAAGCTTACGTATTGTCTTCTTTTCTTGTTCTTGTACTAGAAATGATGAATTATTGGTCATGGTTCTGTGTGACCTGGTTCTGATGTTATTAGTGTAGCTGCTGTATTTTTGTTATACAGTATTTCAGGTACATCACTCTTTTGGAAAAGTACATTTCTTTTGTGAAAGAACTTCTATTGTATGCCTGTTTTTTCACAATATATATGTATGGTACCTGCTGCAAATGATTGTCTGCTGTATACATAAAAATAAGGTGTTTTAATGATGATGTGCCCATCATTCCTGCTGGCCAATTTACAGTAAAAATTTTTTTTAAGTTTTTTAAAAAAAGAAGCACTGGTATTCCTTGAAATTTTCTATTCAAGGAGGTAAAAAACCAAAGCCCAGTCTTATTCAATAATGCCTATTGGAAAAAAGATAATCCAAGTGTGTACTATTCTCTGCTGTGTTTTCTGAAGCTCATCAAATGTAGACTGTTTCATATCAATGGCAGGAATGAAATGTCAGAATTAAAGGCCTTCCAAATTTTCCTGTATCTCAGCAGCCAAAACACAGAGGCATCTTGAGCTGACCCCCACTGATGAAAAGGAACAAAAGGAAGAAGTCTACAATTAAAAGAAGCCAGAAGCCAAGTGGTGATGTGATTTACAAATTGTAACCACAGCTTCCAGAAACAAACAGGAAATGTCTGTGATCCAATGAATTTCAGTATGATATTTTCCATCTCTGAATGACTAAAACGTCTTCAAAAGTCCAGATGAGACTAAAATGTGAGGAAAGGGATTTGTTTCCCTCAGTAAGGTTACTTATTCTACACAAGCAGATTTTGGCTTGTAATGAGGGCTCTCATTGCCTTAGGAATGTAAGAGGCTAATTCAAGCTGTCTTGATATCAGATAATTATTATGTGATTTATGACCTCTGTCATAAAGCATCCAAGAGATCAAAGACCAAAATAATGTTGGTTCATTTTATGTTGATTTTGTTCAATGTTAGTAACAGATGGGACTTTTTTTTTCTTGCTAGAAGTCCTTTTTTATTGTTGTTGTTGCTGTAAGTGCAGTAAGCTGATTGTTGCTTAATATGTGTCATTTTCACCATTTATCCTTGAATTTGCATCATGTCTTCCACCTGTAACATACCCATAAGAATGGTCATGTGATATCATGAAGGCAATTCCTAAATTTTCAGAAAACAGGGATAAAAAAATATATATTTTAGATTTGGGACACAGGACAGTCTTGCACTAAATTTCAATTTCATATTTATTTTTATTTATACCCTTCTAAAATCAGTGGTGCACCACTAGTTAATTTTCCTGCAGAGTCCTTTACAAATATTTCGTAAAGTGGCAGACATAGAATCATAAATCACAGTATCATAGAATGGTTTGGGTATCATCTAGTTTCAACCTCTCTGTCATGGACAGGGATAGCTTCCACTAGATCAGGTTGCCCAAAGCCTCGTCCAACATGGCCTTGAACTCCTCCAGGGATGGGGCATCCACAACTTCTCTGGGCAACCTGTTCCAGTGTCTCACCACTCTCATCGTAAAAAATTTCTTCCTTAAATCTAATCGAAGTCTACCTTCTTTCAGTTTAAAGCCATTGCCCCTTGTCCTATCAATACGCTCCCTTGTAAAAAGTCCCTCTCCAGCTTTCTTGTAGGCCCCCTTTAAGTAATGGAAGGCTGCAATAAGATCTCCCTGGAGTCTTCTCTTCTCCAGGCTGAACAGTCCCAACTCTCTCAGCCTGTCTTCATAGCAGAGGTGCTCCAGCCCTCAGATCATCTCTGTGGCCCTCCTCTGGACTTGCTCCAACAGCTCCATGTCCTTCTTCTGTTGGGAACTCCAGAGCTGAATGCAGTATTTCAAGTGGGGTCTCACGAGGGCAGAGGGGCAGAATCACCTCCCTCGACCTGCTGATCATGCTTCTTTGGATGCAGCCCAGCATACAGTTGGCTTTCACCAGTCACTCCGTTATTTTCCATGTGCCTTAGCAGAGGTTCCAGGAGGATTTGCTCCACGATTTGTTGGGCACAGAGGTGAGACTGACTGGCCTGTAGTTCCCTGGGTCTTCCTTTTTTCCCCTTTTTAAAAATAGAGGCTATGTTTCCCCTTTTCCAGTCAGTGGGAACTTCACTGGACTGCCACAACTTCTCACATATGATGAATAATGGCTTAACAACATGTTATATTGCTCTTCAGTTTGGTTCATTTAATACTGCAAACTTTTCTGTTGTAATAGTACAGGTATTCTTTTCTGCAGGGAGGTGTATGAAAAGTGTCATCAGTATGGAAATCCAAGGAGTTTAGGTAAGTTTAGGTAAGAATAAACTAATTACCCAAGTTGGAATTTTGACAGGACTCTGAAATCAATATCACCTCTTCTTTATACGACTGCAATGAGAATAAGTTACAGGGTAAGTGCTCAGGACTTTACTTTCTATATGTCATTGGAAAGAGACAGCCCTTTCAGCATCAGAGTGTCTTTTGGCACTGGACACAGACTGGATCAATACTGACACAAGAACAGGAATGTCACCTGCCAGGATCTTTACAGCTTGTCTGGTTAAAAAAAAAATAAATAAAAATGGTTAAAGCACAGGAACAGCTCTCAGAAGGCGTTTGTTGCATTTCCAGACAAGTCCCAGAATTCCTCTCTGATCTTGGGCATTCTCTGTCCCTCAATTTGTCCTCTCTATAATGCAAATAATAATAGTTATTAAATTCACAGGTCTCTGTGTGACTCAATGTATTAATTGTTTTCTATGAGATATTTTTTGCTGGAAAGCAATATGAAAATGCCAAGTTTTACTTACACAGTTACTAGTACTTTATACACTAGTATACCCTTAACAAACCACTTTAATGTTTGTAAAACAACTTCCAGTGGTACACCTCTAGTTTCTCTGGAGGTCTTTATTTCTAAATAGATTAGTGTGTCCTAAAAGCCTTGTTCAGAGAAAGATACGCTACCAGTAAGGACTCTTCTCATTCCTTAGATTCATGGGTTTTGTACTGATAGATTTGGAGGCCTCTGTTTTGATGGCTGCGAGGTCCCAAAGCTCAGTATTTCAGCCTCGTCTTTTCATAGTTTTGCAGATGATAAAACCAGAAGTATTGTTGAACAGAGCAAGCTGTTAGAGCTGCCTACATTAATTCCTGTTTGAGCCACATACTATCTTCTAGAAAAACGTTTTAAAACTGCTATTGAGAAGGAATCTGCCACAGCTCTTAGGCAGTTGCTCACTCCAGTTTGCAAAAATATGCCTCCTTCTTTCTAGCATGACTTTGTCCAGATTTTCCTACTATTTTACCTCCTTATATTATTGCTGATTTCATGTATTTGCTAGATTTAAGAGTCCATAATCAAACCTGTATAATTCCCCATGGTAACAGCTTAGAGGTTAGGTCCAAATTAATCTTTAGTATTCTCAACTGATAAACTAAGTAGATTGATCTCTTTGAGTCTTTTACCCTGAGGCATGATTAACAGTCCCCAAGCCATGCTTGTGACTCTTCTCTGAACTTCTTCAACAATATTACTGAACCATAGACCCTAGAACTGGACAAAATATTCCAGTAATGATTTCATCAGTGCTAAATACAACAACAGTGTAATAACTCTCGACACCTATCTTCATTCATTATTCCACTGATGCCTATTTATTAAGCTCATATTAGACATTTTGTGCACTGTGTCATACTGGGAAATTATACTCAGATGACTATGAACTCTGATCCCTCTTGCTTCCCAGAACTAAGGATCCACTCTCTAATTGCAGGATTAAATGCTAGTTCCTAGATTTTTAGTTATGTTAAATACATTTGCCATAGTAATCTTGGTCCTGTTTGCAAGTGTTTTGGTTACTCAGTGTTGGTAACGACCTTCCCTCTGCGCTGACCGTTCCTCCAGTCACTGTCTTGTTTTCAGACATGGGCACTGACGGCCCACCTCTGGTGATCCACCTGGAACAATGGTCAATGCCTTAAAGTTCAGCTGATGGAGGAAGATTGTTTCAAAGCACATTCCCATGAGAACGATATAATTCTCTGTCACAACTTGGTAAGATGCATTTCTGAATCCCACAGAGATGAGTAAGGAAGGCGACCACCTTTCTTTCACCAGTTATGAATCTGGAAGTTCCTTTTGATCAGAAACTATCCAAATCTTTCAAATATCATCTTTTTGTATTGAACACCACAGTTCAAGAACTTGTTGTGTAAAGATGAATTGTCTTTTTTTTGTTCTACATTAAGCTGTCACTGATACTGTATTAACGCATGTATTATGAGAGCATATAAAAAGATTGGGTTAAATAATTTGAAATCACCTTTGCAGTCCTAAAAATTCCAATGAAATCTCCTCAAACTACTTTTTTTTTTTGGCAAAGTAGGCTACATAACATCAGTGCCAGAGCAAACACCAGTCCTTCTGAATCCCAGCTACTAGTTAGAATATCCTTTCTCACCTCTTAGCAAAATAAATACATAATATGATGAGTTTTAATTGAAAAGTAACTCTAAAATTTACAGTTATGTTAAAAAAAAAACACAACAAAAAACCAAACCAAACAAACAAACTCCTAAGCTATAAGGTTTGTTTGAAATAAAAATATTTAGCTAAAAATGCTATTTAAGCAAGTCCTACATACAATTACTGATTTTACAGGTGTACTGTATACTGAGCAGGTATACCCTGTTCCGTCTTTAAAGTAAGCAAACTGCAGATAACCTCAAGAGCTCACTGACGCTATACCTCCAACTACTCTCAAATAACAATTTGTTAGTAAAAAGCATTAAGAATGAGAAGAGAGAAAATCTTCAGTGGATAGAAAAAGATAAGTTAATTGTACTTACTAAAAAAAAATGCATACATGATATGTACTTCGTTGCTTCTATTTTGTAATCTTTATTTTCCTCAGTGTTATTCAGATTTTTTATTTATTATATATGTGTATTATTGTATATTTTTGTATTTGTTTATGTCTATTGCATATATACATATTGTATATATGTAAATATATTTATCATTGCAGTTTTTTGGGGACAAAACATTCTGTTTTTGCAAAAAGCTTGATAGAAGGACATACTTGCTCCTCTTCAAAAATGCACTCAGGGGAAACGTCTGAGTGTCTGTCAGTACTAGTTACAGCTTCTTCTTTCTCAGCCTGCCCTGTCCTGTCTTGCTTTCCTCCTTAGCCGAAGTTACAACATAAAATAAGTTTGTGAACTCTATATGGTTCTAATTTATGAAGCTGGCTTTGGTCCCTAAGGGACCATATGTCGGCCAGAAATCATCACAATAAAGATACAGTTCATCTTCCCGCTGAATTTCCCAACCTTTCTTTTACTTAATATGCTTTTTAGGACAAGACAGAAAGCAGTGGGAACCAACTCGTCTGGTTTTACACCGTTTGACAGTTCCCTTCAGCCAGGGGAATTTTTACACTGGCATCTGTGACCAGATTCCAAGTTTCTTTACCGTTCAAAGAAGGCAAAATAGCTGGGTCAAGGGGCAGAGAGTCTGTCCAAATTTATTTTGCTTAAGCTTGAGGTCTGGTCTTGCTTAGCTAACAAGATCTCATTACATCATAGCCCATGCAGCTATGCCTTGCAAAGTGTTCTTTGGACAAGACATCGAAAAGCAATTAAGAAAACAACGAACAGAGACTGCTCAGGCTAGTTCAAATGCAGATTTTTGCACCCAGGACTCAAGTCTTCACTTGAAATTGAAGAGAGGGAAAAAAAGAGAAATGTACTTTTCTTTAATGCTCCCAGTTTTAGTTTGTGAGGAACATCCCCTGCTTTACCAGAGAGGCTAAATCCTTTGTTTCATTGTAAAATTTTCCTCTCGTGTGATGTTACAGTGAAGTCAAACACGGACCGTTCTGCAGCTACACAGATATTTTGTAGACTACCAAACACTGTAAATTTTATATCTTAGACTATTGTTTAGCAAAACAAACCACAAAATACTTGCAAATGTGCTGTCAGTACTTTCATACTTGTGTTTTCACACTTGCTTCAGAACATCAATAAAAAATCAAGAATAATTACAAGACAGAATCCAGCTAAGCTTTGAATTCAGAATCTTTCCGTGCTGTAATGAAGTGATGCACACCACATGAATGAGTGGAACAGTGTTTCAGAATAATAGGGTGCGTACCCTCAACAACTATGGCTGTATCTGTTCCCTGGCTACATATTACTGTTGACTTCAAATTGTGCTGCAAGATCCATTGTAAACTAACTGAAATAGATTTTTTACAGTGCGTAGTAGAACAGAGTCCTCAACTTGCAAGTGTTAACTGCTATTGAAATATAAATCTTAAATATTAATAACACATTTCCTTTAGTAATATTTCCTTCCTGTTTATGAATACGTCTTCCCACATGCAATCCAATACAGCAATGTTCCTGAATTTTTAAACTGCCTGAAACAGCAGCCGTGAGGAATGGTATGGATGGTCCCATTTATCTTCATGGGGTGGTGACAATTGTAATGTCAACACTGCTCAGAGATTAGAAAGCCAGACCTGGCTATTGTGATCATGGAGCCTTAACTGCTACACCACCGAGGCTATGAAATTTTCCTGACAATGTTTATTTTAATGATAGTATATTCATAGGAAAATATCCACACTTGCTTTAAAAAATAATTGTGATGGGGAACCCCTGACAGCATGTAAGAAATTATTCCAGAATTGTCTTACTGTCCAGAACAGTCTTACTGTTAAAAGTGTTCCTCTGCTCTCTAGTTTGACTTTTGTCTCACTGCAGGTGCCATCCTTTGGAATCTCTTATACATGGTCTGCTACAGTGAAGACCTCTCTATTATCAAAACATATTAGTTTGTAGAAATTGTGATACATGTTTTTAAATTTGTTTGAATTCTTGTTACTCTTCCATTAGCCTTTTCCAAGTTTTAATCATCTAGAACTGCAGACACACATTCCCTATGATCGCAGCCTTGCACTCAGGCCTGAGCAAAGATTTTGTTCAGTTTATTATCTGTCATGATCCCTTCAGGTTTCTAGAAGCGCTGGGTTTTTTTCAGCACAGGCCCTTTTTCTCACCCTCAGTCCCTCCCAGCAAATATCCTGTCCGCATTTTACATTCCTTTTTCCTGTGTATCATTTTAGCATGTATTTCATTCATTGTTTGGGACTGGTACCAGATTAACAGGCTTATCCACACTGTCCTGTTTCCCACTTAGAAATACAGTTAGAGCTTTTGCGTTCTCCCATTCGTTTGGAACTTCCTTTGTTTTCCCAGATTTATTGGAAATCTATATTAATGGTAAAGTAAAAACCTCATCCCAGTCTTTTAAGACTCTTGAATATCAATTATCTATGCCTATTTATTTTAAAATCTCTAGCTTTTGTAACTGCTGCTTATTGTCCTCTTTTGTTGCTCTAAAATTGAAAACTGTTTAATTCATCGTGTGCTATGATCAAATAATTCTGCTTTATCTTTGTCATTTTTAATTCTGTGATCACCTTTTCCTTATATGACGCTGTCCTCTAATTCCATGGTATGGTGGATGCAACTCTCTGAGTTAGGAAATTATATTACTGATAAGAACAACTATCCCTTTAAATTCTATTGCATTTTTTAGACATGGCTATGTTAAATCTCATTTTATTAACCTTGGGTTGAACTTCCTCATTTTAACACAATCTTTCTCCCTCCGTTTCTATAGATAGGTCCTTAAGGTACTGCTGAATGATATGATTCAATATTCTGCAGTGGACACCCCTTATTCCTTCATTAGGACATTCATGCATCAGTGTTTGTTTGTTTACAATTTATCATGACTTGGCAACAGATGATGCCATTCTTCTACTCAGTGGGGTAGTTATAGCACATATTAGCCAAAATAAGACTCTAATTTTGAAGGCCAGTTTGTCTCATTCCCTATACTCAATCAAAAGACACTACGAGGATTCAAAGCATCAACATCAACCTCCTGTCTCGTCTAACAATTCAAGAAACTTAAAGAGACTATGTCATTCATAAAATAAGTATCCAAGTAAGCGCCTAAAATTCAGTTGTTTGACTACCTTCTTACTTCTGCTTACCTGCTCTACCTTTTTCCTAAGGAGGTCACAACATCCATTTCAGTAATCCCATCATGTGTATGTATTCCCATCAGGTTTCAGGCCAACTAGGACAAACTCTGTTCATAAATAGACATTATCAATTTCTCTTGTTTAGCATTGAGGCTCCTGACACTCATGTACAGTACAGAATTTAGTCTTTTATTTTGCTATCAGTACCTGAATTTTATTCAAAATGAGTGTTTCTGTTCCAGTATGAGGATTAATTCAACACTGAAATACAGGATAGTGGCTTACATATCCATTGGTATCAATGTAGGTAGAGAAACTTACTAGCTAAGGACAGCACAGGAACTATTCAAGGTTGTTTTGATGGTTAGCTACTATTTTAAAGTTTCTCCACAGTACTTAAATTCCTTTCAAACCTGTCTGCCCCAAAAGAAGCCAAAGTTTAACTCTGAAGAAAAAAATCCTTGCTGGTTTTATATTTTTTGAAATGGCAAACTATTTTGCCATTTCTAGACTATAGTTACACATTTTAAATAGGCTGTGATACACAAACACAGACTACTATAACATGAATTGAATTTCATATAAAGAATGCAAGAGGTACTTTGCTCATTTATTGCTCTTATTTATTAAGGAACTTTACTTTTTTTTTTTTTTTCCATACACTTTGTAGTTAGCTGGTCATAGTTGCAGTGAAACCAGCAATATTTCTGTAGATTTTAAGTAATGCTTGCATCAGGTAAGCTTTCAGATAATGCTTGTATTAGGCCCAGACCAGTCCCCATTAAAATCCATGAATAAACTAGCAGATACCTCCTAGAATAATCCCTCTTAAACCTTTATTACAGCAAGTAGCACCTGTTCACCTATTATATTAAATTCAATAAATTACTGTAAGAAGTATGCAGATGTGTGCAGTACAGGTAGTTCTTCAAATGGATGCGGACTGCTTTTCTCTTCATCCACATGGATTTGGAGTAGGTCCAAAATAAAGGTTTTCTGTGCATCTATGTTGTGTAGCACGGTGCCACAGTGATAGATTTTCAATAAAAAAGAATACCAGAATTTAATGTGTACAGCATCTCTAACTGGAAGAGATTTTTAAGAAGTCAGTATCCCTTTAAGTACTTTTAAAGACCAGATTTTCAAGATTCAGCTGTACCCTTTTATAATCTGATTTCTTTAAAAGGTGCTGACTTCTTTAGCATGTGCTGGTCACTTTTTTTAATTCCTAAACCGGTGACTTCTTTGAAAGGCTGACACATAAAGGACACTCATGCATGGGAGAATCGTTCTCTTGATGAGAAAATGTCGACCTCTCTCCTATGGCTAAGATGTTCGCTGCCGAGTTTTAGGAACAAAGCAAACTCTAGCAAATGCACACAAAATTGCTGGATGGTTGGACTGAGGTGGGAAGGTTCATATGGTTCAAGCAGCTGACTCCAGAACACGCTTTTCCATTAACAGATTAAGCTTCAGGTGGAGATTCATCCTTGGGAATACGGACCACAGGAGTTAGCCTTCAGCTGCAGTCAGGAACTGTGAATTACTAAAAGGATTTGGGTGTAGCTGCGGTTTGCTACCATGAAAGGAAATTATTTCCAGCACCAAAAAATTAGACTGTGTAAATAGAAATAATTTCTTTAAAAATTCTTTTTTTTTTTTTTTAAAAAAAAGCACTGGGTATAAAATTGTTAAACCTCTTGCCTTGATATAAACATCCAAGGCTACAGCTAGTACTTCTTTTCTTTACAAATCGTTTGTTCTAAAAAGTACTGTTTTTCTGAGTCACTTATCCTTGCCTACTGCTTTGCTTCTTACACAATGAGTAAAATAACTGACAGACTAAAGTGCAGCGCTATGATATCCACTCATGTTGATGGTGCATGATGTTAAATTTCTCCGATCCTCCTCCTAGCTGTGTAGCTGTAGCAAGAAAAAAAACAACAGATTTTGCTGCTGAAGGGAAGTGACAAGTGGTACGCTGAGGAAGCGGGTAGTATTTCGTCATTTATTTGATTATAGTTTTGCACAAATTTGGAAAACAGGTTATTTTGCTGCTCCTGTATGACAGAACTCTGTAATTCACATCTACAAGGCAGTATCTCTATTGCCTTAAAAATACATATTGTGAGGTTATGTCCCTGCAGTCCTTTTAAATAAACCTAAGAAAGGGGCTTGTTTATTTTGTGTTTGACTAGTGTAAAACTCCTGCGTCTAACCATATTGTTAACATCCATGGTCTGCTTTCAATTTACTTCCCAAACACAGGAATTCTATACAAGTCCTTGTGGGCGGAAAGATGACTACTTAATACATGCTAATTTGTGTGTATGACATAGAAATGGTTTCTAAAAAGACAGCTCCATCCCCTAACCTTAAATACTGACAAAATTTCCAGAATGCCCAGAACGTTGTTACAGATGTGCAAACGTCACAAAACGGAACATAATATATTACTAAATATATTTCCCTAAATATAAGCATTTTTTGCTTAAGAAGGAAAAGGTAGAAAATAACTGTGTGCTCTTCTGGTGTTACAAAGCCATAGCTTAGCATTAGTGTTGAAAACTACATTTGAAGTGGAAGAGAATAGAACCGATCCTGTTTTCTTCTGTGAAACAGAACTTTGTTCCCTCCACAAAACTCAGGTTCTGACAGGTGAATTTCTGCTCTGGGTGAGTAAAACATAAAAAAAATCATGAGCAACTCACATTAGCCCTGTGAAGACTTCATGGGGCACGTCTATCAGAGGCTTTGCGCAGACTTACCACAAGAAGCCAACTTATTTACTCCTCCTCTACGAACTCACACACATTGTTTGTTCTGAAAGAGACTGAAGCAGTTCATCTGGAGATGATGCTTCCCACCAGAGCACAGCTTGTAGCAGAGATGCTTCTATGAAACCTTCTGCTGGGGTGAGAAAGTACTACAACTAGAGGAGGAGAGTAGAAGCGACAGAACAAATAAAAGAGAAAAATCTGCCTGCCGCGAAGATTTCTGTCAGCCTTGATGAAGAATTTCTGCAAGTCCCTGTGTCTTAAGTTTTGCTCTGAGGAAAGCAAGAAGGGGGAAATGCAAATAAATGAGCACAAGATAGAAAAGGAAAAGTTGGACCCTGGTGGAACTTGTGAAGACTTGTTTTATAGTCAGGACCACATTTTCACTGTGGAGCCTGCTTTTTGGCTTACCTGACTCCTACATGCAACCCCATATAATCCATAACCTTGTAATGGGTATCTGGGCTGCCTGAGCATCAGAACAAGGAAACTGGGAACCTCAGAGTGAAATTCACCGTGGTCAGTGTTTTGAGTCGCTCAGGGCAATTGCAGGAAAGGCTGAAGAGACAACATTGCCTTAACTGCTGCCCTTCTTGGGGTTGCCATGCCCTGCTGTTTTGTGTTTCAGAGCTCTGAACCTTCTTTTGGGGATGGTGCTTACATGGTCTGTTCGATAAGAGCTGTAGGTGTTCTCACCGATGGTTTGAAACGTGACAGCAAAGTGAAGTTGCTGCAATGCCTTTTTTTTTTTTTTTTCCACACAGTAACTCAATTATTACGCTATTCTAGTTGGCTTCTAGACCCTCCTTGGGCCTAAGCCATCAGTCACCCCCAAGGACCATGACCTAAGCACTTGGTTTCGGATGGTCTGGAGCGAGGCCCCAGCGTCACTTTGCAGAACAGGGCTCGAAGACTGGCTGAAGACTGGGTAGGCAGCCCAGCAGGTGGGGAGCACATCGAGGGCAGGGGAGGCTTGGGTCAGTCGCTGTTCTAAGGACTGATTGGGCATTTCACCTAATTACAATTTAACGCTCAGCTGCACAGAGGATGCCTAGTTTTAGGAGGCTGGTTAGGCTGAGGAAACTCACCAAGCTCTTCAACCCGACTGTGACAGTTGTTATTCTGAGTATTTTCACAAGTGGTATCTTAGGAGGCTAAGGAGCTTTCCTGGCACCTTATCAATTTTAACTCCTTGGGAGCTAAAGAAGGATTTGGAAGGTTGCAGCCTTAGATTTAGGTGCCTAAACTTTAGCACCACATTACAGGTCAGATGCCAAACTTTCCAGAAGTTATGAGCTGTTCATGGGACTCACGCAGCTAGTTGTTTATGTATGTTTGTGATACTGCTCCCTGGGTTATACTTTGGAAACTCACCAAAAGGTTTAGCAGTCTTAAAACTTTCCTCACCTTTGGCTAAATAAGACTTTCATAGATTCAACTAACGGTTGAGGATCAGGACCTGAAATGTCATTGTGGCGTATTTCTCCAAACCTGGCCACACAAAAGAAGAAAAGAATCCAGAAGGATGTGTAGGTTATCTTTATATAGATAAATGTAAAATATATCGTAAAATATTCTACCATGCTTTTCCAATACAGAAATCGAGTTGAAGATTTGCACAGCATTTCTTTTTCCTGTATCAAAGAAATCGGACTGGCACAGTGTAATCCCTCATTTCGATCAGTACTGTCCAGGGCAGCATTCATTCCAACTCTGGCAAGACAACTTTGAGCACCATGCTTTGTTTTTCTTTTCCAGCAACACTTAATTACTTGATTTTTTTCAGTTTGGTTGCTGCTATAATGTCTATTGAATAACTTAAAAACGAAATTACACTCGAACATATATAAAACTGTAGGCGGTGCAAACTGTGAAATGGATCAGCATATTTTTGGACACGAGTTTTTTACCAAATGTTCCTAAATCAGTAATTGGTGGTAACGGCCCAGCTATTTCTCAAAGCAGAGAAAGTGTCACAGGATTTAATTCAATCAGATGAATGTTAAACACCTTCCTCACCAATTCAGAAACCTTAGCTTTAAATGTTGATTCAAAGAGCTTAGTTGGTTATGAGAGCTTAGTTGACTATAGAGAAGGTAGAAAATTTAATTTTTCTTTTTTTTTTTTTCAGAATAACATAAAAATAACATGCCAGACAAAGGAATGCTGCAAGTGTTTATTGCCAGCAGGATAATCCAACATTTTGAGACAGCCCAGAAAGTTGATGTATAGCTTCAGAGGAGAGGAGTTTCTCTTGACATGTCAACAAGTTGAAAGTGGAAACTTCTTTCTGAGTATCGACAGCTACTGGTAGGATGTAAGAAACGGGGCTTCTCAGGGACAAGGAATCAGAAGGACAGGAAACCGGAGTTGTATGAGCGTGTTAAACCACCATCTTCGCCTCATAGTAGTACTGGGAAATGCCTAGTGCTAATTACAGTATAAGGACTGTGAGCACTTGCAAAATACCAGGCTGAAGACAAGTAAAAATGCCTTGAATTTCCACGGTGGAAGAGAATAACTGGGAAGTTGACTTTTTATGATAAGCACTCCATACAGCCACCCCTTTGGATCAATACTTACTAAACCACACCTACCTTAAAATAGGAACTGTGATAAAATAACGATAAACCTAATGGTTTTCATGGCAGGATCATTTTCTGAGAGGATCCCTGCCTGCATCTTCCTCACTCTGAAGGAGCATTTGGCCTCTGAAACACAGGGATCACCAGCAACCAGAAAATCCCAAAGGATCTTCCTTCTTGATTCTTTGGTAACTATGGCAAATGGGCATGTGCAAGCCATTTATCTGAAGAATTTAAAGTCTGATGGGAGTTCTCAGATGGACAATATCACAGAGCAGGTACCAACTTTACATTGGGAAATATAAAATCATTTTATGCTTCTGCTAAGGATTTGTTTACAGCTCTTGAAATTTTAAGAGTAATCAGAGGTTGCATTAGGACATCACAGCCTCTTCCCAGATATTATTCTAAGGTGTGTTTTCTATATATTCCTTTTCAGGATGCAGCGTCACTGAAGGACAGATATACAAAATGGAATCAATTTAATCCTACAACTGCATAGATAAGAGAACTGGACTGGGGAGGTTGTGGGGTTTTATTTTGTGTTTGGTGGTGGGTTTTTTTTGGTGATTTTGTTTTGCTATGTTTGGGTTTTGGATTTGTTTTGGTTTGTTTAATTTAATTTTATTTTTTTTAAATATAACCTTTTCTTTTACTTTTTATGAATACAACCTCCTGAGGCCAAGAAGTGCTGTGAAGCGTGGGTGTCTGTGCACTGGGAAGAGCAACTGCGTGGGGCCGTCAGATGCTGGAATGAGCCCTTTGGCCTTGCAGGGCGCAGCAAGGCAAGTGGCAGAGGACGGACGGGTTTGTGAAAGGTACGGACAAGCTGCCGCCGTCACTCGGGAGACTCAACCCACGCCGGAAAACCCACTCTGTCACCAGGGCAAGATTTGTAGACGAAAGAGAAAAAAGAAAGTTGCCAGCTCTCATTAAGATTTATTATACGGCTGAACTTTTGTAGTCCCGAAGCTTAACGACAGATGGTGGTGTAACTCCACCAATCTTGTAACGTCTCCATTCGCTTTGATGTTGTAATACAGATTCTCCTCGATTTGACTTCGGTTAAAACCAGCATTTTCCGCTCTTTCCAAAGTGTCTCGGGAGCCGTGCGCCGGGAGGAAGGGGAACGAACCTATTTAGAAGAGGAGTCTGCTTGTTTTCTCATTCTCTTTCTAAACAATACTAATGGAAAATGGCAATCCGGTAGACACCAAACGCTGCCAGCTGCACGGAGAAAATACATTAAATTAATTAAAGGAAGACGGTTTCAAAGCGGTTTATTTGAAGCGAGAAATACAATACAATCGTGCAGATGAAATCTCGAACCGTAAACAGGAACAAATAAAACGCACCAGCCTTTTTCATTAGAAAGCTCAGTTATATTTTACGCCGTAATCGCCCTTGTAAAAAAAAAAAAAAAAGAAAAAAGGAAAAAAAAAAAAAAAAGAGTCGGGAAAGTGTTTGTTTGTCTAGCTCTAATTTTGCGGGGCACCGGCGAGCCGCGCACACCCGGGCAACGCCGAGTAATTTCAGCAGCCAAGCGCCGTATTGTTCCCCCTGCGTTATTGCCCGCTGGACAGGGAGGCTGCCAGCGGGGGCCGTTTGATCGAGGGGGGATTTTACATCTCCTTGAAACAAAGCGCAGCCCAGGCCGGGCGGACGGGGCTGGGAGCGCTGCGGCGACTCGCGGGAGCGGCGGGCGCCCGGCCCGGCTGCGGCGGCCCGGGACAGGGCAAGGCCGGCCCGGGGCGGACTCAGGGGTTGCCGTGTGCCGCCGCTCCCGTCCGTCCGTCCGTCCGTCCGGGGACGCCGCGGCAGCCAGGAGTCCAACGAAGTTGGCGGTGCCCGTGCAGCGGGCCCCCCCGCCCCGCCGGTTCGGTGCCGCAGGGTCAACCCCCAACGAACGCGCGGCACGGCGTCTTCCGCCGACACCGGCGTTTGGCCGCCCGCCGCCGGTCCTGAGGGGCAGCCGCCTCTCCCCGCGGGGCGCGCCTTCCCGCTCGTCCGCGGCCGCACGGGGTGGGGGGCGGCGGCCTCCGGGCCGCGCAACCTGCGTCCCCGCCGGGCCCCGCGCCCTTGACCGCGGAGCCCGTCGGCGGCCGGAGCCCGCGGGGTCCGATTTCGTTTGCAGGCCGGCGGGGAGCGGGACGGCGGACCCCGCGCCGTTTCCCTCCACACCCCGGCGGCCCGCGGGGCGCGGAGCGGCGGAGGGCGGCTGCCCGCGGAAACTTCGTCCCGCGCCGCCGCGGCCCCGCGGGGTGCGCGGCGAGTGTCACCCGCAACCGTTGCGCTCGCAAACCGCCGCGGAAGCGAGCCGTTCCCCGGTAACCTGTGCGGTGACGGGGCGGGGGGGTGCGGTGGGTGGGGTGGGGGGAGACAAAAGAGTCGCGAGTAGCAAATAAATATATTTTACGACCACCCATCGGCAGCGGCGCGCCCCCGCGGCAGCCGCGAGCCTGCCCCGGCGGTGAACTTTCACCTCGCGAACCCGGCCGCGCCCCATTGGCTGCCCGCCGCCCCGCCGCCGCCCCGCACGGGCCCCGCCGCCGCCCCGGCCCCCGGCCAGGCCCCGGCCCCGCCGCCGCGGGCGGGCGGGAGGGTGCGCGGCGGAGCGGGGGGCGGCCCGGGGACGGGGCCCGCGGCGGGGGGCCCCGCCGAGTTGCCGGAGTTGCGGCGGCTCCGCCCCCGCGGTAGCGGCTCCCCCACAGCACCCGCTTCCCCGCCCGGTGCCGCCGGGGGCTGAGCGGCCGGCAGTGCCCGCGCCGGGGCTCGCCGGCCTCCCCGGGAGAGAGCGGCCCGGGGCGCGGCGGTGAGCGGGCAGCCTCCCGCTTCGCCCGGAACGGCGAGCGGCAAAGTTTGTGGGATTTTAAATTCTATGTAATAAATGCGGTGCCTGTTAATTGTGAGTGACGGTCACTTCTGATGCCGGTCCTCGGCGAGTACAGAGAGCCTTCCGAGTTCGAACCCACGCGAAGGGCGTGGGGTCGGGGTTCCCGCGCTGCGATTCGGTGGGCTCTGAAATAACAAAACCCACGTTCCGCTCGGCGAGTGCTGCGCGCTGCCTGCCGCGCTCACGCGAGTCCTGCCACCCAAACACACCGCCGGCCCAGTGGCCGAGAACCGCGGCGGGGACCAGGGCGGACGGGACCAGCTTCTCCCCTCTCCAGCCACGATGCCAGCGCTTCTCCCTCCCGTCCTCCCACTCGGGAATCACTTAAAAGTGTTTTTCCCCGGGGGAGCGGCAGCCCCCGGGCCAGGCGGCCGCGCTCGCTCCCTGCCGCGCAGCCACCAGACAGGCGGAGCGCGGCCGGTTCCCGCTGCGGGCTCCTGCACCTTGCTCCGAAATGTCGGGGCCGGGGGCGGGTGGCAGAGAAAGTTAGTTTCAGGGCCCACGCGTGCCTCCTCGGCAAAGCTGCCGCCGGCGGCGGCCAGGCCTGCCCCGCCACGCCGCCCTCCTCCCACGCGGGTCCCCCGGGCCTGCCTCCGCGCGCGGGCTGCGGCACCTCGAGGGTTGCCAGCAAGCTGCAGACAGCCGGCACTGCCAGCACAACACCCGGCTTTGTTTTCCGCCCGTCTGCTAAACTCGTTGTGTCTAACGGAGCCAGAGGAGAGGAGCGGCGGGGGCGGGGGTGGGGGGGAGAAGGGGCGGGAAGGGGGCAGCCGCCGAGAGCAAACAACTTCCCCGACGGTTTGTTTACATAGCAGGTGGACCTGCCGCCCGCCGCAGCCCGCAGCACCCCGCTCCGGCGGGGACCGGCCGGGGGAGGAGGCGCGGCGCGGCGCGTCCCGCCGCACTTTTTTTTTTTTTTTTTTTGTTGCCATCCCCCCTCTGCTGCTTCCCCCCCCCCCCCCCGCCCCCCCCCGCGCATTATTAGCACTTCTGTGCAGGCCACTTCGCGATCATGTGAGGGCTGCCACTTCGCGATCATGTGAGGGCTCCCTCTTCACTCCCCTTTCTCCAAAGGAGCCGGTGTGTGCAGCGGCGGGTTTTTTCTTTTTTTCTTTTTTTTTTTTTTTTTTTTTTGCATTCCCAACAAAACACATACACACAGGCGGCACACTCCGCACACAGGCGGACCCGCACGCCGGGGGAGGGAGCGCGGCACCGCCAGCGCGAGGCAGCGCCAGCCGGCGGGAGGGCGATAGGCACCGCCGCCGCTCCGCGCCCGCGGAGGGCCCCGCGCCGCCCGCCCGCCCCCGCTCCCCCGGCCCGCGCGTCCCGGCGGCGGCTCCGCCCGCAGAGACTTTGCATGTGCGCGCGGCTGCGCGCAGCTCCGCTCGCCCTTTCTCTCGGTGTCAGCTCGCCGGGACGCCCCGCATGGTGTCTCCTCCCGGTAAGTGCTACCCCCCCACACACCCCTCCCCGCACACCCGTCCCCTCCTCCCCCCGCTCCCCGGTGTGACTTGCTACTTCCACCCGCTCACCCCCCCGCCGCCGCTCACTGACTTGCCGCCGCCGCGGGAAAGTTTGGCCGCGGCTGGCGCGGCCGCAGGAGTGACATGTGTCAGGTCTCCTGGCACCCGGGGGCACCGCTTCCAAAAATGCACCGCCAGCGGGGGGGGCAGGGGGGAGGGCCCCGGCGGCAGGAGGCTGCTGGTGCTCCGGCCGGAGTTTGAGCTGTGCCCGACTAACCCGGCGGACCGGACCGGACCGGCCGCGGGAGCGGGGCGGTGGCTCCCCCCCCAAATCTCCCGGGGCGGCCGCGGCTGGCAGCGCGGGCCGGCGGGGCCACCCTTCTGCCGCGCAGGGCCGCGCAGCGCCGCGGAACCCGCGCCCCCCCCGCCCCAGCGTAGTTAAAAACAAACAACCTGTAGCCTCCCCGTACGGGAACAGAAGTGCGAGGCGGGGAGGGCTCGGGGCCGGGCTTCCGAGGGAGCGTGTGCCGGGGAGGCTCGGCCGTCTTCGGCTCTCCTCCCGGTCTGTGGTGGGTTTTTTTTTTCTTTTTCATCTTGTTACGTTTTTTTTTTTCTCTTTTTTTCCTGACTTTTTTTTTTTTTTTTTCCCCGAGACCTCCCCAGCAGACAGCCCGGGTGAAGAAACGTGTCACGTTTCTCCTTTGTGTGCTGCCTGCCTGCCTGCCTGCCGGAGGGAGCGGCGCACCCCCCCTCCCCACCTCCCCCCCACCGCCTCTCCGCCCGGCCGCCCGCGCGGAGAGGCCGCCGCTCCCGCTGCCGGCCGCCCCCTCGGGACGCCCCGCGCGGTGCCTTCCCGGGGCGCCCCCTCTGGCGTGGGCGAGGAACCGCGGGGTGCCCGAGTGCCCGCGGGGCCTCCCGGCGCTGTTTGGGCTGCGCGGGGAACAGCGTCGGCCACCCCCCCCCCCCCCCCCCCTTTCGCTTGCAACCCCCTTCCCCCCCCCCCAAAAAAAAAAAAAAAAAAAAAGACAAAGCCTAAAACTAAGAATTAATAAATAATGGTGTTAGAGCTGTGGAGCTCCGGAGGCGGCCTCCATGCGGGTGCGTGGGGGCCTTCACTTGAAATTTGCTCTTGAAATTCAAGAGGACTGCGGGACCTGGGAAAGTTTTGAAAGTTTAATTTTGAGGAGCGGGGAGAGGTAGCGAGCCCATGGCTGCGAAGCGCGCCGGGCTTCGCTTTTCCAGTCGGGAGCACCAGGGCAGAGAGAGGAGGGAAGGGCGAGGGCCGGTGCCTTCCCGCTCCGCGTTCCGCTGCGCCGAGCGTGAGATGCGCAGGCTGCGTAGCTCTCGGCCTCCCTTAACCTGCTGGAAAGACGTTTGCCACCCATCTGAGCTTTCCCGGCGAAGGTAAAGACTGTCCGTGAGGCTTTTTCGCTCTCTTTCCCGCACTTCGGCTGGTGTCGGGTTCGGGAGGCTGCGGGCCCGTTTTCCAGCGCAGCCCCCGGCCGAGTGCGGTGGTGAGCGCTGGTGAAGGTCCCAGGATGGGTTTGTGGCGAAGGAGCAAAGCTTGGGCTGCCTGCAAGCAGTCAGTGCAGGCAGGAAAACATTCATTTAAAACTTGCGAGAAATAGTGCAGGTAGAAAGTGGGCTGCTGATGTATTCTCAGGGGAAAAATAACCACAAAAGTAACCACCCTAAATTTATCATCTCGTCGTCTGCACGTAAAGAGTGCGGAGCTGCAGATGGAAGAACACGCAGTAATCCCTACCTGGGAATCGCTTCTACTTTTAAGAAGCCGTGCTTGTTTATGTGCTTTCTTACAGAGGGAAACACAGAATTTCCCCTTGCAAAGAGGCTTTCCCCTGGTCTTTCCCCCACATGAAAGCCCCTATCCGAAACTCACTCAAAGTGAGTGGGAATCTTTTCATTGACATCAGTAGGAATCGCTCTATTGACTCAATGGGCTTGGATCAGGCCCTTGGAAATTTCGTTATTAGTGTGGGACTAGGAAGTCGCACACAGTCTGTATACCTACGTTAATTGGGGGTGGGGGGGTGGGGGGGAAGAAGTCAGAGACAAAGTTTTAAGAGATTTTGACAGGTTTGTTGTTTTTTGTTTTTTTTTTTCCTCCATGCTAGGTAATTTAAAACCATTAAGGAAAAACATTACTGCTAGTAATATTACTCTAAAGAAAATATGATTAATTATTAAATCGGTTTCTCTAATGCTACACTAAACCCTTTTGAGTGAGATATAGATTTTAATGTTCAAATTAGTATTTATTTTTAATTTAAGGTTTTTCCTGACTATTATAATTTGTTCATATTAAATGCAGATGTTGAAAAGACCCCTGTTTTGCAGTAATTTGCTATTTTAATGTAGTTCTTACAAAACGGTAGTGTTCTGTAGCATTTTTGTATACTTAAATCGTTCATTTAACTGCTCAGAACAGTATATTACTGAACAGTTAAGGGAAAGGAAAGAGTGTTTCAAATACAGCATTTCCTAAACACGCATAGTAACCTTGATGCCAATAGGTAGGTCACTTAGTGACATACAGAAGATACATAATTAGACATTCTAATTTATTTTGTTAATATGTAGCACCTGAAATATAGTGCTTCATATGAGGCCTTGTTGGTATAGGCTTAAAGATTTAACAGTAACCTTACTAGGAAGCTTAAGCAGAATCAATTGTATAAATATTTGGGTATTTCTTTGTTTTTAATTTAACCTCAGTGATTCTTGTGTTTTGTCACAAGATCTTTGCTACAGTGAAGTGCTTATAAGGTTTGAGAGAGGAAGAAAATGAAATGTTTTGTAGCTTTCTGTTTAGTGAAGAATTGTGTAGAATTAACAAAGAATCTGCAGGGAAAAAACAGTTTTTCGAATGTGGGGAAGAGCAAAAGAAGTATATCAAGTTCAGAATATTTTAATTAGTGAATACATAGTTCTTTTAAAGCTGCACTAGTGTTTGTACAATAGTCAGGTGTTGAGTTTCATAAGTTTTTGAAGCGACTGATTTTTAAAAAATAATCATCTGTTGCTTATACGTTTTTTAAATGCTTTCTGTAATAGAATGTTTTGAAACTAACATTTTAAGATCAAAGGTGTATTTGCTCAGAAACATTCCTGTCAGACTCCAGTATATTTTTAGAAAAGTACTTGTTGGACTTGAATGTATTTTAAAAAAATTACTGTAACATAAGCTTTTTTTTTTTCCTGGACTGATTTACGTGAGCTAGAATAAGCTTTTTATATTCGGAGGAATACACCTGATTCAGCATTGTATGCACAGGAGTTATTCAAGGCTAGTGGGCTGAAAACAATAGAAAACTTCTGAGATGTGATCTGTATTGTGGCAGTGTTTTGCTATGTGTCATTGAAAATGTCACTTAACCTCTTCGTTTTTCATCATCAAAATGTGAGGGCTGGTATTTATCTATCTTTCTGATAGGGTGATTAATTAATATTTCTTGAACACTGAGTACTCTTTTGTTCCATTTCTATTTTTACCGGGTTTATTTTGGAGAAATTAAATTCTAATGGTGGTTGAAAGAGAATGGTTCAAAGGAGTCATCATGTTTTTTCTTTGTGAGTCAGATCGTGAAGAGGTCACTTGCTTGTAGGAATTGAAATTGATTTAGGACATAGGTCACTGAGAAGTACCCATGGAATGATTTTGACTGGAGAAAATTGCAAATCACGGTCAAACTGAAAGATGCTATCAACTTTGTTGCAAAATAATAATTTTTGGTATACTCGAACTGATTACTCTTTAAATTTTGCGACAGCTAGTGGGTCTAGAAGTAATGCAAATTATCTTTTTTTTTTTTTTTTTTTTCCTATGGCCACTGTAGCATACCTCTCAACTAATCCTTGTTAGAAGAAACACTTGTCATTTAGATTCCTGTTCCCTGTCCTGTTTTGACTCGAGATATTTCTTGATTGTAAGTGTAAATTAGTGGCGCCAGAAAAACTGTATAAAAAAAGACGAAATTGTAGAAAGGGTTAGCTGTAATAAACTAACCTCTTAAATTAAAGTTAATCTTAAAATTTCAATTATGTAGTTCATTGTTAGTTGGAGGTTTTCTTCCACATTTGCTCCTTCACAGAATGAGCATACTTACCTTATTGTAATAATTTCCAAGGGTAATTTTAAACTTCAGTTTCAAAACTTCTAGATCGATGTAAAAACAAGGAGCAGTCCCGCAAGTATCATTTAACACTGATCATCTTTTTTTCTTCTTTTTGAGGCTCTCAGTAGTTTAATCACACTTACTACTTTAAAAAAAAAATCTTACAAGATGTTTACTGCAAATTATAAGAGGCATCTATCCTTTGATGCAAGATTTGCATCTGTTTTGGCTTTTCTGCTTTTTTTTTTTCCCCCCCTCCCATTTCTGCTGGGTTTGCATTTTAAGGGCAAGACCATGTTTTATGTCAGAAAGCTGGATTTAAAAGTTCCAGCAATAGCTCGCCTATGCTGTCATCACTGAAGTAGCTGAAAATAATCTCTTTAATGAACAGTTGCTACGATGTTTATTGTTTCACCAAAGTGTAGTTTGAGATGGTGTTAGAAAGCAAAGTTTGAACTCTGAAGAGCAAGTTATGTGTGGAATTGTGCTTAATATCACAATTTCAGTTCCTATTCTAAAGAAAATGAAATTAAAACATTAAGCACATTGTATTGGACTATTTCTTAAGTCTTTTTAGTAAATTGTAGAGGTTGTTCAGGAGGGGGAATAAGAACATTGTAGGCTTAACTTTTCATCCATTTAGTTAGTTACTTCTCCTTCCTGCGAATAGTAGTCACACATGTGTAGCTGGAAAGGGTTTTGCTGCAGTTTGTTTCTTATTTAAATATGGACGTTAGTCAGGCTGGCTGCTGAGGGCAGAGCTGATTCCCTTGGATACTGCAAGCTGTATCCACAACGCGCCCCAAGATGCCTCTTCTGCTTGGTGGCAGAGGATTTCCCCATGGCTGTCGGTAATGCAGATGACTTCCTAATTGATCAGGCTGTGCGAGGGAACAACAGGCAGGTAGGTTTAAGGGACAGGCAACACCTTCATTCAATGTGCAGAAGGGCTGTTTTCTGCCCTGCCCATCCCCTCGCTGCCGCGTGATGGCCCTTCTGGGGTGGAAGGAGTGAGTACAGATCTCCATCATAAAGCCCAGGCCCTCTTTGGGGTTCACAGGCTGGCTTTGGCTCACCTGTGGAGCTTACTTGTTTACCAAGAGTCTTTGATCTTCTCCCTTCTTCCAACAGGCAGCGAGTACTGAAAGTGAGTGGTGGGATGCCTCTGTTTTGAGAAGTTTCCAGCCCATTGGTGGTTGCAGGGTCCGCAGAGAGGCTGCAGATGCTTTGCTCAGTGAGCTGGTCCTTTGGACCTCTGCTGTGCATCAGACTGTGGCTGCAAATTGCATCAAATTAAGTATTTCTGTAAACTGCCAATCTCAGTCTAATTTCAGCTAGTTTGCCTCCAGGATGTTGTGAGGATGACTGAGATTCCCGCAGACCTGTGCCAACCTTGTCCCTGTGGGAGATACTCTTTACTACTGGGTCCAAATTGGAAACTCTTTTGAAGAGTGGCATTTTGAGGCTAAGTGGTATATCGTAATACATAACTAGAAAGTTGTTGTGTTTTTTGAAGCACGTTATTTCTTTGGATAAGTATTTACATTGTTATGAAAAATTTTCTATACCTTTTAAGACTGATGATTTGTTGAAATACACGGTCCTATTAAAATAATTTGATTTTTCTCGTGCAACGCGATGCGCATTTTGCAACGTTGGTCAGAATTTCTCCACTAAGTAAATTTAAATGCTGAGTTATTCAATTATCCACCTTCCTTATTTCAACCTAAATAATCATGATACATATTTTAAAATATTAATTACATAATTTGAATTTATGCATTTGACATAATTTGACAAATTCCATTTTTGATACATGTATACGTTAAAACAATGTGGTCTTGGTCGATATTGCCACTGTGATTTTGGTGACCTGTCCTTTGACAGAAGGAAGGAGAATGGCTGTACAAGTGTAGCATGTTGCATTGCTTCTCTAACAGGATCAAACTGCATGATTCAGTCTACAAAGTAAGGAACTTGTGGTAAGAGAAACAGTCCTAGAGTTGCCAAGTTATTTCAGGCATATAATGGGCTAAGGATCTATCAGATGTTGATTTTGAATTTGCCCAGGAATGGCAAAGAAAATTTAAAGGAGGTGAATATGCCTAAACACCATTTACACTTTCCGATTTGGTCAGTGCTAAGTCTTCTTGTAAAAACGTTACTCTCAATTATGTTGCTGATTTCTCTTTCTGCAACTCTCACTATTAGTGTTGAGGAGGCACATTGTTCTTCTGGAATTGTAACCCACCTAGTAAAGCAAGCAGTGGGTAATACCTGTGTCATAAAACCTGTAGTTGACATTTAACTGCTTGGAAATTAGATCAGAAACTGTCGAGTTTTCCCATGTACAAATAATGTAGAGGAAATTTTAAGAGTGAGTGATGGGAAGCCACGGAGGGCTTTGGAAAGGAGAGGGACAACACACAAACAATGGAGTACTGGGGAGTGCTGTGGAAAGGGGCCAGAGAAAACACGTGGCTGGGCAGGAGCCAGCGAAGGTGCAGGCAGCCCTGTTGGGAGCTGGGCAGCCGCTCAGAAAGAACAGGGTGATTTTTACGTGGTGCCCAACATACGAAATAAATTTTTCACTGTCACTTCATCTACGGGAAGAAACAATTAACTTTTTGCACGCCAGCGCTCTGCCTGCGGTCAGGCACGAATCTGGCAGGCGCGGGAGTCGGGCGGGTTTATGCTGGCCATGACTGAGGCCGTAGAGTGCTGTAAGCTATTTTGTGAATATTAGATCTTGTTAATTCCAATGCGTGTCTTTGGAAGCTCATTTAGTAGTTGTTGCATCGAAAGTTGATTTTTAATTGCTGCAAATCAAAGTATTACTTTCTTGATGTGGCAGAGGAGGGACAGAGCTCTTTGGAAGATAAAGGGGAAGAAGACAGAGGCTAGTGTCTTTTAGAGTCTAAAACACAGTAATTGAAATATTTATGATTCAAGGCACTTCTCTGTGAGAGAACACAGACAGGATTGTGGTTTTATTACAGTACTTACAGTAGTCTCATGACCTAAAAATGAAAACACAAAAACCTAATGCAGTCAGGTGTGCGCAGACTGCAGAGATACGCATAGCCGGTGAACTGTTATGCTTTTCACTTGTGTCAACATGTTTTCGTTTTTGTAGAAGAACATATTTAATATTTCCATAAGGAATAAATGATTATCATATGTACAGCACGGTGAATATAAGACGAAGGGTGCTGAGGACTCCTTGATATGTGGTAAAAATCCTTCTTCATTGGAAATCAATTAGTGGAATATATGGGTGCTAAAACTGTAAAAATATTAGGATGACGCTTTGCTAAAGATCATGAAATGCCTTCATGCAGAAATTCATTCAGCATCATTTGTTACCAGTCTTGAATGCATTTATATTACTTTTAATGTTGTGATGATGCCTGTAAATTGTTCTCAGTACACAATAACTGTCAGCATACATTGAAGAATACGTATGGTCAGTAATTCAACAGATAACTATATTGAATGTACGGAAGAAGTTTCACACAGTGTCATAAATCCTTACACATTCTTTTGCTGAAGAAAAGGAATTAAGCGTATTGTGACAGCAACTTTGTCATATCTGGTATTTAATTCTATTTTAAGTGACTGGCATCTTGTAAAAGAGTTAAAGATGTGTTTAGCATTAGATGTGGTGACCAATCTGAGCAACCAGAAGTTTATACCTTGTGAACTGTGATATGGCAACTTTTAAAAAATGTGAGTTGATGGTTTTTTAGTTGGGTTTTTTTGGTTTTGTATCTGGGAGCCAGATCGTGCTTTCAAGTCACAGAGAAACCAGGGCAATGGCAGAACTGCCAAAATATTTGTGTATAGCTGCAGGGCACTGCTAGGTGGGGAAGTTAATGGTTGCTCAAAAGTTTCTCCTGCGGAGCTGTGCAGCTTTGGCAGTGGTGTGTGCCTGTGCCTGCACACGTGGCTGGGCAATAGTGCAGGGCTCCTATGTCCATCCATGGCTTTCCAGGAAGAAGGTTACGGCCTTCAGAAAGAAAATGAATGTATTGGGTGGATTTACTGCATCTCAGGTTATGGGACAAAAAACACGCTAAAGAAGAGATCAGTCAGTAAAGACAAAACCATTCAGTCCTTTGCTAAAATAGTGAATGTGCTTGAGGAGTGAGCTTCTCCTAGGCATGAAATGGCCATGCTGGAGGGTGGCTTTCACAACCTACAGAAGGTATTTTAATGGTTGTGATTGGAAACCTGCCCTTCCAAAATCTTCCTTGAAAAAATGAGGGGAGAGTGCTTCTAGACCAGGTCTGAATTAATTTCCAGACTGGGCATGGCTTGCAGCATTGGTGTCTTGCCATACCCCAGCAGCTGGTCGGCCCCTGGGGTGGCCATGGGGTCCAGGGGGGCTTGGACCAGCAGCGGGATCTGGAGTGGTGAGTGATGGAGCAGCTCAATCCACCAGCGACAGCCTGCCTCCAGGCAGGACCCCCTGCTCAGATTGATCTTCCCAGCTCCTGTGGCACACAGGTGTCCTTTGCAGAGCTTGACCTGTCTCATGCTTCACGAGAGGACATACTTGAGAGGATGGCCACATACTTGTGTTGAAAAATCCTTCCCAAGACCTTCAGCCCTGATCCCAAATTTTCTCAAATTGATGTGAAGACTCCTTATTTTTGCTTAGGCACTGAGGTTGTTTGATGCTTTGGATGTATTTGTACATTCATGTGCAAAACTGATCTCTGAGGTTGAGAAGTTACCAGCTACTTAGCTGCTCTTCAAAGCCACCTAGACTGGGGGTGATGATGGACCACTTGTGTGTATTTAAGCCAAGTCCAAGTGTTTTGATTTTTCTTTCAATACAGGTTCTGTTGATAGGCTCTGAGCAGGTTACCACTAAGATGAAAAATCCATATTCAAAGTGACTTTTTCATAATATTTAAATACTTTCAAGAGTTCACTTCCACATATTCAGTCAATGAATTTCTATGAGTACAGCAGTCAGGTACATCATCAGTGAGGATCCAAAGACATATGAGACATATGAGACATTCCTTAAAAGATGAACATATCTATACTGATTTTAAATCCATGGTGTCCAGCCTAATCAGCCAAGCATGACATATCTTGCGCTGTGGCTGAAGGGTGTTGTGTGCTGCATGATCAGTGCTACTGCTTGTATGCAGCAAGTCTGACACTTCCCAGGAGCTTCGAGCTCGCAACGTAATGGATGAACACCAGTAATTCGCTGCATATTCCTCTGGAACGGGTATGGCCACAGGTTGAACCTTACTCTAATTTCTTGAGACTCTTCCTCCCCCTTACTACATGGTTGTCCCATGAGAGGAGAGTTACTGTAAGGTCTGAGAAAGGTGGCGAATGAAGCAAACTACATGACAACTTGACTGGTCCTCCTGAGTTGCAGGTTGGGCACTTGTACTTCAAATCTTTGCGTTGACTTGGTAGAAGAAAACCTTTATATTATTGAATTTTGTATAAAAACAGAACCTACTGTCCTGGACTTACCTAGAGTGCTTCTTTAACCTCTGTTTCAGTACATGTCTTCAGTAACTAGAATTACATTTTAAACTTAATCTATTAGCCTTATTATACATAAGTGCCTGTACATTTTGTGAATCATTAGTGGTTATATCAAAACCTCTCATTATACTTATGTATCATTTAAATATAGTTTTGTAACTACTCTTCTATACCCAATGACTGCGATTTGGGTCTTTGTTGCCACTAAATTACTACCAGAACAGAGAAGACACCATTTTTTCAAGTTGCTGTTAGGCATGCAATTTTTCTCCAAATTCAGTTATCAACAAAATTTCCTTTAGCTGAATTTCTCTTTGCCTAAGTCACAGATAAGTGGGAGCAGAATGTGACCACAAACTATTAAAAATATCTTTCTCATTGTCACCTGCGATATTACCATAATTGGAACTGAGGATCTGGCAGTTGCACAATATTTATGTTGGAATCCAGACTGTCACAGCCTGGAATGCTTCGGTAGCAAAACAAGACACAGACCTGAGCCTTGCACCGCATGCTTGTGGGGGGAGCGAGCTGCTGCTCCTCTTGGAGACCTCCTCCAGTGGGGAAGTCCACTGGGTCCTCCTGCTTGGTCGTGGGCTGGGGGGACCTTCCTGGAGGTGTGGGGAGGGGCGGCAGGTGGGTGTCGGGACCTGGCTGCGGAGAGCGGTGGCTCGTGGTGTTTGTAGGTGACTCTTTGGGTCGGGCGGCAAGGACGGCTGCTTTGCTAAGCTGGGGGGCTGTGGAAGAGGTTGCTCCTTCTTTGAGGCCTTCTGATTGGGACGGGCTCTTTTTTTTTGTTTCTTTTTACTCCTGACACTTAGGGGGTGTCTTTGTCAGGAGGCTTGTTTGGAAGAAACACTTTTAGTATGTGTACTTTCCTTTGATCGGTGGAAAGAGTGAGTCACCATCCAGTGTCACCTTTACTGCTCAGATCGCTGTAGGCACAGTGAAAATAATGTTTCACCCTGCTGCTGCTCTGGTAGGCTCCGCAACAGCTGATGAACTTGATCTATTACTCCTGGCCTTCACTGGCGAACGCAGTACCGTATATTTGCCCATGACTGACACGCTTAGATCTATGGCCAGGAGATATCTGGTCAACTCTTCAAGCCTTTACCTTTAGCATTAGCTTTAACCCCTCGGGGCTCAGCTGCTTGCGGCATTTAAAGCGTGGCAAGGGGTTTTATAGCAGAGATTTGACTCAGCAAGACTTGTGCTAACTCTTGCTGAAGATATGAAATACAATTTGTAGCTTATAATTGCTGCCTAATATGATCTTGGACCCTTACTTAAAATCCATTTAACTGATACTGTACTTTCTTTATAAGGTTATTATTGGGAGCTAACCTTTTCTTGTGTTGTGGTTAAATGTACAATGTAATAAGGGTGTTTTTTAATGTGTTTAAGAGTTGGAAGATGTGTTAGAGGTAACCTTTATGCAGAGAGTTTTATATAGTTGTAGCATAGAGAGCAATATTAAAATCCTGAACATTAGTACCGTCTGAATGTAATTTGTTCTCTTTGTGTTTTGTGTGTGCCTGCTAGCGGAAGATGGTACAGTATATTGAGAATATCTGTTTTGTTCTCCAATACCTTTCTTACTGGCAATTATTAAGCTCGTGCAAATTACTGTCTCCAGAAAGTTTTTGTACTTCCGATGCATACGAAATTACAAAAAGCATATCGGATACAATAGATAAATCACAGTTCTTTCTTTCTCTATATTTCAAGTAGAGCAATGTAAACCCAAGATTTTAGACACAAAATTGAAAGCCTCCCAGAAATCTTTACTTTGTGTTTCACTCTTAGTAAACAGGCATGGGTCATGCCTGTTGGAGGTCTGTAAGGATCGCTAGACTATAGTAGATTTAAAGATTAATTTTTATGAATAACAAGTGTTGGTACTTTTGCTCCTATCTATGGATATTAGTTTGTCTGCCTTTGATTGCCTTGTAGAAATGCAGGTTTGTTTAGAGTTGTAAGTTAGAATTAAGTATTTATCTTCTTTTCTTTTTAACCAGATACCTAAGTGTATATGTGGAATTTGGTGTACGTGGAAAGGATTTTAGAACTTGCCTTCCTGCACCCTTCTTGAAACTGCTGTGAAGAGTGTTGAAGGCAATGAAGTTTCATACCAGAAAGGAGGTCAGGAAAAAATACCCAAGAGAGTGGTTAAGCAGAGAAAGATAAGATGAGCGTCATTAACGTGGACAGCCTTTGTTGGGATTTGTATTTTCTTTTTCCCGTTAGTATAGAAAGCTCTTTTCCCACTGTTCAGCCTTTTTTATTTGTGCATTGTGGGTTGGAGAGGGGGTTTGGCTATCGGCCCATAACTGAAAAATACTTGGTTTTCTTACATTCAATAAACTGTTGACAGGGGTGAGCACAGCAACAGGGATGTAATGGGCAAGAATGGCCTTAAGAGAAGCAAAGATTTTTTATGTTAAGTAGATGGGGAAGGGAGCAGCAGTCACAGCTCATGATATTGAAATTAACTGCTTTTAACATTGTGAAGAATGATGATGATGTAGATAAACTGCCATCCTAAAATTTATAATTCTTGGCTCAGATGTAGACTTCTTGTGGAACTTTATGATAGAGTTGCTTAATCTTAGCACAGTAAAGATAAATTCATTAATGGTTATGAGGTGTTGATATAATTAAATAGACAATGCCAGTAAATTGCTTTCTGAAGCTCAATGACTCTAAACTCTGATCTTCTAATTTAATCTATCTACCACTTCCCATTCACGTGCTGAAAGGCTTTGGAGACTGAGAAAATAGCCGTGCTCCAGGCACAGTAACTGCGAGAACTAAGTTGGCTTTTCTAAAGGGAGATCCTTGGATGAGAACTGGAAGTGTTTCCTCAATGTCAGTTAAGACTGTGTGGGCAAAGGAGAGCAGAAGCAGGATTTTGCGCTATAGTGTTCAGAGATTATTATGTTTCTCACTAACTGCCTGGATTCTGTACCGGTTTGTGGTAGCCCTGGCGCTTCCATAGAAGTAAAATTAAGAAGCGAATGACCTGATAAAAGAGATACTGTCCAAACAGAAAAATGAGCTAATCCAGTTTCTTTTGGTGGTGTTGCAGTATTGCTCACATCTGGCTTTTTGGTTGATCTAAACAAATTCTCCCAGTAGACAATACATTTTCCTTGTGAATTATTTAAATGTGTGCAGAAATTATTTCTGAGAGTAATTAGATATCTCTGAAATTACCCTTTCACACAAAGGACAGTTTAACTGCATGGGGAAAGTGTTCCCTTTACACTTTGAACCTGAGTTCTTAATAATACAAATGTATGGGAAAATGTATTCTTTAGGGAAGTGTCAGTGCTTTTTCTTGGTAAGTTGTTTCTTTGTGCAGGCGATTCCTCATCTAATGCACTGTTTTCTGATAGTTTGCTTTAGACTATATCAATGTATAACTGTAGTTTAACCCTTTGGGCTCTAAAATGGACTTGAATCATGATGGAGGTAAACAAGAAATACAATAGCACAACTGAAAGAGGCAGAGGTGCTGGATTCAGTGTCTCCTCGGTGCTGTTTCATACTCTTTGTTCAGGGGCTTGAATGTGCTGTGCCGACATCTCCTGAAGAAGGACTAGAGCCTCTCCTTGTCCTCTGTGCCAGTGCATCATTACTGGTGAGCTCCATAATTGGCTTCCCGAATGATGTTTCATGCACTTCTCTAGCCATGGCCCAGCCTCACTAGAGGAGCAGCTGAAAGCCTCCTCCCTGGTGTCTCCAGCAGGCTGGTAGTGAGAGAACTCTCCTAGAGTAAGTGTATGGAGGATTTCCCTCTTCTCAGACTCAGGCACCCACCAGCTCCAGCTGGATTGCTTCTCAGCATGCCCAAAACCTTTGTTTCACCAGTGACCACAACTTGTAGCCTGAGGTTGGAGACAGTCTGGTTTACTCCTTGAACAGAGATGTACAGAACTGCAAATGGCTGCAGACCATGAGGTTGGAATGAAGGCTTCTGTGCCTGCACAGAAGACTGATTGCTGGTGCCTCATCTGCAGCAGCATTTGCCATGCATTTCTTCCTCTCAACCAGGACAGCTCAGTCCAGTAAGATTATTGGAAAATAAGGAGTGTGAATGGAAAAGACAAGTGAAAAGCTAGTGAAGAATCGTCTTACAATGGCAAACTTCAGTGTTTCTTTTGGCCAACGTGTTTGACATAGATTTTAAAAGCCTAGTTAGATGAGTTGAAGGGACATCAAGCAAGCCAACAGTATGGAACAGCTTCTCTGAGTTTTGCTGCAAATTAGCTCTTGGTCTTCCTCCTTGTGCAGCATCAAAGTCAGATAGAGTTAGCCTCTTTCTGCTCTTGTGTTGCTGTTTTGGATTTTATTTCAAGTTGAAAGTGCCATGCGTATCCAGTGAAAGGAAACTGAGTGAAAAAAATCAGTGATTATGTTGATCTGGAAAACAATTCTCAGAATCGTAGGATTGTTTAGATTGGAAAAGATCTTTAAGGTCATCAAGTCCAACCATTAACCTAACCCTGCCAAGTCCATCACTAAACCATGTCCCTAAGCAACACATCCATTTGAATTAGCCCCCAAATCATCTGTTTGCTTCAATTATAGAAAGAATGGGAATGGTTTCCTTAAAAAGCTGCTGTAAGAGACCTGTGTTTTGGGTTTTTTTTTGTTATTTCCTACAGTGTATCTGCAGGCTTAATATGAATGTGATATTTGGAAGGTGAGCCCTATTGTTGCTGAAGTGCATCAACTAGATTTCACTGTTCAAAGCCTTCTATGCATTTGAATACGGCGATGGTTGTCTGTACTGTTCTGTTTGTCACAGAAGATTTGAGAGAAAGTGAATTAGCTGGTACTGTTCATAATTCATCCTAGAATTTTCTGGTGCTTTAAACGGAATTCTTTAACTTAATTTTACTTCATGTATGTGTGTGTCTTGTAATAAGGCGCGCGTAAACCAGCTAATAATTGTATCCAAACTGTTTCCAGATCTACCATCCCTTTCCAACAAAATACGTTTTGCATAAATGAAAATTGTGCTTTTTGATTTCCTTTTGGCAAATCTGAAGTGCTTGCAACAAATACAGTTTTAGCAAACTTCACAGAAGTAAAAAAACCAACCTCGAACAAAACCCAGCTGTTAGCTGTACTGCAAATCGATGTGTTAAAAAATGTACTTTTGACTTGATCAGTTTGATTATAGCAATGTTAACATCAAAGGCATTGCTGCTTCTCCAACTGTAAACTTCGTTTAAGGCCTGCATTTTTGTTGTTGGTGGAAAGAAGTTAAAAAAATTTCTAGCAACATGAATATATATAGTGAGTAACTAGATAAGCAGTGTTTCTGTCTTTGTGTTGCAATTCTAACAATTCAAAGTCTCTTAAAATTCAGTATACTTGAAATAAAAAAAGGCATTTCTGTGACCATTTGCAAAGTTTTAATTTTTTTAAGCCCTGTTGTTGATCTAGAGCTTTTGCTCGTTTAAGGTTGATTAATTGCTTTTGCCACTTTTGTTTGTAGTTCAGTATAATCTCATGCAGACTATTGTATTCTTTTTTAGTTTAAGCTTCTGTTGATGGTTGTATGTTTCTATGGGATGTTAAATTTGATCATTAATAACTTAAGTATTTAAATAAACAAATAAATAAGATTCAAAACAATAACAAATGACTGCAAACTGAAACAAGTACTGAATGCAAATTCATTTCGTGAAGCATAATTTTTGCACCTGCTGTAGTTGCCATTGTGGAACCTCTTGCTTTTATATGATTTTATTTATTTAGAGAGAGAAAAAGATCATCCTGTTTTCATTCAAGTATCTTTTTTTTAAGGCAGATTTAATAGAAACAAGAATAATAGGCCTATCTCTTACATTGAATATTGTTAAAATGCGTATGCTTTCCCTGGTAATTACTATTCATTAAGGCTCAGTACTCTTTCTTTAAAAGAGACAACTCTCTGTTATCTTACCTGTAAATTGGATGGATGAATGTTGGCACTAAAGTCACTTCATACAAAATGTAAAATACGATTGAGATACGTAGTTTAGGAGAACGGTGGCCCATCTGCTTTACCACATTACCTTTCAGAAAACAGGCACTACACTGGATGCTTGTGTAAATCACATTAATACAGTGTGACTCTCACTACAAAGGATTAGCCTCTTAATGATAATTGACTTGGTTAACTTGGCCCAGGTAGGAGCCCATGGTTTCCACATACAGGGTGAAACCCAGTCCTTGCTGATGATGCCAAGGAAGATGCTGTTACCATTCATCTTTGTGAGTGTTTGACTATGTGCTGCTATTAGAATTAGAAACTGGGAATCCTGGTGCCTCATATTGCTCTACTGTCTCACAAATATCACAGAATCACAGAATCACGGAATGTTAGGGATTGGAAGGGACCTCAGAGGATCATCTAGTCCAATCCCCCTGCCGGAGCAAATAGTTATGTAGTTGACAAAAAAGCTGTGTTTTCACTGTGTATGGATTTGTCTGTGTAAAGGAAAACACATAATCTGCCTGCTGTGGTCGGCAGTATACTAATTTTCATGTACATACATACATAGTGGGCAGACAGGAGAGTTCTGAAATCTTAAGACAGGCCAGTCAGAAAATATGTTCAAATTAAAAAATAAAAAAAAAAAAAAGGACAAAGAATCAAGAAGAAAGAAATACAATCCTGCTGATAAAGAAAGGATGAAGAGGAGAGGAGAACTTCTGTTCTCCGTGTTTTAAGGGGACCAGTTACAGTTTTTGAACTTCTGGGATTATGATGCATTTTCTTTGCTATAGAAATGTCAGAAAATACAAAGGTTATATCTGTGCAGACAGCTTAACTTGCTCCTAGCTCTCCAAAGTGCTTTAACTAATTTCATGTTCAACTGTAAAAATACAGGTCTTGGAAAAACTAGAGCATTAGAGCTGTAGCTGTAGCCCTCCTGGATGGCCAGGACGGAGCTTTGGACGAGAGCTGTGGCGAGGGACGTGATGCCCTGCACAGTGGCAGTGGCTTGTCTTCGGGAAGCTTAGTTCTTCTCACTTACTTCTGGAAGCCAGAATATGGGTCAAAGAAATGTTCCTCTGCCGTAACCCTTTCTAATCTTTGCTTTTGGAAGTTTTCATGAATACCGCTAATTCTGAGGAGCGTAGGTCTGAAATTTTTTTGTTTGCTTTTGTTTGCTTGTACTTTTTCAGTTTTCTTCCCTCTTGTGCCTATTTAAAATGGATACTAACAGTGGAGATTCTAGGAGTATTTCATCAAAGAAGGAGGATCCTAAAACTTCTGTCTAACTAGATGTGAACTGCAAAGGGAAGAAGCTGCATAAAATACAGTGGTAGTACAAGAAACTGTCACATTTTTACTGAAATCATTGTACAAGGGAAAGTGCTTCGTGTCAGCTGAAATGTCAGATGTATCATGAAAAAGTTAAAGTGGAACCTGATTTCTGTAAGGCTAAAGATTCAAGTAATTTGCTTAGGGATGCAGTAGAAAATCAATCTTATGCTTGAAAGAGGGAATAGTAGCCTTCAAGTCTCATCTCATGTTTTGTAGCTGATTGCCTGTTTTTATTATCTCCCCCCCTCTTCCTTCAGTACTTACTAATGCCCTTTGGTTAACTCCATTATACCTTTGAAAAACTTCTTGCAGAGCTCAGCTGCTTTGGCTTGTTTGCTGGGTAAGCCTCACTGATATTATTATAATTAATAGGATGTGTAAAAACTTCCTGAACCAAGTGTTACAGAATCAGGCCATTAAAACTTTGTACCCCATATGTTCTGCAGTGTGCAAGATTTCCACTCTCTGCAGCTGGGGCTCATCAGAGAAGAGGCTAGACCTGCATTGATCTTGCATGCTGTGTGGGAAGTTGGTTTGGTAGGAACATCGTTTAGCTTGTAAAAGAGTAAAAGAGATGGAAAATAAAGCCAGTTTACAGTTTGGAGGTGTGTCTGTAATTTTCTGTTTTGATTTTTATACCACAGTGATAAAAATGTGAAAGAAGGATGGGCTACATTTTTAGATATTGAAAATATTTGAAGATCTGATTCATAAGTGAGAGTTGAAACTCTTTCTCATAATTGTGTGTTACGTGATAACAGTTTTCTTGCTTTGACTTTTGCTTTTGTTGAGTGGTACTGCTTTATTTCTTCCAACAACTTTGATTTTAGGAAACTTCTTTTTAAATTGTAAGAAAGTAATACAGAATAATAAGATAGATAATCAGAGGTGAAGAGAACAGTCTGATATTTTTGAAAGATTTCTTTCTTTTTTTTATGCTATAGAGGTGTTATGAATGTTTGTAATTTGCTAGTTCTGCGAAAGTAAAATATGAAGCTGATGAAAAATTTAAAAAAGCAGAGAGGAAAGGTGTCAATTGATAAAAAAAAACCCAAGTACATAATTAAGATGACAGGAAAGTATACTGAGCAATTGGAACAGTATATGAGCCCTGACCAAATAAAGTATCTAAGTACAAGCAAATACAAGGGCATACACGTAAAGACGTTATTGCTGGTTTTACTTTCAGTTTTGGAGTCTGTATCCAGAGCACAAAGTTGTGACTCTGAAAACGACATGTGTATTTATGCTGTCTAATCAGACAAATATGGACCTTTTTTTTTTTTTTTATTTGAAGTAGGACTTTATATCCTTGGATGTATAAAGATGTATCTTAAATAGGAATAACAAGGCTGTCTGTTTCTGCCTAAATTCATTCCTGTCTTTTTCTGATGTTGACATTTTTTTTTTTTGATAGTTTCTTAAAAAGCTATATGGAGAAGAAATTATATAGAGAGAAGAAACATGATAAAGGATTTTTAGCCCACCTTATGAACGCATAAGAAAGTCCATTAGGAGAAGAGCCATTTTTAACACGAGTTATTCACAAGAAGATGTTATTAAGGACTTCAGAATAGATTTCACTGGGAAACTTTAGATTACGATTTAAGGGCTTTTCTAACACTCACTCAAATTTGGTGAAGGAATTATACCAGCAGTACCTTACAACTGGAAATGTATCAATGTTGGTTTTACCACTGCTTTTTCTTTTGAAAGAAGCAGGAGAGTGCTTATTGGCATATCAATACTCATTCATTCCATATCTGTCCTTTAACAGTGTTTTAGAGCACTGGACATGGACTGTAGAGCCACTGCTGGGTGCTGTGCAAACACAGAACCACTGAGAGTCCCAACCCAGAAGTAGGAGCATTTAAATGTATGCGTAGAGGCAACAGGTAGAAACAGTCAAGGGAAGGCAGGAAAACAAGGAGTTATCATAGCGTATCAGCAAATAATCTGTTTTAAAATTTTCCATAGGTCTCCTGCCAAAGCGGTTTGAAAGAAGTTGATCAGTTAGTTTTGTGGACATTCACAGATGTGTGAGGTGTCAGCCTGGATAAAACGCCTGAAGACACTTAATTGAAAAAATAACACATAGATGATGGAAGCTGGCAGCCTAGACCTAAAGGAGAAGGGAGTTTACCTCTAGATATGGAATGAGAGATGATAGGTAGGCTTTGACATGGAAGATAAGTGATTAATATATAATAGGATACTGGATTTATGTCAGTGGAACGAGATTGCATTTGTCAAGATTAGAACAAAAGATAGGAACAAGATCTGAAATAAGAGGGATGGGAATATAATAGCTGCACAGTTTGAAAGAAGAGACATACTTTAAAGAAAATAAGATACTACAATATTTACATGTAAATCTTTTGTAAATATGTGAATCTATAGAACCTTGTGTCCTAAGACTGAGAGATAAATAAGTCAAAGATGATGCCCCAATTATTGGCCTAAGTGAATAGTAATGTTTCCCAAGAAAGGAGACAAGAGGAGGGCTTATTAGTCCTGTAGAGGGGACTATACACTCTCTGTCTTCTAACTGTACAAAATTGCTGTCCAGCTCACAGCAGTGGTGTGATGTCAGTGATGGGGAAAATAACCTGCTCCAGGTGAGTGGTGAGCTGGTGGGGTCCAGAATTTTTATGAGGTCCTCCTTTGTCAATTCTCTTGTGGAAGTGTATCTTTCATAAAGGTCTTCAAATGTTGCTATTCTTTGCTGTTTCTGTATTGCTCTTTCATGGCAGCATTTGCAGCCTAACTAAGGTTGTATTTGAAGTGTGTCACAGAATCACAGAATGTTAGGGATTGGAAGGGACCTCAAAGGATCACCTAGTCCAATCCCCCTGCTTGATCAGGACCACCTAGATTAGATCACACAAGAACGCGTCCAGGCGGACACGTGTGTCACACCATTGTTGATGAAGTACCACAGAAAATACGTATTAATACACATAGTAACATGCTCAAGTATTTAGGTTTTCAGAGCCAGGATTGACTTGACTGCATTGCTCACCAGTGGTGAAATCATGAAGATCATCCAGGTTGGATGCCAGTAGAATTTCTGTCATGTACACTATTTATTTTACATATGTAGGATACATTTACACCTACTGGAAAAACTGTTTTGGAAATGCTTAAGCAAATCATCTCTGTCCATATATAGTGCCATGGTATTTTATTTGCTTATTTATAGAGGGATTGAGGACTCGACATTGCTATGAAGTTCCTAGTTTTGACCTCCACCCTCACGTTTCTGTGGACACCCTGGAATGGCCAGTTCTGGGCCAATTCTGGTGTCTAGGGAATGACAGGGCTTTCATGTTGCTATGGCCATCTTTTTTTCGAATGCAAAACAGTGGAGAGTGTGTAATGTGAGGTAGGTCTGAGGCACTGTGATATTTCATTTTATTTTGTTAAGACTTTACTGCTAGAATAGAGCAAATATTTTACTGAAGTTTGACAGTGATTTTATATCCTTTTAATTTGGTCTGTTGTATATTTACAAAAAAACCCAGTCAGTAGTTTTTTTTCTTCTCAAGAATGTCCCTTCAATGTGTTTCCATCTGAACTGTATTAGAAGAATCTGAAAAGTTGAGCTTTTTTACTTTAACTTGCAGACTTCTTACTACTTGTGCCCTCTGAGACCCCACCAGAGATAGCTAAGCGCGTTGCTTTGGGATTCCTGACAGAAGATTGCTGCTAACCCAAGTCAGAGTGTTGCTGTGCCGGTTCAGTTGCTGAGGACTGCTTGATTACCTCCCCCCTGCCCATTGTCCTCCTTTCAAGTTCTAAAAATTGTTCATCAGATTTATCATTGCTTTTTAAGAAAGTCTTCATGAGCATGACCTGAGGTTTTACAGGAAATCTTGAAATAAAAGTAATAATACTGTTATACATTCTCTCACATTCAGCCACACATGCTATCACAAAAGTAGCCTTGAAGCTGTTTTAGTTTTACAGCAGAGTGTTTCTTTTCATATCAGGTAATCCGATCTGCTGGATTTTTTTTTTCCCTTGGCTTTGAAAACGTGTCTTTATATTAATAATCCTGGATTTTGTGCTGAAAGTTGATTGCTCTAATTGCTGATTGGTATTCAGTAACACTAAATAAAGGCTCAAAATTTTCTCTTTTTCCTTTTTCTGCTCTGAAATCTATCAATGTGTATTTTTAGAGTTCACCATTAGTGGATGTATAATCTTTGTGTCTGCTTTTATTCTTGGCCACTGGGAGTTTTGCTACCAGCAATAAAAGACTACCTCCATGTTGTACTGCACAGTATAGATATTGTAAATTTTGGTCTTGCTTTCCATTGATCTGGTTTGCCATATGGGAATCATATTCAGCTGATCTTTATTTCCTGAGTCAGAAATTCTGTTTTACCCATCTTTGGGGCTTTCAGCATTTATTCTCAGTGGGCTGTCAGGTATTGCACATGAAAGCAAAGGTTCAAAGGCATATAAAGAAGGTTGAGGTCTGAAATGTTTACTTAACATTGTGGTTTTTTTCTTTTTACAAACATTTGCTAGACTGGAGGATCAGCATGAAACCTTAATAAATTTAAGACTTTTCATACTCTATTATGAATGTTTTACACATACATAATTTTGGTGTAGCCTGGAACACATCAGCTTTAAACTTGCTAGTGTATGTTTGCCAGCAACAGTGTTAACAGCATTGCAATTAGTTTTTTCAAGTTTATCAATTATTTTTCTCAGAGATTTATTTCCTTTCACTTCTGTTTTTGTTTCTGGAACTGTCTCTAACGGACTGCCATTGTGCTACAAAGAAAATTTAAATGAATTGACTATGCAATTGTAATTAATATGAGAAGTAAAATTTTAAAAATAAAGATACCACCCTCTCTCTTTGTGATGTCATTCCACTGAGAGAGAGAATGTATTTGAGTGAAAGTGAGAAAGACCTTGTTGTTGCTCACCTGTGAAAATGCTGCCACCAGTGAGGTAAATAGTCATAATCTTAACAGCTTTTGTGCCTTAAATATTTAATCTCTTGGGAAACAAATGCCTAAAATTGAATCGCTTGGGGACAGTGATATCTGTGATATTGGGGACAGCTCTAGATCCTATTAGTGTAGCTGGATTTTTTTTCTTTCTCATTTGTACTGAAGTGTATTTAAGACAGCATACTGGAGTGTGTCTGATGTTCCACTTCCATATTCAGTATATCTCATTTTGCTTTTTATTTTCAAGTAAGGAAATAATCAGGGATTTTGATAATCAGTAATGAGATTTGTTGTTTCTTCTTTTGGCCCCTTTCTTCATTGGCAAGAGGATGTAGAGCACTGGGATTGGCTCAAAGTGACTGTTTTCGTCTAGAAAAGAAGTGGTTTAGGTGTGCCTAGGATCATATTTTGCTGAGAAACTGGAAAAAGATAATAAAAGGCAATCAAAGACTGAAAGGGAGTTGGAGTTTCCCTCGTAGCTCCTTCACTTTTTTCACACGGGCCGCCAAGAATAAAGCTGTCGGGGAACTCTGCTGCCTAAAAAGAGTCCTGGACTCCCAGTCCTACTCTTCCTGACTCACATGGCCTCTTTGTCAGGAGGCTACGCTGCAGGTGGAGCTCACTGCTTAGTGTTCAGTCGTGTCTGCCTCCTGTCCTCGCTTGTTGCCTTCTCCAGCCAAAACAGAGAATGGCAGCTAGGGGAATGTGGTTGCCTGGACAGCTTGTTTCAGGGAGATGGGTTGCCAAAGCCTGCAATGGTCTTTTCTCCTGTCTTCCTCTTGGTTTTGTTTTGTTTGTTTATTTGCTCGTTTCTGTCAGCACTGAAACATTACACTCTCATGCTGCTGGTTCAACTTTCCTCACTTTAGTAATCAAAGATGATTACGGCTCCTCAGCTGTCCTGGCTTTCCCCTGACATTGGTCAAGGCTATAAGCCATTTCCCCATTCAGCCCTTCCCAGGCTTCTTCTGGTCCACCATTTGTCTTATTTTAAATTGGGAAAGAAAACCCAAGCAAACAAAGAATGAATCCAGAAGCAGCCAGATTTGAGACCTTCAGTAGAAGAAAGCGGTGTGTCAGCCAGAGGTGTGTTAGGCAGCACAAAGCCGTGTCATGTAGCGTTGAGGCTCATTGCTGCAAGACTTGCAACCAAGAGAACAAACATACTTTGGGATGTATCTGAGACTGAATGGCATTGTGATTTCCCACCACGTTCCCGGGAGGAGGTCCTTCCCAGGTCCAGATGGCACTAAAAGCGTGTGGCATTTATTTAATCTTTTCTGAATGGGCTTCCACTAAGAAAACTGAATGTGAATGTATCTCACTGCTGAATTTGGGGTCAAAATAATCATAGATTTTCTACCTTTCTATCGAGCACTCCCAAGAAAACACATTCAGAGAAGTCCCTCAAGTATTACTTGGAATAATGAGAAATTCTCATAAATCTCATTGTCAAGTGTTGTGAACAATTGTGACACAACTGTTTAGCAGATGCATAAAAACTCCCAAATGTATCTTTTCATGGGGAATTACCTGGATTTAAGACTTTCTGTAAGCTAGGACACTACCATCTTGTCAGGTGGTGATATAATTTTCAGTATCCGTACCTATGAGTACTGCCAGTGTGGCACAACCAGACGCAGTGTTTGGAGATGTTGAATTAGGTAGTACATGTTATCTTTAGTTAAATATATACATCTTATGATTTCTCTGTCATCTGCTCTCAGGCCTTTGAAAGATGTTTGGTGTCTTGGTATTTATTTTCAGAGTTCTTGGCCTGGTTCCCTGTAAGCTCAGGAGTAGAGCCTGTGTTGGATCACTGGCCTTTTCCAGGAAAAGCAAGGCTGAAGCTGCTCTGTGCGGAGTAGGGACCTTGCTTAGGGGGCTGTCCGTGTCTTGGACAAAGAAGAAATGAAGACCACCATGATTATCGTCATATTTCACTTCTAATCCGAAGTCCTTCTATATTAGTATTTTTTTCTTTAATATGAGTATATGGGAGTTTGTTTGTATGTATATTCTCGGAACCAACCAACTTTCCAAAAGCCCCTAGGAGAAAATAACTCACAGAAGTAGAAGAGAAAAGGGCTTTAAAAAAACAGGACACTCATCTGCATATTTCTCCCTCATGGGAAGAGGACCAGAAGACAAATACATTACAGTGACAGAACCGGGTACATTCAGATTCTGCAGTAAAGACCATGGTAATATTGCATAATAGTGTATCGGGGTTAAAAAAACCTGTTGTCTTCCAGTAATTTTCACAGAAATAATGTTTGTATAGATCAGAAGCCAATTATTAATTAACAAGAAGTAGCATCTTAGAAGCTAAATTACGTAGTAGGAGCTGAAATATAGCTAGCTAATAAAAGTAGCATCAATGGAATTATTCTCTACATGGCGGATATGAGTCTACTTGACAAAAATAGTTGTGGTATTTTTCAAATTGCTCCAGATCTAAGCTTTCATTTCAAATCCATATATTCATGTTGGGATAATAATTGTAATCTTGAGAATGTAAACTTGTTACTGTGTTATTTTCCTGGTAATCTGAAACACTAACTCTATCCTTATTCCATTTTCTTCATTAATCCTTTTTTAGGTACTTTAAAATTCAGCGTTAACAATTTCATTTATGATAACTTTTGTGGCTGGGAAGGGGAGAATGATGATTGTCAGGAACATCAGCAAAAAGAAAAGTGGAGAATGAATAAATGCAAGAGGGGCAAATGAGAAAAGAAAAAACAGAATTAAGAGGCATAAATATGGTAATTGTAAAGATGAATGTATTTTTACTTTGAAATTAGACGTAACGAGCAGGTAGTGGAAAATGATTAAAAATATAGTTATTTCATTATAGATCATTTTCTCTTCCATACCTTTGTTCAAAACACATCACTCATGTGAATGAAAAAATTGGTGACAGGTTATGGGCAATAGATTGCATTCCTATACTTGCATGCCACAGTCAGCAGCCAGGAATTTGACAATGTCTGTAAAGTAAGCGTGATGCATCCTACTTGATTTCTTTTTCCTGCTCCTCATCCATGTTTAGACTACGCCCGCAGTGTCACGTCTGAATACTCGTTCTGTACTCGCGCCTTTCGCACTTCAGTGCACTGACTGGTTCCAGTCCCTCTTCCAAACCCCTGACCTCTGTTCAGCTTCTCAGTGTTGCAGGCTGTCAGCTGAGTTGAGTAAACTTCTGCTAATGGAAACAGATAAAAAGTCACTGGAATTTATTAAAGCTTTTGCATTAACTTAAATCATGCACTAAGAATGAATGTAGTATTATTAAAAAATGAAATCGGATAAATTTTGTTTAATTCTAATAAAATAAAAGTGAATCCCCATTAACTGTAATGAAATAAAATTAAGCTCTCCATGACTTAAATTCATATAGTCAGTCAGCACTATTATTTGAAATCTCATTGGGCTCAATTTCTCTGCAAGGACAACAGAATTGTCATTTATGCTGGGGGAGCTCTGTCGGTAAGAAAATAGCAGGACTCGGTGTATTCTATCTGGAAAAAAGAGATGCCTATACATGGGATTCATGTGATGTGTGCTACAGAAGTTAATATGATGCCACGATCTTTTTTAAGAATCTGTTTTGATATGTATAATAAATACTTATATATCGGGTAGTTCAAATATATACTGATTTGAAGATGTTTTGTTTCTTTAGTATCTTCACATGTCAGTATGTTAATATAGTTACATTAAAACTGTCACGGACAAGTCATGTTCTCGCTGAAAGTTTGGTTAATGTTTTTGGGAAAGAGGTAATTCATTTTTGTCTTGTTTCAGCCTAATAAGAAAGTCTTTTATTTGACTTTATTTTCCTTTTCTTTCTTTCTTCCTTTTTTTTTTCTTTCCTTTAAATCCATTGGCTTTGTTATGCCAGATCATTACTAGCTTTACTTTCTACTGCATTTTATCATAATGCTCTTTGAGTATAAATAAACTCTGGTATGCTAAACCTAATAGCAATTAAACTGGAAGTGTTTGTGTTTCATCACTGTGAACTTCGCAGAAATGTTTCCATGACAACCTCCATGCTAGTTAAGGCAACCAGAGGTGATCAACAGTTTATATATTTTTTTTCTCTTGTAAGAATGGAATTTGTGTTGACAGTTCTGGCCTTTAATGGCACTTTTGTGCTGTGTGAAAGTATTTGTTTACTAGATCATATGCTGTTAACTGTCAGGCCGAGATAGAGTGACTGCTTTTGATAAAAGGGCTGCATTATGGCTCTGAGTCTGTGAAGCTCTTGTACTTTAATTACTCACATCAGTACAAAAGTATCCATTTGCTTCAATACACTTAAAATTAGACTTATTAGTTCCAAAGTATTAATGGTGAGTTAATTTGTCCCTTAAGTTTTTTGGAAAACGATATTCTAAAAGCTGCTTTGTTGTTTTAAATTTAAACTATTGTATTTACAGTGATAAAAATCACATTCCATGGTATGAGGTGAATCATAAGTGCTGTAACTATTGCACTGTGAATTAGAATTTCTGGGGCCTGTTTTCATATGTAGCTGATGAAGGCTGTCATGCTGGAAGCTGAAATATGCTAGTTATGGACTCTGTTGAGAAGAACATCATTTAAGTAGAGGTGTTTTGTCTCTCATAAGTTTAAAAAAAACAAGTGTACCAGAGATGTGACTGAAATAACCTCTCTGGAGCATCACATAATAGTAGCACAGATAGTGTTGTGTATGGTACATGTCCATCAGACAATTAGAAAGCTTTCAGAATGAAACTGTTAAGGGTTTGGGGTTTTTTTTGTGAGATGTTTCTCTTCATGGAGCCCTTTCTAGGTAGAACATCTGGAAATAAACAATGAGTTACTATCTGATCTGTTAATCGGCTATAAAGTGCTACTACAGCAAGTTCATCCACTATCAGCAGTAAGTTTGAAGGCATTACCTGTACTGAGTTGAACAACTTGCTTTTGTTACATGTCTGTTCATTGTCAGGCTAATAGATGAGTATCTTCTTGACTTTTGAGTGTGTGTGTAGCAGAGGATCATTTGTTTTTAAGTTTTTAAAAATGTAAATGTTTGGAAGGTACAACATTGTCCTCTAGAAGTCTGTTTCAAAAAAGACTAAATATTTTGTCATAATAAATATCTTGGTTTGAGGAAAAGTAATATTTAGTAATTCTCATGTATATTCAAGTATGAGATGTAATACTTGTTGCATTTCTTGCATATGAAGATATCATTTATATTCAGGACTCCAGTCTTTTGGACATGTAATTCATTTTAGTAATTACTTACAGAATGTTTGCTATTCCAAGTTATGATACCATCACTTTTTTTAGCAACTGAGTCACTCTTGAGTGATCCGTTAAAACTGATAGAGATTGAAACTATGTAAATTAAGATTTTGTGTGAGTTTGTATGTGGATGCCATTGCTTTTGCACAGTGTGTGTGTCTGTTGAGTCAGGAGTTGCCAATATCGTTGTTGGTAGTTGGCAACACTAGCAAGGGAAAGGAAAGTGTTGAAGTTAGATGCCTAAATTCTCCAAGCTTAAAGTTGTAGACATTACTTCTCTCTACATTACGAGTGCAAGATGCTGCCATTACTGTAGTAGCCTTGCTTCATCTTTGGGGGTTTGCTGTGCCTTCCTTCATGTAAGAAAGCTGGGATATTAAGGAGAAACTTCCCAGAGAAGAAGAGGATGAACAAAGCTACCTGTGTGTCCACTCTCTACGATCCCTAACTTGTTAGCTGGAGAACTTGATCTGTAGTGGGGTATAGGCGGTGAACATGGCTACTGTCCACTAACACACTTCAAGTGCTTTCTTTGGTCACTTGGAAATTAATTAGGTATAAATTAAGTTGATGTGATCTGCTTTACGTAACTGAGGTAAAGAACCTATGCTAAATCAGTTTCTTTGAATGCATAGGTATACGCAGAGACCGAAAATTCATTTTACAACATCCTTGTGGATAAATATGTGTGGTTTACTAAAATGTATTTTATTGTAGTACTAAGAAGCAGGCTTTATTTTCTTGGAGGTCACTTGGTTGTGGAAGATTGTGTAGTACTTAAGCACATGATACAAATAAGCACTGTGTGTTTGTTTCCCAAAGTTAGTGCTTAGAAACAGTTGTTATCATGTCTGAAATAATATTATGTAATTTGCAATTATGTTTTTGTAACTATGGTGTAAAGTAGCCACTACCTAAATCTGAACTGTAACTCTGGGAACGTAATGCAAAAGAGCATTGAGGATATGCATGAAGTGGGAGGGACAAATAGGCTATTAGCCCTGACACTTTTATTTTTTTTTCCCCAGGAAAAATGAATTTGTATTGGAATAGCAACAGAGATGGGCTGTGATCAGGAAATGGAAAGCTTATCTTGCAAGATGAGGCTAAGACAGTGTGACATGTTTGCCTTAATGAAACAAAAACTGAGAGAGAATATGATTTTCATATTTCTAAGCATGTTAGGAGAAGGCAGGGAAGGCATCAGGGAGGGAGAAGAGCTGCTTAAGCTAACAAGTAGAAATGAGTGTAAACTAACCTGGATAAATTTGGGCTGCAAGACAGAGCATTCAAGACAGAACCAAGCATTCAAGTAGTGTGGAGGGGACAGGAGATTTCGAAGAGCAGGTCTTATCAGCAAAACTGGCATGATACAGTTGCTTTAAATAGCAAAAGAACCCGGTGATGCGGATTGTTCCTTCCAATCCTGTGCCCATCTTTTTGCCTAACTAGATCTGTGAAATCCTTGTGTTTGAGTGTCACACAGTACCGTGAAAACATGTAGATGGAATCTATGAGGAGCATTTAAAAATTGTTTGTTTCAATCCAAATACATGTTTAATTATTGGGTGGATTCCTCAGTATGTTTTCAGATAAAGTGCCTTCTTCAGTGTTACTGACAATAATATCCTAAGACTTTTTAAACTCGTTTTTTTCTTGGTTGTTTTGTATGTATGGGAGTACTGCCTTTAAATTCCTCTTTTGATTCATCTTACTGTAGTTAGTTACAAGCTTTGACCAACTTAAATAGCTTCTTTTCTCCCCCTTTGGTATTTTCCGTGCAACTGGAAAGATAAGGTGATTATCAACCTATTCTTGACAGTTTATTGCGTAACCACTTTGTATATTTATTTAATCCATTTAGACCTTCATTTCTAGTCCCTTACTTTTTAACTTAACTTTCTGACAGTACTTTTTTTTTTTAAGTTCATCAGTACTTTGAGGTACTCAAAATTGAACACAACAGAAGTTATTCAAAGAAATTGCTGTGGGAACACCACATCAGGGATAGAAACGCTTTTGAGTAAGTTCTCCTACTCTTAGTAGCCAAAGAAGTCTGGTTGCAAAAGGTTATCAGCTCTTCATCTAAGGCCACCCCACCACTGTGGTCTTGCACTTAGAAGATATCTCATCTTGATGTGAGAAGATCCAGGAGACTTAAGAGAGGAGGATATCCAGAGATACACTTGATCAATTTTGTTTTCTTGTCCTTGCTGATTCTGAAATATATGTATAATCCTAAAGCCTGTCAGTCTACTACCGAGTACTGATAAGCCACCTTCTGTGCCAGATACCTAGATGGCATGGTTGTGCTTCCTTCTTTAAATCATACTTCTTTGTATCCCTTTAGTGAAGTCCTAGGAAAAAATGACAGATCATTTTCCCAGATCTTCTCTCTCGGCCTCCTAGAGCTTGGAAGCTCTTAAACCTTATCCCCAAAGATTTTTCAGAGATTGTTTTTTTATCTAGGACTGTGCTTATTTTAAAAGGAAGTTCCTTCATGTGTCATGTTTATGAAACTCATAAAGCGGACTTGAACATCTTCTTGAATCCGCTTCAGAAACTGAATTCATCTGCAGTGTACTGAACATTCTTATCACCTGACAGTTGTTAAGGTTGCACTTCTAGTCATGCAGGACTCATTTGCTGTATTTCTCCCTTACAAAGTCCTGATAGGCTCTCCTGGGAGTATATGTCAGCAGTATAATGCATCATACTAAGCTATGCCACCAAAACAAACTGGACATGCCTATGAGACTAGGGTGCTACCTAGGAAGATACTCCATTAGTATTACTACATAAGGACATTAAGTATTATGACATAATTAAGTCATACTACAGACCAAATATTACCACTCAGATGCAGTGCCTTTTGTGAAGTGCCCTTTCATGTCCCATCTAGATTTCTTTCTTTCTGAGTAAAACCATTTTCTTCTTCTCCACTTGTATGGGCAGCATTTCAGGGATCATGGCCTGAATATCTCTACATCAGTGGCTTGGAACTCAAGTCAGCGTGCTTCTGGGAAGTTCTATTCCCATTCCTCATGGTCATCACATTCAGGTGCAAGTGACAAACTCTCATCAGATGTACTGTAACACCTGGCAAGCTAGTGTGAGTTCTGATTCTCTTTTCTTGAAAGTAGTTAAGTTTTGCAAATGGTACAGTGGTGTACAACGTGTTGGTACCATCTGTGGGATGTCTTGATCATATTGTCAAATGAACTGAGCCACTTCACTCTGAGGCACCATGAATGGGAGACTTCTGTTTGACATCCCTGGGAGAAGCTTTTCAGTGATGTTCAGAGATTTAATTCAGATATTATCAAAAGGGTTGGACCTTTCATGCCTTTTTTGGATGATGTTAGTCTCTGTTGCATTTATTATTATTCCTTTGGCCAGGTAGAATGATACATACCTTTTCCCTGTCCCCATGAATGTTCTGTTTCAGGTAAAACAGAGCAAGCTATAATGATCAGAGTCACTTGAGATGGTATAGACAATTCGGATACCGAGATGAATCACCTTATGTGGAATAATTAAAAGTTGCTGCCGTTCCTTCAAGATCTGCTAATGCAGAATTTTGAGAGCATGCCGAAAGTTAATGCAAGTCTCACTAATTTACCTTTTGAAAACTGGATGACTCCCGTCACGAGAGGGAACATCAGTAGCAGAAAAGTCTCCAGGAGAGAGTTGTGAAGTGGACCATATTCCCAGTCTGCTGTTCACATCTCTCCAACTGATCAAGACTTCTATCCCATACAGTCTTGAGTATCTTCATTGAGTCACTCAAGATTTCTTCGAAGTTTCTTTCTGGTCTGTTTGCCAATAATACCAAGTCACATTTCAACTTCTGTTCAAGATCTGATTAAGATATTAAGGAGTTATATCCACAAATGGATGCAAGATACTTAAGATGCCTATCTTAAAGCTTTTAGTGACTATTCACTTTTGTACTTTACCATGAAGTTCACAGAATCACAGAATAGTTGAGGTTGGAAGGGAACTCTAGGATTGCCTAGTCCAACTGCCCTTCTCAAGCAAGGTCAGTTAGAGCAGGTTGCCCTGGATGTCATCCAGTTGAATTTTTCATATCTCCAGGGATGGAGAGTCTACAACTGTCTAGGCAACCTGTTCCACGGTTCAGCCATCTCACAGTAAAAATGTGTTTTCTATGTTCAGATAGTTATGTTCAGAAGTTACTATTCTTTGTCACAAGAATGTTCTTCTAAGAGCTTGGCAGATACATATATATTCTCAGTATGGTATTCTTTCAGGATTTTTAAAACATAGTCTCTAATACTTTCTTTAACCTGGAAATGATTTTCAGTCTTTCCTTTCCCTCCTCCAAAGTCTGGTACTTCTGGGATAGAGGCTCCTTTATTCCTTCAACATCAAAAGGGGCTTTGCTTCTCTATGGATGGAATCACTCCCTTTAGATGGTTCCGAAGGCTAGTTGTGCCTGTAGCTGGCAGATACAAAGGTGTAGCTGCCTCGATGCAGAGATTTACAATTGCAAATTGAGCCAGCACCTTGTGGTAGCCACAAAATAAATTCTCGTCTGAGTTGCGGCTCAAGGTGCACAAGGTACAAGTGGCTCACTGTCAACTGCCTTTATTAATGCCATTTGATCAGGATTACCTGGAATCCTGTCCAAACTTCACTAAACTTCACATGGTTGGAAAGGCATCGATAGTCAATGTGTTTCATCATATAACAACGATGGAGCTTTGCTTAGATGAAGGACTCATCACACCTACCTCAAAATAAATGCTTGTACATTTCTGCTAGACATCACTGATGGCATGAATAATGTGGTTGTGGTTTATTACCCAAAATACATTTGTTACTTGTGGTTTATTACTCAAAAGATTAAAAGCTGACTTTTACAGGTTTTCCAGATATGCAGTATATATATATGTTGGTTTGGTATATTCCTCTGCCTTCCTCAGTCCTTCAAGATACCTGTCTTAAGATTTTTTGAAAACTTGAATGAACATGCTTGGCTGTGCACACTCATGTGCCAAGTGTGAGGAAGGATCTATGTGCATTCTCTACAAAAGTTATGGAGGTAAAAGTGCCTATTAGAGTGTATTTCAACTTGCAAGGCAAGCATATATATTGACTAAACATCCTCAGAAATAGTTTTTGAAGAGCATTACAAAGGTTGGTTAACTTTAGCAACTGTAATAGTGGTTTAGGTCTATGTCAGTGAAAATGCAAAAGAAACTAAAAGTCCAAGACAGTATTTGTTTTGACTTATAGAGGACACTTCAGAATGCTGATTTGTTATCCTTGCATTATGGTACCTTGTTAGGAGATCGATATTCCCAGTAACATGGGCGTTTTACATATACAGTAATAGGGCACTTTCCATTGTCTCTTTAACTATTTGACTGAGACTTCACTTATGTTTTTACCTTGCCCATTATTCATTCCTTAATGTGTTGTTTATCGGAATGAATGCTTTCAAAGTATTTGAAAAGGAGTACTTTGACTGAAACCATCCCCACATGGTAGTTTTAGAAGGATCACAAACATGTTTTTCTAGAACATACTAATAAGTAGAAAATAAACATAAATTTATTTATGCTATAAACCTATTTGCTTGTATGCTTAATGTGATAAGTGTGGTCATTCTATGAGGGATGTTAAGCCTTTGTTTCCTAAATTGAGTATTAAATTCTTGATCCCTTGTTAGTCCTGAGTAACCTGGTCTGCTCTCATAGCTGAGCCTGCTATTGGATTGGAGCAGTTTGGAGCTGCAGGATTGGACTAGAGACTTCCTGAGGTCCCTGCCGATCTCAGCTGTTCTGTGATTGTGACCAAATACTGCCCAAAGCTTCTTGTCTTAGAATCATAGAATCATAGAATGGTTAGGGCTGGAAGGGACCTTCAAAGGTCATCTAGTCCAACCCCCCTGCAAGGAACAGGGATATCTCCAACTAGATCAGGTTGCTCAGGGCCTTGTCCAACCTGGCCTTGAACGTCTCCAGGGATGGAGCATCCACCACCTCTCTGGGCAACCTGTTCCAGTGTTCTACCACTCTCATAGTAAAAAATTTTTTCCTAATATCCAACCTGAACCTACCTCCCTCTATTTTAAAACCATTACCCCTTGTCCTATCATAACTGGCCCTCCTGAACAGCCTCTCCCCATCTTTCCTGTAGGCCCCCTTGAGGTACTGGAAGACCGCTATAAGGTCACCCCGGAGCCTCCTCTTCTCCAGGCTGAACAGCCCCAACTCTTTCAGCCTGTCCTCATAGGAAAGGTGCTCCAGCCCTCTTATCATCTTCGTGGCCCTCCTCTGGACCCTCTCCAACTGGTCCATGTCCTTCTTATGTTGGGGGCTCCAGAACTGGACGCAGTACTCCAAGTGAGGTCTCACAAGGGCAGAGTAGAGGGGGAGAATCACCTCCCTCGACCTGCTGGCCACACTCCTCTTGATGCAGCCCAGGACGCGGTTGGCCTTCTGGGCCGCAAGAGCACATTGCCGGCTCATATTGAGCTTCTCGTCCACCAGTACTCCCAAGTCCTTCTCCTCAGGGCTGCTCTCGATCCAATCACCACCCAGTCTGTATTTATGCCTGGGATTGCCACGACCCAGATGTAGGACCTTGCATTTGGCCTGGTTAAACTTCATGAGGTTGGTACGGGCCCACCTCTCCAGCCTGTCAAGGTCCCTCTGGATGGCATCCCTCCCTTCCAGCGTGTCAACGGCACCACACAGCTTGGTGTCATCGGCGAACTTGCTGAGGGTGCACTCCATGCCACTGTCCACGTCACCGACAAAGATGTTGAAGAGGGTCGGGCCCAACACGGACCCCTGAGGGACGCCACTCGTGACCGGTCTCCACTTGGACATTGAGCCGTTGACCACTACTCTCTGAGTGCGGCCATTGAGCCAATTCCTTATCCACCGAGTGGTCCATCCATCAAACCCATGACTCTCTAATTTAGAGAGAAGAATGTCGTGCGGGACAGTGTCAAAAGCTTTGCACAAGTCCAGGTAGATGACATCCATTGGTCGACCCTTGTCTCAATCTTGCTAGATTGAGAACTTGACTAATGTTTTAACAGAGACAAATTGTCTTGTCTTTATGCTCCTTCTTGTTAGATATAAATGTTATTTTATCCTGCTAGCAAATGGTCTCCATCTTTTCTGAATGGATGATGTGCAGATTTCTTCCTTAACATTCTAGACTTTGATTATCTTGTGTTTCATTTTATTTCTCTAAAGCAAAGTTGTATAGCACAAGTGTGATACTGTCATTTGTTTCTTGTAATATTTTTATGATCCTTGTTGAGGAACTTGACAATGCATTCAACTGTGTACAAGACCTAATTGTACAGTAGGCATGTGGACTTAGTGAAGTCCTCTTCTCTATGTGTTTACTTATTTCATGGCAGAAAAAAAAAAATAGTGCAGAAGAGTGTCAGAATGATCTTCTAGATAATGCGTCTTAAAAATAATGTTACTGGTTTTGTGGGACTCCATAAACTGATCTTAATAATTCTGTTTAACTTGAGATTATGATACATCTTTTTAAAGGGGCAAGAGTTACTTGGAAAATGCAGTCTGTAAAGCCAGAGGGGACCATTGTGATCTTCAGCATAACAGTAGCTATAGAACTCCTTGAAATAATTTCTATTTGAAGTAGAGCATATCTTTTTTGGGGAAAAAAAAGTCAACACTGTTTTAAAATGCTCCTAGTGATGGAGAGCCCATGACAGCCCTTGGTTAACTTGCTCTACTGGTAATTATCCTCACTACTAAAAATTATTTTTGGTCTAAACTTGTTCGACTTCAAATCCCTCATTAAAACTCTCCCTTGCTGTGTTGCCTACAGAAAATGTGACAATGGATGGGCTGCGGATGGGAGGTCTCCTGCCTTTCCTGCTGACCCGTATTGTTTCCTTGTTTCCTCCTGCTCTCCCTCTGAATCCACCTGCTTTGTCTTGTGTCATATGTTTGGGTTTTCAGCTTTCCCATGCAAGGATTACCTATATGTTGTGTTTATACAGCACTGAGTAGAGCAGGGTCTTAGTCCCTGGCAGGTGCTCCTTGCCAATGAGTGTGTCATGAGCGCATAAAGGATTAAAAGAAGTTTGAGCTATTGTTCTCCTACTTTAACAGCTTTTAAGCCTGTAAAGAAGTACTGTAATCTTTTGGTATGACTTCCTTTGTGGTGAGAACTTCCTCAATTTCTGCTTTAAGGCCAATAAATATTGGAGTAAATCATACCTCTAAGAAAAACCGCTGATCTCAATAGAGGGGGTGTAAAGGGAGGGAAAACTTCCAGTGATGGAAAATCCTTTATAGCCTTCGGAAACCTGCTCTAGTGTGGTTAGCAATTCAGTGTTCAGTCCTTGTCCTTAAATTCTCATCTGAATTTGTCTTGCTTCAACTTTCCAGGATGTTCCTTAGGGAAGGAGAGGGAGGAATAAAACAGCCTTGTTAAGCTTCTGCCCTGTGTTTGGATACTTACAGGCTGTGGTTAAATAGTCCTATAATCTTTGAAAATAGATGTCTTTTTTTCACTGCTGGGCCTGTTTCGCAGTCATTTAATGATACTTAGAGTGTGTTCTATGAATCTTCCCCATTTGAGCAGTGTCCTGTTTGAATCGGGACTATCAGACTGTTGAAGCTGGTTTGGTAGGAATGACCTCAGTGCCAAAAGCTCAGGTAACATCGCTTCTCAGATTTCCTTAGTTATATATTCAGAGACTAGGTTAGTCCCTTGACCATGCTAGTCCATATTCATGCTGCTTAACTACTATAATTCTTTCACAGTTACTGCTTCCCAGGAAGGTGTTCCCCATCCCGTGATACACTATTTGTTGCTATGTATAGCATACATACACATATTTGTTGTCCTTGTTGTAATGGATGTTGATTTCTCTGTCTAATTTGATAAATGGAGTGTAGATACACTCTACTGTCAACTCTACTGTTCATTTTTTTGCCATTGCTTCATTCTTTGTTTCTCTGCTGCTGCCAGTCCCCCCCAACATCCTGACAAATTTATTATCACATTCAAATAATTTTCCTTGTTCTACCAGTATTTGTTATCCCAAATGGGAGACTAGGTGCAAAGGAGTCATCCGTTCCACATGTATGATTTCTTTTAGTCCCTCTAATTTTGAAGGTATCTGAGCACACATGTGGAATTGAGTGTAGCAGTTGTAGGATTTTATAAAACTGTAACTTTAGTTTGCAGAATAAAATTTTTCGTCTATGCCTCAACAGACGCTTGGCTGTTTTTTCTGTCAGGCCTCTGATGGTCTTAGGCCAATGGAAGAAAAGGAGTTTTAAGACTCAGAAGTCCACCAGCAATGCTACCACTTGCCAAAATCATAGAATCATAGAATGGTTTGGGTTGGAAGGGACCTCAAAGATCATCTAGTTCCAACTGCCCTGCCATGGGCAGGGACACCCTCCACTGCACCAGATTGCCCAAAGCCTCATCCAACCTGGTTTTGAACACTTCCAGGGATGGGGCATCCACTTCATCCATTTCAGTCCATTCTCCGCCCAGCCTGTATTTGTGCTTGTCAGTATTTAAATCTGGCAACTGTTTTAATCTTCTCTCCATCAGTCTTCCATGCCAAGGAAGTGATATGGTCTGAAAGCTTTATGAAAACTTCATTATGAGCTGGGATTTTGGGCTAGTAGCTTACTTTTCCAGCATTGCTGATCATCATATGATTGAAATTGGGAAGATTCTCTCTTCCTGGAGTCTTCATTCTCAAATAAACTATTGGTCCTGGAGGTAAGGTAACTGATAGTGTAATGTCCTTACATTTTTACTGATTTCTGTCTCTTTGCCATGTTATACCCATTGTAACTCATGAGTGTTGATACGGACTTCAGGAGCAGCAGTATGATGACATCACTGTCTTGTGTATCTGTCATCTTCTCCAGGTAGAAATCTTCTGCTGTCCTCCCCCTCAGCTTAAACCCTGTCCTCTGCTTAACTTCTCTCTCATGATTTATAAAAAAGGATGCTGGTGCCTGCCCTTAATAGCGAGTGAGAAGCAGAACTGTGGGCTGGTACAAGAAATCTGAGATGGGATGTCCAATAGAAGAGATGGGAGTGAGAAGGAGCAGGATGAATATGTGGAGTCTTTTCTCTCTCAAAGCTGTTTCTGAAAACAGCCCTGGCTGGGCTCATCTCACAGAGAAGTAGAAAGCCCTGTGCTGTACAGTAGAAGGAGAGAAGGACCCAAACTGTTGTGTGGTCCCAAGATCACTGACCTCTGGCTGTGGTTCTCATGGGAAGGATCTCTCGAGGATTATGGGACTGTGGTGGAAGGAAATTAAAGAGAAACAAAATTAGGCTAGATTGACAGACATGTTATGCAGCACATTTAAAAGCACAGACAACTCAAAAGAGAAGAAAATATAGACAAAAAGGCAAGCAGTCTTATCTGAAATGGAACAGGTATAAAGAGAAGCTTGTTTGTTTAATGCTGTGGCTTTTCTTTCCATGGTTAATTGGATCGATAAAAGAATATAACAAAAACCTCTCTACCTTTCCCCGATATTTTAGCTGTGTCTCAGTTGCTGCCCACATTTGACACAAACTTAAGTAAAAACAAATTTTTATTTTAGAAAATGATTTTCATGTTTATTTTGCAAAGAAAGAATCAGTGAAGCTTTTTATAGTGGCAATGCTTCTTTCTCTGCTTTCTGATAGTTACTGCTTATTAATTTTGGAAACTGGAGGAAAAAAAGGAGAAATTGGAAGTTCTTCTTTTGTCTGTTTTCCCTTCTTTCTTTTCTTTACAGCCCTTTAGTCCTAGTAGCTAGTCTTCAAAAGCTCTGTAGGAAGCTCTGGAAGGAAAACTGTTAGCTGGAGATGCCATTGCAGGATTTAGAAGTAGACTCTTCAGAGAGCTGAGACCCTTATTAATGCTGATGTTCGCTCTGATTTCTTCACCAACAGAGTCGAGAGAAGCCCCTCTCCTGTGGGAAGTCTGCAGGGTTACCTGTTACAATGTTGAGCCCTTTTAGCAGAAATACCCATCTCATATTTCTTCTGCTGGCTGCTGAAATGGTATTTCCAAGCGATTGTCCCACTTCAGGTCACAGTTTGCAGAAAATCGTTTGACAAAGCTGTCCAGCATTACTATTGCAAAACTTTTGGTGTGTTAAAAATTGCATGGCAGAGAGATGCAGAAAATGACATGAATGCAAATATAGGTCTAACAGCTCATTGTGTTGCTTCTTTTCGATTAATGACTTGCCTAGTACACTTTGTCTAATTCAAGCGATATGGTTGCAGAACTTCTGGGTAGCTTTAATGGAGTGCTTCAGAGCTTGTTTACCAGATCCTGGTTAAAAAGCATATTATTTGAACATAAATGATGGCATCTTTATAATTTTCCACTGGAAGACTTAGTGAACCGCTCAGGATATCTGACAGAAGTGGCGGGTGGCAAAAGAGACATGCTTAGTTGCCTGATGTGATGATGTTGTCGTACTATGATATATCAGTCTGAAAATTCTGTAGTGTCTTACACATATGATAGGAAGTAACCTTTAGCATGTCAAATTAAGAAAAAAAATTAGTCTATAATAACAGTGTTGCAGAAGATTTGTAGGGAGTTTTTTTAATCATGGATATTTCATATCCTCCTTCACACCTAATTCATCTGGCTTTCTAAGAATGGTTAATTAATATTGTACTTGTGCTAATTTGAAACAATGATGATCGCAGTTCACTGAAATTATGTGTTCTACTTAATTGAACTTGACCAACATTACTTAGAGATGACTCAAAACTGCATACGGTATATTCTGTCCATAAAACTTTTTATTTTAAACACAATCTGATCATTTTATGTTTCTGTTTCTATATATCTATGACACCAAATTTTAAGATAATCTCGAATTACTTCATTCATAGTTCAAAGAGCGCATAAGGTAAAATTCCTCTACAAATCTCTTCTGGTTTGGTAGATGCTAATTTCTGATACGTAACGTTCCTACAAAAGCACATATTGACTGCTTGTTTCCAAAGCTTTTTATGACTTCCAGCATGAAAACACTTTATTTCCAGTATCCACAAATATCATCCATCCTTATCTATTACTAGACTTCAAATCATGTTAAAAGTAGTTCTTACTTTGATGTTGGCAGTGGCCACTCCAGCAGGTGCACCCCAGTGCTGGGAAGCACATCCCAATGCTGAGGGCATGGCTGGCAGGACAGCCTGCACCAGGGTATCCCGGCCGGCCGGCGGCCACGGGCACTGCAGTAGGAAAAGGCACTTGAGAGTTGGCACAGTCAATGGGTTTGGGAGGAGTCAGCAGCACCGACTGTCTGCGACTGATTGCAGTGACCTCTCCTAAAGAGGTTCCTGCTTCCTTCCTGCATTTCTCTCCTCTCTGCTTGCGCTGGCAGAGGCAGAGCTCGGAGCATCTAGAGAGAAGCCAGGGAAGGGGAGTGTTACTTTCCTGGAGGCAAAGCAGTGCGTAGCCGTTCCTCGTTCCTCCGTGACTTCTGCACCTCTTTGGCCCGAAGGAGAACTGAAACAAAGACAAAAGAGCTCTAGGCTGAAGGAAGAACATTTTTTTTTTTCTTTTTTTTGGACAGGCTTCAATTTTAAACAGTGTTTTAAAGATTAGGTTTATTATTTGGGAAAATAAGATTGTATTTAGGAGTTGTAGGTATACCATCTCGTATTTAGGAATGCAAAATAATGATTTTGGCCCTCCAGTAAACCTCCTTTTGCTACCTGTGTGTGAAAGAAAATAATATTTTCTTACTAAGCAGTTTAGATAAAACTTTGTTGAAGTAGCTCTACCAAAATTATGAAGTTATATGCTGATGAGAGTAATTATTTTAAAGCATTTAAAATGTTTTGAATTTCAATATGCTGCATATTAATTTTGATTATGAAATGCAAAAAGCTTTATAGTATTGAAAATGTTCTTACTAGCAAACATGGAACTTCTATGCTCATTTTTAAAAGATATTGAGTTATTAACCAAAAAATGTTAATTCTGTAAATAACTCCACTTATTTTCATTTGGAAAAATCTTGTTTTTTTCAAACTTTAATAATTTAAAGTAGCATGTTTATGTTTAATAAAAGGTTTTACAACATGGGCTAACAGTGTTGTAGATTAAAAATACAGGAGATGTGTTTTCCTCTTATTGTTATATGTGATCTGTTTTGAGGGCACGGAGAAAGGAACCCTGAACTGCAGATTCCTTAATTCTTAATACCAAGACAATAACATACTGCCCAAGAAACTTCCAAAAAATCATGAGGATCTTCATGCTATTCATTAGAGTAACCTGCAATTTGAAAGTAATGCAGAAATAATGCAAAATCAGGCCTCTTGTACTGAATTATTTATGTGGTCTAATTTAGCTATATCTTTACTACTGTGGTCAAGTTGAGAGACTATTATCTTTAACTAGCACTATTTCCTAACATGATAACATCAACAATAATGAGCCAGCATTACTCTTTTTTGAATTGAATGCAAATTGCAATTGCTAAGAGTATGCTGGTCTGCAAGTTTGAATGTAGATTTTTTTTTAAAAAAAACATAGTGTCCTAAAACTTTGGTGGTTTTGTTTTTCTAAGAGGAAATTTTGCAGTTTTCTTTATTTCAAGCTTTCAATTCAGTACTTCATTTTGAAGTTTTTTACTGGTTTCATTTTGAACAGGGAAGATTTTATGGTTTCATGTGAGCTTCCTCTTAGGCTTCAAACACCAGTTAAGTAATTGAATTTTAAAAATGAAAGTAATGTGAGAGAAATGTTTATGTGAATAAAAGGAAATGCGGGACAAATAAAGTAATGTAATAAACTGTGAAGTTCAAGCCATATGCTTGTGTGAGTTGATGTTCAGTTAATGTCTTAAATGAAAATTTTGAATAAAATACCTTGCTACTGTGAAGCAACTAGATATATTGCCTGTCGTGGCATTTCATAACGTTCTTTACCTGTATCCATGTGGTAGACGTATTTATATAGTATCAAATATTATTTGAGAAATCTGCTTCAAAGTTGTATATGTCTTCTTTATAAAGGCTTTTGCTTGAGTTTTCACTGTTTCAATTTGTATTGAACTGGTCGACACAGAAATCTTTTCAGAAGCAGTTTGCATTATTGAGGCAAAAAGCCTGCTAATGATGCAACAGTGATTTGTCATTCTTCTTGCCCTATGGTAAGAAAAGGTCTTCCTATTTACCTTCTCAAGGCCATTTTTTTTTTCACCCATGAGAGTGTGTAAGATATTCACACCTTGACAATGTTGTCTGATGGTTGATTGTATCTAGATCACCTGTCTTACTCCTGCACTGAGAGGTACGGGAGACCAGTACATGACTAGTTCTCCTTCAAGAACCTATTCAAGTGGTCACAGACTGTATTAGGGTTCCCCTTAATTAAGAAGTAGAAGCACGATAAAGCCTGATGCATGGACATTTTGCATGAGAGTACCCCCGTTGAGGTAATTTTAGAGCCAGACATTCTGCTCCAGCCTACTCTCCTTCTGCCACCAGGAGGACTTGGCAAGAAACAGCAGGCTCCAGGGAGTGTGGACTTTCTCTGCATCCCTCTTAACTCCTCGTCCCTGGAAGCAGCTGTTGTATTCGGGAAGGATGAATCTTTGCGATTCAGTGACCAGGGTCTTTAGACCTTTACGGGAGTGAGTCTGTTCATTTGCATCCTTGCAGTTTCATCTTGTAAGTCAGGCAGTTGGAGAAGATTTTGCCTGTTTCAAATTTCCTCCTTCAGATTTACTTGTTGGAAGACTGCATTCTAATGTCTTCTGAGGCATGAGTTGTTGACAGAATATTCTTGCTCATCTCGGTAATTGTAATAGAAACTTCCGGTCAATCTGTGGTGTCCAGTTCTCTGATGAGAATTTCATATTGGCTCCAGGCATCTGCCAGGGACCTCCTTTTAGATGTTTCCTATTTCTTCAGTTCTTGTCCGTACTCCTGCAAAGTTGCAAGGGACACCCAATTCCTATGTCATGTCTCCATGTATCCTAAGACAGAAGTCTGTATTTTGTCAGAACAAGGCTTGAAATGATCCCCATGCCCTCTTTGAACAGTCTGCTCCAGATGGCAGTTTGAACAGCCTAAACTATGGTTGAGATCATAGACAACTCCAGATACTAACTCTGTTAGGTCATGGCATAGGGGCAGGCAGCAGGACTCATGCTGTCCTAGGATCTTATGCTTTTCTTTGCTGTCTGCCATCTTAATGTGTATTTCCTCTCTTTTTTTTTTTTTTTTTTTGTTGCCAGATGAACAGGTTTTCTACCATCTTGGTGTAACAAAGCATCATATGTTTGGGTACCAGGCATAATGAACAATGACTGTGTGATGCAGCTCACCACGTATCCTCATTTCTGTGTCCTTTTTCCCACACCCTTTTCATGAAAGCGTGCCTTTTCTGTGGATGAGTTTTGTTTTATATCACAGGTGCCTTGCAGCCAGTTGCAGCACACCCCAGTAGAGTGGATTATACACAGCATGTTTCTTGCCAAGAAAAGGGTGTTTGGCACCCTATTCCTATGTCTGAAATTCAGTATGGATTTAGGTAGCGTTTGTCTGGCTGTTCAGTAGGCGATCTGCAACTTTTTAGTATCGTAGTTGCATATTTTCATATTGTTATAAATCTGATCCCTTGTCAATAATTTATTTTCTTCTCAGATGATAACTGTGATGAACAGGATCTTTCCATGTGTCCTGCCTGTGACCCTTGAAGTTTTCATCATGGTGGTGGCAGTCATTGCTGTTAACTTTTTCTGTCTCTATGTGCCTTTTTTCATTTACTTTTACAATTGTTTGCTTGATAAAGGGTGCCACAAAGGTGCAAAACCTGAATCTCTGCAAATGACTCAGTCTCTTTCCAAGCATCTGGGTCCCAAGGTGAACACTCGAATCAAAAATTATATTACTGCAAATCCTTGGGATCACTGGAGAAACTATTAACTCTCAATTTGTGAGAGGTCTTTTGTCTGCGAACAGATCCCAGTTCGTGCTTTCCTTTTCTGACAATACACTTCCCAGCTAACCTCTGAGATGCCTCATGCCACACATCACCTAATACTAAGTGTATCTTCCCTCTGTGTGCTCTCCTACTTTGTATCCTTTTGGCTGGCTAGCTACTGTTTCTCAAAAGTATGGGAAACTTTTGCTATGATGGCAGTATCAGGCCACAGGACAGTACTCCTCCGGTTCCTTCCCCAGTCAGATAGTGATGCCTGGCAGTGAGGACAAACCTCATCATCAGAGGACTGAGGTCTGTGCAGGAGCACGAGCCTCATGTTACTTGTTTTGGAACTCAGAGTGCCTCTGAAATACATCTACATGAGATTTCCAGGCTCTGGAGATCATCAAAGAATGGCTTGCCCAAGCAGAAATGTGCAAATTCTTCTCTATTGCATGAATACCCTATACAGTTAGTCCATAGAGAAAAGAAGCAGAGGTTCTTCCTGGTCTTCCAGCTGTCTGTCATCCATCAAATGGAGTCACATTTCTTGAGGGTATGCAGGAGATCTGTTGTGGTTGCCTCATCTGCATCTTTCCAAGGGGAATTCAGCCTGGCATAAATCTGTTTTACTTCCTGCACTGGCAGGAGGTGCTCATGCGTTTGCTGAAGATGAGATCAGGGTGCAGGCTTTCTCTCAGCACATTTTTGGTACCATGCTCAGGTGAGCTGTTGGAAGGTTTTCATCCAGTCTCCACATTGCCAGGAGTTCTGGCCATGAGAAGTCTGAGCAGGGCCCTGGTCATTACAGTTCTCCAGAATATTTGAGACTGTTGTCATACCTGGATTGTCTTTATTTTGTGGTGAAAACCTGCAAGATCTCTGCTGTTTCTCATAACTGCTGCCCACAGATTAGTCTCTCTGACTTTTGCCACTTTCCCAAAATACTCTGCTGCGTGGGTGCTGAAGACTTCTGAGAGCTTTCTGAGTGTTTTGTGAGTACTATGTGAGAGTATTTCCCCTTACTTCAGTTAGACGAGTCCCTATAAATACTGGAGAGGGATGTTTGACATTTAGTGTGTTTGTTTGTTGCCAGTTCCAATGTCCTCTGCCTTAGCTCTGTAAAAGCCCATCTGTCACCCGTTTCTGCTCATGCTCACTGAAAGAATAAGCCTCCATTTTCTACCCTTTTCTTTTCTAGGTTCATCAAAGGCTTTATTAGACTTGTTAAGATGTTTGTCCAGGGGCTGGTTTGATTTAAACCTGGTCATGCACAGCCACAGAGGACTGCCTTTTGACTGCCTGCTTGTGGCTCCACGTTTTCGTGAAGGTGCAAGAAGAGTAGAGAAGGTGTAGATCTGTATTTTTCATACATATTTTTTTGAAGGCTGAGTATGTGTAGAGGAAAACATCTACACTTCTCCATTTGTGGTTGCATTTTATCTTAAAGTCCCAGTTTTTCCTCCCAAACCTCAGACCTGCAAGTTTCCTCATTCAGACTCTTGATGTCAAGGCAGCACAAGTGGGTACTATGGTTTTGTAATCACTGATTCAGCACCTGAGTGTGTATCTTGGCCCTTTCGGTTTATTAGCATGGGCAGAGCCTCCACGTCTGTTGCTGAAAGCATCAAAAGTTTCTATATGGTTGCTGCCCTCTGACTGAATAGAGATGGGTGTCAAGATCTGCAGTGAATGACCAAAGCAGGATCTTTTAACTTGATTGAGAGGTTTCTACTGAAGCCCAAATAATTGTTGAGTCACGTGAGAACACATCCATATCTTCATCAGGCATTAGGGTAGTATCTGAGACACTGATGACTGATGGTATTGCTGTTTGTCTGGAGGCATCTGTGGTCCTCTGCTATGATGGAAGCTTAATGGCTTGGTGCCATGCACAGTGTGAGTGTACGTATGGACTGTCATTCAACTGAAAAAATATAAATATTACATACTTTAATTTTGGTTTTAGTATAATGATTATCCTGCATTTTTTTTTGCCTGACTTTTCCATCTCTTTCTGGGATCTTTGAAGTTCTTCTGTATTTCTCTGTTGTTGAGAGGAAACTAAAATGCCACCGAAATGCCTTACTTGGTATTCTCACTCACTCGTCGTGAAAATAGACCCTCTACTGGTCCTGCAAAGGGGAAAATTTCTCTACTCTCAAGCACTAAGGTGTTTCTCAGTGTGAAAATACCTGTGGATTACACGCCATGAAAAATTCCAGTGCCTAGTGACTAACCTTTAGCATTCTTAAAATTATTTTGAAAAACTCTAAAGGCTAGAAGCTGCATAAGTTTTAATTGTAGAGCACAGCACTGCAGCTCAGGAAGGTGCAGGGTACAGTATGTAACAGCACAATTTCAGGCCAGGGTGTCCTTTGATAATTAACAGTGCTGCCATTTCTAGTGGAATCCGTCTGTGTGTCAGCATCAGCACCAAAGAGAAGAGAGAAGAAAGAAAACTTACGTAGCCCCTGATGAATACTGCTCTCCGCTGTGAAAACAGGATGGCAGCAATAAAGAGAGCGTGTGGCAGAATCTCAGTCCTCCCCTTCCCATCCCTCTCCCCTTTTCTGTATAGGGTGGTGCATTTACATGAAGCCCAAAGAAAGAAAGGGGCTACTATTCTTCTTTGCTAAAAATAGCAACAACAGGCTATTTCAGCCAATTAACAGAATGCTAATGTCTAACATGGATGGAGAAAGCGGACTTCTTGAATCCTCCAACAGGAAATAAATATTCTGTCTCTTCAGAGACATCATTCACTTACAGCTATCTCTGACCCTCATGACGACTTATTATCAAATCAATTTGTCCTCTACTACCTTCTGTTCAGCTGCTGAGTTTGATCTGCTATTGAGAGATGATATTTGCTGGCTCTCATGGGTTTTTTTCATTGCCACTGTTTTTACCAGATTCGTTTCTTATGTCAGCATAGGACCATTGCCAGTATTGCTCTGAGTATCCTCAAGGAACAAAGCACCCTTGGTTTTCTTAGATGTCATTTATTCTTCTTGAAGGCTTGTTGCTTAAGGTTAGGTATAACCTTGGTACTGATGTTATAATGGCAAATTGATCATCTGCCAATCATCTTCTTTTCTATATTTAACACTGTTTTTTTATTTGGCTATTATACATTCTGTTTGCTCAGTTGTAAACTGTATACCGTTTCATATGGGAGACTGACTTAAGAAGATAAATTGATGAAATGTTATTGTTGAGCATTGAAACGCGGGAGCTTTAAATAAGCAGGCATAGACGTGATGGTTCCACTTGGTAGCGTGATCATATAGCATGTAGTTAAAATATTATGTGCTTACTGGAGTATACCATTACTCTAATTCATTAAACATTATGTATGTTCTGCTATCCAGTGGAGAAGATCTGAGCCTAGATTTTTAAAGTGTCTGCTAAATTATCTTAAAGGAGCAAAACTAATCGACAAATCACAGTACCACACATAGAAGGTTATAGACTGAAATTTAAGCAAGCCTGGAAAATCATTGGATGACTACAAAGGTTATTTCTAGGTAACATAAACCCTGCATTTACAAAGGCAAGGAATGGTGATCAGTTGTAGGATCATAGAGAATAAACTTTTGCTGTCTAAAGTTGTCTGTCTTCCAATCTAATAACTGCTCTTTTGACTCCCTTTTCATTCCTGTGTATGATGTTCTGAGGTGTAGCTGTCTCAGTCATTTGTTCCCTGTAAGAGGTGGACTGGGCTGTGCCTGTCCTGTTGTCCCCAAGCATGCCTGGTGCTGCCTCCACACGCTGCTTTGTTTGAGTAGTCTATTCCACTGAATGTGGAATGAATGTGTCCGTTTCACTCTCATTCAGTTTGCCCCCAATGCTAAATACGCTTGATATTAAAAGGAAAATAGATTTGTTCAGAGAGATTTAACATCATATTTTAGGCAGAGGCATGACGTCGTGAATAAAAGAAAACAGAGTTCTAGTTTAAACTGAGCGGCTGAGTGTTTCTCCACTGTTTCATCCCTCCTAAATTTCTGAAATCACATTTCAGGTGGGGATTCTCTGTTCATTGCAAGTTGTTTTGCAGATGTTGCCATCCCATCTGGGGAGCTGGGGGTTTCGTGAAGGTAGGCAGCTCTGGAAAGTGCCATTGAAGTTCTTGCTTTTTGTTATTCTGTGCCTCCCGTGGTACTGGCATTCAAATGGACACCTACTGAGAAGGGGAGGAGGTGAGAGGGATGAGACAGGACTCTTCCTGTGGCAAGAAGTGCTTACCTTTAGCACCTCTCCTGTGCTTTTATGTTAGCACCTTCCTTCTGTGCAAAGGTCTTTAACATCATTCACAGAGAATTCCTAGTTGTTATGATACTCCCAAGACTGACAAAATGATGTAACCTTTTTAAAACTTAGTATAGAATACAAGTCAAACCCTGTTAAAATTCTTAACTGTGCAGCCACGCTCTTTGATTTGATGCCAGCTTTCAGTAGACATCCTACATCGTAAACTGGATGCATTAGTTAGCACTGAGGACAAAACACCTTATATCTTGGTGTGGTTGTGCACAATCTTTTGTCCTTTTTCCAGCTTTTGCTTGGCTTTCTGTGTCACTTCTTACGGCTTGTAACAAAATGAGTTTCTCTTTTATATAGAAAAGCAGTACATTTTTTCATGTCTTTCTTGGTCCTTTTTTTTTAAAGAATGCTACATGTCACCTTTCAGAATCAGAACGGGACAGTAAAATGTCAGTAAAATGAATTCAGTCATTTCAAACAGTGTTATCTCATGCTTTTAGGAACTCATGTAAAATTCAGAGGCATCAGAATGTATGAAGTTTTCATTATTTTTCATATTTTGAAAAACTTTGTTCATAAGTTGAAGACTTCAGATACGAATTTTTGAACTTTATCTCTGATATGAAGTATAAACATTTTTTTTGAGGCATGAAGTTATTTTAGAGTTACATGGGATGTATGAAAGCTGGTATAAAAATATTTGTAATAACATTTTGAGAACTGTCAACACCACAGCGAATCTCAGTTGTATAGATATTATTAGTCTAAACTAAAAAGTTACAAGCTAGTGAAAAAAAAATCATTCTTGCAAGACAAATGGTATATTTTTAAATCTTGTTGGCTTATAATAAAATCCCTTATATACATGTAGAGCTTCTTGGCATACCTGTGAAATATTTTACATCAGAAGGTCTGTGACTGCTGTGGACAGCAAAAAGCAAAAATTTTAAGGATTTTTGACAGAGTACTTCCCTTGGCATTAAATATCATACTTTACTTTTTCCCAGGTGTTCTTGTGCTCTTGTCTCCTGCAGCTGCCTATAAACTCCAGAGCCTTAATGCCGTTTCAGTTTTCTACTTTTGTTGTAAATCTCTTTGTTCAGTAGGAACATGTAGTGTTCCTTCATTCTGTTAAACATAATAATGAAGAATATGAACGGAAGGAATGAAAGCAGGAGAGCTGTAGCGCGTACCGTGTGAAAGCTGCCCTTCTTTCTGAAGGAGATACAAAAGGTGGAGCAACATTTGAAGGGACTGGAACTAGGAAAGAAATATGAAGAATTTTCAGAGGGAGTATCTCAAAGATACTTCTTTAAATTTAAAATAATGGAATGAAAACTTACATAAGACAAACTAGAGATTAAAAGAAAGTGGAGATTACTGATGCAAAATAATTCTTGGACTTCCGGTATTTCTTGGACTTCACTAAATCATTTCAGCATTCCAAGTTGATAAATATGCTTTATTTTTGTAGTTTTATTTGTGCTATTAGTTTTCTGCTGACTCGTGCTATTGTGAAACTGCCCTGCCAGCAGTCCTGGAAACATGGAGGGGCAGGAGGGCAGGAAGGAGGTCATGAAGGGCTGTGCTCAACAAGGAGGTAAACTTTAGCTGCAGTGGAATTGCACCTGGAGTCACCCACAGAGCTGTTGTGCTAAGATCTGCTGTTGGAGCTGTCTTGTCGGCAGTTCTTGCAGTTCCAGGATTTCAGAGGAGAGACAAGTAAGACCGTCACGCGATAGGAGAGAGAGGTCCTTTGGGTTTGTTGTAAGATGAAAGAAGAAACTTAGACTCTCCTCTGCACAAAATTTCTCTAATCTTAGATTATCATGTAAGGCGTTGCAGTTCACGTGAATCACTAGTGGCACCATATCGAGGTTTTAATTTGCCATAATACCTAAATTCACATAAAAGTACTTGTGCTCAAAACAGTATCTTACACTTTTCTAGCCTTTCCATGTCATAGAGAATACACATCTGCCCAGTACCACAGATAGGACTTTTAATAGTGAACTAACTCAACTCACAAGGGGAGAAGATAGATACTTCTCTGGAAGAACTGTGTATATTTGCTGTGAGTAAAAAATTGGCCTGTGCTTTGCTGTGAGTAGGAGAATCAAATGGACTGAATAAACAGTTGGGTTTGCAACCAGGAAACTTATGCATCAGCAGCTTGGTGTGTGTCTAGATCTGCAGATTCTTTGGCAATATACAGTATGTAGTGTCCATTGTAGGATTTTGGGTTGCACTTGGCAGCGTATGCTTCTAGCTTGGTAGTAAGTTATTTTTGAAAGCCACATTTCCATAAAGGAGAGTTGTTATATTTAAGGTTTGAGCTGGGAAGTCTATGTAAAAATCTTGTGTTCTGAAAACCTTTTAAAGCTTAATTTCTAGCTTAGAAAGCTTGAACAACAGCTTTTCAAGTTGTTGTTGATGACAAAATGCTTAGTCATTGTCAATTTGGAGCTAGGTAGTAGTCTGGAAACCTGTCAATGTTACCAGTGAAACCTATCTCTACTACTTTCATAATTTTGTTTTGCCCATCTGTCATCCCCCGAGATCTTTGACTATTATGGCTTAGAAGATAACCTTTAGACAGTGTCTACTTGGGAATTTTGTTTGGAGTTTATTAGCAGGACCAAATGGTGCTTTGTCCTCTGAATGCGTGCCCAGATACCATCTCTCTGTTCAAGTTCCTGCTCTTTTGCTTTCAGGAAGTGTGAGACTTTTCTTTCAAAACCTCATGAAAATGATTTAAAAGTTCTCAATGTTGAGCTGGTGTTTTGGTTTGCGGTAGCCTTGCACACACTGGAGACAAAGTACTCTTGTTTCTTCCTTCTATTTTGGGATTTGCTTTAACACGGGCTGAAAGTGAGCCTAACACCAGATTACATATAACTGTATGTAAACCTATTTGGTAAATCCAGGAGCAGTCATTATAATGGGACACACTATGGCTCAGTAACATGCTCTTTTTTTCCTTTTATTGTTCTTTGTTTCCTCCCCACCTCTCCTAAGTATATAAACAAACAAATAACTCACAAACCCAGTGCTTATTTCCATTGTGTAAACTGGAAGGAAGTGGTACACAAATTTAGATACTGTTTACTGTGAGACGGATCAAGTAGCATTTTGACTGTAACCCTCAAATTGTCCCCTCATCTGCACAGTGCCTGTGAGGTAGTTTGTGAGTTATTGGTGTTTTATATGTAGGCTTTTGGTAAATAAAGCATTTTATTGGACATGTGACAGCGATTTAAATTAGACAATGCTGTGAAAACACCTAGTTCACTAGGGACCATCATGAAGGTGGGAAGAAGTGTGAATCTGGGCTTTTTTGGCCAGAACTGCAGTAGATGTTGAAGCTAATGGATAGCCAAGGCTCTGATGACATATACAGGGCAGTAGACCCAGCATTTTCTGAGAAGCAAACTGGAGCTGGGTCTTGGGAAGAAAAAAGCTCCTGTGCTTGAGAAAGTGAAGAGGGAACCTATGAATGAGCTAGAAATAGGTTAATTGTAAGTAATGAACCAGAGATGATTAATCAGCTTTGGAGTGGAGCGGAGTTGTAGTTTCACAGACAGCTGATCCCTTCTTAGGACATGCTGTTGCCAGTTTGGAGAGGAACTTCCCCCTGGTCCTTTGCACTCTGCCTGCCATTCCCTTCCCTCTTCTCACATATGTGGGCTTGTGACCTCTCTTGGGCTGGATCTGGAGCTCAGCAGAACCTTCTGTGGGTCAAATTACCTTATCAAAACAGCAGAAAACCAACCTGGCAAAAAGCTTGTGTAAGATTTCTGTTGTTCCAGTGAACTGAATTGGCTCACAGAGGGATCTGTGATAGCTGCAGATAGCATAAGATGAGCAATGGGAACCAGTGCCTGGCAAGGGCAGGCAGAGGGAGAGGAGGGGAATATTCCCTTTGTGGTAGTAGTGAGCTGTTGCATCTGTTTGCCCCATCTCAAAAAACAGTCCTGTGAACATTGATTGGCCTGAAAAAAAATCATTGACATCACTGTGAATAGTCAGTGTATCTCTGAGGATGGTGTTCTTGTAAGATAGTGGACAGAGTGATGATTGCTCAACCGTGAAATCTCGTAATTGAAAAACCTAGTAATAACTAACGAAGTTTGAGGCAGAAGAAACCAGAGGCTGTGGCAGCTTGCTCAAAGCCAGCACGGCATTCGTGCACATGCAGGCTGGGATGCATCTGAAGAAAGGAGCTTCTGTGTAATTTTACTTAGGTAGCTGAATTTCATATTTATTATAAGTCTTCATGTTTAAAGTATTTAGTGCATATTTTATTTTATTTTTTTCCGTGGGCCAACCACTTTATTGGTTCCTTCCAAACCATATTTTTGCTGGCATGCACATCGTAGGAAGTCATCAGTGTTTCCAACTCAGCATGTCAACCATTTCTTGGTGATACACCATATGATACTGCAACACCTACCTTGTTTCATCCCAGATAATTGCACCCTGTCCCTTTTCTATAAGCTAAAATCACATGCTTATGTTTGAGTTCGTGCTTCTTTTTCAGAAGTCTATATATGATGCATATCATCATGGTGTCTGGGCAGCTATACTGATGAGGCTGCTACATTGTCAAAAGATTTGCCAAGTTTTTCAAGCATTTCCAAATATTATTCCAAAATGGCCAAAAGAAAATTTTGTGCTTTCTGCATTTAGGAGGGGTTTATTTCTATCTGATGTAAACAAATCACACACACGCACTTATTTTGTCTTTGAATGTCAAGGTATTTTTCTAAAACAGAACAGCAGGAGTTTTGCTTTTTTAAAGAGAATTAGGTTGATCAAAATGTTTACTTCTGGCACTTTGCTTTTTATAGTCTCTTTACTTTTTTTTGTTGCAAAATAGCAAATTAAGTAGATTCTGAAATCAGTACAAGACTGCAGTTTTGATATGAGGAGATCAAATGGCTTCAAAGCGCACTGTTTTTCTCTTCATAGCAGTGATAGCAATGAATTGTTAGGTTGCTGCTTGAGAGTGAAGTTCCACTGAGTAGAGTTGTGTTACCATAAAAATAAGATAAAATAGTAAATGGTCTGTAATTTCAGAAGATCTCGTTTAAAATTGGTTTATTACTTTAAAATCCGACCCCCAAATTGTAGAATCTTGATAAAGGTTCACAAACACAAACCTCTGTGTTTTCAAATGAGGCTGTTTATAGCAAAAGGATGGGATCTTTAAAGTCATTGGCTTATTTCATTATAGTTATTGACTTATTTAATTATATATATATAATAATAGTAACACTACAATAATTATTGATATATGGATTGATTCTACCTTTGCCACCCCTTCTTAGAAGATGACTCAAGGACTCAGTGTGCGGGGCTTGCCCTGAAGTGGTGGGCAAAACCACCTTCACGAGGTCTGATTTTGATTTAGGATACTTACTTGTGGAGGGGGGGGAAGGGTAAAAACCAGAGCAATTGATGGAGTTAGGTACATATTTTCTTCTAGTGTTTCCAAGTTCTGCAAAGCGCTTTTCTTTTTCTTGCATTGTAGAAAATGCAAGAAAAAACTACCCTGCCGAGTTTAGTGTCCTGAACGATGCAGAAGGAGATGCCAAGGCTGGTTCTTCCCCTGAGGGAGCACTAGGATGGGATTTGTATTTCTGAAGGTTTCTTGGGGCTAAATGATGTTCAGTGCACCTCAGTGAAAAAACAAGTATTTATCTAGATAACTGCATCATTGCTCCGTAAATTCAAAATTTTGTTTGGAAGTCACCTATGATGGTGAGTCCATTTATTCAGAGTGAGTAGAATAAAAGTACATGTAAGTAGACACCAGCTGTTTATTTAAAATGATATTTCAGTTTGTAGAGTTTGAATATAATTGAAAAATTCTGTATTATTTAGGCTTTTACTTCCTTGACTTTGTCTTCTCTGTTTTTATCTTGCTCTCCAGTCCTTAAGAGAACATATGCAGGATTTAATTGTGTTCCTCTGCGAGTTCGGAGGATAGCAGAGAAATACATGCAAAATAATTTTGTTGGTGCTAATAAGAGCACTTACATGTGCTGATATGCAACAGACTATAAAGGAATATTCCTTGGATGCTCAAAAATGGGGAAATTTTTCCTTCACAGGTGTTCACTGTCCCAGTCACAGAAAAGTGAATGTTAAGATCTGCTAGCCTGCTTATCATGCAAAGGAGGGAGGATTCTTGAACCACAATGAAAACCTGTGTTGTGAGGCATTGTAGAGTGTATTGGGACACTGTGTAATGTTGCGATGAGCTAAGAATCTGCTTGGGAAACTGTTGTTTAATATCACTGATGAGGTATTGCTTTTTAAACTTTCAATAGATACCAGAATTTCTGGGGCTTTTGGAAAGGAGCATATCCTCACTTTGAAGCTTCTCCCTGGTAGGTGCCACGCTGTTGTAAATTTAACTGACCCTAGGAGCATTGGTCTTTGAGAGCATATAAGAATAGGATTTATGGTTCTGAGTTAATAAAATATGCTGATGCCACTGTAAGCCCTATTTAGATAGACAGCAGTAATCTCTGTTGAGCAGTATGAAACCGTCTGTCTCTAAGTAGTGGAAACCTAATAGTTCACAGCAAGGTTGTACCACATCCAGAGATGAGAAAAATGTGTCTGAAATCAGAGGAGTTTTAGCTGCATGATTTTATTTTCTTGTGTAATTGCGTTCTTTCTCTTGTGCTATCGTTATACATCATGTCAAGTAAACAAGATACCCAAAGTGCACAAAAGAAAAGGTGATTTTTTAAAGTTCATAGCATACCTTATTTTAGCTAGCTTTAGCACGAGGACCAAGGTTCTTCTGAATCAACAAGACGATTTTGAAGTATGCAGAATTGGTGTTAAAGGTGGAGTATGCTGTGTGTTCATAAAAAACCTCCATTCAGTTAAATAATCAGATACATTAAGAAGGCTAACAATGTATTGCCACACTGTATGTTTTGTACAGTATAAAAATGCTGCTTCTAAGTTTTTATCTTCATGGAAGGAGTGGATAGAATTGTATGTTTGGAAAGAAAACTTTGAATTTGTAATTTTTCTATTGTGTTTGAAATATTTGACATTTAAATACGTGGTTGTATTTACATATGTTGCATTTTCATTACAGCTAATCCTCTTGAAACTTGGTTGGCAGATGCCTTAAGCAGTTCTGTAAAATTGGGACAGATACAGTATTCTGCAACCTTGGAATCTAATTGCAAATAAAGAACATTTTATAATTGTATTTTTCCACTTTTTAAGATTCCCACTTTTAAAATTTAAAAGAGAATTGCTGTGTGTAAACAATAAACAAATAGACTTTAGTAGGGAGATTAATATCTGAAAATTCACCAGCTGACACCTTATTTTAATATGAAATATTAATAATCTAGATTTTATATGCTGCAAGCATAAAGATTATCTCTGTATGCTACTTAATGTATTAAATAAACAAGCCTGTGTGAAGAAACCATTCTGTGTACATTATGAGGCATGTGTCTTTTTATAAAAGGCAACAGTTTTCAATATTAAGTCTAAATGATTACTTTATAATATGAAAGAAGAGTAGAATAAGAAATAATTTCTTTGACAAGTAGTATGTTTTTTATATAGTCCATAAATACGTGGTGTTCATATGTGCTGGGGTTTTGTTTTTTATTTTGGGACTTTTTAAAACAAATATTCTCAACTTTTTTTCACCACCATTTCCTAGCTTTTGATTTATTCAAACGATGAAAATTATAGCTAAGTATAACTAAACATGTTTTATTCTGTAAGTGAAATAGCTAACTTAACTAATACCGTTAAGTTCATGAAATTCAGCATGAATAGTGATTGAATTTAAACAGTCCAAAATGCAAGAGAAAAATCTATGTAACTGTGTAATCTATGCTTTATGACATATTCAATGGAAAACTTGACTTACAATCTGGACTTGAAAATGTATTTTTGTTTAACTCAGATTGCATTAAGTTTAGAAGAGTATCCAAAAATTCCTTCTCTCTTAAAAAAAAAATAAATTGGTCTATTCCCTCTTGTGATTCAGGCTAGCGTGTCTGGATTTGTCCATTCTCAAACATCAGGTACTGCACTGGTGCTCCTTACCCGGGACAGCACTCTACCTGCCTTCCTGTACAGGGGGGAGCCACAGGCTCTGCTGGGAGCTCCACGTTGTGTAGCAATTACATTCTATTTAGATGTTTAAAGCTAGGTAGGATGAATCGGATTTTAGCATTGTGTAGCAGTCCAAGCCTAATTTCTTTAACCAGGAGTTTCCAGTTTACTGTTTGACTCTGGGTCCTCTCCTTGTAATAACTGCTGTCTCTGCTTTTGCATCTTCTTTTATTGCCAGTGGTTCCCTGGCAAGGGTGTGAAAGGTCCTCCAGGTTGCTCACATGATAGCTTTTCAATACGTATGTTCTTACAAATCTTTCACACATTTTCCTGGGAAGTTGCTGCTTGGTGGCAGCAGTTCACATCGAAGTGTCCGATGGCTGCATCAAGCTGGCTCCATTTTCCTTACAAAGCTCCTCTCCCACTTGAAAAGTAGAGAACACAGTGGGAGTTTATGCCTGTACGTCTATTTACCGGATTTTCCTGCACACGTGTTTCCCACGGCACTGGCAGTTTGTTTCAGCCACGCCGAGGCCCTGAGTCTCCTGCTCGGGGCACTCTGGTGGAGGGAGGACTCCCCCGACGCCATGGTGGTGTTTTAACATCGGGCACCATGAACGTGTTTGTTACCGCTTTGTAAGACAAACCCCGAGACGCAATGTCTGATCCCAAAACACGTAATTCGTTTAAATACTGACAAGATAAAGAGCAGTGGGTCACAGAGGGATAAATGAGCCCTCACCTCCCACAGTGGCTTGTTCAGGGAGACAGCAGGAGTCCACCCTCGCCCCTAAGTGCCAGCAGGCACCGTAAGGCTCACTTCTACCTTTTCCCATCCCTTGGACATCACCTCGGTGGTGTTGTGCAGGGAGCCTTCTTCCAGATTTCTGCCCGGCAGGAGAGGGACGATTCCCTGCAGTGACCCCTGATGTTCCCCCGGGTGACAGGGTGGCACGGGACCCCTGCCAGGCTGTGGCAGCCCTGCCCACCTGGGACGTGGCACCGGCCGGGGCGGAGGGCAGCAGATAATGAGCGGGCAATTAGACGGCTTAGTAAAAGAAGACACGGAGTTAATGCCGTATGCTGCTCATCTTCGATTTTCATAAACTCATACATAGGATGCAGTGAATCGGGAAGTGGGATGAAGGTTATTGCAATTTTGACGCAAACACTTAAATGGCTAATCTGTTTCTAAATGGTTATGTTTTTAATCTCAAGCCTCTTTACATGGCTTGAGCTGCTTTTTTTTTTCCTAACTTGACTTTGTTTTATAGGGGAAATATTTCTGATCAGATTGTTTAAGCTCTGAGCTGTCGTGTAAATATGTTCTGTCAAGTCTATAATACAGATTTTAAAATTTGTCTAAATATTTATGCTCTTGAGGGGATCGCTGTAGCTCTCAACAGACAGTTACAACCTAGTGAGTAAATAAATTGTATTTCTTTTTTTTCGAGTCTGCGTTGTTTTTGCACAAAATTATAACTGTTTGAAGGACCTCTTGAGTCTCAGAAAATTCTGCAAAATAGTTTTATTATTCACTCAAAAAAAATGTACCTTCTGTCTTTTAGCAGTGCCTGCAAGTATATACGTGCATATATTTATATATATTTAAAATAAAATGCTTCTCTTTCCTCTAAAAGCTAAAGAACAAAACACAAAGTGAATGAATTTACATATGCTGCCACATCTAAAATTATTATTAGAAATGTTGTGTAGCGCGTTTTCTGTTAATTTAAGTTCGCTTGCAGTATGTGCTTCATGAATTATTTTTTTCTTATTTTAGTAATTATCCTGCCTGGATTACAGTGATAAAATCTATGGTGTTCTGAATTTTTTTTTTTTTTTTTTTTTAATTTTAAGAAGTTTGGTGAAATTCAGTGGGGCAAAGAACGATAATTTTCATTCATTTTCAGGTAATGAACTGCGGTTTTAGTTAGTTTTTGATCAATTAGAGTTATAATAGCTCTGATTGATATCAGGCATAAGATTGCTGTGATGTTAAACACCTAAGAAACTGTTCACTGATAAAAAAAGTTCTCCCAGTTTAAACTGGTGGAAGTATATTTTGGATGCTGGTCCATATAACACAAAAAATTTTATTATCCTTTCCTTTTACTTTGTACAATAGTAAAGTATATCCAGAGAAAGTAAATCTGTGATTTTAACATGTTTTGACAAGCACATTAGACTGTAGAAAGAGCATCCAAGTTGAGGCTCGGGGCATATGGTGCTACCTTCTGCTAGCATAGCTCCAGAACAAGTCACTGTGTTCACCAAGGGGTCATCTTCAGACTCCTAGGTTCCTTCCTCTGGTCCGGGGGAAAAAAACACAGTTCCTCTTCATATGGAAAAATCAGAACATAAACCACAAACCTCACTTCCCTGCGATACTTTTGTTATGCAGAGAACAGAGATGCTCTGAAATGTTTTGCTATCAGTCAGGTTTTTTGTCAAGGCATTCAAGAAAGGCTTCAGAGAAGTTAAACTAAACAAAAATTGTGTTAATAATCCACAAGCTAAACAATGCCGTAGCACTGTAAATCCTCAAATTAGCCTATGTAATTATTTATAACTATTCTTTAATTCTGAAAAGAGATATAATGCTATTTTGAAAGAATAGATGCTTATATCATGATGTGAAATTGTTGAAGCATTTCAAACTTACATACGTTCAAAGTATTATTTAAATACTTGTTTTGTGAATAAGTAGCAACTCCTACAGACTTACTTTTCACATCTTCCTAGATTGTCTTGTTTTATTTAGATTTAAAGACTGGTATTTATAATAGATAATCCAAGTGTTGTGTATCTTGGGAATTCAACATATGGATGGGGATACAGAAAGCATTAGTTATACGAGATTTGTTGACCAGCTTTTAATTCAGATTGTCATTTTTAACACACGGCGGTGCAGATGGTAAAGTTTTGGCTGTCCGTCAGAGCCCCAATACCTTAGGGACAGCTGTTGCTGATAAATCTTTTTTACATGCTTTAGGTCAAGAGTAGTCAAACCTGTTACAGCACCTGCTCCTACACATGCAAATCTGTTGTTTTGTCATTTCATTAAACAAGGAAAGGTAGTGGTCTCTCGTGGCCGTAAGTAAGCCTGGAACATAGCCCGTACGAAATGAAATCTAGCAAAAAGGCAACTGTGGTTTCTGCAGTATAGCCATGGGACACTGCTTCTGTTTGGGGGCTTTGTTTCTGGAAGACTGCCTGTAATTTGGAAGGAGGGTAGAAAGACAAGTATATGTTTGGAGGCGAGAAGAAAAGGGAAGGTGTTTGCTGTCATTGACTGTAGGGTAGTTGTGAAGTTTGACATGCCCAGAAGCTAGCGGGTGCCATGTGGGGCTCCCCTACGCTGCATACCTCCGTTTTCATCATCTGGTAAGCCTGCAGCATGATTTCCAGGCACTGGAGCATACAACATGTCTACTTCGGTTTGGAGCTGATTGATCCACGGTACGGAACATACTTGTGGGATCTTCCCTTGCTATAGAAGAACATAAATGATTGAAATGCTTTCTTAAGAAAGAAGAGTATCATTTGTTTATGTACGTCGGTGCCTAGCAAAAAAATTCCTGTCAAACGGCAGCGCGCTGCGAGAGCTGACGGTTTACTGCACAAGGTTACGTGTGGGTTGTGGAAACTTTTAAGCTGTTTATATTTGTTTAATCTGTCATGTATAGAGTTTAAATCACAAGGAGGCAGCTTCTTCATTTATTGCGCTTTGCAAGTAGGGCTGTGGCATGTAATAGAAATGGCACTTAAGGATTGTTTTTTTTAAGCAAACTGACAGAAGATTTTATCCTGCACTGCCATAGATTGCTGTGGGGGAGAAAGGGAAATAGTAAAATTGATGAACAAATGTTGCATGCTGTCATTTTAGATTATGTTGTTTCACCATGAAGTTGTTGCTAATTTTTTTAAAGATACTGTAAAATTCCGCTGTTGCGGAGAGTATCATAGTAGCGCTGTCGACTGTGTTAATTATTTCATTCCAAGGCTAGTTTGTCAACAGTTTCTTAATCAAGCCACCAGCAAAAATGCTTTTTGAACATTTTATGGAGAAAAAAGAATACCGCCCTGACCTTTCGACCTTGTCAGTTGAGTTTTCCCATTCTGACACTAGGCATTATTTTTGCAAAGGTTGGAAGTTTAACTCTTCAAGGAACCAGATATCATTTTTATTGGAATATTAATTCTGGTAGGTGCTAATCTCATCAAGATTTGCAGACATTTTCCTTCATAGGCCATTCTGATTTGTAGCTTTTTCTTTTCACAGCAGTATTAAATACCAAACCTTCTCTGATATGGAAGTTCATTAGAGATATGTCTTTGATGGCAGCCCTTTCAGGGCTTCAGTTTCAAATACCTTGATGTAAAGCTTAAGAAGCCATTGTGTTGTAAGCCCTCCTTGATGTGTCTTATTTAGATCTGCATAGTAAATCAAGGAAAGTAAATAACAAGGCAGCAGATGGAAGCATGGAGATAAGGCCAGTGAACAATTGTATTTGTATTTTGTTATGATGTTGACAGGAGCTAAAATTCACTAATCTAGTTCAACTGATCTGCATTTCAAAGAAATCTCATTTAGCAGCAACTTGAAGGTTTGGAGGATAAAGTTCTTTTATTGCAGCTTTTATTGCATTCTTTGCTAATTTATCTGGTCAAGATTTAGCCTTGCTTACTTAAAGCAGCAAGCATGTTACAAGGAGTCTTAAATACTACGAAAGCATTAATGTCTAGACTATGAACCGAAGGTAATTACATATCCAGCAGTGAATAGACTACGTTTAGGAAATACTGTTGGCCAAATGGAATTGCAAGAGGAATGCAGATAAGGTATTTTCCTCTGTTTTCTGTAAGTGTGGGTTTTTTTTTAATGTGTTTGGTTTTTTTTTTGTTACTGTAGGGAAAATGAATACATAAGCAAATCTAAAATTATTAGATATAAAAACCAGAGTTTCTTGAACTGTGAGTTCAGTCATACCATGCTTTGCTGCTCTGTTTACAAACTGATAGCTCATATTAAAGTTTCATCTAATGATTACCCACCCGTATATATTAAAAAAAACTATTTAAAGGTGGAAAATAGTTGAGTAGAATGATGGACCATAATTGTTTTTAGATGTGCTCTAAATGACATAGACAATGTATATGTATGTATGTACTTTGTATTAGATAAAATACAGCTGTGTTGTCTGGAAAAAAATATGATAAATGTATTCTACAAATCAAATATGATTAAAATGAAGAGTGATATGAAGTAGAATTTAAGGTCTCCTTTTGGAATTTTAAAATAGGTTGTTTAATCTTAAGGCCAAAACCCAGTCTTTTACTTTGATTCAGTTTTCACTTTATGTTATAAATACTAACAATGGGCTATTTAGAGAATCAATCACAACTGTGTGCATACCTATGTACAGATACAACAATAATACAGCAAAGCATGCCAGACTGGTGTACTTCCACTCTAATAATGGGGCCCAGTCCTCTAAGACATGTAAATCAACACCAGCAGCTGCTGCACTTTAATGCTATAGTCTTTGCTGCCCTTCTGCAGTCAGTCCTTGTCATAGAGCACACATCTGTGCCCTGAGGACTGCACTTCCATCTCATTTGTAGTGTGGGTCTTTGCACTTCTTTGTAGGGCGTCTTCGTAGGCTGCAGAGGAGCAGAGAGGGAGGCAACTGGGGATGACGGCACTTCGTAGGCTGCAGCCACGTCTGATAGCTTTTGACTGCTGGGGTCTGTAGGCTAATCGGATCGTGGGGTGGTAAATGCTTCTTTAGTAGTAGTACTGGCTTAAACATCTTTTTGTTCTTTCTCCTCATTGCTATACCTCCAAAGATGCTCGTAGAGTGGTTTGTGAGTCTGCAAGGTGGACTCTATAAGGTTGGAAACAGCTTTTTTTTTTCCGGGTTGCTTTTAATTTAGACTAGTTCCCCAGCACGGCTGACCATGTAGCACCATTCACAGTTGCCTTGGCAGAGCTCAGCGGGCAGTGCTGGGAAGGGGGAGAGGCTCCTGCCACTGGAAGAGACGTTCATCAGTCTATACCCCAGGACACACAAGGTGAGCTTCCTCAGCAGTGCAAGCCAAGCCACATCACAACTGTGTGGTCCCACCTTTATCCAGGCCACATCTCCCCACTCCTGTCTTGCCCTGGCAGGGATGTCTCCGTTTTGGTCAAGAACTGGTCACTTGTTTTGCAAGACTGTTTTCAAATAATTGAAAATATATACCAGCCAATATAATGATGACAATAAAATAAATCAGGCTCTCCTAGAAAACTCCACAGTGTATCTGAATGTTTAATTACGTCCCAATCTGCCAAAGTACGGAAGGGAAATTTTGAATTTGAAGATGTCCCAAGGATGTCATCCTACTTACAGCACCCAGGAGCAAACAGGTAGCCCTACAAAAGCAAGTCCCTTCAGGCACAGTTGTGTTCATATTTTTAGATTAGGTCATCTTTCTTTTGTGTAACAATTTAAATCATCCCCTCACATAAACATATTCTCCTACTGTCTGGCCTGCCACGATCTCCGGAGTTTTATCAATCGTAGTCTGTTTTTCAAACCTCCTGCCCTTGTACCTTTGGTTTCAGCATCGCTGACCCTCGCTCCATCCCGTCTAAGCCCTTCCCAAGTCCCGGCGTTGCCCAAGGTGACAAGGAGGCATCCTGGCTGTCACTGAACGCGCTCCTTGTGTGCTCCTGTCCCTTCTGGCTCCATGCACGTGTTGTGTTCCTCGCAGGGCTGCGGGAGGGGAGAGCATTTTCAGCAAAAGAGAGAGAGAGAAACAAAGTAAAAACTAAAAGGAGAAATAGAGAAAAAATATGCCAAATGAAGTTTTATGGACTTTCTTGCATTTCTCCCTCTACAGAAACCTTTTGCACCCCCTGCCCGGCCTCCACAGCACTATTAATAGTACTGTGTATTAAGGAGTGATCTTTTCTCATGTGATAGGGATCAAAACCATTTAGAAATGAGGTGGATTAAAAAGCAAAACTTGATTTCCTTGTATCATCATGTCAGTGCCGGTGTCGATTGCAGAGCCCTGACTAACTGAACTGTGTGTGATGCTGCACGTCTGGAATCACACCGAACCGCTCAGTGTTTGTCTCTTCAGATCCTGCTGTGTGTCCCTATGTTGAATGGCAGCCTAACATTGGAAAGAGAAGGGCAGATAGAGCTGGAAGGAATATCGGAGAAAGGAGGTGACGCTCTTCCCACTGGGGATTGCTGGAGAAAAATATTCCCAGACATATTTGCCACAAGAAGTACTGTGCAAGTTTACCACTATCTATTTAACCTTCCCAATCCTGGATGTTGCTTTAACAACAGTTTACCAACTATTCTATCTGATTGTCCCAAATCCGTCACTACATCTTTGTTGGCAGATTGCCTGGTAGAGCCAGTTATCCTGTACCTTCTATCATCTACCTCATATATAGCATTTACTTTGGGATGGTAGACAGCTACCCATGCAAGGAATTATTTAGACATGGGTCTTACCTTTGTTTTCATGCCAGTCCATCCTCTTCCAATGCAGCTTAAGACTGTATTTCTGGTCAATATATTTTAAATAAATATTGAATAAAGCTGCAAGAGAAACATGGAATGTTTCTCCAACTCTTAATGTCAAACCGAATCCAGAAGATTTGAAGAGTTTGGTATACAACTGATAAGAGGACTAGATTTTAAAATCTTACAAGTTTTAGTTGGTGTTTTCAGATCCTGCAGGAGATTTGTATCAAAGTACAGGGAAAATTATTGGTTTTCTTGATGGCACTGATGCATGGGCTCTAGTAGTAGAAAGACCATTTTACCTATAAATAGGTTTATCCTGCCCTTCACTTTTTCTTAAGTATGAGAAGGGAAATAGCACCAACTCTGATTTTTCTGAAGTATTATTTTTTTGATCATAGTGTAATAAACTTCCTTAAATTGCAGGCAAGCCGAACAACTTCGTTTCGTTTAACAGCACAGCTTTTAGGGAAGTTTGCAGTGTAACACCTTTACTTCTTTAATTATTTACATAGTGATTGATCTATGAGTTGTTTGCTCATTATGTTGTTTCCAGATTAGGACAATGATACCAGAGATCAGCTGAAAGGGACTTTTACACAGATACATATGTGTCTTTTGTTTCTGTATTTTAATATATTTTAATATATCTTTCTTAACAGAAGTTTCAGTGTTTACTAGCAAAGCAGTGATTGTTTTTGTGGGTTTATGTTTTTGTGAGATAAGATTTCTGGGTAATGGCTTTTAGATAAACACGGTACTAAAGACCTGTGATTGTAATACTACATTAGGCTGACTATACAATTACATATGAGAATAAATATTATTCAATCTTAACCCAAAACTCCAGTCCAGTCCTTGATTGTTTATATGCTATGATTTCAGGCCAAATGCCACACTAGTCTTTTACTTAGTTTCACCCAATAGGCTATAGGTATTGAAAGTAAAATTAATAGGATGCTTATGTACAAAAATGGAATTTTATAGCATATTTAGTCAAGGACCCAAGCCATTGTGTTTTTTGTAAGTAAGATATTTAATCCTAAAACACTTGAGAAACTTGCTTGTATAGTCCTCAAATACTACTTCTCTAATGCAATTTTCTGTAATGTACTCTAAAAATACATGGCAGTCATGAGATAAAGTATTTTATCAGTGCTTACTTGGGATGACTTTGTAACGCAGCTGTGACTTTATGAATTGCCAAAAAAGTCCCATAGCAGTAATGCTAATAAGATCACATTACCATGTATAGCTTTACTTTGGGTCTCAAGTAACTTATGGAAATGGCGTAAGCGTGCACACAAGCACAGCTTTTAATATCCCAAATTAATATATGGGTACTCTGGAATATGTTTGTGTCTTTAATCTTATAGGTTACTTGTATCACTGTGCTGTTTCAGAAATGAAAAAACATAAACTAAGAAATTCTTCCTGTAAAAATTTCTTCATGTATCTTTGATATAAGTGGATTTACACCAGGAGTATAATTGAATTACAGAGTATATGGAATAAATATTTAACACAGGCATGAATGCTTGTTTAACCTTCAGATGGGATTATATAACAAGTGGTTGAAAATAAAGCATTCTTAGTTTACACAATTTTTGGGGTAACTGTTGATTCTCAGTGCTTGCAACTGACGTAATTGCGTATCAACTTTTCCCTCTTTACGTGCACTTGTGTGGGAGAGCCGAGATCATATTCATGAGAAGATTTTGTAAATTTTTTAATTGTATGGAAAGAGTGAGAATCCTGGATTTTATTTGGCAACCGGTAGGTAGCTGTCTTCTAATACCTGTTCTCATGGCTTGCTTTCTCAGCGTTGAAGTAGGGGTGATGATAATTCTGAATTGTTGTTATTACTACTATCAAATTATTTTTAAGGGTTTTGTGCTGCAATAATATTTTACCTGCTGTATTATACCTGGAGTCCACTTCTCTAATTTTTGCAATTTTGCGAGAAGCTAGTCGTTGCTCATATATCAATTCTAAGACATTCGATTCTTCTTTGCTACAGCTTGCTCTTATTTATAGCTTGTATCGCAGTGACGTGCAGGATATCAAACAGAACTTGGATTCCTTTTGAGCTGGATGAGTTATATTCCTACCCTTAAGATTTTACATTCTAAACAGAGAAGTTGGACAAATGGTAGAAGGGAGAGGTGGCCTAAAATGTTGCTATAGGCCAGTGGTGTGTGGGTCTTTGATCACTAGCATGCTGTACAGTGCAGTTTTCTTTCATCCTCAGTGTAGCCATTTGAGCAGCAGAGGCAAACAGACCAGCAAACATCGTAGCAGCCTCTTCTTTTGCAGAGCATAGAAGTGAAGAGGGGGAATAGATAGAACAGTAAACATACTTTGATCCAATATATCAAGCTGACCAGAAAAAGTATCAGTAATTCAAATTCCTCACTGTAGGGTCTAAAAAGAATGTTAATAAATAGGTCTATGTGTAGATGTGGAAACTTTCTGATTTTTGGGTGAAATGCTCGGGTATTAATTCATGGATTTTGCAAAAGGGACTTCAGTTGCATACTGATGTCTGAACAAAGTTATTTTTGTCCTGTTATGTTTTTTTGTGCTAGTACAGGCTGCTTCTTCATATAACGTGCCAATGCGTAAGTCTCCATGTAGGGATACTCAGTTCGCAGCCACAAAGATCTGTATCTAGCAAGACAGCAGAAAGGACTGGATATATTCCTTTGGTACACCTGGTAGGTATGGATAGAATTAATTAACATAGTTTTTTCTGAAAAGTGACATGACAGTCCATAACAGCAAAAAGTGTTTGTTCCTGATGACAGTCATTCACTTTCTGCTGGTTCAGAAGGCTTCCCTGAAGGAATTTTAATTGATCTGCGCTTACCCAAAATAAATCAGAAACACTGCTGTATCCTAGAGATTAAAGCAAAAGAGAAGATATTGGAATACAGAGTATATGATTTTTAAGGTTTGCTTTGAGATGAAACTTGGGACATGGTGATGGTGACCTGCATTTATATAAGTGTTGAACTGAGTGGGAACACATGGATGAAGTTACAGACTCAAACACGTGAGACCAGCGAACAACTTGAGAAGCAGAACCTTGCTTTGTAGCCCTCTGCCCTGGCTGCTTTGGGACTGTGGACTGGGGAGAAGAAGGCTACTGCTGCTTTACAGTAAGACTTTGCTAGCTCATTTGATTTTTTTTTTTTTTTCCCTGTGGTCATGCTATTTTGGAAAAGTCAATCAAATTTATTAAGCATGTAGTGAAGTACAGAGAACCATGGGAATTCACTTTACGGTTCAAAAGGATCTAGCCTGTACTTCAAATTCAAGTAAGACCTAATGGAGTAATTCTCGTTCTTGTGTGGTGAATGAATCACTGTAAAACGGGTATAAGAATTTGTTGAATTAGCACTAGCATAAATGAATATACAAGGAGATAGGACTGGTCATCCTCTGTCTCCAGTGAAGGCTCTCTTCCAAGGGTACCTCCGCTCTCCCTTTTGACTCATGAAAACTCCTTGCATCAACAGCATCCTTAGGAAGAAGTCTACAGTTCTGTTAACCATTTTGTGGAGAAGAAACTCCTGCTTTTTCTTTTGAACTTGAGTTTTACCAGGCAATTCCTGAGTTCAAGGGATAGGGAACAGACGATATCTGTGCAACCTCTGCATCTTCTTCAGGCTTTTGTAGTCTTCTGTCATGCCCTCCCTTAAGCAGTCTCTTTTCCAGTCATGGATAGTTTTGTTGTACCGAATTGTTCCTCATATGGAAACTATTCTAAGCCTTTGATCGTGTATGTTTTCTTCTCTGAACCTTTGCTAATTAGTTCTGTTGTGTTGCGTTTGTGTTGGACACCAAAGCAGAGCATGTTTTTCAAGGTGGGGATTAATACAGTGGCAAATGATGTGTTATGCTTTGTTCTTTATTCCTTTTCCAATAATTTTTAACATTCATTTTATGGTTCTGAACTCTGACGGAGTGGTGAGTTTTAAGTTTTCATGAAGCTATCTATCATAAACCACAAGTTTCACTTTCTGAACAGTAAGATGTAGTTTCACAGAAGATTCGGATTAGAATATTTGTCAATTATGGGTAGCCAAGACAGTTTCCAGTGACCCTGTGTTCGGCATATTGTGATGGCTTGCTTGAAGCCTGCCAAAAGTATTCAAATTTTTTTGGTGGTGCAAAAATAAATAATCAATAATAGAAAATTATCTTTTGATCTGTACACTTACTCTTTTTAAATTAATATAATCTTGTTATAATCTCAGGAGTAGATTAGATGACTGCTTTAGGAGTAGTATCTACTTTACATGTTTCATACCAAGAAAGATAGACATAAAAAATGGGATTTCTTCCAAAGTATGTGTGTAATAATGGCCCTGAAGTGTGTTTTAAAGAGGTGATTGTAATACCTTGCTTTAAAACACAATATAGATGTTTGCACTTACTGTGTTGCTTTCCCCTTTTACCCTTAGGTAATTTCAAGTGAAAGTTGAGGACCTTTTGTCCTTATCTGCCACAGAGGTGAAAGACACTTCTGGAAGGAGGACCAGTTTCAGTAAAAAGGAAAAGACTGTCCCTTCCGACAGCACAGCAAGGTGACTAAGTGACTCCGAAGAAATGTAAGTGATTTATAACCGAACTGTGGCTGTGACTGTTTCTACTGTGGATTTATATGCTCTGTGGGAGGAATACAGTACCACGTCACTGAAACGTATTGCTTATAGATGTAAAGTACGGTTTAGGAAGAAATTTGTGGAGCATACAGAAAATACGTACAATATGTTTGTGTGATGGTAAGGTATACTACTTTTTTTTTTTTTTCCAAATGACAATTGTTAGTGGAAATGAAGTGCTGTAAGAGTCACAAACCTGTTTTTCTATCATTTTGTACTCATCTAGATCTGAGTTAATTTAGATACATGGAAACTAAACAGCTGAATCTCGGTTAGTCATCCTAGATTCTGCTTACCCTCAGGAGAGAAGCAGGCATCTCCAGAGGCCAATCCAGCTCATCCTAAAAGTAACATCTAGGGAATTCAGTATTACTTCTTGAGTAGCTTGTGTCTCTCTGTTGATGGCTTAGCTTTAGCCGTGTTCAATGAACACTGTAACCTGGCACGTCTGTGTAGAAAGCAGCGCCAGCCTCTTTTCTCCTCCCCATATTGTCCTCCCTCGGCATGTGTAGCTGTTCATGAATTTGGAGAATGGATCTGGCTGTAAATAACCAATTATTTGTACGGTTTTGTTGTCAGCTGGGTTTATCCCAGCCTTCTCCCATATGGCTGTCCAAGGGCCGTGACAGGTACAAAGGGTGATGGGGGTGGGAGTTAGCAGCCAAAAGTGTGGAGGAGTGCACAAGGAGCTTCTTTTGGCAGCTGTGCTAGTTTCTGCAGCCTAAATTGCTTGGTGAGCTATAGTCTCAGACCTTGTAGATATTTTTAGTGCTCTGCCATTTATAAGAGTGGAAACACTTGAGTGAGGCATCCTTACTTATTATCTAGTGGGGAACTACTGTTTTGTTGTACATTTCGCACCGTGGTAGTGCAACGTCTTTTATATAATTGTACAGTAAAATTCAGATCTCCAAGACCAGGAAATGGTCACAAATGGCTAGCAAGTAAGCAAATGTCTTATAGTAATTTATAGTGTAGGCAAGATACAGTATAATTCATATCTACATACGTAATTTCTGAATCTTAAAAATGCTACCCTGATTTTGTATAGCACCAAGCATGATGTGTGGGTTGGGTGATATCATATGATTAGCGGTTGGACTAATTTAGGCACAAGAACCTTGCCTCTCCTGAACAGTAAAATACTGAATAACATTTCATTCTCACATTAAATACCTGATGGGAGTGTGTAAAGAAGACAGAGCCAGACTTTTCTCATTTGTGTCTAGTGACAGAATGAGAGGCAATGGGTACAAATTGAATACAGAAAATTCCATTTAAACATAATATAGAATCATAGAATCATAGAATCATAGAATGGTTAGGGTTGGAAAGGACCTCAAAGATCATCTAGTTCCAACCCCTCTGCCATCGGCAGGGAAATCCTCCACTACACCAGGTTGCCCAAAGCCTCATTCAACCTGGCCTTGAACACTTCCAGGGATGGGGCATCCACAACTTCTCTGGGCAACCTGTTCCAGTGCCTCACCACCCTCAATGAAAAAAATTTCTTCCTTATATCTAATCTAAATCTCCCCTCCTTCAGTTTAAATCCATTGCCCCTTGTCCTATCACTACACGCCCTTGTAAAAAGTCCCTCTCCAGCTTTCTTGTAGGCCCCCTTTAGGTACTGGAAAGCTGCTATAAGATCACCCCGGAGCCTTCTCTTCTCCAGGCTGAACAGCCCCAACTCTCTCAGCCTGTCTTCATAGGAGAGGTGCTCCAGCCCTTGAATCATCTTCGTGGCCCTCTTCTGGACTCGTTCCAGTAGCTCCATGTCCTTCTTGTGTTGGGGACTCCAGAGCTGAATTAAAAAAACTTTCTTACCTTGAGGATGGTCAAACACTGGAGCAAATTGTCCAAATAGGCTGTAGAGTCTCTATCCATAGAGATACTCAAAATTCAATGGGACATGGACGAGCAGCCTGCTGCATCTGACCCTGCTTGAGCAGGGGTCTAGACTAGACTATCTCTTGAGGTCCCTTCCAACCTCAGGTATTCTATGATTCTGGGAATATTTATAGATAAGCAAAATCAGACAAGATTGTGCTGTTTTATTTTGTGGTATTTTTAATTTTTTGGTTTTCTTTTTCTATTTCAGTGTATTTAGCTATTCAGTTTAGGCTTTTACGTAAGTTTTGGCGAAAGATGAGGGATGGCAGAAGTTGCAAGCTTTCTAAAATGTGTTAAATTATATTTAAAGACTTGTGAATATAATTACGAAAGTCACATTGAAGGCTGTTAAAATATTTTTTAGCTATGAATTAGCACCATAATTCACGTGATGTGGACAATCACATGATGAGGATCTTAGAAGTTTAAAATTAGTATCTTTTTCACTTGATCCATGGAAAGGAAGATACATTTTTAGCATCATCTTGCGTTTTTTAAAAAAAGGCAAAACTAGGGACAAAGCTTTGGAGGAGAGATCCATTAATCCACAATAGAAATAGCTCTCTTCCTGAAATCTTGTCAGAGGTCAATGAAACCTATAAAGTGCCCTAACAATTTCATCATAAGCTCTGCTTTCAGGTACTTGCAAATGGCCATTCTGGGGCAGTCCATAATTCAAGTGGATGCCAGTGTAAACTTGTGAAAACTGGGCAAATGTACAGTGGTACTTCACAATATAGTCTTCCATCTTCTACGGATGTGTGTTTCAGGGGCTTCCATGTGTTTCAAAATACTTAGGAAAAAGCAACTTTTTCTTCAAATGTCAGTTTTCTTCAATTTCAACTTTGATTAGTTTGGCAGACGTTTTCTGTCCACAATTTTGCTATAGGCTGAATGTCTTTGCAAAAGCAAAGTGAGATGGGTGTATCATTTCTTAAAATGGAAAAAAAAAAATGTTCTAAAAAAAGGTCTAGGAACTCTCTGCTTTGCTTTTGAGCAAGGACGTGAAATTCGAAGCTTTAATGGGTTATAAGATGTGCCTTTTGCCATGCCTCTGAATGTCTATCCTTATTGCACTGAATTATAAGCTTTTGAAAATTGCTGCTTACTCGTAATCAGAAGAGGCATATTACTTTGTCAGCATATTCTCAAAATATTTTCTGTATGTTCTTAAGCTCCTAGAAAAGATTGAGTCTGTCCTGGCTTGGAGATCAAATGCTGTATGACATTTCAAATGTACAGATCCCCTGTTATTTTCACCAAAGGGTCTTGTTTTTTGCATTTTTCTGGGACAATGTATTTTGATTTTTGTGCTTGAGAATGCTGGGTTTGTGCATCTTATGCATACTTTTCCCATGTACTCTTTGAGAAGAGTATCAGGAGTGGGATTAATTTCCCCTAACGTTAGCCATCTAAAAACATATACGTTGTAAATCTGAGCTGGTCACTCTAGACTTCTTTAGTCAGTGAAGAGAGATGGAGGCTTCCAGGGGAGGATTCCCATAGCCTCTTTTTATGTCTGTCTTAAGATGAAATGATTCATACTTTGGAGATGTCTGTTTCTTGTCACTGACAATAAAAGAAGCCTAAAGTGACCGGCACAAATTTAGACATCTAACTTTTCTATTAAATGTTAAGGCAGATAAATTCCATCTCATGTGACATAATGTGAGACTTAAGAGACAGGAATGTTACCGCTGACATTGACAAAAACATCCTGCTTTCACATCAGTAAACAAAATTATTTTTAAAACTATTTCTTTGTGGCTATGGTTATACATACGATCTTATTAAAAGGAAATATTCCATATTGCTTAGACATTGTATGTAACCATTTAAAAATGCTCTTTAAATGCCATTTTAATATTGACTGTGAAATATCAATAGATTTTGAGTTTTTTCTTCTTATATTTTGTCTTGAGGTTGAGAAATGCAAATGTTTTAACTCTATGATCTTAATTTCTAGTAAGATAGAAGTGATGTATCATGAGATTCTGGCATTGTTGCTTTAGTATAGCTTTCAATAAAAGACAGAATGAAAAAAATCTAGCGCTAATATAACAGATGAAAACGTGCTTTTAGTTAATTTTTAAGAGCAAGTAATTAGGTGACTTTCCAATTTGGAAAAGATTGCTCTGCCATCAACTAATATTGATAATGTGTTCTATTAAATGGGATTGTGATTAAATGCTGTTTTCCATTTGTGTTGAAGTATTGTAGATTTCTTCAGTAATTTAAACTGCTGTCTGTATTTGAGTAATGTCAACTACGTCACCCAATATAGGATGGTAACACATACTTTCCTCAGTGCAGTATTCCTGAATCAGAGCTGTATGTGTGGAGCACTTTCTTGGTGTGGAATAGTTGAATGGGTCTAAAAGGTGTTAGAAGGAACGTACAATGTTCCTGTTTGCTTTTTTGCTAAGATATACGCATATGACAAAGAAATGTTAGTGTGGCTTACTATGAAGTGTCTTTTTGTGGCTAATGGCCATGTATTTGAATGATTACCTTGGACAGCTAGACTTACTCGAATTATTTCATGTGTGGTTTTTTACATCACTATTATGAAACTGCAAAGAGAAAGTCAGGTAGGAACACCAGGAGGTCTGCATGGAGCTCCTGAACCAACTCAGACACAAAAAGAAGGCCTATAGGGGGTGGAAGCAAGGACAGGTAGCCTGGGAAGAATACAGAGCGATTGTCCGAGCAACCAGAGATCAGGTTAGGAAAGCTAAAGCCCTGATAGAGTTAAATCTGGCCAGGGACATCAAGGGCAAAAAGAAAAACTTCTATAGATATGTCAGTGATAAAAAGAGATCTAGGGAAAATGTAGGCCGTCTCTGGAAGGAAACGTGGGACCTGGCTACCCGAGATACGGAGAAGGCTGAGGTTCTCAATGACTTCTTTGCCTCAGTCTTCACTGGCAAGAGCTCCAACTGCACAGCTCAAGTCACAGAAGGCAAAGGCAGGGACTGGGAGAATGAAGAACGGCCCACTGTAGGAGAAGATCAGGTCCGAGACCATCTTAAGAACCTGAAGGTGGACAAGTCCATGGGACCACACAAGGTGCATCCGCGGGTCCTGAGGGAACTGGCTGATGAAGTTGCTAAGCCACTATCCATCATATTTCAGAAGTCGTGGCAATCTGGTGAAGTTCCCAATGACTGGAAAAAGGGAAACATAGCCCCCATCTTTAAAAAGGGGAAAAAAGAAGAACCAGGGAACTATAGGCCAGTCAGTCTCACCTCTGTGCCCAGCAAGATCATGGAGCAGATCCTCCTGGCGACTATGCTAAGGCACATAGAAAATAAGGAGGTGATTGGTGGCAGCCAACATGGCTTCACTAAGGGCAAATCCTGCCTGACTAATTTGGTGGCCTTCTATGATGAGGTTACAGCATTGGTGGATAGGGGAAGAGCAACTGACATCATCTACCTGGACTTATCCAAAGCCTTTGATACTGTCCCACACGACATCCTTGTCTCTAAACTGGAAAGACATGGTTTTGATGGATGGACCACTCGGTGGATAAGGAATTGGCTGGATGGTTGCACTCAAAGAGTTGTGGTCAATGGTTCAATGTCCACGTGGAGGCCTGTGACGAGTGGTGTTCCTCAGGGGTCGGTACTGGGGCCAGTGCTATTGAACATCTTTGTTGGAGACATGGACAGTGGGATTGAGTGCACCCTCAGCAAGTTTGCAGATGACACCAAGTTGTGTGGTGTTGTGGACACGCTAGAGGGAATGGATGCCATCCAGAGGGACCTTGACAGGCTGGAGAGGTGGGCCTGTGAGAACCTCATGAAGTTCAACAAGGCCAAGTGCAAGGTCCTGCACGTGGGTCGGGGTAATCCCAAGCAGAAGTACAGGCTGGGTGGAGAATGGATTGAGAGCAGCCCTGAGGAAGAGGACTTGGGAGTGCTGGTGGATGAGAAGCTCAACATGAGCCAGCAATGTGCACTGGCAGCCCAGAAAGCCAACCGTATCCTGGGCTGCATCCAAAGGAGCGTGGCCAGCAGGTCGAGGGAGGTGATTCTGCCCCTCTACTCTGCTCTCACGAGACCCCACCTAGAATACTGTGTTCAGCTCTGGAGTCCCCAACATAAGGAGGACATGGAGCTACTGGAACGAGTCCAGAAGAGGGCCACGAAGATGATCCGAGGGCTGGAGCACCTCTCCTATGAAGACAGGCTGAGAGAGTTGGGGCTGTTCAGCCTGGAGAAGAGAAGGCTCCGGGGTGATCTTATAGCAGCTTTCCAGTACCTAAAGGGGGCCTACAGGAAAGCTGGAGAGGGACTTTTTACAAGGGTGTGTAGTGATAGTACAAGGGGCAATGGATTTAAACTGAAGGAGGGGAGATTTAGATTAGATCTAAGGAAGAAATTTTTTTCATTGAGGGTGGTGAGGCACTGGAACAGGTTGCCCAGAGAAGTTGTGGATGCCCCATTCCTGGAAGTGTTCAAGGCCAGGTTGGATGAGGCTTTGGGCAACCTGGTGTAGTGGAGGATTTCTCTGCCCATGGCAGGGGGGTTGAAACTAGATGATCTTTAAGATCCCTTCCAACCCTAACCATTCTATGATTCTATGATTCTATGGACAGCAGTAGAATATACTTCAATGATGGTCTCAATATTACACTTATCCTGTTGTAGGAGAAATGCACATGATTGTTTATTATAAGCAGTATTTCTGTACTTCCACTTATGGATGATTGTTTAGCTTCATTGGGATGTATCAAATTTTTCTTTCAGTTTTAATTTTTTTCTGAATATTACTTTTTTTACCTGGGATGTTTCTTTTGTTTTATTTCCATCTTTCAATTGTTATTAAAAGTGTGGTGCGTTTAGTGAAGTATTGCATAGTAACAGAGTGCACGTATAATAGTTTAAAACTACAGAGAATATCTGACTCCTGGAATCTACATTCAACCTGAGGAAGTGATTTATTTTTTTTTAGAAGAGTACTTGCAAATTGACCTAAAGGAAGTGCTCAGATAAGAGAAACAATCTCATGTTAATAATTTTTAGGTATTTACAGATACATGTTTGTATCTGTAAATATAATATTTGCACAAAATAACATTCACCAGTGCAATGTTTGTATCTCAGTATCAGTAAGCCATGTGCTGTAAACACGAACAAAATATTTCCCTTAGAAACACTTTCATATCAGTAATTGCTGGCCAAGATTCTCACTGGTAAATACACAGAACCTCACTGAAGCTGACAAGCTACCTTTATATATAGTTATACAAGTTTTATACACTTGATTTTTTTTTTTCACAATTGTCTGGCTTTATTTGAGTTGGATTTGTAATATTCCTGTCCTTGCTACTTTAATGCTACTTTAAGAATGTTTGGTTTTGAATGGCATTTTATGCATTATCACAAAAATCCACCAAAAAGACCCTAGTTCTGAGAAAATGAAAAGGGCAGTTCAGCCAACGTGCCACTAAACAGAGGGATGTTTGAGTAGGGAAGAACTGTGCGTATTTGTATTGAACTATAAACTTTATTTTATGATTGACATTTTGTCCTGACCCTGTTCGAGCGTTCAAACAGAGTAGATGCAACAGGCTGAGAATAACAGGGTCCAGTGAATGAATCTGAGTATAGAAACCTGAGGAGTATCCATCAAAGAAATTCATTAATGATTACATCAAAATTAACAGAGCAAATGTTGTCCACAGCACAAGCATCTAAATCAGCAGGTTTTTTTTTTTAATAATAGAAAATTTCCAAAATAATAGAAAAAAAATAGAAAAAAAAATCTATTATTTTAATAATAGAAAATTGACGTGAGATCAATCTCATTCCATGTAGGCAGCAAATCAAGTTCCCATCACACTGTTGGTCTGACTCAAAAAGGCAACCTGAAGTTTCAAACAGGGAAACAGAGAAATATATTTTGATTGTTGCAGGCATTTTTAGAAAGTATAAATATTTCTTGATAGTTTTTCTAAAACTATTTATTTCTAAAACTGTTCTAAAACTGTTTCTAAAACTATGCATCTTGTCTCAAGTCGCAAAGCAGGCAAAAGAGGAAGGAAAACTTTTTTTCGGCGTGTCTTCATTTCTTCAGCCTATATAAGCTCTCTCATATCCACTGGATATTGAATGGTTAGATTTCTGAATTACTTGGTTGAGAGCATCGATTAATTGGACATTATGCCCATTCTGGCTCTCAGTTGTCTTCATTTTCTACTTTGTGAGAGACAGAGCCGTATTAGTTCAATTTGAGGTATCTTTCGTGTGGTATAAGGGAGTGAAAGATGGGTGATAAACTAAACAAGGATGCCAGCTAAGCAGATGCCTTCTGCTGGAATGAGGATTTTATAGACTCTGGTGTATTCCTACATGCAGCTACAGTTCCCTGACATTGAGCTGTTCAGGAATTGGAAATGGTATGAAATACATTTGTAATGGAACATAATATTCTTCCTATGAGATTGGTAAATGTTTTTAGAGGTTTACTGTCTGATGGTAAACAGCTGCAGTGTTATGCTTCAGAGGTAGAAGCATTTGAATGGTAATGAAGAGATTCCTGTATACAGTTAGCCAAAGCATGGTGAGATCCTTTGGGGCCTAAGTCATGACGTATATAGTAATAGTAATAATACACTGCATTTCACCTGAGGATTTCAAAGAACTTTACAGAAAACATTAATGAATTAAGTATCACCCTACCGTGGAACACTGCTAAGACTACTTGAGTCATTAGATGGGCTGAATACAGAAATAATGTATGATTTTTGCTGTATGTTGGTTACCATGCCTTTGCTGAATACAGGTAATTGAGGAAGGTTCAGTCATATGCATCCTGATCAATATTTTCAACATGGAGATGTGAAGGCACAGAGAAAGGAGTTGACTTGGTATAGGCAAATAGTAACTCTAGCGTAAGCATCCCAACAGCAAAATCACCTGGAATTGTCCCATTGCTTGCAGGAATGGTTGGCTTAGGCTTCTGAGTCTCTTTGGATTCTGCAATTGAGTTATGTGCGTCCTTGGAACCGTGCAGGGATCGTGCTCAGACCTTGACTGTGCTCCGTGAGGAAGATGATGATTTTGACTGGTTCTTTTTTGTGTGAAAAGAGTAATTTTGGATACCTGGAATGAATACTTTCATCACTTGCTGTTGTACGGTTTGAAGTGCTGTGTAATATTATGGAAAGTAACACTATGCAAACGCAGTACAGTTGGAATCTGGCCATTTAGAGTAACAATTTCATGAGTTCTGGTACGTTGATGTATGTATATGTCAGAAAACCAGCATAATTATATATTGAAACCATTGGTATGATACGCTAAACACAAACAGCTTTTCAAGGGCAAGACAGTAGTTGCACAAACACCGTAGTTGCAAAGTAAAAGAGCAGAAACCATCTGTTGTGTAGTGTATTTTGATGAAAACATCCATGATGGAAGCCAAAGCTAATTAAACAGTTATTCCATAATGAAATTTAGGGCTTTTAAAATAATCTTATTTAGAAAATTGGTTTTGAGAGACAACTGTAAAAGATGCTCTGTTTTTTGCCCCATCAGTGCTGCTACCTCTTTAAGGCCTTTTCTACATCACTGCTAAGGACGATTCACTCACCTCTTGTCCCTTTTGTTGCAAGACATATCAATAGTATCTTAAAAGTATTCTTTAGTGTTTTTTTCTATTCTAGACCTCATACTTTGGGGTAGTGAGATATAAAATTGCTTCTCTCCTTTATCTGTAGTAACAAATGAAAACATGTAGGTTCTCAACTGACACAATTTTGGCTAAAATCATGTTTTTAAATAGAAACCAAGTAAGGGTTATGCTAATAGAACCTCATTTGTAATTTAAACTGTAGCTGTTAACATTCAATAATGGAGCCATACATCAAGGAGTTTTCTGCAAAAACAGAAAAATACTAATTCTTCATCCTTAGATCTGCAAATCCAGACTGATGGGATTTCAGCCCTTCATCTTTTAGTGACAGGCAGCAGCATCAGTGGAATAAAACTAAAATGTGATCCCCTTTCTCTCCACCTCCTTCCCCTAATTTTACTCTGACAGAGAAAGAAATACAGTTTTAGCTGGTATCTTTACTCAGGGGAAAAAATGGTCTGTCATCAGGTCTTTTAGGGAGAAAAAGCTCTTCAGTGGAGCAGTTAAATGGTATTTTGATTCTCAGGGTGCATCTTATACCTGTGTTTTTGCAAGACATGATAAATGATTTCTGAGACAGTTATTGAGAGCAGAATCGAGGTCATCAACCTTCCCCCAAGAGGTCATTATCTCTCAGTTCTTGTTTCTGATGAAAATGTTGAACATGAGAGAGATGGGCTCCAGATGAACTATCTGAAGCTACGCGTCCTCATGTGAGCAATCCCCAGCCATATGTTAGTAAGAGATGTACTTCTGTTTTTCTAACTGCAAAAATCAGTGACACTGATAAAATTTTTCTGGATGAATTTTAATTGATTTTGCAATAATTTAGAGCATGTTGAAGTTTATCATTCCAAATCCCCTAACATGCATACATTACTGTAAAGTCCTCTAAAATTCGTGATGAAATGGAAGCCTTTGGGTATTTTGAAGTTGAGACCTCCTGTGTCTTTGGAGAAATTTGGTTTGAAGCCCTACAGCTAAATTTCAAAGCTCTTCATTGTCTGCAAATGAGTTGCTCCTGTACTGGAGTTGGCTCATGAAGCTGATTCCTTGCATATGGCTGGAAATCCTCGGTTGTCTGAAGAGATAAAGGATATAGATCTGCCACAGCAAAAGAAATTCTTACAAATTGTTGTACAAAACAAAAATAATTTGGTCTTATACCTAGAACAGAAAATTGTTATCACCTTAGCATTAATAGGCTTTGCTAGCATCTCCGTCAGTATTTCTGTTCAAATCAGGATTGCACTTCAGAAGTACCAGGATAAACTAGTTTCCCTTTGAACCTTCCTGATGGTGAAGCTAAACAAGGGCAAGTGCTCCAAAAACGGACCAAAAGTGTGCAGTAGTATAAAAGAAAATGTCCTGAAGCACATTTCACATGGGCGTAAAGTGCTTGGCTCCAGCTGTTCTTCTGTACAAAGCCGTTCTTGCTAGGCTCCGCTATTTCCTAATGAAGAAGTTTTCTTAGTTAAATAAGACCATGGGGATCCTTGTCATAAAAAAAAAAAGTATGTAAAAATACCCCCCTTCTTATCTGTGAGTAATGTATTATTTTCACTTTTTGCTCAGATGGTGGATTAGAGTCTGTAACTGAAGAGGTCTCTTCCAGAATTAAGATGTTTTCAAATATTCACATGTACTTATATCACGAGTGGGCTGTTTTTATTTTGTATGTTTAAAACTGTACTGAAGCAGGAGTTATTTTTATTTAGTCTATTTCCATTAAAACTGTCATTTAAAGGGTGATGTTTTGAATTGTTGATCTCACCTTCTCTATTCACATTTTGAAGGGAAACTTTAAACAGATATCTTAAAGAGCGGAACTAGATGGCCTGGGGAGGTCTGTCCTTTTCAACTCCCTTTTCTACGGCTGTAAGAAAAGTGAAGCAATAACAAAGTTATTGCTAGTTTATCAATAGTTAGGAAAAAAATTGAAGGTGATACTGAAAGCCAAAAGTTGAGTATCTTTTCATCATAATCTTCTATCATCTTCTGTATTGTAATAAATTGTGAGGTGTGTGTGCATGTGTATTTATACACACATGTAACAATAATTTTTTTAAAATTGCAGATGCAAATATATCCAGTGACTTTGCTAGTCATGTAGAAGTCTGGCAAATGTGAGTTTTTAAGTGTACTCTGAAGATGGACAGCTTTACCTTTGTTTAGTTCCTAAGAATGAGCAACATGACTCTGACCTACCATTTACTACCTGTCATGTGAATTTGAAGATTAAAAAAACACCCAAGTATTTGTAATTTTTCTCAATTGTGTCTATGGCAGTGATGTTTCACCTAATGCTCAACTCACTCTTGGAATTGAAAATGAGATATCCTTTAGAGTGGAACATGGACAATTCCCTTTGTAGGCTATAGGAAACACTGAAAGCCTGAACCAGGAAATTCTGGAAGGAGACGGACTTTTGCCTCTCAGGTTTGTGTGTGTAAGATTGCTTTACTCTGAAAGGTTTTTCTGCTCTGTCTGGACCTGTCTGTTGCAGATGACAAATTTTGTGATTTCTTGATTACTACCATAAGTTGATGGTGAAATATTATTAACTTGGCTTGATTCACCATCAGACATTACTGAAACGTACAAACAAGATGCTGTGAAGGCTGTGGTGACCACCTTGTGTTTCTGTTACTTCTCTTTCTGTGAAGCTGAATGCTGGCCAGGTTTAGCACCAAGAGAATCTTTTCCACTACTTGCGTTAACTTTCCTGGTGTGGCAGGGTGCTCTAGGTCTTTTAATGTCTTCCATCAAATGAAAGTATTGTGTCAAGGGAAGCATTTGAATAGTGCTTGAATAGCTACCTGATTTGTGGACAAAACCAGGCAGAATTATGCCTGAAGAAACAAAAATATTTCTAAAAATTAGACCCTGAATGTTGGTTTAAAGGTTGTGTCCTTTGGAAGGATTTGAAGCAGTTTAGGTGCTTATGTTGCTCTAGGGACTTTGAGTACTGTGAGGTTTTAAGGAAGGCTAAGTATTCCAGGAAGTTTAAGAGCTTATGGCATCGTAAATATTTAAGATGATTTAAAAGGTTATGTCCTCTTTAGTGTTTGAGTTGGATTAAGTGCTTATATTGCCTTAAGGACTTTTTCCTTTTTTTGCCCTAAAAGGAACCTGGGAAATTAAATGCAAAAAAAACTATAGGTGCAATGTTTGGGCTGCATTTGAGAAATGCAAATTTCTAGGTTATCAATAGCAGCAGTAACTAGACCACAGTGCATATGCGTCAAAGATGGACAGAACAATGGAGGGTGTCTAGGAAATCACTGGATATGAAATTCCAAAGCGGTATTTTTTAATAGCTTGACAGACAATGCATTGGGAAATTGTTCTTTTCTTCTCCTGCATGTTCTGTATGATCTGATAAAGAAGATCAAATAGATGATGAGGATAGAATCAGATTGTGGAAATGCAGGGAAACGATTTCATCTTAGAAGGTAAAGACCATCTTTAATTCAATATGCAAGAAAATAGGAAGTTGTTTAGTTTCATTTTGTAGTTTTGCTGATATTGTACCTCAAATAATAAGGAATAATGAATATTACATATCTAGGTCTCAGTAGTTTATCTTTTCTAAATTAAATAAATTTATGTATTTATTCTTGTTTTCTGAGATGCCTTGCCTAAATTCTTTACTAAAGTGTATTTACATAACATATTTTTCTGAAGTTTCTATACTTCTGTAATTGTAGGTATATACCTAAAAAGTATATTTTCTATTTGTTATTTTATTGCCAAACACATACACTTCTCAGTGCATAAAAAGCTGATGCCACCTTTCATTCAACATATTCCATGCTGCCTTAAATAAATAGGCATCAGTTCATCAGGCCAAACTCACATTTTTCTCATGGACCTCTAATACAGCATTGATGTTGCTCAGTTAATATAGCACAATTGTGGTAACTGTATCTGTACTGCTGTTGCAGGCTGCTCTTGCACAGCGTTTATGACAGCTATCTGAGCTGTGTCCAGTGGTCCCATGGGGAAGACATTAAATTATCTCTGGGATGATCCTATGGCATGGATACTGCGTTCTGGCAGCAAAGTGGCCCTGCCCTTCTGTGGTGACATACAGGCTGAGGGAGTTGGGGCTGTTTAGCCTGGAGAAGAGGAGGCTGAGGGGAGACCTGATTACGGCCTATAAATACTTGAGAAAAGATGGTGGGGAGTTAGGGGAAGGGCTCTTTACATTAGTGATGGGTGATAGAACAAGAGGAAATGGGCATAAGCTTAGTCAGGGGAGATTCAGGTTGGATGTTAGGAAGTATTTCTTCTCTGAAAGGGTTGTCAGCCACTGGAATAAGCTGCCCAGGGAAGTGGTTGAGTCCCCATCCCTGGATGTGTTTAAGAATAGGGTGGATGATCTCCTTGAGGATATGGTTTAATGGGGATTAGGGATGGTTGGACTCGATGATCTCTAAGGTCTTTTCCAACCTAGAAATCTATGAATCTATGCTGAAATGTCTGCAGGACACAAGGTACGTGAGTTGACATGCCCCTCGATAGCAACTCCTTGCTGATCTTGCTGCCTAGACAGAAAATCATCTTGCCAGGTGAGGTGGAAGAGTGGCATCTACAGGAACAGGAGTTGAGGGTGAAGGTAACCTGAAGCTTTCGTGACTGGGGAGGCAATGTACAGCATGTATTCAGCAATGTAGGTGGGAAGAATGAGGTGTCTTCCACATTGCCACATGCCCCTAGAAAGTACTCTGATAATATTCTGGCAAACTGAAATATACTGTCAGTTATGCCATTAGCATTCTATTACTGATAGTAATGCTGACTCACTCTGTCCCAGCAGTTATACCCAAGAATCACCAATAATTTGTATAACTATGCGTTCAAAGGGTGAGATGGTCAGAACTGAGTATCTGACATCTTCCAAACTATGTCTGTGGCCCTCTGTTATATATCAATGCAGAGTTGAGAAGAATCTGGTGGAGAAAGACAGTTAAGAAGAAAATGGGATATACTTCAAAACGTAGGTCTAAGTGCAGTGCACTGATTGAGCTATTGTTGCTATGTGTTGATGCCATACAACCAAGTGACTGTGTGTTTTAAACTGGGTTTGATGTAATTGTGAGTTCAGCTGCTTTGGAACTGACTCATGGTTCTTAATAGCTCTTCAAAATTATTAAAATATGTTTTTAGTGTGTACATCTTCAACTAAATGTAATTTCCTATTACTTTTGGTAAACCCCATGGAGAAAAGACCTCCAATGTTTTCCTGTCTTCCTCTCTCTCAAACTTAACATCACCTGAGAATTTTAAAAATACGGTTTCTATATGGATGACCATTCACTGTCCAAGTTATGAGAGAAAACACCCAGCGCACCAAACCAGGACGGACTCCTGTTGAGCCCCTTTCATAATACCCTTCTTTTATCACTAGTCTCTAAATCAAATTTTTGAACACACTTTGTATTTGCCTTAAAATAGTTTAATTTAGTCTTTGTTTCCTTAGCTTCTTTTATGAGTCATCCACTTCTTTTTATATGACATCTACTGCTTCTTTCCCATTCACAACCTATTTTTCTATTAAAGGAGAAATTTAATTGGCTTGCCAGATTTTGTTCATGAAAAAACTATATTGGCAGGTATTTATTTTCTTGTTGTAAAAAAGAAAAAAAAATCTTGTTGGTCTTGTTTTTCTCAAGAATATTACAGGAACTGAAATTAATTGGACAAGTCTGTCATTCTTTACCTCCTCTTTTTTCACCTTTTTAAGACAGGCACTGGATTTTTCTCTTCTCGTTGTTCTGGAACTTCATTCATTCTCTAAAAGTTCTGAAAAATCACTAATGGCTGTGAGACAGTTTTAATTAATTCTTTTAGAGTCCCTTGCACTGCAGTTAACTGTCCTAACTATTGAGGCAATGCAGCTGTTGGTGAGAATAAAGGGTAGAAACCTCAGTCACTGGATTAATTTGAGTTAAAATTAGATTTAACAAATTAAGATTATTTTATACTCTTATAATTCCACTGATTTGGTTGTAAGTAGCTATAAATGACAGGTTACAAAATTTCAGTGTGGCCATTCATTGGAGGCACCAGAGTTCAGCATTCTTCAGCCGGCTTCACAGCACAAGCCAACATCGTGTTCTTACCTATCCTAAATAGAGCTTGATTAGGCTCAGCTGGTGTGACAGCATCTAACTTGTTGAAGTATCTCTTTGTCTGTTTTTCCTGTTTTTTTTATCCCTTTTGTCACTGGCTTTAGCTATCAGCTTGTACTATTATATCAAAGACAAAGCAAAATATATTTGCCTTTGTATCTCCTGCAAATGGCCTGATTAACTCTTTCATGAGTTTTCCTATTAAAGAATGTAAAAAATGCTTTCTTGTTACTTATTCAATTTTTTTGAAGTTATATTTTGCTTTTGGGTTTTGACCTTCTGACTTTGTCCCTGTATTTTCATATTTTTCTCTCATGTGTGCCTTTGTTCATGGATGTGCACTCTCCTTAAGTCGCAAGTCCTTGAATTTGTGATTCAGCCTTTTTCAACACTGACTTAGTTTGCTTTTATGCCTTAAACATTATTCCTTTATGGAACTGTCAGTTCTCTTGAACTCTTTCTTCTTCCCTTTCAATTACCTTTCCCAGGATCTTGGCCACCAATTCATGGATCCAAATCCACTTCTGTAATCTCTATCTCACTTTATTTACCTATTGTCTCTTCTCTCTCTTTTCCTTAGAAATGGGAATTCTCTCATATTATGGTTACTTTCAATCAAGCTGCCCTCAATTTTCACTTTTCCATTGAGTTCTCAAAGGTTGAAGTATAATCTAAAACATTTTTTCCTTTGTGTGTTTTCCTCAGTTTCCGTACTGAAAAATGGTTGCAAACACATTTCTGGATAGCCTGTGTCCTGCTGTCTCCTTTCCTAAAAGACGACTGAGTAGTTAAGGTTCCTTGCTATTCCCAAGTTCTGCTGATACTTGCTTGCACGCTGCTTGGTGACAAAAAAAATCTCATTCGTATGATCTTTTTATCTGAGGAGAGGAAACACAGTATGCTATTTGGCAAAGAAAGAAGTGTGCTGGATATACAGGCAGCCAAATGTCAGCAAAGATGTGAATTTATCTTCTACTGCATTGGTAAACAGACTGAATTTCAGCTTATGGTTCTTGTGGCCACATCTGAAAAAAAACTAACGTTTTGGAAAATTAGAGATGGTGCCAGAAACAATTATGAAAGTGATTTAAGAGCTTGAAAATTGCCTTGCAGTGAAATATTTAAGGAGATCAGTCTGTTTACCTTATCAAAAAGATGTTTGAGAAGTGACTTAATTACAGCATACCTTCACAGAGAGAAAATATCTGGTGCTCTAAAGAGCTCTTTAATCTAGTACAGAAAAAGCATGACATGAAACAATTGTTTTAGCTAGAACAGAATTTATTCTTCGATCAACTATAAGTGTTTGGGCTCAATAATAAGCTAACTGTCTGAAGTTTTATATTCTGTGATATTGTAGGAACTCAGACTTGATGATCTGATGGTCCTTTCTGACCTTAAATTCTCTTTAATCCATGAATCTTCCCAATTTCAGCCATTCTTCTGCAAAACACATGGCCCTCTTCTTGACAACCTTGACAGCCCACAGAAGAGAAATACACTTGGACTGGGAGGGACTTGTAGGATAAGATAAAACATGAGCAGTGGAGGGGAGATTTCCTTTTGAACTAACTATGGTTCATTATGGGGGATCTGATTTCTAAAGGCATTTTCTAAATTTGTGAGTGGTTTCCATTTTCTTATTCTAGATGGAGGGCCCCTTCCAGAAACTGTTAGTCTTGTTGGTTCATTTATTCTTTGAATTTATAGTTAACTACCCTCTGGCAGAGATATGTTGCTGATTTGGCCAGCTTCTAATGGCCTTTGTTGACTTTTTTCTTTAAGAAAAATTCAGAATGATGATACAAGACTGGATATCTGGAATGCAGAGACCATTAGTGAATTCCTTTATCGTAGCTCACAATAAAAGTTGGGAGGTTTCTCTTTCTGGTTATTGTCTTTTACAGTATTAAAAGTTAACTCACTTCAATCAGAACTGTGTCCACTACTAACCTTTACCCTGTGCAATACCAAAGCTATGGGCTACCCATTGGATTATTTTTATTTACTTAGAGGAATCTTGGAATTTGAGGAAAGAAAATATTCTTGTTAGGAGATTACAGACGCTTGCAGCACAAATGTTCTAAGCGAGAAACCATCATAAACCCTTTTTTCCCTCCTCAAGGATTAACATTTGGGCTTTGAAATGTGCTTTAGGCTAAAGTTCAGCATTAAAACCCTCTACCCAAAAGCAGATTTTTTTTGTCAGATTTCTTTCAATTAGTTGTGCTTTAGGAAGTGCAAAAGATATACAGCATTACACTAATGCTTCCATATGGATCCACAAGTTTGAAATTTTTATGTTGAAAGAGGAATGACTGGTATTAGGCAAATTTCCAGGAAGTTTGGGGAAGCCTTCATGAGGAACAAATTGTCCCATGTTTGCTTTTCACGTGCCTTTCTTACACTTCCCACATAAACAATGTATGGAAGCATCTTTAAGTGTAAACACTTTATATGTTTGTGGCGTATGGGTATCTAGAGTGGCCTCAGCAATGGTATGTTTAAGAAATTGAGGAACAAGCTTGTCATATCTTGAAATAGGACATCACTACTCTTACACAAATTGCTAATAAAGTGCTTTTCTTCACAACAGTTGGATTTATCATACCTATTCTAAGATTATTTTCAACAAACCTTTCTACTGATTTTACTCTTGTAAATCCTGACATTTGCTTGCCTTATTGGTAAAAGAGTAGTAAGACAAAGAGATGTTCTACTTCATTTACTTGATAAAAGCTTAACAATTTCAAAGGTAAGTTAATGATTTCTTTAAGTTTTATTTTTTTACACATGTTAGAAATGGATCAAAAAATAGAGTTTACTTTTGTTTATTTTGTAGTGTTCATAAGCATCTGCTTTGATGCCAGATTTTCCTGTTTTTCATCTTGTTTTGTGACTTTTTAAAAGGAACGAATGTGTCTTTTTTACAATGGTAACTGCCTAGCTCTTGTGCCTCCCAGAGTGCAGTCTGGTCTGCTCACTCATGATGTTATGAGTGTACATTTTGTTGCTTTTTACATGGAATGCTTTAAAAAAAAAACATGAACATGCTTATTATTTTGCTTTTTGCCATCCTACTGAAAAGATCAACAAGGAGAAACAGTTTCACTGCACTCTCTAATTCAAAATTCATTGCAGTTTCTCCGTTGCAAGTTTTGCTTGCATTGGCTTGATTTACCATGAACTTGGAGACCACATCCTTCTTAATGTCGTTATGTTCACCACTGGCAGTTCTGTGGTCTGCTCTTTGGTGTTTGTGCAAGCCATGTTAACACTGAAGCTTGACCAATATTCACTTACCACAAAGACAGTTTGAAAAAAAAAAAAAGGATATATTATGTTTTTAAAATAGTAGATATGTCCATGTTTGATGCAAACAAGCAGATTGCATCCAGGTGACGGCAAGTCGTTCAGTAGGGTGTTGCCTGTCCCGAAGCAATATTCTTTGTCTCTCTTACAGCTCTAAAATGAAAGTAAAGTGTTGCAGTTTAGGAAACACCTTTTATAGCATCTGTAGAAACTCAGTGATAGCATGTGACACAATGCACCACTGACCGGCTTCTGTGGTGAGTTGGTGGCTTCCAGCACGTTCATCTCACGCTGCTGCGAGTTGCTGCTGAGGAACTGTATCTTGCAGCAGCTGGGAAGTGGATGTGACCTGTCACCTGCAGGAGCTCAGTGGGAGGGGGGCTGCTGTGTCAGTGACCCATGCCTTGATCGCATCTGGCCTGTGTGCAAAACAGTCCTGTTGTCATTCTGGATGCAGACGTTTGCCTAAAGTACAATAATATGGTGCAATTAAAAAAAACCAAACACCAAAACACTACAACAGCATGCTGTGCGCTTCTTCAGTTTGAGCCGTGGCGCAAAATACATTTGAAAAGCGTAAGAATTTGATGTTCCTTGGTGCCATTGCAGCATATCTTTTTGTATCCTTTTTATTTTTTTTCTCAGTGCATGAATTAGATGGCTTTGTTCCCCAGCTGTCTTATAGGAACATCTCTTGGGGCACTGCCTTTAATTTCCTTTGCTTTGCATAGGCCCTTAGCAGCCTGGAATTGCGGTGCCCAACTTACTCTGGTCCAGATTCTGTTGTTCTTTATGCCAGAGGACATGATCCAGAATGTCTTCTTGCCTATGCAGCTTGAATGTAGCTGAAGTAAAGACATGCTACAAGCAGGGTGATTCAGGTATTTAGCCTCCTAAGATACTTGACAAAAATTTCACTGCTTCTGCAGACTGAGAAGGATTCCCTATAGATGCAGCAACCAACTGGAGGTGCTAGACACAGGGTTTTATTCTAATTCTTGTCCCTCACTGAAGCTGAAGCAATGGTAAGCATATTAAATGCCTTCATCTGGTCCATCCTGTCCACATGATCAGGTGAAAGAGTCAGGCTCCTTTTCCTTTGATCTCCTTCTGGATCCCGTATTTCGGGTTTTTTTGTTTGTTTGTTTGTTTTGCCATGCAGTGACTCGCCTTCATTTGGTATCAGTTAAGGGTTGCATTTGGAGGGTACATGCATCTAGACTATTTCACAGCTTGGATCTTCAGAGACTTTCATGGGATATGGTTGAATATGCTCAGGCTGAGGAGGAGAGTCCAGAGCTTGGTTTCCCTGCATAGGGCTGTTTGCAGGTTCCTTCTCCTCCTGTTTTGAAGCAGGATGTTGTGGCTAACTCAACGTGTGGGTGTGGGCGAGGGATCCTGGACAAGACCTAGGAGCTTAGATCTGCTTTGGGAATTAATTGGCATGTAGATAGTGCTCCGCCTCATGTCTGAAATGTAATGAAGTTTACACTGGAACTAAATAGCTTGCTCTCTAAAGCAAGGTACTTCTGCAGTCCAAACAAACATGACTGTTTTGAATTTGGGCGTCTTCTTGCTTGGGTAGGGTTTATTTCAGATGTGGAAACTTTTATTTAAGGGCAGTTGGTTTCACCTCAATGTCATCTTTAGCTTAAAAATCTCAGATATAGCTGAAGTCAGTAATAAAATTCATATTATTACTGAATATGTCTGTATTCAGTGAGTGAAGTTGGAATGCTTTCAGTTCAGCAAGTTGAATACATCTGTGTTCAAAACCAAGGCAGTTCTCATTAGAACTACAGATGCATACAAGATCATCTAGACTGCTGTGCTTGTATTTTGTAATATATCTACCAAGTTATCTTTTAGAATGTGGATGTTTGCAAGAATGCTAGATACAGCAATGAAGATTAAGAAAAAAAAGTGGAAAGTGAACTATGCATTTTCAAGCTTCTATTCTCTCAGCGCTGTTTGGTGCTTCTAGTATAAGTTGTGTGTTTTCTTTTTTCTTCTAAAAAGGCTAAAGGATGAAAAACTGTTCTTGGGAGGACTCCTTCCACTTACTCCTTTGATTCTTTCCATAGAAATATAATTGTAAGAGCACCAAAGAGTGGCACTCTTTAAGATTTGACTGGTGTTCATTTATATCAGTTGTTTACAAAAGGTGATAAATGCAGTGTATAACTTCTGTGGGGAAATCCTTCTGTAAATTTTATTTTTCTACAGCTGTTCTCAGAACTGTGAAAAAAATGATGCAACACTTCCATAACATTAAATTTGAGAAATAATTACACTTGGCAGTTTTTGTTTGCAGCAATGCACGAAAGGCTGAAGGCTTTTGTACAGTTCAAAGAGCACATTCCACAGATCTAGCAGTTGTCGGTTGCCTGCAGGGATCATTTGAATTTTCAAGGAAAAAAAGCATCAGAGTAATGCCCAGACCATTTGGTTGTATACTCTCAATGCTCTCTTTTTAAATTTCACCTGTATGAAAAGTTATGCGGAAATAAGCCATATACAAATGTGACACACCTTAATGTCAGTTAAAATATTTTATGTCAAATTTCATTGCTTCTGGTTTTCTTATTGGTGCTTAATAATGTAGAGATTAATATGAAAAGTGAGATGATAAAAACCAAGGAATGACATTGTTCAAACATGTAGGAATGGTGAAAGTAGATAAAAGCAAAGGGAAATCCCTTTACACGTTGGGATCTTGTAGTTACTTGTCAGCTTATTGCTTTAGCCAAATTGTACAAGATACTCTGTGTTGTTTCGCTGTAGGAGAGCCCCAGTCAAAAAGGTAAACCCTCTGCTCTGGTGTGCCAAGTCTGGAAAACTTGCCAACTCCTGTATCACACTTGCAGCTCCATCACTCTCCATAAATGTGTTGTCTGTCCCTGTATCTCTTTCTAAGGCTTCTGCTTATCTAACAGGAGGCGATGTGAATATTTTTACGCTATGTACCCTAATGGGATTTTTGGTGAACTATCCCATGGTATTTCTCAGAGAGAAAATCTTTTTTTCTATTGCTAGGTGATTATCTTTGTTTGTTCTGGCTGTGGGTTGTTGCACAGCTCCATCCAGAGTCTTTCCATTTTCAGTAACGAACGGACACAAAAAGTTTGAAGCTAAGAGGCCTCACTCTGAAACATAGATACTTTTTCTGCTTCATTTGTGTTGCTGAAATCCCTCTCACCTCTTTCTCTACAAAGTGCAGTGCCTTGAGCTGAACCCATGCCGTGACCCAATGGGAGCGGTGGTGGGGTGGACCTCCTCAGGTTCAGCGCCCTCCCACCCGTATGCCTCACCTGAAACTGCATAGCTCTCCAAAGTCAGTTAAGCAGTGCCACTTTAATTAGTTTTTTAATGATTAAATAAAACTTAAAATACTTTAATTTTAAGAAATTAAAGTATAGCTTGTATTTACTGCTGACATTTGCATGGCGTTGTGTCATGATAGCCATCGTAGGTAATACTTGCTGGAATGGTTCCATGTCATCTGTTACTACGCAGTGGTATAAAATACATGTAGAAAAGAAAGAAGAGAATTAAGAAATAAAAACAGTTGAGACTATAAATCAGTTAAGTAACTGTGAATTAGATCATTGAGTAAAATTAAAATACTCATGGCATTTCTGTATATACTGTCCCCTCTCTTTGGGTGGAAGTATTGCAGTTGTTGATGAAGTTATTTTTTTATATGATTAATATGTAATGTTTTCTTATGTAATAATAGATCGTACTGAAAATCAGTGAGACAAGTTTAGAGTAACATTACTATGCTGAAAATTTTTGATTCTTTCCTACAGTAAGACAGTAAAATTTTTTGGATTACGTGAGATTGCACCTATTTTCTTGATAAAGTTGGTTTGATTTTAATGCCAAGCATAGCTCTTATCAGTTTAAAGAATGAAGAATAGTCTTATAATGAAGTTGAAGGAACAGAAAGGCAGAAGAGACTTGATCGTCTTAACGTCACTGTAATCTTTGGATTGTTGAATTCATAAACAGAGATGATCACTGCAATTTTGAGGTAGATGCTCAAACTGCTACGCTGTGGTATACAGCCTCCATCAGCCTCATGAAGTATGGTTGAATGCAAAAGGTCCAGCTCCTAGAATAACAACTGCCCGGAGTAGAAGCTCTCATTCCAGCCAGCTGAGATCTTAAGAGTGCTGTAGGGCACTGTCACCACATGGAAATAACTATATCAATCCCAATAGTCTGTCCTCAGCTCTACAGAAGCAAAAATACCTGATTTTGTGAAATCAGGAAGTGGGCTGAAATCACTAGACTAAGAATGACTTTATAACATTCTTCTAAATGAGAGGTACTTTACACAGTAAAAAGTAGTCATTTTAAGAATGAAGAAAAGTGAAGCAGTTGATCGTCTCTAAATAAGGAAGTAATTTGTTTTTCATTACTAAGAAAACTCTTAGTCTTTGCTAATATAGCTGTTTAATTAATACTTTCTTCAAAAGCATGCTCATATGAATATCTCAGTATCAGGTAATCAAAACAGATAAAATAAGAACAATTTTAAAAAGAAAGGAGTTTATCCATCTTCTGAACTCGAACTCATCAGTTTCTTTTTGGGAAGAGACAAGTGGGAAGTCCTTAGTGAAGTGCATTTTGAATCAAGGAAGAGTAGCTGCCACAGCCATATGTGATCAAATTCTACTCAGTCAGGTGGGACCTCTCATGAAACCAGCATCTGAGCAGGGCTTCTTGCATGAATGTTACTAGCAGGACTTTGCCTTGTATAGCTCTTTGAGGTCATGTAATGTAAATACTACTGGAACTTGGGATAAAAAGGTAGGACAATAAGGAAGCCCTTGTGCAAGCACTAATTGCTTTTTCTTAGGCAAATACCAGTTCCTCTTACCAGCCTGTCTAATGCTTTCCTTTTTTCCTGGGGCAAACAAATAGATAAATAATAATCTGTATTATCTCTGTCATGTCCTCAAATAATTTTGTTATCTGCCCTTTGTTTTCCATAGCCATTTCTACATTGTTTTTTTCAGCCCCTCGCTGCTTGCTTTTTCTTCTTACCTCCTCCTCAGTTCCTATTTGCTGTGCTTGAGAAACACAATGTCCTAAGTTCTCTTCACTTTCATCCTTCTCTTACTTTTATCTGGCTCCCAACTGGAAACTCAAGCATTACTCTGCTCTCTTTCCCTGGGCTGGAGTTTCTCATTTGTCCGCCTTGCTTCTGGCAATTTACATTATTTCCTGTAGGATGCAAGCTTTCCGTTTAGAAAATAAATTTGTTTTGTTTTCTGTACCTTATGTTCAGAAAACCTCAGAAATATAAAATGTGGAAAAAAAAAAGAAAGGTATTGCCATTTGCCTGGGCTTGCTAAAGATAGTCCCATTGCCACTGACACAGATTTTGTGCAGTACTTCTGAACCTTGCAGCTGTCCCACTGTGCACATTTGCTTGCTTTCTAATCTCATGTTTCCACTTTCTCACATCTTCCCTCAATGTCTCATTACTCCCCAGTTCCTTTTGGGCACAGCTGCATTCACAGACACTGTCCTGGCCTGTACCTGCTGCTGCAGTTACTCTCTCATGTTTCTTCTTTTTTACCTCTGGACTCATCTTTACTTATCACAGAAACATAGAATGGTTAGGGTTGGAAGGGACCTCAAAGATCATCTAGTTCCAACCGCTCTGCCATGGGCAGGGACACCCTCCACTACACTAGGTTGCCCAAAGCCTCATCCAACCTGGTCTTGAACACTTCCAGGGATGGGGCATCCACAACTTCTCTGGGCAACCTGTTCCAGTGCCTCACCACCCACTGAGTGAAAAATTTCTTCCTTATATCCAATCTAAATCTGCCCTCTTTCAGTTTAAATCCATTACTCCTTGTCTTATCACTACACACCCTTGTAAAAAGTCCCTCTCCAGATTTCCTGTAGGCCCCCTTTAGGTACTGGAAAGCTGCAATAAGATCATCCCGGAGCCTTCTCTTCTCCAGGCTGAACAGCCCCAACTCTCTCAGCCTGTCTTCATAGCAGAGGTGCTTCAGCCCTCGGATCATCTTCGTGGCCCTCCTCTGGACTGGCTCCAGCAGCTCCATGTCCTTCTTGTGTTGGGGACTCCAGAGCTGAACACAGTATTCCAGGTGGGGTCTCACGAGAGCAGAGTAGAGGGGCAGAATCACTTCCCTTGACCCTGCTGGTCACACTTCTTTGGATGCAGCCCAAGATACGGTTGGCTTTCTGGGCTGCCAGTGCACATTGCCGTATCATGTTGAGCTTCTCATCCACCAGCACTCCCAAGTCCTTTTCCTCAGGGCTGCTCTCAATGCACTCTCCACCCAGCCTGTACTTGTGCATGGGATTGCCCCAACCCACGTGCAGGACCTTGCACTGCTACCCTATTGTAGAAGGCCACCAAATTTGCCAGGCGCAATTTGCTCTTAGTGAAGCCATGTTGGCTTTCACCTATCACCCCCTTATTTTCCATGTGCCTTAGCATAGTTTCCAGGAGGATCTGCTCCATGATCTTGCCAGGCACAGAGGTGAGACCGACTGGCCTGGAGCACAGGCTATATTTAGGGTACAATTATTCTGATTTTTCTTCTTACAATTAGAGTGCTTTAAAAATAAGGCTCTGGACCACATGCTTCTATTCTTGCTTATCGTAGGTACCTTCTGTAAATTTTGCCCTGTTTTGTTTTGTGAGTTTTTACACTGTTCTGGAACAGTTTCCTGCATTTTAGTGTATTTTGTATCTGTGCGATGAGTATTCCATTACTTTTAATTAATGTAGAAAGTTTTAATTTAAGGGTTTCTGTAACCTTCTTCAGTAAATGCAAAGAAGAACTGCAAAAATGTGAGAAACAAACTTCTCTGTCACCTATTTGTTCCTGAAAGTGACAGTCTGGTGGCATTTGTTTAACATTTTGCACATTAGTAAAAGATAATTTTAGATTCATGTATATAGAAAATACATACATGGAGAAAATTTCAGAAATTTAAAAACGGAATAATGTATAGCCATAATTGGAAAGCTACTTGGTAAAATACAACATGCTAATAACCAATACCCTAGGCAAATGCATATGGAAAATGAATTTCCAATCCTGTAGAGGTCTTTAGTGTGCACAGTCCTAGTATGTGTAATCCAGTGAATGTTTTAGTATATGTGTATCAGTGTTTTATTTGATTTATTTGCTGTATTAGTTGACAAAAGCATGCTGAAAAAAGTTTCTAGAAAACTTTTTGCTTATTATACAGACCATAAGTGCTGGCTTCCTGGTTCAGGGCAATCCACTCTGAACATGTTCTACAAAGTTACACTGATTTTAAAATTATAATCACTTCTTCAGAAAGAATCCTATTGGGAATATGCATCACATTGTTTTACTCTAAACACATTTTTCTGGGCTTTGTATTACTTTGGGGATCAAGGAACATGTGATATTAGCCATGTGAAGAACGAGAAATAATTTCTGTATAGCTGATAAATTCATTCATATGCCATAGCTGAATTAATCTCCCCAGTCACCTGAACTGAAAAAGGCTTGTTCATTAGGCTTGCAAAGAAATCTCCCAGCACATTGCAACTCAGAGTTATTGTATAATCAGCTATATGTGTACAGTGTGTTGTTCACCAGCCCAGGCTGCGGCTCCAAGAATGCTGTTGCATCTCCCACAGCCAGGAGGAAATGGCCCACCTTTTGTAGGCAGGGTCTAAACCTTAATTAGGAAATTCAATCAATTCAACCCAACTGGGCAATCTGGGCAATAGCCACAGTTGCAATAACCATAATTCCCCCTTTTTGTTTTACCAGTTTTTGTTTTTAAAGGAAGGTGAAGGCTTTACAGTGAGCAGAGACCCAGTCCATTCATTTCAACTCCAGCACACTTCCCTCCTTTGCACTTGCAGCTTTACCTTCTTTACTGAAGGACTCTCACTCCAGCCCTGGCTCAAGCTTGGGCTACTCTAGCTCCAGCAAGGGAGTCACGGTCTTCAGGATCTCTCAGACATATCACATCACAATCACCAGTTGTTGCTCACTAGCCCAGGCTGCAGCTCCAAGGATGCCTACCTGGATTTGTGCAAAGCTTTTGACACTGTCCCACACGACATTCTTCTCTCTAAACTAGAGAGGCATGGGTTTGATGGATGGACCACTCGGTGGATAAGGAATTGACTCAATGGCCGCACTCAGAGAGTAGTGGTCAACGGCTCGATGTCCAAGTAGAGACCGGTCACGAGTGGCGTCCCTCAGGGATCCGTGTTGGGCCCGGCCCTCTTCAACATCTTTGTCGGTGACGTGGACAGTGGCATGGAGTGCACCCTCAGCAAGTTCGCCGATGACACCAAGCTGTGTGGTGCTGTCGACACGCTGGAAGGGAGGGATGCCATCCAGAGGGACCTCGACAGGCTGGAGAGGTGGGCCTGTGCCAACCTCATGAAGTTCAACCAGGCCAAGTGCAAGGTCCTACATCTGGGTCGTGGCAATCCCAGGCACAAATACAGACTGGGCGGAGAATGGATCGAGAGCAGCCCTGAGGAGAAGGACTTGGGAGTACTGGTGGACGAGAAGCTCAATATGAGCCAGCAATGTGCTCTTGCGGCCCAGAAGGCCAACCGCATCCTGGGCTGCATCAAGAGGCGCGTGGCCAGCAGGTCGAGGGAGGTGATTCTCCCCCTCTACTCTGCCCTTGTGAGACCTCACTTGGAGTATTGCGTCCAGTTCTGGAGTCCCCAACATAAGAAGGACATGGAGCTACTGGAACGAGTCCAGAGGAGGGCCACGAAGATGATAAGAGGGCTGGAGCACCTTTCCTATGAGGACAGGCTGAAAGAGTTGGGGCTGTTCAGCCTGGAGAAGAAGAGGCTCCGGGATGACCTTATAGCGGTCTTCCAGTACCTCAAGGGGGCCTACAAGAAAGATGGGGAGAGGCTGTTCAGGAGGGCCTGTTGTGATAGGACAAGGGATAATGGTTTTTAAATAGAGGGAGGTAGATTCAGATTGGATATTAGGAAAAAATTTTTTACCATGAGAGTTGTAGTACACTGGAACAGGTTGCCCAGAGAGGTTGTGGATGCTCCATCCCTGGAGATGTTCAAGGCCAGGTTGGACGAGGCCCTGAGCAACCTGATCTAGTTGGAGATATCCCTGTTCCTTGCAGGGGGGCTGGACTAGATGACCTTTGAAGGTCCCTTCCAGCCCTAACCATTCTATGATTCTATGATTCTATGATTACATCTCCCACAGCCAGGAGGAAATGGCCCACCTTTTGTAGGCAGGGTCTAAACCTTAATTAGGAAATTCAATCAATTCAACCCAGCTGGGCAATCTGGGCAATAGCCACAGTTGCAATAGCCATACGGTGTTCTATGTTGGACTATTGATTGCACTGTGTGGGACATCTCTGTTTTCTGATGGGTTCATGTGATTAAATTTAATACTTCAAAGCACTTCTATCAGGCCTAAAGTTTTAAGCTCAAAGTTATTGTTTATGGAAATGTTATCAATCAAATGGAAAGATGTGCTGTTATCTGTCTAGAATGTCCCACTCTGCAAGTCTTCCTTCTAAGGGGAAGGTAGATGGGGATGCAAGTTCTAGAACAAAAAACGTTCAGAGGAAGCTCTGGTATCACAGATGTTAAAAGGTGTGGTTTTCAGCTTGAACTTTTTTATTGTGGTTGGTGGTGTTTTGTTGTTTCTTTTATTTTGTTGGAGTTTTTTTAATTGATAATGTGGGTTAGTTTCATCATCTTCATTTTTGCAACAGTGGACAAAAGTGACCAAGGCAATGTGCACAACTTGAGCACGTTGATGAGCAAAACAGTGGAAATTATCACATTGAATAAACAAATTCAAGCCTTATTTTAGTAGTGAATTTGTTTAAAGTGTAGTTAATTTTTGCAAATTTAAAAGCTTGGAAAAACATGATTGAGGAAATCCAGTGTGATTTCTGTAAATTATTACTGTGGTCCTTTCAGACTACATGATATTTCAGTACAACAAGGACAACTGGTTGATCTTACATCCTTCAGATTTGAAAAGGAAATTTTATAATTAGAGGAAGAGGTTGTGTTACCTGCCAGGTGTACAGTGTGCTATGGAATGCATAAACAAGAATTTACATTAGCGATCAGTTTTCAGCTCAGTAGACAATTAACAATGAGTGGTGCAAAATGGCAACACATACTGAGAGGGGACATGGACTACTCCTTCTTGTTACACATTTGAAATTTTTCTACCGAGTAAGGACACATAGGTGTTATTTTGTTCTGTTCACATAAAATGTTTGTTCAATGTATATTGTCATGTCCAAAAAGAAAAAAAAAAGTGGTATTGTGAGCGGTCTGGAGAATATTCCCACAAGCATTAGAATGCATTTAAATAAAGCAATGTTATGCCTTCAGTTTGAGTAGTTTGTGTAGTCTGGTTACTTCACCTTGGAAAAAAATATTGCGGAACAGAAAAGGTCCAGAAAAGGCCACTGAAAATGATTGGAGGCATGAAAATTATTTCATGCGAATAGAGATTAAAAGGATTAGTATTGAGAGTGGAGAAAAAAGAGGTGACATGGCAAGTGGTATATAAAATAATGAATAGTATAGAGAAGTAAAATTTGAAAATCTGTTTACTTTTTCTGATAAAACCAGGGAGCAAGGAGATAGTCATCACATTAAAAACAAACAAACAAACAAAAAAAAAAAAAAAAGGACAAAAAAGAATCAGTGCATTTAAATGCAGGGTGTGTATGTGACAAAACTTATTGGCTTTGTATGTTACTGGCTGGGAGAGAAAATCAAGGTATGTGGAGTAAATATTGAAATGAATAGCTAGCAGTCCTCTAAGTTACATAATATCTAGGAAAAAAAATCACAATGTATGTGATGTATAATGTTCAAAAGAGAATACCACCCTTGAACTGTCTTTGTGCTTCCTATCTTTGAGTTACATTTCTTTTAGCTTTTTTCTATCCTGTCTGTCTTTGCTGAGGTAAAAAGTATTTCCACTATAGCAAGAGCACATTTATTAGAAGTTTTTAAAGGGATGATAACATTAGTAGTAAATTAATTGTAAATTCTACAAAGCTCAGTTGATCTCTTGGTTGCTATAGTTTTGTCCTTAGCTGCTTGCCATACAGTACTTCTGACTGTAAAGTAAGCAGCTCCAAGCTTTATTAACCCTTTACAAACATAATGATAACAATCTTAATAAAGAAGCTGAAACCCTATGTAAAGCAGACAGAGAAATTCTTTGAATTTTAATACTATTATTAATAAAAGTAAAGGGATTTGATATTTTAGATAGGGATGCATTTTAGTCTCAGCTTTGCACATGCTGCGTATAAATAGCTGCATAGGAAATAATTGGCATTGCATTGCTTTGTATTTTATTTTCATATCATTAAAATGATTAAACCAGAAAAATTGTTGAATAATAGAAACAGGCTTTTAAAATTTGGCTGGATCATGTGTATTTATTTCCTGTGTTTCATGAAGAAAAAGTTTTCTAACTTTTTGTCTGCTTTTTAATTAATTTCTAACTTTTTTGTTCCTTTTTTTGATTCATTATGTTCAAGTATTTTTCCTCTCGTAGTTGCTATTCCTTTCTCATAACTGAATGTCTTTCCTTTATACTGGCTTCTTAAATCCTTTTGCATTGCCTTTTGCCATTCTTTCTTTAATCTTTTTCCTTCTGTTTAATTTTTAAATCCTTTGCCCTTTATCTTTTTTCAGTCTTTTTAGCTGCTCTCCTCTCCTTTGATTCTCTCTTAAACATTACTGCTTCTTAACATTGTGTTCTTTCATTGATTTTTTTTGTTTTTGTTTTTGTCCCTTTAATTTTTTTTTTTTTTTAAGTTCTTCTTTGGTATGCCATCACACAAGGAAAAATTGATACAAATGTTACCAGAGGAATTAGAAACAAATAAACACAGGAAAGATTCAGGTACATCCAAGGGATGGATGAAACATTTCTCTGTTTACTGAAAAGAAAAACCCTATTTACTTTTTAGTGAACATTGAAACATTTTACCTGAGTCTTTTTTCCCTGATACCACATCCTGTGTTTCAAACTGAAAGCAATTATTGTTTCAGTATTTCATGGTACTGTGCTAGTAGATTTGTTTTTTTCTTTCTCCATCCTGACAGATGCCTTTCATGCGTAGAAGTCTCCACAAACTCCATCTCGTGCTTTATAATTCTTCTTTGATTCTGATTTTTTTTTGAATGCATTATTTAGAAAACAGCAGATCTTTCTGTAGTCTTTTATGGACTTTTTTTAAATTGATTACTTTGGAGAAAAAAGATTAAATAACTGAATACAAGCATTCACTTAAATTTGTTTAAAAGGCTAATGTAGACATAGTTCAGAGTAGCCAGTAAATAAATAAATAAGTTATTTACTGTTAGTTAGCAGTTACTTAACTTCTGCATTTTTAAAAAGGACACTTTTCATTTGATGTAAACAACAGTGGTCTTCCTTAGGGCTGATACAAACTTTATTTTTTTAAATTAAATGTTTAATTTTTATTTTACTCTCAATTGCCTGTAACATGAATGAGAATGAAACTTGTACGTAGACACATTATGAGAATGCGGGGAAACTAAATACCACAGAATATATTATTTTGCAGTTTAAATATATTTTTTTGCAATATTCTCCTATGCAGGTTTTTGGATAGGTTGGTACATTGAAGTGGTAGTCTTAGAATTGCGTAAGTTTCTGAATAAAATTTTGGGGTTACTGTAAGACTTGAACAGGAGAAGTCTGCCAAAGAGAAGGTTTAACTACTATTTCCATATTTCCCCAACGTACTAAATTTGTACACCCAAGAGCAAGACTCACTGAGCCACTCTGCAAATCTGTGAGGAGTTGGGCAATGGGAAGGAATTTAAATACTGGTGTAAAAGATATCGGGATTTTACCATAAACTTGTAAAAGCCACCAAGAACAAGAAACCAGCTCTGCATCACAGAAATTTCTATGCAAATGCATTCGGGGGTCTTCTCTATCTTCAATAATATACTGCCAATTGGAAAATAAATTCTTCTTTCAAGAAAGAAAATTGAAAGTTTCAAATAAAAAAACAGTCAAACATTTTATGGAAATATTGAACTTTCAGTACTCTTGCACTGAAAGCATGGCTGAGAGGCCCATGGGATAGTTAACTCCCTGGGACTGGCATCAGTGTCTACGTATTCTCCCTAAGTATTGAACTATATGTAGGATATCTTCATCTGACAGTGGAGTGTGTTGCTGACATTTCTGAAGTGCTGCTGAACGAACAGAGCTATTGGTTTGGCGTGGTGTGGTGTCTGTGTACAGTGGCATGTGTGCATGGTGCTCTGCTTCCAGCCTCCCCTCCGCGGGAGAGAACCCCACTGAGCGCCCCTCTGGCAGTGGTGTGTGTGTCCTCATGCACAGAGTTTTTGCCCAGCCTAAATGACATTTGACTCAAGTCCACTAGCAGGAGCAGGGATCCAAGGATGACTGGTTTGATATGAGAATATTTCTGCACCTGATACTGTGTCATCCTGGATGACTTTAAAACGTTACAAGAAATAATGAAGAAAGAAGCAGAGATGCTAAAGGTCTGCACATGTAAGTTTCTGAAACTCTTCAGCTACATTTAGATTTTTTTCCTGTCCAGGTTGTGACCACTACAACCATTTTTCCAGTTGGTGAGAACACCAAAGAATCAGCAAAGATGTTGCGGCAGACGCTGCACTTATCGCTGCTTTTTCAGTGGAAAATAGTGAAAACTTATTTTACTTGGTGTAGAGGAATATAGTGTTTGTTGCTGACTTGTTAGCCAGAATTTTTTCTCTGGAGAATGGTCAACCAATCTAAAATATCTTGAGAGGGAGTTTAAGACTTCACATAACAGGTTACTAAGCAACAAAACAATGCTTTTGTTTTGCTTTAAACCTGCTAATATTTTTAAGAAAACAAAAAGCAGTCATGATGGCTGTAAGCAAAGGCTTTTTTTTTTTGAGCAAAATTTCAAGTGCAAATAACTTAAAAAGCAGTCAGTACTGCCTGGTGATATGTACTAACTGACAGATTGAGGCACTCTGTATTGCCAACATTCAGACACTTGAAAAAGGCAACGTATAGGCAGGAGAGAAGAATTTACCGTTCATCAGGAGTAGGCGTTTCAGCAAGCAGAGGTGTGCCATCTCCCCTGTACTACGCTACTGTGGGCTGTGGCTCAGTAGTTTGGAGTGTTGGTTCCACCAGTCCAACAGAATCAAATGCCAGCACTGCTTATTTTATGTTCTTAGTCTGAGTAACAGAAGCAAATCACCATGAAAACTTCATGGCATAAAAGAGAAAAACATCGAAACAACCAGCGTTTACTATTTGAATGCTGTCTCAGCTATGCATAAGGTTTTTTCCTGAAGATGTTTTTCCTTTGCAGTGTTCCTATCCCATATGAAGAAAACATATCCTAGATGTTAAGAGAATAGATTTCAATAGCAGAGGAGAACAGAGGCCGAATTGTCACATACAAACCAACATTGGCCTTTTTGTGCCAATGGAGAGAAGAGAAAATGTTCGCTTTCTGCTCTGGAGTTGGATATGGAGGGAGAGGAGCAGGGAGGATGGAAAGAGCACCTGTGCTATGCAAAGCTAAAGGAGCCTGCCCTGCTCTGTGTTGGAAAAAGTCCCTGCTTGTATGCTTTCCTTTAATATTATCTGCATTTGAGTACAAAGTATGCTGGTCGCTGAGTCAAAATGTGTCAGAAAGCCTGTAGTCCACATGCGAAACTGGACACTACATTTGATATCGTGAAAGGTTTAGGAAGAGTTGTCTTTTATATACGTTTGTACTTTTAATATATCAGGTGTTTATGATGGAAGTTCTTAGATATTGAGGATGTTTTTTGTTCTAGCTTGTATGTATGTGTTCCACAGAGGCATAGAACTTGTACTTTGTTTCACATGCCACTTACAAATGATACTGCATAAAGCGCTAGTTGGTTTGCTACTGCATTTTCATGTGGTTACTTTATTCAAGTGTATTTGTTATTACTGATTATTTGGTGAGGAAAGAAAATATTTCTTGTCTCTAACCAGTCGAACAGATATTTCTTTTTCTGAAGTGAGTTGTTTCTCAGTTGAGCAGTAGTCTATTTGGATTTAATGAGTTTATTCTTATTTTCAGACTTGGAGGTTGATGGGATATCTTTTCACAGATTTCAAGTACAACAGTTGTGGGGTTTTTTTCTGCAAGCAGCACTGTAGCACTGACTCTTAAAGAATTTAATTCTCCATTCTGAAACTATTCTAAATTGAAAGAAAACCGAGAGATGACTGAAAAATTGTAGATTTGTTTATGATTTGAGTTCTTTCAATGGAGTCTCATATACATGTTTGTGTGTGTGTAGTATGCAATTGTTGATCGCTGAACTGTTTTCAGACTGTGCGGTAGGGGATTCTGAGAGCAGTGAAGAACCAAGAATGATATTATGTGAGAGAGAAGAAAAAAATTCAGACAATTTTGGTACATGCTTGTCTTTGGGGCATAGGCCAGACTTTCCTTGGGCCCCTTGCAGTTTTATTTTGTTCTACTGAAAAAGATCACTCCACAGAATTCTGCATAAAAACTAGTTTTTAAAATGTGTTTCTCCGATCAGATGTTACAATCTAAATTGGTTCAAATTGATCATACACTACTTCTAAAGATGGAAATGGATATCTATTTCGACTGGGCATTGATGGCATGAGTTCAGGACTCGCAGATCACTGTGGCAGAATGAAGTGACAGGGTGGGTATGTAAGTTGGTAATACTCCCTGGTGATAATTTATTAATATCCTTTTACTTCATCTGATTTTTTCTCACCCTGTTTAATATGGTAAACATATGTAATTCACTTCTCCACATGAATAGAATTTTATCTTGCAGCATAAAATCCTGTCATTGCTTTTTCAAAAGCACTTAGAAAATATTAAGTAATCATGAGGGTTATTGCTAATTGCATTGGCTTTAATTTGTCACTTTAAATGTTCTAATTATTTCTTCATGAGGTTATCAGCAAACTTTTAAATAGGACCTCACTGCAAATTAGGCCCTTGGGCCAGGTTATTTATTTTGACCCAAACTTCAATTGAATATTATGATTAAAAATAACCGAAGAATAAATACATTTTAATAATGGTCTTTAAAACTGCAAAAGTTAAAATCTAAGCAAAATTTAAGAGCAACAATCAACAATCACATCTTGTTATATTAATGAAAGTCCTGTCAGATCTTCTGGAAGCAGTGGATGCTACAGCTACATACATACAGTAATTTGAATATTGAGAAATAGCCTTTCCCAAGCACTTTTTGAAAAGTTTATGCTAAGTGTGTTGTATGAAATTACATGACCTTACTTCAAGTACTTAAAGACTGAGCAGAGTTTGTCTGAAGTTCAGTTTGTTCAGTGAAAATATTTCAGAGGGGCAGGAGAATTGGAAACAGTTACAAAATATTTCTGTTCTTGGTTTGGTTTGGCAGGCCTTTCTCTCTTCAGCATACCAGGGTGAGCTTGGGTTACCCAGCAGCTTGTGACAAAAAGCTACTTGTTATTTATAGTAAAAATGATCATTGTAAAATACATCAGTCTGCATCAGATACTACTCAGATTAGAAGAACTTCCAATTTTTAATATGTTCAGCATGCTGTAAATATGACAAAAACATGTGTTAAAACCAATAGAACATGGATTCAGTCATGATCAGTGGCTTCTCTGAACATCCCAACATGACAGACTGTCACGGTCAACCCCGCCAGCAACTGAACACCACAAAGCTGCTTGCTCACCCTGCACCAGTGTCGGGGAATGGGGAAGAGAATTAAAGGGGAAAAGGGAAGAAGACTGGTGGGTTGAGACAAGAACAATTTAACAATAATATTAATATTACTAATAAGAATTAAAAGTAATAATGATAAAATAATAATAATATATGAATTTATATATAATTATAACAATATATTCAAACAAGTGGTGCGCAGTGTAATTGCTCACCATTCAATGACCAAACCTCTCTTGTCCCGGCAAGTGATCCTGAAACAGATAAGTTTTGACACTGCAATCCTGGAAGAGTGAGAACCCAAAAAGAGAGAGCGAGCTAGAACTCTGAGAGTCCGAGAGAGCCCTCAGAAGAGAATTCCAAACTTCCCAGCCAACCCTCATCTATATACTGGACATGACGTTGCATGATATGGAATATTCCATTGGCCAATTTGGCCCTCAATCCTAAGTCTGAGTTCAAATCATGCATTAGGAGTCGTGGACCCTTTGTCCCAGCCATGCTACTCCTCAGCCTGTTGTTCTCCTGCACACTGACAAAACACACGGGAAGCTGAAAGGTTCTTGTCTCTGCACCAGCTATGAACATCAGTGCACTATCGACATTTTTCTCATAACAAATCTCATAGTACATCCAAAACACAGAGCTCTTCTAGCTACTAAAAAGAAAACATAACTCTATCCCAGCCAAAACCAGGACATCTGTTAAAAACTTTGCAATCCAAAAAGCTGTGGCTGGTGCCTTCTGAATTCCTTTCATAAGTGGCACCACTTCAATGGGCTTTTGCCCCCCTGTAGTAGTTACAGTGCCCAGTTCCTGATGTTCACTTCTCACAGTCCTGGCTCTTCTTGATTTGCGAGCAGAAAGGCCATATGGATGTAGGTGGCTTGTAGTCCTCATCCATGGTTACAAATACTGTGCTCTGCTCAGATTCCCCTACAAGGCATGAGTGCTGCTCATGGAAGTGAAGTCCATGACTCGTGGGCATTTATCCACCTTTCTTGAAATATGGAAGTTCTTGTAAAGGGGAGACAGTTTGACATATAGGTGTTGTTAAGAAACATACTTTCTCAACTGTTCTATATGCTGTTTATAAGCTGTATAAATGTACATAGACATGTTTCTCTAATCACAGAATCATAGAATCATAGAATGGTTAGGGTTGGAAAGGACCTTAAAGATCATCTAGTTCCAAACCCCCTGCCATGGGCAGGGACACCCTCCACTACACCAGGTTGCCCAAAGCCTCATCCAACCTGGCCTTGAACACTTCCAGGGATGGGGCATCCACAGCTTCTCTGGGCAACCTGTTCCAGTGCCTCACCACCCTCAATGTAAAAAATTTCTTCCTTATATCTAATCTAAATCTCCCCTCTTTCAGTTTTAATCCATTGCCCCTTTTCCTAATTTGTAGACACAGATAAAAGCCTGTGATTCTTATGACTCGTTTTTTAAATTTGGGTTCTAAATTGAGCAAGTAGTTTCTGTGTAATTTCTCAAGCATGCTGGCAAAGACGATGTACTATAAATCCCATCTGATGCTGTTGTATTAAGTTAAAAATCATCCTCTGATCCTGTAGTCCGTCCCACAGGCCAGATTTGAAGGATTGCTGTGGAAGGATTGACTTCAAATAAGAATTATGCTATGTCTGTTGCCACAACTTTGCCTTATTTGCTTGCTTGCTTAAGTAAATGAACTGTTAACCTGGAATCCTCACTTTTTGTCATACCCACTTGTGTTGCGGCACGTGCACTTTATTCATGTGTAGAAATCTGACTTTTAAAATCACTTCTGACTCTCGTAAGATTAGTTTTATTAGAACAGATCCAATTTACTAAGTAGTCAGCTCAGTGACTCCTGTGTGGTTTCACTTCTTAGCACAATCCACTGAAAATGGTTTGTGTCAGTGCTGGGTTTCTGAGGGAAGGATAGTTCATGCTTTCTTTGCTCTTTGCACCACCTCTTTGGCAATGCATGGGGTAGGGACTGAGAAATGCTGCCCTGTCAGATTATCTTGCTAACATCTGTCTTATGTTTCTGTCCCACACATTTTTCATCTGTAGCTTTTTACTTGCTTTGAAGTCATTAATAAAAAATACGGCATTTAATTTGCCCTTCTTATTCCTTGTTGAAGAATGTTATTAGAGTTCTACTGTAATCAGAGGATTTTATAGCAAATTTGAGAGGGAAAACTTGGTCAACAGTTTGAAAAATTTGGTAATTCCTGACACAGACTCTCATGTTCTATGTTCCCTCAAAGCTCCTCCTAAAAGCTTTTCGCTTTCAGATTTGCTCAAAGCTATAGGGAGGCCACCTGTAAGAGTAGTTATGGCTATTACAATAGTTTCCTGTGTAGAGACCTTAGCTTGAAACTATTTATTGATCAGCTTGTCCTTTCTGCAGTTTGTCAAGAGCAACTCAAAGCAAAATGTCAAACTCTTACAATTTCATCGGTATATTCACATAACAGTAATCTACCATTAATTTACGCAGTTGTTACCCCTTTTAGCAGGGAAGCTAAGGTGTGAACTGACTTAGCCAGCCGTAATGAGACAAATTGGCAGTGCAGTTAGAGCAGCTCCCATTGCCTCAGCCCTGCTACACTGCTCTGTGGGTAAGGAATGGTTTCCTTACTCTGCAAACTTTCACATGGACTAAGCTCATTTCAGCAATAAAAAGATTCTTTCCATCTCCTGTGAACACTGTGTACCCCATCTTATCTGAGTCACTGGGAATTGCATTGCACTCTGAAGGTGGGTTATTAGTACAATATCTGAGGTGTAACTTGTGAAGTATTTTCGTTTGGTAATCTTCATATTTTGAAAAGAAAGGAGAGTTGGGTTACTAAATAGAGTTTTTTAAAGATTACAAAACCCCTATCGCTTCTTCATATAATAAAATCAGTCATTGGTTAAAATATTGCAGATGAATTAAGTTTTGCGAGTTTTCCCTGCAAATCTTTTTTTATTAAATGTTTTTAAGGGTAGACAGAAGGAGTAAATAGCATCTTATTTATGATTGTACGAATTCTAAATTTGAAATATTTATATTCCAAGTTGGCAGCTAAACTAATTTTCTTTGTCATGGCATCTTTAGGATCCTACAGTTGTGCCATAACATTAACTTTAGTGATTTCTTTTTCTTCTATGTCTTCTGGCTCAACTGGCTCACTACACATTAAAGCATTTTGCAGTAATTCCACAGATAATGTGTAAGTTGTGTATTGTTTGAATATAGATTCAGTTATGATGCTTATACAATTTACATGAGTATCGTGTCTACCGTGTGCAGCAACAACTAGTGCTAGCAGCTAGGTGTGAACCTCTTTTATCTTCTCTCTTCCTAGTAAGTCCATCTTATTCATATTTTTCATGGTGCAGTCACATGGATGCAAGAGAAAAACTGAAGAGGATTGTGATTTTTGTATGATTTCTATAATCCTTAAATTTTATTTTAGGAAGGAATGAGTGACTCAACCTAAAAATCATGAGAAGCTGGAGAAGGTATATACATGCAATAAGAACCTCTTCAGTGAATTCCTTTACCCAGCTCTGTACAATAACAGTTGTCTGCATGGGTTATCTCTTGCTATCGGTTATGGAACGACAAAAGTGTTTCTGATATTTTGAATTTGTTTTTTTATTAAGTCAAGTGGTAGTGGATTCCAGCCCGGCTTCTCCCTTTGTTTTTTTTTTCTGTATGTATGTAAATATGTATATGCATGCATGATAGCAAGTTTGGTGGGGGACAGCAACAATAGAGGACAGCATTATAACTCAAAACGATGATAGAAATTGGAAATACAATCTGAATTGAAAGAATGCTATGCTTAGCATTAGTCAAGACTAATCCACTGAAGAAATACAGAGTGGGAAATCATTATCTAGATAGGATATCTAGATATTTTAGGATTGAAGGTGATCCCAACCAAAGATGATACACTGATGCGATACTGTTGTAAAATATGCAAACATTGGATAATGAAAATGAAGTACGTTATAGAAGATTTATGAAACTATCTTTCAGTACTGTCCAGATTTTCTATGGATTAGTATATTCAGTTCTGGGCACTTCAGAAAAGATATGGATGAACTAAAGAGTCTGTAGGAGAGTAACGACAGTTATAGTAAGTTTAGAAAATTTGATAGCTTGCAGAAGAGAAGAATGAGAGAGGCAAGATAAATCTTCAAATGCATTAGCTACTGCAAGGTTGTTCACCTTACTACAGGTGGATAGAACAAGAAGTAATGGATTTAAATTACAGCAAAATAGGTTAAAGCTAGACATTAGGAGTACTTTGGAGTGGGAGGATAGCAAAATGTTGGAATAGATGCTCTAGTGAGACCGTGGGCTCTTCATAACGGCAAACCTTTAAAAACTCACTGGCACAGGTGGCCGATCCTCTTCGGAAATAGCACAAGTGAACTAGGTGACTTCCTGCGGTCTCTTTCAGCCTTATGGTTCTCTGTCAGTAATTACGAACTGTTCTTACCCACTTGAGTGGAGGTGCACTGGTCAGCCTCTCCTGTGCACAGTATGTTTTAAGCCTTTTAATGCCGTCGGCCTTGTGATGGGCCAATTCCTCCATAAGAAATATCTAAGTGGTACGAAATCCAATGACACAGTTGAACACTCCACTGTGAATCCTTAGCAAACCAAGTGCTATCTAGGGTAATAGCTGCAGGGGTAATTTCCATATTTTGGTATATGATGAATGCTTTGTGCGAGGACTTGATTCATGAGATGAGGCTAAAACTAATTTCCCTGAATTGGTCTGGAAAGGTCTTAAACATTGAGGAGCCCAGCTCCACTCTGTGGGTAGCAGGAAATCCGTCTTTTTCCATCACTTGGTCCAGAAGACAGATGACATAAGAAGGCAGCTTTGGGAAAATGTCATGTCTTAAGTAGTCATCACCAGCAATTTTACCTGTACTATGCTCAGGTTATGGCATTGAGTCTAGTGCCAATAATTCTGTTGGATAGCAAATGGAACAACTCCAGACTCCAATGTGCAAAATTATACTCTATGCAAATTTAATCATAAAACAGAAAATAAAAACTGAAGGAGCAGAAATAATCATCTGCTGATACTGATGTTTAGTGCAGCATTTGAGACTAGAGGAGAATCACCACCACCATCAGTGTTAAAGCTGCTGATCCACTGGCCATGATTCAGCTCCTTGCACACAATGGAGTTGTATTTGGATGATGTCTAATGTTTCTTTATCTACATTTGTGAGTACTGCTTTACTGTGTCATGGGAAAACTGCTAGTAGTCTCAATGGATTTATTCATGTTGAGTTCTTAGTGCAGTTCTAGCCTCTGACATGTCATGTTACTGGTTTTGTGTGATTTACTTGTATTTTAATACCTTCATAGTCACTTTGAGATAATCCTCTATTCGTTCTTCTCTTACCTCATTGACTTCTTCAATACCTTTTTCAGTGTATCTGCTTTCTCTCTTTCATACTTCATCCTGGAATTTGCCAAGACTGAGTCCTTGGACTTCTGGTTTTTTATTTAATTATTTTTCATTTTATTCTCTGTTTCCAGGTGAGTTAACTTCTTGCATAGCTTTTACTGTTATGGCTATACAAGTGACTTGTTAATCTGTATTTCCACCAATGTTATTGCTCCTTCCATCTAATCCTGTGTCTCAAGCTGGCTCTCTGACATGATGTCTTTTAATTATCTTATCATTTTAAAACAGAACTCTATCCACTTCTCTCCTTTTCTATCAAAAATGACAAGAACATTATCCTTCTTGTCACTCAGATTCAGTGACTCAGGGTTATTTTTTGCTCTCTCCTCATTCTTCATACATCCTGACCAACACCAGCCTTTGCACCTTCTTTTTTTTAGTATCGTTGAGATCCATTTTTTTTTTCAATCCTCCTGTTAACTTTCTTATTCAGACCTTCTTGCCCCGTCCTAACTTTGGCAGTTTCATTTGTTCTTTCTTTTTTTTTTTTTTGTTGCTGTGCAAATCAAATGTTGCATCCCTTAAAGCAAAATGTAGTCAGTGAATTACTTCTTTTAGTCTGCTTATATTTTCATATCCTTTCTTATTTTATATTCTTCTCAAGGCCTCTTGACTCAAATTTAAGCTACTCGCAAAACTTTACTTGGGTGCTTTCCAAATGTGGTGCGCAGTAATAGATTGTGAGGGAGTGGAAAATGTTGGTGAAACTCAATGAAATATCAGTGCTACACTGATTTTCTTTGAGAAGATTTGCTTGTTAGGTCCAAAAACTCAGGAAACAGATCTTTGAACTTTGTTATTTGTGTTGTTTTTTTTTTTCTATCAAGTTTTATGTCATGCCTGTTCATTCTGCTTTGCCGGTACTTCCAGACTTGTCCACATATTTGGAGATAATTTCTTTCACAGGTATATTTTGTTTTCCGCAGCTTTGCACCCATGAGAGAACCTCATGAGCTCATCAAAAAAGCTTCTGCTGTGTTTGCTTATGCATCCTTCTCATAAGCCTACTTCTGCCTTTTTGCATGCATTAATAAAAAGTTTCCTTATACAGAATTTGCATCTATTGTCTTCTTCACATTTCTGTAGCAGTTCTGTAGTGGTTTGTTATTAGATTATAGGCTTATTTAGACACAAATTATCCTTCAAAGCATCTGAAAAGCATCCTGCAATAGTGAGGCTGAAGTACACAAAACTGAAATGGTGGATGATCTACTTGAGGATATGGTTTAATGGGGATTAGGGATGGTTGGACTCGATGATCTATAAGGTCTTTTCCAACCTAGAAATCTATGAATCTATGAATCTATGAAATAAATTCATTTGGCAAGGTAGCAGTCGTCTTTTCTGCATTCTGAGTCTTCGTTCTTGCATTCTAGCTTCCATCAAGGCATGATTTTTTTCTGTTGAAAGGCAAAATATACAGCCTGCCTGTGAGGCCACTATTAATTCCACACTATCTCTCTTTTATAGTGCAGCTGGCACCCTACCCTCGGGAGAACAAGCTCATCACTTCTACCACATGCTTGTTCTCTACCAGTTCAGGCAGCAGGAATCCTAAGTTAGCTATCAAATATTGGTCTTGCCCATGGCAGCTCAGAGCATTCGACAATGCCTCTGGGCCAGCTGAAAATAATTTCTAGCACAGTTGGAGTGAAACTACAGAGGTGTAACATTCAAAGACATGCAAGTCCCGAGGAGGGTGGGATTCAGTGTTTTCTCCAGCAATAAATAAAGATTTGCAAAATCAGTGAAAAAAAAATAAAAACAGTACAGGTTTAATTAAGCTTTTTTAAATATAGCATCCCATCCTGAGTGTGAGAAGTAATGAAACTATCTGTGGTTGCAGATTAAATTATATTTCTGACTTCTCAGACATTGTATATGCTTCTGACACCAAGTTGTCTCCACTTATATTTGTTTAATATTTTTCATATGTCTGTACGTGTTCTTACCATATTGCTTTCAAACACTTCATCTGCTTACTGCAAATGCTCACAAAGGTTTCCAGACAGGTGTTTATTAAAAAAATAAAACAATTAGCTATAAGCAGGTAGAGTAAGGCATATCATTTAAAGAAGAAACTTCCTAGAAGCATAGATTATTCTGTTATTTTTACAATGTTACATCATATTTGCTTTAACCATCTGAGAGATGTTGCTTGCAGAAAAGGAATACTTTGGAGAGATTTCTTTCTCCTTAAAACAGTTAATGCTCTCCACGAGCAGTGTGTCTACCTATGCTTATACCTGCTCTTGCTGCGCTTTCCTATCCTTAAGCTTAGACGGGACTACTGAAATGGTTCCTTTGCCTTCTCAGTATAACTCGGAATGCTTTCAAAGCATGTGTTTTTTTTTTTAACTTCATAGAGTTTTGTTCGACTGAGTTTGTCATAGGCAATTCTTCTTGTTCTTTAAATTTCTTTAACGGACTAAAACTTGCTCTCTGCTTTTGTGGAATTTTGAAGAGTGGGAAAGCTGCTTTCTTTTAAGTGCGAGTCTGCTGCCATGCAATACTTTCAACTTCCCTGTCATCCTGTTACCATAAGAGTTGGTGCTGTTTTCTACATGTTGTCTATAGCATTGTTCCACAAAAAGAGAGAATCTGGCTCTCATTATGTCCCCGGTTGATGGGTAACCGTGTGGTGCTGATTGTATTGAACCTTTGTTTTGTAAGCATCCAGCAGTGAAAGACAATGGCACTGGATTTTGTATAACATTGTAATGTCAGGTGCTGTAATACAGAAGAGTGACAGTTTTGAGACTGTGGTTGGATGTGAAGGTCTCTTTCTGCTTTCTTAACACTCCCTCTTCTCCCCAGCTGAGTTGATCTTACTGGAGGACCAGAATCTGCCCAAATAGGACTTCATTCTCTCTCTCTCAGATCCTTTCGGCACACAACACTGTGCTGTGCACTGACTGAGTACCCGCTGGCCTTCGCATTTCATGGTTGTCCCATGCTGCTCCATCACTTTTCTGGGCAGAAGGAGATACCTGCAGGACTCGGTGGGGTTTGGGACTCTAGCTCTTTGCCCTTGAGCTGGCTTGAGCCAGGGGCGTGATGCAGGCGTGGGCTGAAGTGTAGAGGAAGGGACAAAGGGTCGGAGGCAGAGGGACAGAAGAACCAAGCAGCGTGGTGCTGGCTAGGGCAAGGCCTCTAAAGGCAATGCAGGGCAGTGCACAGGACTTATGAGCCAGAATCAGGCTGGATTTGCTATTCAGTGTTGTTTGATGTGTAAGGAAATAATCTAAATGAATGCATTTGGATACGTTTAGGGTCACGATACTTCTGTGTAACTAGTATATCGCCTGTTACTAACATCTCTCTGGTACAAACAGAAGGACAATCTGCTCATTTCATGGAGGTCATCCCATATTCATGAACTAAGAAGAGCTTTGGGATGTTTGCTGAGTCTAAATTTGACTGCGATTGCAGGTTAAGTGTTGAGAATTCTATCATGTGTTGGTCCATCTGGTTCTCAGTTATTTTTATGACAAGGCAATATGTGGTATTTATATATTACTATTGTTTGATAGTAGTTTTAAAGTATTTTGTCAAAATGATTATTAAATCACAGTATCTGGAAAGTGTGTTTCTCTCACATGAAGAACTGTCTTTTCTTTAAAAATTACAGATTAGGTACATTTTATGAAGTAAATCTCTTTTGACTCTATCCATGTTTTGTTTCAGTGGCACGCAGTATGCATTTTGAACCTTAGTAAATGTTATTCCTCATCCATGTAGCTTGAAATCTATCAACTGGGATCTCTTGTATTTTATTACCAGCAGTTCTTCCTTTTTTGCCTCAGTCATTCGGTGGCTTAACTTCTGCACTTTTGCAACATTCTTCAACGGGAACAAACTTACTCTAAAGAATTGCTGTTCTAGAAGTTGAAGAAGCTGAGTGTCTCAAGCCTCCATTATTTATATATTTTTGGAAGGATCTTTTGTTTAGCTACTTAAGTTTTAAGCTCTAAGTATATACAATCTCGTTACCTTTCACTCTCATTGGTCTTTTAAATTAAAATGTCACATGTTTGTCTTATCTCAAAAAAATTCGTTTCCAGAAATTCAGTCTTATTTTTTTAAAGTATCACTTCTGTCCGCCTTGTTCTTTTTTGAATATTATTTTTGATGAGTTTTTGTTTCCTTATTAGTCTCTACCTGCACACTAGAAAGTCATCCCTGCAGTCATTACTTAATTTGTTACTCTTTTATGCTGACTTTGTCCAGAAACATGAAATGTGTCTGAAGTCATTATTCATTGTAACAAACATATTCATTAAGTAAAAATGCCAACTAAGAATCTGCGAAACACTAAAAAGATTTGGATGTCTATAGAAAGGGAGAAATTTGAAGTTCCCTGCTCAAAACTTACTGAATGTACTAAAAATATCAAATAGCATATTTAGAAGGTTTTGTCTTAGAATATGTTGCTATAGGCATGCTCAGCAATGAGAAAACTTTTTGAGCTGTTTTCGTAACAAAGAAGATACAGGGAGCTAACTAGAACAGCTGTGATATAGACTCACAGTAAGATTGCAGGATTAATAACTGTAGACTGAAGTTCAGTCCCTTCTGAAATTGTGTGCGTGAGAGAGCGAATGTGTGTGTGCGAATGCTTGTGTGTGTGTGCTTAACGCTGGAAGACTTTATTTATTTATTTCATGTTCTTTTCTTTTCTGCTTTTCATATAGAAAATAAAAAAAGACCCTTTGGACTTGAAGCAAAGACCCCAAGCAGCATTCTGATTTGCCTCACTCAGAGTCCCTACTGTATTTATTTTCCTGAAGCTTTTTTCCTTCCTTTCTTTTTTTAATAAACACTTACAGAACTATATTGCTTGAAGTTGCTATCCAGCTGAAATACCTGTGAAAAGCTTACCTGCCTTGAGTACCTGTGTTCCCTTGCTCCTCTGTTCATTTCTTCTCTGCTTTTTTGTAGCATTCTATTTTCCTTTTCCTAAAATATTTTCTTTATTTCTAGAAAAACATTGTTTTGAAGGCTCTGATCAGCTTCATGTATTAGGCAGTTATAAGGAAATGTGGAGACTCAGTACAAAATAGTGGCAGAATTGTGGGCCAAGGTCACTGTGGAACACTAATACTCTTGCTAGGAACAAGAAGATGTCATCAGGAAGTCATACTCTGGAAAACTCATGAAATAGCTCATCTATGGCTCTTACCAGTTTTGATACTGTGAGAATTTGGTACTGATATGAAAAAAAAAAAAAAGACTGGACCTCCATGTGATTAAAAAGGAGATCGGATCAAAGGCAATGATACATGGAGTGTGAGATAGAAAGTCTACTGACTGCCATATAGGTCCAGTTGAAAGGTAAGTATGTGGGAGGATGAGATAGCATCTGATAGGGTTAAAGGTTTATATAAGCATAGCTTTAAAGTGTAGGTTACATGGGAAATGTTACAGGGCAGACAGGATTTAATCCTGAAAAAAAGACATCAACTATGGAGTAATTGTTCTGCATAGGAAATCTTCAGATTGCTCCTCTGCAAATATTGTCTGAATAGCTACAGGCAACTAAGACCAAACACTGCACCAATTTTTTGAAGTGGGAGTTTAAATAGATGTGGATGCATGCCCACAATTTAGACATTTTTATGATATTTTTTTTCCCCATAGTTTTTCCTGGCGATCGGTTTGGTTGTGGGTGCTTGCTGTTGTTATTGAAGTCTGTAACCTCAACCAGCTGGGCTTTACCGTGCTGAAGGCTCACACAGATTTAGGGATGTCTTTCAGTTCCCTGGCCAGGTATGGCATGGAGAGCAGGAGGAAACGGTAGAAGCTGTAATGCTATCATCTGTAATACTTAGGGAGTAATTACCGCTTTCAGTCTTATTCTGTTCTTCAAGTCTAAAAATGTGACCTCCTTGTAATACCTCAGAATACTAAAAATCACAAAATTATTAGGAAAAAAAGTAGTGAATGTCCATTTAGTCCTTTTTTTTGTTTGTTTTTTAAAATGCTTTTAGTTGTTAGTCTGTTCTCCATACATTGATACCCTTGAAAATGCTTTTATACCATTAGTCTTTCTCTCTAGCTCTATTTTCCCAGCAAGCCATACTAATACTACCTTTTGCATCCTTACCTCTTTCTTTATTCTTTTTGAAGAGAAACTGATTGTCATTCAGATGACAAATGATCTGCGCCATCTGTCAATTTTCAGTTGTATGTTTTCCTGTCTTCGTTAAGCTCAACTCCTTTTTTCTTTTAATTCCTGCAGCCTATTTTTTGCTGTATCTTTAAAGATCTCTGATTCTATCAGTCTTTAAAATCTTGATATATAATTTTGTGATAGAACCTGTATTCCTTTAGCCCTAAGAAGAGTTTGTAGCCACACTGTTGACAATAGGATTGTGCCCTACTTCCCCTCACATGTATTTTGTGGGTTACCTTTTTCAATGTTCAAAAGTAAATTTAAATATTTTAAATTAAATTTTGAAATTTTTACAGGTTATTATAATATCTTTTTGGTAGTTATTTGAAGCTAAATATTTTCTTTATATAACAATATTTTTAAATTCAATAGCTTGAACTTAAACAAAATCTTAAAAGAATCCAAGATACCTATGCACAGCTGTATTTGTGTCTATTTGTATATGTGTCTATTTAAAACCGATTGAAAAAATCTCCATACTCTTTGAAGGCCATTAAACAAATTTCCATTCTAACTTAAAGCTGTATGTCAGTGCAGTGTGCCACGATGAAGCTACACTAACAGAGTGATCAGAAGTGACAGATGTGTTGGGGAAAGCAGACATTTTTGAAGAGCTGCGTAAAGCTGTAAATATTTCATGTTACTCTTTACTAGATATTATTTGAAAAGCTGATATCTGTATTTTTAATGTATTTGATTTTAGTCCAATAGTATTTCAAAGTCTTGATTAATTGAACTGACTTTGTAGGGATGTATTGCAGGTATGTAAAGATGAAGACTATGGAGATTCAACCCTAAATTTTATAGGAGGCATTTTTAGTCAGACACTGTTTTAAGCTAGACTGATGAAAGCATTACTGGTTACCCAAACACATTTGTTTGTGTACCAGATGAGAGGTTCGTAATGCAGATGCAAAACATGTTTTAAGTGGTTTGATGCTGAATACCAGAACATCTGTTTAAGTAGCTTGGTTATCAGATGTGCATGGAAGACCTGTATTTTTAGTATTTCTGCTTTCATGCAGGTATTTGGCAGGGAGGACATATGCTCATGGAGATCCTTGAATACTGCACCAGTGTTTCAATGCGGGACTACTAAATAAAATCAGTGGTCAAACTTGGAGACAGAGTATTTGCAACCACTGGGCAAACTGTGCAAAAATAAGGGCAGTGTAGATTCTAATCTTTCAGCCTTCTTCTGTCCTGCCATTACCACTTGTTGGAATGTCTTCTAAAGGTAGCATTGATATAGTCTTTACTCATGTAAAATTTGCTCTATGTTATCATGTGCTGTTCTGGGTACACCCGTGAGCAGCACTGCTGACACTGTGTTGTGATGGCCTAGCAGAGAATATAGCAAAAGCTCATACTATCGGAGATAATAAGCAGAAGGTTTTCTGTGCTGGAAGCAGTAAACACTTTGCTTGTTATGTGAAGATCATTTTCTGTGGGCTTTTTTTTATTTTTTTTTTTTATTTTTAAATAAAGATGCCACAGGACAGAAGAGTAAAGATCAAAAGTCTTATATTAACAGAGATGTGAAGGAAGTGTTTTATTGCCTTCTGAACTTTTTAAAAGAAAACACAACTTCAGTAGTTTCTATTGCAAAGTGTCTATTTACAAGGAGAAATAGTTTATTCTTACAGCCTTATTCTAGGTGCCTACACTAGCAGGCTATTATACATAAAATCTGTGAGTAGTCCATGGAGAGAGACAGGCTCCTTCAGCAAGAACTTCAGACAACTGTAAAGTTCTGTGGCAAATATCTTCAGACTCTTTAGAAACATCTTTTTCTTTCCCTCCACTGACTGTTTAGAGGCTTCTGTTGCTTAATGCCATTGGGGACCTAAGTTGGTCTGAACTGACTCTAGATGTGTTGCAGGTACCTTAAGATTAGGATAACTGAGATTCAACACAAGATTACTAGAGCCACTTTTAGTCAGATGTAATTTTAGACTGGACTGATGATCCTCATTCGGGCTGATCAATATTGATGAATATATTTGGTGCTTTGAATATCTTGAAAAGAATTGGAAAACAGCTTTGCATATTGTGATTTCAACGTGATTTTAGCTATGCTGGGATTATTGCTTGAGAACACCAGGTATTTTTGCGAACGTGGACAATAAAATGTTTATATCAATTCATACTGTCTAGTTACAGTTATTAAGCAGGAATTTTCCACAAAAATTTATAGAAATTCTCTCTGTCTGTAGTTTGAAAACAGCAGGAAATGATGTATAGAAGTAAACTGCTATCTCCCATGCCCCAGGAAATGGAGACCTCACTGTAGTATTTTTATCAGATGCTGGGTCTTATTTAAATACAAATATTTCAGAAATGTGAACCTATAATTTCTATTTAAATTTTGTCTTAGTTCCAAAAAGATGCTGCACATGTCCATAAATATTCTGCTGAGCCATGCCTGGGCAGTATTGAACAGTGAGAGTGATTGTTACTGAAAAAAGAGCTGCTGTGCTGGGAGTCTGAGCTGTCTCTTCTAGGTTTCAGTTGCAGGTTAGACTTTCTTTCTTCTATTCATGTTCTTAGTGTGTAGATGGGCACCAAGTCTTAACGCCCAACTGAGACGGAAACCTTGTGTCTTATATACTTAGACGTCTGATCCTACTTGTGCTGCATACTGCTTTCACAATATAAGGACCAAGGAAAAATAATGTAATTATCACTATTGGAATAGCACTAGGGAGTGACTGAGTATGATTCTGGCATTTGATGTTTCAGGGTAATTTACGAAAGTTTTGAATTGTCAAAATTTTCAAATATCGATAAATACCATTAGTGTTTATGATGAACTGTTGATATATAATTATGGTAAAAGGATGACTTTAATTCAACTGTCTTTATTTAAATATGTTAAATAAAATAAAGTGAGCACCAAAATTCTAAAAAAAGCTTTAAAAAGTTATATTTTTTTTTGCCATTTTATGCCAATAAAGGATCTTGGTCTGAGATCTGACATAATCCTCCAAACACAACTGCCTTCCAGGCCGTGGTGCCCTCAGGTGCCTCGTTCTCACACCTTTTTGTGTGGTGTGTTTTTTTTTTCTTTCCTTCACTACTGTGCTCAGAGAGGTTTATTATGCCCTTTACCTAACTGCTCTCTGTATTGTGCAGACTGCATCTTAGTACTTGTACTATTTCCCTTCTATTTTCACATCCTGCAAGCTCATACTGTCTCATAAGGAGATAATTGAACTCATGTTGCACCATGTTTTGTGTGCAGCTTTTTCTAAATGCTTTGTGTGCCTCTTCTGTTGAGATAAGTCTCAATTTTCTTCCTTCCTAATGACTACATTGAGGATTTGCTCGGAGTGCAGTGACAATGCACGTGAAAGAGCTCTCAGTATCTGACTGATGACACTTCAGCAGCTAATTGCTCATAGAATTTTACTTCATGAAACGGTTTATACACCTGTTTCACTCAGTACATTACTTCGGAAATCTACATGGTGAGTGAAGCTTTGCCAAAATGCATGAGATATATTCCAGAAACCCCAAGCTTAATTGGAATTTATAAGGATCTGCTCTGAATGGTTCCTTTTTCTCCCACTGTAAACTCTACCAGTAGTAGATATTACTGACAGAATGTGTTTATGAATTTCTTAAGTTTTTACATTATTTTGCTTCATTTGTCATTCTGAAAGATAGTTTTTGCTTTCAAGGAAAATGACAGACAAAATTACCTACTAAAAAAGTCATCTGATTATTGTGAAATCCTGTGGAATTATGAAATAATGTTGCGTTCGGTTTTTAAAAGGATCTTGAGAATCACCGTGGTGAGTTATTTCATACGAGAAGAAAGGAAAGGATAAGGCAAAAATCAGTCCAACACAAGTTTAGAAAATGCCATGCATCCGAAAGACACTTTTTCTGATAATTTAAAATGGATCTCATATAATTGTAGCATTGCTTGGATATGAAAAGACATTGCAGTAACCACGCTTGTTCAATAGTGGCTTTATGTAGCTCAGTGGATACTCTAGTGTGCTACACAGTATGCTGACCTCAGGGATATAGAGATTTGTGGGCCAGCAGCATTTGGCACAGCTGCATTTTTTACTTCATCAGAGGTATTTGTGACAGGTCTTTATATTCTGATCTGATTGCTGCCACTCTTCCCACTCCCGTTAGTCTGTCATATCGTTGCTGGTTTCCACTAGAGACACGAGTTGCAGAAGTGAGAACAGACTGGAATTTGTGTGTAGTGGCAGAAATATAATAGACTTTCCTACTGTAAGGAAGAAATGGAAGAAAATGGAAGGAAATATGCAGGCAAGTGACTGGAGTAACCAACCTGTTTTCATCAGAGTCCCAGATTAAATTTTTGAGCTCTACTGACTTTTACAGTGTGTGCAGAGTGATAGTCCCAGGAATAAAACAGATCACAGAAAAAAAAAGGGAGCCTAAAATCTGGTGTAATAGTTCACCTGCTTGAAGCTTTAGTGATTTGGAAAACCTCTGTTTTGATGCCCATACTAATGATGCATCAGAACACCTAAACAACTGTTGCATGAAACATATAGTGAAACAGAATTGTTTTCTAGCACTGCAACTCTTAAATCTACCAATTTCTGCACAAATGCATCATGTCACCTCTAGAAATTTGTCTGGCTTATAGAATCATAGAATGGTTAGGGTTGGAAGGGACCGTAAAGATCATCTAGTTCCAACCCCCTGCCATGGGCAGAGAAATCCTCCACTACACCAGGTTGCCCAAAGCCTCATCCAACCTGCCTTGAACACTTCCAGGGATGGGGCATCCACAACTTCTCTGGGCAACCTGTTCCACTGCCAAAATGCATTCTCCCTGAATGCCCTGTTAGCTCCTTCCATGTCAGTCCTCTCCTTCCTCTACCACAGTAGCTTACAGATTTTGAAGTTTCTTTTCTTACTCCCCAGGTGTAGGAAGAAGTAAGTGCTTCAAAAGCGGTGATGTGGACAGACAGAGACAATGTTAATGGTAGTAACTTGAAACTTGAAAGTTCTTTCCAAACCAGTGAAAACGTGAACTATTTCAAAAATTTAAGGGAATTTGTTCTGGCACAAAAACCGTGAAGGGAGAAAACTGAAGTTTAGGAAGTGTTCAACCAATGTGCTCCTCAGTAGTGCTGTTTTGAATGCCAAATCTTTAAGTTCTACTATTGCCAGATGATGAGGCTATTTTGTAATGGACCAAAGGAAATGTCTTCATACCATTGTATTTAGTGAAAGTTGTATAAGACTTAGAGTGTAACAAAGATTGAAGTGATCTAAAATAGATGAGGTTTATTTGTGTCTCGCTTCTGCCCCACCCCCTTCCCTTCCTTCCTTTCCTTCTCTCTCTCTTTCCTTCCCTGTCTTTTTTTCATCGGCATAGAAAGACTATTGGGATAAGAGTGTTAGAAATCCTTTTGACATTTCTAGCTAGTCTAATCTAATAGACTTTGGGAGCGTCCCAAGAAAAGTTGCTAAAGACTGTCAAGTTCATCCTTGTCTCTAAACTGGAAAGACATGGTTTTGATGGATGGACCACTCAGTGGATAAGGAATTGGCTGGATGGTTGCACTCAAAGAGTTGTGGTCAATGGTTCAATGTCCACGTGGAGGCCTGTGACGAGTGGGGTCAGTACTGGGACCAGTGCTATTTAACATCTTTGTTGGAGACATGGACAGTGGGATCGAGTGCACCCTCAGCAAGTTTGCAGATGACACCAAGTTGTGTGGTGTTGTGGACACGCTGGAGGGAAGGGATGCCATCCAGAGGGACCCTGACAGACTGGAGAGGTGGGCCTGTGAGAACCTCATGAAGTTCAACAAGGCCAAGTGCAAGGTCCTGCACGTGGGTCGGGGTAATCCCAAGCACAAGTACAGGCTGGGTGGAGAATGTATTGATAGCAGTCCTGAGGAAAAGGACTTGGGAGTGCTGGTGGATAAGAAGCTCAACGTGAGCCGGCAATGTGCGCTGGCAGCCCAGAAAGCAAATTGTATCCTGGGCTGTATCAAAAGAAGTGTGGCCAGCAGGTTGAGGGAAGTGATTCTGCCCCTCTACTCTGCTCTCGTGAGACCCTACCTAGAATACTGTGTTCAGCTCTGGAGTCCCCAACACAAGAAGGACATGGAGATGCTGGAGCAAGTCCAGAGGAGGGCTACGAAGATGATCCAAGGGCTGAAGCACCTCTGCTATGAAGACAGGCTGAGAGAGTTGGGGCTGTTCAGCCTGGAGAAGAGAAGGCTCCGGGGTGATCTTATAGCAGCTTTCCAGTACCTAAAGGGGGCCTACAGGAAAGCTGGAGAGGGACTTTTTACAAGGGTGTGTAGTGATAGGACAAGGGGCAATGGCTTTAAACTGAAAGAGGGCAGATTTAGATTAGATACAAGGAAGAAATTTTTTACTCTGAGGGTTGTGATGCACTGGAACAGGTTGCCCAGAGAAGTTGTGGCTGCCCCATTCCTGGAAGTGTTCAAGGCCAGGTTGGATGAGGCTTTGGGCAACCTGGTGTAGTGGAGGATTTCTCTGCCCATGGCAGGGGAGTTGGAACTAGATGATCTTTGAGGTCCCTTCCAACCCTAAGCATTCTATGATTCTATGATTCTAAGTTCTTGAGTATCTCAATACTTTCTGGAGTAGAAAACAGACTGCTGTCTTGCCAGTGAATGCACTACATGAATTAGTGGGTCTTTTCCATGTTTATGTGCTGTAATTTGATTGACTGCTAGGCAAATAGGTGATATTTTCCTTCTCGTGGAATCACATTTCCTTCGAAAGAAACGTCTATATGTAGCATATTTCTTTTTTCACACATGTACTTTCTTATTCTTTTGTGTTGTTCTCTTTATTGGGTACTCAGAGCGATTAGGAGATGAAATAGGTTTAGTAAACATTCAATATACTTTAATAGTGCCTGTTTTTCCTTCTCTGTATGGAGCGAAGCACAAGTAATGACAAATTATCTTCATATATGAAACTTGTTATTAAACAATGTTATGTTGTTTGCCTTCATTGTAATTGTGTTACATTATCTGTCCTTTCTCTCTACATGCTAATATTCAACCTGTATTTGTGTGAATTTGTGTACTGGCCTCAGAATGTAGTACTGGAAGGGTTCTCCTCAGTCACTAAGGTTGATTTTTACTATCACAGCTGTAATACTATATTTTTCTTCGCAATTCCTTTAAAAAGTTTTATTTAAAATCATAACTGGATTTAAGTTCCGTAACCATTGCTTTATGACCAGAAATCCTGTGGCAGTTTGCATGAACCTGTGAGGTGGAAGTACATCCTGAGCCTTCACACTGGTTTCTCTAAATTCAAGAACAGTCATAGTTGGAAGTCCACTGTAATTAGGTTTTTAAAATGCTATTTTCCTCCGAAGTAAATTAAATTTAATACTAGATTCCTTTCAAATATGGATTTCGGAAATTCTGATGTGATTGCCAGTTTTTCATATAATTACATTGGTTGTCGAGTAGCTTGTCTTCTGATGTTCATATCAGGCATGCATAGTATTTGTGGATATGGCTTAATTTTACTCTTTAGTGTTTTTGAGGTTATATGGGTAAAACTAAGCAGAAGCATAGTCTGATCATGTTGCAAAGTAAGTATGCCTGCTTTTTGAGAATCCCTTTTTTTTTCTAGAGTTAAAAATGAATATAACACATTACATTTTAAATGTTCTTACTGATCCCATTATTCTTTCTGTGCATTTTACAAATAGGATGTGATGTTTTGAGTATGCTTCAGGCTTCAGTAGTTTGTATAATGTTCTATTTTCTGCAGCAAAAGCATGTCAAGGTGATCTCTGTGGGTGGTTAATATTTTCTGGAGTTTATTCTTCAACCATGAAAATATGCAAAACTGGAGAGCTTGGTGGTATGTCATATATTTAGATATAAAATATATTTTTTTTCAATTTTATCTTCATTTAAAATAACAGAAAAGAAATCAGAAGTGTAGTAGTATATACTGTTTGTTCATGGCTGAACACAGCATTTGTCACTCCTAACTTGTGTTTGTGATTATGCTGGTGAGCAATTCTTGTGATAGCTTAGATTGTAATTTTGTGAATTTGTAGTGTAAAAGTGTCATATAAATGGAATATTTTAAAGCATAATGTTCAAAATCATAGAAAATCATAGAATGTGGTGAAAGATCTCTCTCAAAATTATTGAATGTTTCTATTTTAGCAGAAGTACTTCTGATTTGTTTGACAGGCTTTAGGTGTTATTTTGCTTGTTTTCAAACATAAGTACTTTTAAAAACAATTATGGAAAGCAACAATAACATCTCTATAAAAATCAAGAAACATTGTAACAGTATTTAAACAGGGAAGAATTATTAGAAATTTGATTATTAAAGAACTGAAAGAGGCAAAAGCTGAACATAAGTAATGAATGCTTTCACTACTGTTACAGTAGTAACCAAAAAAAAAAGGATGTGAAAATGCCAAATATATCTATATAGATGAAACACATTTGATTTATAAAAAAGGAATATTGAAAAAGCTACTGAGCATTTCAATTACATGTATACTTTTTTTTTTTATTTCAAGACTAAAGCAAACATATAAGGAAATTAACTATTACTAAGAAATAATAATGTGCCTGCATGCCGATTGCCTGCTGATAGCATGTTTAATAATTGCTTCTGTCTTTCTTCTGTTTGGGTTTCCTTTAGCCTCTGTCTCTGGGAAATTGTATTTCTGCTGTTTGTATAACATACAGGAGAAGTGAGTTTTTAGTTGTAAATGGGAACTTTGAATGTTTTTCAGGTATGTCTTACTAAGGTTATCCTCTCTGACACAGTGAAAAGATCCAAAAGGTATCTGCAGCAGAGATCTTTTCATATTTCCCTTGCCATTCCTGGCAGTTTGATTTAGCTCATTAAAAGGCTGGAAAGGCCACTTGGAGTACCTCCAAGCTCAGGGTCTTTATTCTCGATGAGAAATTTGTTCTTTGGAGCTCAGGCAATTTGCAGAATCTGTGAATCACTTTGGCGCACACCTCTGGGCATCATAAGGAATATCACACTAGTGTTCTCCAGCAAGAGGCAAAGCAAAGCAAGATCTTTATCTTGTAGAAAGAGTTAATCAGGCTGTAGAAGAGCTGCAGATACATCAAAACAGAGAATATATCTGTGCTCATCTTTCTGGTCCTTATCGCTGAGAACATGGCCTCTTTAAGGACACAGTTTTCAGAATCAGAAAGAGGAAGCTAAGGACTAGTGTGATACCTTTTTTTTTTTTTGGTGAATGCTGTCTGCACAACCCTTTCACTTCTCAAGATAGCAAGACAACTACATCTTGTATCTTAGAAGAGGTTTATGTTCAGGTTTCTTGTCTCATCCCTTTCTCAAACCACAGGCGGAATGGGAAATTTGCTGTTAGCCTACCTACCCAGCAGCTCTGCTGACGTCAGTGCTAGGCGGAGGTGAGTGAGGTGCTTGTAGTCTTATGTTGCTAGTCCCAGAATGACAGTAACAGTTTGGATTCCTTACCCATATTTACCTGTCACAGATCCCTCACCTCTTACTACTACTCTTCGATCTGCAGTGAGGAGAAGTCACTGTAACGACATAGTTAATGCCACAGGAGTCCACAAAAAAAAGATCCCGTGTGAAACAGCTTAAGCTTTTGGTTCTACAGGGAATGAGCTTTCCGGATTCCCTGTTCTTGCAGTAAGGTACTGCATTCCCGAGGTGAGGCAGGGTGATCTGTGTCTGCTTGGAGGCAGCAGCCATTTGGCTCATCATGTTCCATTCAAAGGGTTAGTTGATCTTTTGCTGTTCTTTGTGACTGAAGTTTACAAAGATATTTAAATAAGAAAAGCAAAGTTTTACTTTGATTAGTATTTTGATCTTACCAGCAAATCTTGACTTATTTTATGCAGCTGGTGCATTGATGTCCTCACATTCTGTTATCCATGATGACAGCTTTTGTTGGTAGCTGTCTCAATTTTGTGAGAAGATTGGAGGTATTTGTTACTGACAGGAGATCCATCCTCCCCTCTCCGATAGCGGTGGATTCCTCCCACTCCCCCTGTCTCATCTTGTGTCCTGTATGCAAAGGTTTCATTGAAGACTCATCCCAAATTCTGATTTATAGTTATGTGCTGCCCAGAATGCACTTGATTCACTGTAGAGTACTCTGGTGGAAAACGTGACTTCAGAAATTCTAATTATACTGGATTAGTTGCTTCTCTTTGTACTTACAGCAACTTTATTATTTCTTCTAATATACAGTAAGTTGTCTTGTTGCATCATCTCCATATATCTCTAAACTGCCTTTTGTTCAGAGATACTGCGCATAGTCCCCGAAGAAGTCTGAGGGTGATGGATATTTCAATTTATAGCAAAGTATTTCTATTATGGAGGGCATAATGGCAACTGCAGATTTTTGTCAGTATGTTATGTGATTGCTTTCTAATTGCAGAATTCTAATGACAGTCAAAAATGGAAAAATATTATGAGTCAATCTAACAGCACAACTTATTTCAGAAATTTCTGTGTGCAAACCTTTCTGATTTGTGTCAGAGGTTGTAAAATTTGGGTGCATAAACAAGTTAATAGAAACACTTTAGAATTTAATAAATGTGATAGATGCTGAAGTTATTCATGTGTATATGGCGATGCGTAGTCCAGTATTTGTAGTGGCCATCTGAAGTTTTTACATTATCTGCAGCTGGTAGGTACTTCTGTTCCATCTAAGCGGTGCTGATAAAATAAGGTGTCACAAATGGAGAGGAGAAATATGGAAACAGTAGAAAATATGTCTTCCACTTGGCTGAAATTTTTTTCAAGGAAAAATATCTTTCAAAAGACTTTGTATATCTCACTTCTATGAAAATTTTGAAACTGATAACTTTATCTAATAAATAAAACTGCAGTACTGTAGTTTCACTTCATGCAATAACCAAAATCAAAAATTCAAAGAACCTGTTGCTTTATGATTTTCTTCACATAAAACAACATGGAGGTCCACTAGGAACACTAAATTTAAACTTATGTTGGAATTAACACTTAATACCAACCAAAATCCCTCTATTTTACACTTCAATGATTGAAAGAGAAAAAGCAGAATTAGCCAGAGTAATTTTGGTCAGACCTTATTGACTTCAGCAATGAAAAGATTAAAAATATATTGCAAATATATTTTTTTTGCTTCGTGTCAGTGAACACTGTTTCAATACCTGTCTGGTACATGAGAAAATAAAGTTGAATTTATCAGCAAAATTTGTGTGGTTGCTTTGCGATTAGTGTAGAAATATTAACATGTATTTTATATGAATTAGTTGGGCTAAAGTTTTAATAGATCGTATAGAGAGTTTGGCATCAGGAAAGTGATTTATAAATTAATAATAAAAATAAGTGGATAAGATGCAAAAAGAGCAAGGGCAAATATGAAGTTCTTTGGTTGTGCCTCAGGTGAGCTTTCAAATGTAAGAATTTACCCAAGCAGATCTTCATGTTACTATAATTGTTCTTTACTGAAGTCTTGTCAAAATAATGTAAAGTCTGCCAAACGTAGCCCAGTTGTTTTATAGTTGACATGGTGAGCTTGATTCTGTCTTGCAAATCTGAGATATTCCAAGGGGGGCTGGCACATATGACACAGGAGACCTCTGCCTTTCTGAAGTGACAGCTGGAGGCCAGATGGGATTACCTTGGACACTCTGTGGGCAACTGAGTAGAGCCTGCCATTATATGCAGTTACTGAGAGGAGGGATATTTTCTATTCTTTGAAATGTAATATATTATTCTGGTTTTAATGGATGTCTTGAATCTTTAGAAAGGCTCCTACAGAGTGTTTTGAATATTATGAACTCAAGGGCCAGTTCTTGTTTGCTTGTCTCAGGCAATGAGTTTTATTACAATCAGTAGATTCAACAGAATGCTGACTCAGAGAAGCTGAAATGATCTCAGTTTTATATTTATTTATAGCATATCTACTGGAAGGCGTGCAGTGGAAATGGGATCATAGATACAACAGTATTGCATTAATCCCAGATCCATAGATAAAGGAATTTCAGAAGTGCTCAGTTCTGACTTTAAATCTGTTCTGCTGAAATCAGTGGGAATTTCACTATTGAAGGGTAGCCTAGTTACATCAGTCCTGAGCTACCCTGGAAATTGCTTCCATCTAGTAACGTTTCAGAAAGCACCTTTTATAGTATAATGTTAATGATAACTTCACATGAAATTAAATTTATTTTCTATATTTCCTTGAAAAGTTTCAATTGTTTTAAATCAAGGACAGTTTAAATTTCCTATTGGCGATACACAACACAGGGCCCTTCTGAGACTGCTGGTAGGCAGTTTTTGAAAGGGGCCTTTTTACACTACAGTTCAGGGCAGCAGGATCATATTTAAATAAATGCTTCATGACATCAGTAACCTATGACTTTAATCTCTTCTACTTTACTTTTGACACCAGCATATTGGTGCTTGTCTTTATCTGCATTTTAACATTTTCACTGTTTATTCTGTCATTATTCCCATTATTTCTTCTTCTTCTTCTTTTTCTTCCTCTTCTTCTTCTTATTCATCTATCTTTCCTTCTTTTTTCCTCTCTCCTGCTTTCATTACTTAACTCTTCAGCTGCTTGCATTTTTCATGTTATCACTACACAAGTCCCTGGATAAGGGCAGGTGGAAAAGCTACACTGCTGAGTAACATCTGAAGTGCATCTGCTGTGGTGTGACAGACCATCTGCGTGCATTAAATACCAGCTTACTTGATTTTTCTCATTTACTGTACTGGAATTATATGTTTGTCCTTGTGCTTCCATGGCTACATGTGCACCCAGAGCTATTCCAAAAGTCTACAACCCAGGACACCCAGAAGTAACACATTTGTCTGCCAGTACTCTTACTCATGATTTTGTTCTTTTCCCCCTCCGCCAGGCACGTATCCCTGCTTCCACACCTCGCTCTTACTGTCCTCTTTTACTTTTGGCACTTGACTTCTTTTACTATTTAGCGTGTTTTCATCTCAGTTTTGAACAGAGCTATTTCCCATTTCTTTTCTTAAATTTCCTTGTGAAACAAGAAAGGTCTGCTTGTTTTACTGAGAAGGTTTACTGCATTTATCAATAGCTGTTTAGTGCAATGGGATCAAGATCAATTCTGTGTAACAAAGTCTTTTTTGTAGAGAACTTTCAGCCATTGTGACAATATTTGTGTTCCCTACAGAAACAAGCCATGAGTATGACAGCTTAGATTTTGTCATTTCTGACTTATTTTAAATGAGCTAGAAATTTAAAAACCTTTATAGTTGGGATGCTATAATGTATATTGTGGTAATGTAGGAAGGACTTTTGAAGCGTGGTATATTGGGGACGATACATATCACGTTAGGAGATTTTTACATTACATTGCGGCTTTCTTAATTTCACACTTTTAGGGCTACCAGTCTTCAGAATACATGCAGTAAGTTTTCACAATGTTATAATGCAAAAACATCCTTAGTACAAAAACACCCAGTGCAGTAAATAATCTATAGTACTGTTGTGGCGAGGTAATTATTCATAGATTCATAGATTTCTAGGTTGGAAAAGACCTTAGAGATCATCGAGTCCAACCATCCTTAATCCCCATTAAACCATATCCTCAAGTAGCTCATCCACCCTATTCTTAAACACATCCAGGGATGGGGACTCAACCACTTCCCTGGGCAGCTTATTCCAGTGGCTGACAACCCTTTCAGAGAAGAAATACTTCCTAACATCCAACCTGAATCTCCCCTGACTAAGCTTATGCCCATTTCCTCTTGTTCTATCTCCCATCACTAATGTAAAGAGCCCTTCCCCTACCTCTCCACCATCTTTTCTCAAGTATTTATAGGCCATAATCAGGTCTCCCCTCAGCCTCCTCTTCTCCAGGCTAAACAGCCCCAACTCCCTCAGCCGCTCCTCATAAGTTTTATTTTCCAGCCCCTTGACCAGTTTAGTTGCCCTTCTTTGGACTCGCTCCAGGAGCTCAATATCTCTCTTAAAGCGAGGGGCCCAAAACTGGACACAATATTCCAGGTGCGGCCTCACCAGTGCCGAGTACAGGGGCAGGATCACTTCCCTGCTCCTGCTGGTCACACTATTCTTGATACATTCCAGTATCCCATTGGCCTTTTTGGCCACCTGGGCACACTGCTGGCTCATATCAAGCCGGTAGTCAACCAACACCCCCAGGTCCTTCTCCGCCAGGCAGCTCTCCAGCCACTCCTCCCCGAGCCTATAGCGATGCTTGGGGTTTTTATACCCCAAGTGAAGGACTCTGCACTTGGCCTTATTAAAGCTCATGCCATTGGCCTCAGCCCAACGATCCAGTCTGTTCAAATCCCTCTGAAGGGCCTCCCTACCCTCGAGCAGATCGACACAGCCTCCCAGCTTGGTGTCGTCCGCAAATTTACTGAGGGTACATTCAATCCCCTCATCCAGGTCATTGATAAAGATGTTAAACAGAACTGGACCCAGCACTGAGCCCTGGGGAACCCCACTGGTGACCGGCCTCCAGCCGGATTTAGCCCCATTTACCACCACTCTTTGGGCCCGGCCATCCAGCCAGTTTTTAACCCAAAGGAGGGGGTGCCTATCCAGGCCAGCACTTACCAGTTTCTCCACCAGAACACTATGAGAAACTGTATCAAAGGCTTTACTGAGGTCCAGGAAAACTACATCCACAGCCCTTCCCTCGTCAACCAGGCGGGTCACCCTGTCATAGAAGGTGATCAGGTTTGATTGGCAAGACCTGCCTTTCATAAACCCATGTTGACTGGGCCTGATCACCCGGTTAACCTGTATGTGCTCATTAATAGCACTCAAGATAACCTGTTCCATGACTTTGCCCGTCACCGAGGTCAGACTGACAGGCCTGTAGTTCCCCGGATCCTCCTTCCGCCCTTTTTTGTAAATGGGGGTAACATCCGCCAGCCTCCAGTCCAGCGGAACTTCCCCAGTGAGCCAAGACTGCCCAAAGATAATGGACAGGGGTTTGGCAATGACATCCGCCAGCTCTCTCAGGACTCTCGGGTGGATACCATCAGGCCCCATAGACTTGTGGGCATCCAGCCGAAGGAGCAGATCCTTGACCCGTTCCTCTTGGATCACAGGAGCTTCAATCTGCTCTCCCTCCCTGCACTCAGACACCGAAGGCCAGCTCACCTGGGAACTGCTGACCTTATTATTAAAGACTGAGGCAAAGAAGGCATTAAGGACCTCAGCCTTGTCTTCATCCCTAGTGACTAACGTACCCCCTGAGTCCAGTAGGGGCTGGAGGTGATCTTTAGCCCTCCTTTTGTTATTAATATATTTATAGAAAGACTTTTTGTTGTCCCTTACGGAGCTGGCTAGTCTAAGTTCCAATTGGGCTTTTGCCTCCCTGATTATCTCCCTACATGCCCTAACTTCCTCCCTGTATTGATTCCTGGATGCCTGCCCATTCTTCCAAGACTTGTAGACATCCCTTTTTCTTTTGAGATGTTCCCAAATCTCCTTTGTTATCCAAGCTGGTTTTCTACCCCGGCGGCTCGACTTCCGGCACACAGGGACAGCTCGCTCCTGTGCCTCCAGAATTTCCTTTTTGAATAGTAACCATCCCTCCTGCGCCCCCTTACCCTTGAGAGCTGTCTCCCATTGGACTTTGTTAACCAGACTTCTAAACAGCCCAAAGTCAGCTCTCCCAAAGTCCAGCTTGGCCGTTTTAGTGTTCCCTCTCCTAACTTCCCCTAGAATTGAGAATTCTATTATCTCGTGGTCACTAAGCCCCAGGCGTCCTCCAACCTTCACATCTCCCACAAGACCTTCTCTGTTCACAAACAGCAGGTCTAGGGGAGCTCCTTCTCTAGTCGGTTCACTAACCAGTTGTGAGAGGAAGTTGTCCTCCACACTCTGCAGGAACCGCCTAGACTGTTTCCTGACTGCCATGTTATACTTCCAACAGACATCAGGCAGGTTAAAGTCACCCATAAGGACAAGGGCTAGTGAGCGCGAGACTTCCCCCAGTTGTTTAAAGAATAGCTCATCAGTCTCACTGTCCTGATAGGGTGGCCTGTAGCAGATACCCACTACAATATCCGCCTTCATAGGCCCCTCTTTGATTTTCACCCATAGACATTCTACTAGGTCATCCCCAACATTTAACTCTAAACAGTTTAGATCTTCCCTTACATACAGGGCAACCCCACCACCCCTTCTACCTCTCCTATCCCTCCTGAAGAGCTTGTAGCCATCCATGGTAGCACTCCAGTTATACGAGTCATCCCACCATGTTTCAGTGATGGCAACTATGTCGTAGTTTCCCCGGATAGCAAGAGCTTCCAGTTCCTCTTGTTTATTGCCCATACTGCGTGCATTCGTATAGAAGCACGTAAGTTGGGCTTTCGACCCCACGGCACCCCTAGGGGGGGAAGTTTTATTACCTGAGCTGTTATTTTTGGGATTCTCTTTAACCTCTAGGCAACTTGTGTGTTGCTCTTGACTACACATATCACCCCCTAGTATCGCTGAGGCAGCAGGCCGAAGGCACCTGCCTACACTCCCTTCATCAGACAATGGAGGGCCGTCCTCGGCTGTTAATCCTCTAAGTCTGATAATACCCCCCACCCCCTTCACATCTAGTTTAAAGCCCTGTTGATGATCCCAGCTAGTTCTGTAGCGAGCAGCCTTTTCCCCCGTGGAGACAAACCCGCCCCGTCCCTAGATAGAAGATCTGGCATTAAGGTCAGCCCTTATGACTGAAAGGAAAAAAGAACCCAACGTGAGCAATGTGGCATGTTTTTCTAGGTTTTGGGGTGAAGTGAGAAACAAGAACTTAAATCAAGATAGCTCCTTTTAGCTCTGCTCACATTAGTGAGTGCTGTTTGAGGAAGAGAGATGTGACAGAGGGGTTGAGGGTAGGTGGAGATTATCCTACCTGGTCTAAAACCCAAAAACCTAAATAGTTAAAGCATTTTGTTACCGTGGGTAAATTACTGTTGTGATGGAATGGTAAAAAACATGAAAGATTTTCTTGCAAGGAGAGGCCTGTGTTTGTCGCACAGTAAGATCTGGAAACTAAAAGCTGAAGTTTAGATATTACGTAGTCATTGTCTGTGGAATGTAAATGAAAGTTTTTGTGTTTCATACTTCTGCTTTTATAGTGGAGAGTGCTGATTTTTTCAGGGTTAGAGACTATATGTTTGTGCCATTGATTATATATAAGCATGAAAGTAGTTTAGGAACAGAGACTGTGTGCCACCTGACAGTTAATGAGTCCTAGTGGGTTAGTGGAAAGACTTTCCTTCTGGGACATTGGATCAGACTCATATCCCTGACAGGAATTTCGACAGGATCATATTCAGTTAATTGTTATAAATTAATATTCGTTGGCTCTGCAGCAGGCAAAGTGAATGATGTTACTGACAAAAAGAAACACATTGTACCTTTTTGAAGTGAAGTTCTTACCTGCCAGGATTCTCTTTCCATATGCATTTCAATCATCTCTCTTTAAAGGAAAAGAAATGTTAATATTTTGGAAAGCAAAAATACGTAGTTTAGCTTATTAATATTTTGCTGTATTTATTTTGTATTGAGTTTGTACAGTGCCCAGAGGTTTTTATATTAGGACCGTTTTATTAATGTAAAATTGTTTGATTGATTGAAGAAAGTCACAAGATAAGCATAAAAGTAGAAAAATGTCTGTCCAAGAAAATTTATTGCTTTTAAAATGTAAAAACTATTCACATTCCCATTATGTTTTGATTTGTATGTTTCAGATAGGTGTTTTGTGTTTCATGAGTAACAAGTGCATCATACAGTGCAGAGGTTGCTATGGGAATTGTTTTACTCATTTATTGTGAAAGTCGATGCAGAAATGAGAATTTGTATAAATGCCTAAATTAACTTGTGCCCTTCATTTGTTTGAAAATTGTTGGTTTTTTTTTTAATGCATTGAATAGGTTAAATTAATTCCCACATGCTTGCTTCTTTATGAGCTAATACATTTTCTTATCTTATGAAAAGCAAAGATTTGATTTGGCTTTTACCATTGGTTTAAATCAGTAGAGTAAGAGGCTTTGCTGCTGTGACAATGTTTTGAAAATGGTGATTTAAAATAGATGTAGAAGATAGTACCTTTGTAGTTACTGTGAGATCACATGGAGGAATCTACTGAGTGTGAAAAGTTGTACTGCAGTTCTGCAGGTATGAGAGACATTTCCCCAAAGTTGCGGGCAACATTTGAACCCTGCATACAGTGTATTTTTAAAAGCTGAAGTCAAATCTCTTCATAAAATTCAAAGCTCTTGTCCCAAAAATCACACTGGATCTAAGAAGAGTGTGACTAGGGCACAACCAGGCTATTGCAGAATAACTACTTACAGTGGCCAAGTAAAAATTACCTTAAATATCATGTAATTACTTTTTCTACCTAAGGTCCAGCTTCAAAACTAATCACTCATGCAAATTTTTGTTCATGAAAGATCAAGTTATTATCTGCAAGTTATCATATACTTCATTTTGGTAATGAGTGAAACGGGAGACCAGCAGGACTAGTCTTACATGTATTTGTGGATGTTCTTATCCAGCACCATAGTGATTGTTAATAGAATACCAGTGACTTATAAAAAGTGGATAAAAACTTATTTGTGAAATGTACTTTTTTCTTAACTGAAAATCCTGTTTTGTTGATGAGAGTTTCTGCTAACAAAAATGGATCAACTTCTTTGAGGTACCTCTGCGTACCTGTGTCATATACGCTGGACATGTATCTTTCAGGAAAAAAAAAAAAGTAATTTGTGAAACATTCACAAGAAAATTATTGTAAGGCAATAACTGTTTATGGCATTTTTTATTTGTAATTATTAAGGAGACAAATCTTTGTATTGCAGCTCAGATCCTTTGCAGATTAGAGATTTGAAAATGTACCTTTTACTTCACTTGCACAATGGGATACAAAGCTCACGCACAGCCTCTTTTATGTACGCTTGAACTCTTGTGTGTGTGTGTAGAGAGAGAAGATGAAGATTCGTTCTGGCTGATGTTTGAAATACCTTGTATATATTTTATTAACAGCTTATCCCTTCTTCTCAAGCCAGGCACTGGTACTCAGCATTCTAGTACAACCCTTGTCCTCCTGCTCAAAGCACGCAGTTCCTGTAGTTTTCATCATTCTTCTGTAATGACTGTATAAGGATAAAAGATTGGAAAGTAGAAAAGATCAAGTGTCCATCATTACTCTGTCCTAAGGTGGGATCATTTTGTACAGGTATCAGTGGCTACTATTTTAATTCTTTTTCTGCTACGGATAAATGCAAGTGCAACAAAATAACGGTATCAAATGACTACAGCCAAAAGTAATGTGAATGGAGATGAGTAAAAGTCAAATTGAATGACCTGGACTCTCTTATAATCCAAGGGCACAATCAGAGAGGATTATGTCACAGTTATCTGTTATGTCTAGCAAACCACAAGTTTCTCCTCACCAGCAGTAACCAGCCATACCACCACCCTGGCTGCAGTCAGCATTTACTAGCAGCATATGGCTTTTCTCCACCAGTACAGTGACACAGAATTCACTGTTAAGAAGTTAGGGGACACTCCATCTATGTCTGCTGCTTCCTAAGAACAAGACCTCTTTGGTGAGTGTGTCACGGTTACAAATGAGGAACAGGACATCAGTGAGTGTGCTTTTGGGGTCATCTAATTTACAAGAGGAAAATAGATCCCATCGTGTAAGTGACTGTACAATGGAAGACGGGGAACCATGAGTGGAACACGTGGTTCTTGAAAACTGTACATACCTACAGCTAGGGGCCTGGAAGTCACTGAAAATGAGCCCTACCAGTGCCTCTTCTTCTCTTACCTTGCTCTAACCATTTCTAGTTATTAGTGCCTTTTGGCCTCCAGGAAGCCATTTATTTCCATCTAGCTTTTTAATTTTCCTTTAAACAACAAAAAAAAGTTTTTAACCTTTTGCATGCTTGCAACTTTTTATGCGTTATACTGCAGTGATATGAGAAAATTTTTAGCATATGGGTGGGATATATGCCCACAAACCCATGTATCACATTTAGGTTTGAGGTCCAAGCCAGTATAGATCCACCATGGACTTTAGCATCTCTAGTGTCCTGTGGCTCAGTTACACATTTTGTACAAAATCACCTTTTTTAATTTGTTTTGAACATGTGTCTGGTAGCTTGGTTGGTTAATTCTTATGCTGGAGCGTTAAACTCCTCCGTGCCCTTCTTGTGTTTTGGACTTTTTTAGTATCTATTTCAATTATCTCTTTTCCAACCTGTGGAATCATAGTCTACATAGCTATTTCCTGTACAGAAGCCATCTGTACTTTTGACTGTTCTGTGTTTCTCTGAATCTTCCACAGGTCTACAGTAACCTGTTTGGCTAAGGAGGGAAAGGGAGGAAGAGCTATCTATCAGGTTCTAGACGCTGTTGCGTTGCCACTGAATTTATACAATTGCATGACGATCTTTTTGTTTCTTTTTGTTTTCCCCCGGGCCTTTCTTAGCACTTCCTGTTACTCAATTTGACTGCTACTGAAAATTGAGCACGTGAAATTTTTGCATGACCATAATTTACAGGTGCAAATGCTCATTTTTAAGTTGTTCAAAGCCCATCATTGCACAGTTAGCATTGTTTCTTCTCTGTAGACATCATTGTGCATTTCTTCTCATTAAATATTACTTAGTATTTATCACTTCATGTTCAGTATTATATTTTGTTTCTGCAGTTCTTCAGCCTGCCTTCATTTTACTACCCATGGTTTAGTGTTAGAGACAATGTGTTCATATCTTGGCTCATTTCCTTTACAGATAATTTTTGAATATGCTGTACAGGACTGGTGTTCTTACATGTAGATGCTTTGTGTTTCCATAGCTGATCTCCATCTGGGAAATACTGCAAATGTCATTTATTATTATTCTTTATATCCTGTCTTTTAATTATTGTAAGCAGTGCAAGGACCTCCTTTTTTTTCTCTCCCATGCAGCTTAGTTCCTTTTAGAGACTTTGAGTAAGAGAGCTTATAAAATGATTTTTGGAAATGCATGACTTACAAATGGATCTCTTTCGTCCATATTCTCAGTGACTTCTCAAAAAAACTGTGATCGTCCAAGACATGGCTTTCCTTTTCATACTGGAAAGTTGACTCCTTCCCAACGTGTCATATATATTTCCATACACATATTCTTTATTGTAGTCTATACCAAGTTACCTAGTATGAACTCCATGTGTACTAATCTGGAGTTTTCTAGATCTTCTTGAGATTTTTTTTTTTTTATTGATTTCATCTTTAGCAGTTTCCTTTGATTCTAGGACAGTTTGAAGCAGGCATTTGTCCATTATTATGAGTTCAGCTATTTCATACTCATGTTCATCTAGAGCAGTTGATGGAATACACTCCAGTGAAATAGTCCGTTAGAGCTCAGTTTGTCTTGTTCTCATCTTCTCTAATGGCACTTCAATTTAAGACAGATCTTCTGATGTGTCTCTCTGAGGAGGGTGTCTGGCTTAGTAACTTCTCCATTCTCTTCTGCTGTGGCTGAAAAACCAAATTTTTGTGGCTCCTTTGCTCTGCCAGCCATGGGCAGAAGCTCCTAGGTGGCTGTATGTGAAAGACTCCTCACTAGGCCTGATCTGACCCCCAGCCTTGGCTTCATCCCACTGGGGTTCTTGACTGTAGGCTGGGGCTGCCGCTGGATGCCTCCTGGCCTGCATGCTCCCTGGCTGAGGGCAGCCAGGTCCTGCCCTGCACACCTGGACATTCCCCACCACTCCTGGCCCCCAGCCCATGGGGAGCTGCTGGTCTCTGCAGTTCTTTGACATCTTAGTACGTATGTACGTTCAAGTGTCCCACAGATTACATTGCTTTCTGTTTTCCTCACTTGGACACAACTTGAAGCTTTTAGAAGGATGTCTTTTTCTTTATAATAACCTCCTTCATCCTGTTTGTTCATGACAGTTCCCTTCTCTGGATTTTCTCAGTCTTTTTTGATAGATTGTATGCATTTCTTCTGAGCTTGCAAGAGGTGTCTTTAATCAGTCTCCATGCCATCTGTAAAGATGTGACTCTTGTAGCTGTCCCTTTTTTCTTCTTTGTGACAAGCTTACTCATTTTTATTCAGTGACCCTCTTTGAAATAGTGGTAGAGTTTTTTTGGCTTTTGTTGCCCCTTCAAGGACATAGATTTCAATCTACATCAAAGCAGTTACTGACTTTGGCTAGGAATTTACTTTGGGTCATACCCTAATGTGACGTGTACTCATACAAGACAGGCAGAAATATCTAACGGCCCTGATATTTGTCTGCCATACTTACAGGGATATTTTTCAGTGTTATAAAGGTACTCTGTTTCTTAGGGAATTGGTTCAGAACATGGGTTATGTTTATATCCTCTGTCTTTCTCACTGTCATCTTCGTTGGCCATTGCTGAAGGGGAGTCCTTGGGTTTTTTAACATGACCAGACAGCTAACTTCCAGATGGCTCTGATAATCAAGAGCAGTCATTCTCTAATTTTTGTGAAAAAAAATGAATCTTTGAGCTTGCGCAGTGACCTAAAGTGGTCCATTTGAAAGTACAGCATAGCTGAAGAAGACTTGATCATACATTTGTGTCTGTAGGGAGGACTGGCCTGTATGTAAGAGTTTTCACTCTACAGTTCAATATAGCTCTGAGTAGGGAACCATGGAGTGGATGACAGAGATGTGTGAGAACTGTCGTCTAGAGAAGCCTCTAACTCCGGTCACTGGGAAGGGTCTCTGAGAAGAAATATGTCATCAAGGCCATAGAACTCTCTTCTTTGCAAAAGACAATAAATGAAGTCATGCCAAATGCCAGTATTAGGGTAGGGGCCTTTGCAAGGATCCAACTGTCTTAGGACGTTTAGTTTGCATCAGTTATCTGTAGGGTAACTATGGTGGTCATACCAGTATTGAAACAATCTCATAAGCACTGTAAGCTGTCTTTGAGGTGCTGAAACTGAGGATGTGGTAAGGCCATAAAAGCCCCATGGAAGCACCATGCTAATGAGGGTGTAACCCACTGTTCAGCTGAAGTGGGAAACATCCTACTTAACAGATGCTGTGAACAGTCAGCTAATGGAGATGACAGCAATTGGCGGGACATCACTTGTCTTTATTTTCCTGGTGGCTTTTTTGGCAGGAGATAATGATTGCCCAACATTTTACTTGCCCCCACCCCCTTCCATTTTTTCCAGTATTTGTTTGACTTATCTTCTTTCTCCCCCTCATTTTCCTTGTTTTCCTTTTGGTCTTTAGAAGTTTAAGGGATGTGTGCCTCGTGTTTTCTGGTAGTTTGTGGATTTTTTTGCGTGTATTTTGATTGATTAGGTGGGTTCTGCATTGCTTAGGGGAATGGAGTTTAACTGTTCTGTGCTTCTTTTCCCCCAGAAGTTGTTTGTGTGGCTGTTTATTTTTTTACGTTTTGTTGTTGTTTTTGTTGAGTTTTCAATTTATTTATTTAGATGGGATTTTTGTGGGTGAGGAAGAAACAGGAGGAACTAGAGCCCCGCATGCAGGTGCAGAACTATGGTGTCATTGGAATAAACTGCCAAGTGGCGGAACAACTGGGAGTTCAGTGATGGATGGATGCAAGCTCTACAGAAGAGTCAGGCAGAGGAGTGGGAAGATTGCCCTTTACGTGAAGGAACAGTTGGAATGTGTGGAGCTCTTGTGTCTGAAGGTTCTGGATCAATATAAGGGAAAGGATTTTAAATGACAGGACAATTATGCAGCAGAACAGATTGCCTAGAGAAGCTAGGTTGTGGAATCAGCTTTTTTGAAAGTTTTGAAGATGCATCGGGCTGACGTCCTAAGTGACCCAGTCTAAATTCAGCTGCTGCTTTATGCAGTTTGCATTAGACAACCTCCTAGTGCGGGTGAATGGGTCTATGATATGGTGCACGCATCATGGCAGAAGGGTCAGCTGCTCTTCGACTTTATGCGTTACTGATTTATAAATCTGTACATACGTCTCCTTACAAGAACAAACTAGATATGTCAGACAACCCAGGACGATGATCATACACGTGCTCTTGTGAGATAACACTTTTTAAAGTGGTTACTTCTACAGTCTCATCTGATAGTATTCCTGAATCCCTTCTAATCATGTCACATGAGAAAATGAAAGAAACAGATTGTAATTCTGGAAGTAATGTACAAAATTGCACTGCCATTGTGTTAGTGGTATTGTAGATCAAACTATTTAGGAAGAGTTAATTGCCTTCCTTTTTGTTTATATTCTCTACCCTCAATTACTGTAGGCTGCTGCAGTTTATTATGAGAAGAAAATTCAACAAGTGAAAAGTGATTCTTCTCTAAGCTGTCTTACAATATATTATGTGTTTTCAGAAGAAAAATAGACATGCCTGAAGATAAAGTAAGGCATGGTATCTGTGCACATTGGATAAATTGTTCAGGAATCTCCATGAATATGATATTGGTATCGTGCATACTTATAAGATTAGTGACAACACGGGTTATCTATTCATGTAAGTGCAAGTTAAGCAAGTTAGGTCTGCCTCAGGGGTGGTTTAGGCTGTATGCCCAACTATTCAGACAATGCCGCTGTGAAGGTTTTGGAAGAGAAGGCTGAAGAGGTGTGATTTTTCCTTTGCTCCAGGCTTCCTTCCCATTTAGGTGTACTGTCCCCATTTTCTCCAGTGTGCCTTCATAAGTACAGGTAATCATGTCTTATTAATCTTAAGGATAAGTAAGACCTAAATGGAAACAATCCCTCCCCCTCACCCCCTCCCCACCCCCTCCCCACCCCCCAAGACCAGTTATATGTAGCCTGTATATCAGTTACACAGTGAATGAGACATATTGAAAGTATATGATATATTTAGTCCATCTCATAATTTTTTTCTGTAACCAGGCAATTTCCAAGGCATTAAATACTGAATTTTAATGCTTTTCTGTAAATGTTGTTATTTTCCTTGACCTATTTCTTTGCATAGTTGCATGTTGTTTTGATTAACTCAGTATAGATATTTTGATCAGCAAATTCCATGTTGTGAACATTCAAGATGAATTTTAGTGATATAGAATATAATGTGAAATTTTGTAAGTACATAGCATTTGTTAAAGATTTTGGAAAAGATATAGTTGGGGAAGGTTGACAGCTCAAGAAGCATTTACAAATTCATTATTTTCTCGGTACCAGGTAAAAAAATCTTTGCTTCTCCCACCACCACAGTACTTCTGTTTGGACCCACTGATAAATGTTACAAAATTCAGCCTTCATTCATTGAAGTAGTAATGTAGAGTAGCACGTAAAAATTGGCTAATGAGATCACAGTAGTATGAAGGTCTTTTCATAGGTTCATTTAACTTTGGAATGATTGTAATACATAACTACTAATTTATTTTGCATGTTCTTGTTAATTATAATGGCATTCAGTAATGCTCATCTGGTTATGAGCTTCTAAGTATTTATCTGTCACAGAAATTGTCTAACTCAGTACTTGGACTCAGGATGAAAAGGAGTTTGTTTTTTCTATTTGCATTTCTGTAATTTACATAATATTTAAAAATGTATGTTTTTGTAGTGTAAATTAATGTCTTGGAGTAGTTTACATACAGCTAAAAATACATAGTCTGACTATTAAGTAACTTTGAACATTTTATTTCATACTTTTAGAAGATACACATTATAGATTGTGTGTAAACGATGTATTTTCGACTACAATTCGAGATATCTTGTTGACATAGTGCAATTTAAGACGCTCAGAAGTCGTATTATGAATTAAGACTTCTTTTGTTTTCAAGTGCATGGAAAAGCTATACAATGGAAAGGTGGAAGCTATCGACACCAGTGAATGTATATACCTTTAAAATAATAGTCTCTCTAGCAAGTAATTCTTGTGTTACTGAAATCACTTGTGTCTTTGGTCCAATCTGTCTGATTCAAAACAAGTATATCTAAAGACATGTTAAATAGGTGGCCCTCAACCATGTTCTAAAATATTCCTGAATGCTTCTCTGAGTAATGCTTCATTCGAATATTTTATACAAATAGCCACTTAATGCAATAATGCACAGCTTGAACCATTTTTACTACAGAAAAAAAATAGCAAGTAGGATTTACGTGAAACAGAGACACATCAGAATGGCTGTTGATCTATCAAATAGTAGAACTGCTTAGGAGCTGTAGGACACTATGGTGGGGTCATTTACATTTTAAAAAATACCAAAGGCCACAAACAAGGCAGGACAATGAATAAGAGCATTTATTCTCAAATCAAAATGTTGTCATAGAGACAGTGTTCAAATGTTAACAGTTAAACTTTTTCTAATGATTTGTGATCCAAACATAAAATGAGCTAGGAGTTGAATGCAACAAATAAATAAATGAGTTAAAGGGAATGGTTTGTACCACGTAGGCGTTATATTCATTTATAGAAGTGAAGTTTCAAAGGAACGTCTTCCTGTGGGAATGAATTTGGCTTTCAATTTGAATTTAATTATTTTTACATTGTAGTGATTTCTGAAACCACTATGACAATTCACAAAAATAAGAGCCAAATTCTGTTAGTTTTGCTCATAATGAATAGTGCTTTATTTTGTAAGAAGTCTAGTGCAGCATCTCATATGACAAGATGGTACCTAAACTGCAATGACATCATCAGTGTTGAAAATGCATCTATCACCTATCTAGCTTCTGTGCTAGGTGAGTGATTATAACTGTTCCACATTTTATCATTTGGAGAAAAAAATTGTTACAATTCCTCTAAATCTACATTTTAACAATCATCTGCCTATCAAATTAATTCAGTTGTTGACCAATACACTTTTCCTTTCTCAGATATTACAGAAGCTTGTGGTATTTGCTTGTTTGACTCAAATTTTGAGGACCTGAATAGGAAGTTAAAGATAAGTGACATGCAGGTGACTTTCAATTCAGTTGTATTTTACTAATCACATGATGAGAGTGCTCCTGCCTGAGTAAAGAATACCACATTGAGCTTCCAGAATTGCTTGAACTTTCATCCACTGCAACTGTATTTAAAAAAAAACATTTTGTCAGGATGCTTTTAAGGCTTTAGTTGGCAAGTTCTGTGAATTTGATTTTAAACTTTTAAGGTTCAGATGGAAATCAGATGGAATTGTTACATACTGAAGAATAGAAGGAATTTCTCTGTCAGCACTGTCAATATGGGATAGGTAAACAATGACATTATGGTCCAAGGGATGGAACATGCTGACTCAGCTGGAGCGAAAGTAGAGAAATATTATTAAACTGGAATAATTCAGGTCCAGGTTTTAAGATGCAAACAAAAATCAAAACAAATCAATGTTTATAACAAAAGTAATACTATTTTTAAGAGGCAGCTGCCTTTGTCAGGTAAACCACACTGGAATGTAATACAAATGAAACATAGGTCAAAAGGTAAGTTTCTAAAGGTGAAGATTTGTACCGATAAAAAGAAAGTTGATAGGTAAGGCCTGCCATCTGTCTGTGACATATCTGTCACATCTACTACGTGCAGTGCTGCCCACTTTTAAATATTCCTTACTGATTTCTGAAAAATTGTTGAAATCCTGATAATTCAAAAAGATAAAATTTTAAAAATGAAGAATAGTGAGTGTGGTTGTTTTCATATTAAGAATAATTATGACAAAATGTTATCAAAAATTTCTTCTAGGAAGGCTGTATCTTGTCAAAATAGGTCATGTTTTTATGTAAGATTTCATATATCATAACTATCTTGGCTTGCTTTCTAAGCTGAAGCAGAACATGACGATTAAAACTGATTATTGAAAATTTTTTTGCAAAAATGAATATGGGAAAGAGAAATGCAGAATATTGATTGTTGAGGCTTATATGTTAGCATCTGTCAAGAAACAATGCATATTGTTGAAATAACAGTAAGGTGTATTTCTGTCTAGACTTCAGGTGCACAAGAAACTTCAAAGATTTAGAGGCATAGTTACACCTGCAATCTTTTAATGGGAAATAGGGGGGCAAGGTGAATGCTGCTCTTTCAATTGGTTGGACATTTCCAGTTTGGATCCAGGGTGACCACATGACCATCAAGCAAAGTTTCATTGACACATATTTTACTTTCCAGCAACTTTTAAGAATTGCCACCTACTTTCACCTCCTCATATTTGCCTTAGGATCCTTAACTGTTTTTAACATTTTCTTCTTTTTTCTCTTTGTATTAGAAGCTCATAAGATTTCCCTCTCATTTCCCAGTGCTGTCCTACTGTGCAGAGGTTTCATGTAGTGTTTATTCCTCCAGCCTGTCATTCTTTGCTCTTCCTTCTTCACTTGCTCTACTACAGAGGCTGCCAGGTAGCTTTCAGTTTTCTAGGAACTTCGACCTTCCCAGCAGGTTTTGTTACACTCTACAAACAAAGGAAGAAGTTAGAACTGCAGCTCTTTTAAATGTCCAAACATCTTGTAACAATGTGTGTATTAATAATGCCAGCTGGAACGCAGATTTTTTTTAAAAACTGTGGGAAAGCAGTCTTTTCTTTATAAAACTCTACATTCATTTTACTCTTCAGTCTGCTTCTGTCTGACCTTGTCAGCAAGGGAGAATTGCCAAGAGGCACCATTGAGAGGCCGGTAGGATCAGCTTCAGAAGTAGCAGAGTTTCAGGCATTAAGGCTATGTCTATATTAGTAAATTAAACGATGCTTGGAAATATTTCCAGGCCTCTGCCACAGTTTTGGTCTTTGCAAATTAACATTGTTCCAGAAAATTTGCAGGCATTGATTCGACCACCTCTGTTTGACAGTTTGTATGCAGCCCCTCTGTTTTGGAGCTCGTGAGCATACTAGCATGGATGTCGGATTCTATGTGCCAGCTGATTTCAGCAAAGAGAAATGTACCCTGACATAGATGTAATCTAAATATACTTTCTATGGACCTGTATGATCTTTGTTTCTTCTGCCTTGTCCAGCCTTCTCCCTTCAACGCAGTCTTGCAGTTGGGTTTTTTTTTTTTCTTTTTACTTGTCCTTTTGTCCTTCCTAAAATGCATATAGATTTAAATTTCACTGGCATGCCATCTCCCAACTTCTATTCCTTCCTTCAGATGACCCTGTGGACTTACTGGTAGTGACACTGTGTGCAGTTCTCTATCCGGAACAAAATACTTCAGGGAAGCCTCTCTCTTGTTCACCTTTAGGTACTTCAATAATAAACATAGAATAAAAAAATTAAGACTAGACTTTGAGTGATGCCTTATCTGTCCTTCTACTGCAAGGCAGAAACTTGATGAACAATTATATTTCTTTGTGGACTACATTTAAGCTGACTACTTCTTAAGAGAATCTTTCTCTTTCAACTTGCTCGGTCTTTCAACTAAAATGTTTATGTCAAAATAGAAAAATTAAAAATTAGAACTCTTTTCCTTTCAGAATACTTAGGAATCAGTTTATGCACATCTGGAACTAATTAGAGGGTGTGATAAATCCAAATTCTATTTTGTTTTCATTAAATGATGTCTAAATAGCTGTAAACATTTCTCTTTGTCTTGTCAGGATGGTGGTACTGGAATTGATTTTGGAAGTCACTTCAGTTCAAGGTTGAAGTTAAAAAGGTCTTTTTGAGGCTTAAAAGAAGCAGGTGAGTACCGATCAAGCATCACAAATCTTTGTTATTTTTTGCTACTTTCTTTTGTTTGAAATTGCTGTTCTTGCTTACTAGTTTATATTCAAATAGCTGATCTTTGCTTCCTCTGATTCACTGAAATGTATAACAGCTTGTATTATGACTAGATATCAGAGAATATTTAAGTCATGTAGGCTTTCTCTACCTGCTTCTTCAGTACCTGTCACAAAAATAAATGAAAATATGGTTCTCTCACCAAGGTCTCTGGAACTCTGGAGCTAAGTTTCACTGTAGGGTTTCATTACATCAGCTGCATTAGGAGCATAATACTTAAATGAATTTGGTTAGAAAATTCTTTGAGACTATATTTATATAAATATTATTTGTAATGAATTAAAATTTTTTAAGGCAAGATTAAATAGTAATGAATCCCTGAGTTTGGATAATCCTAGTTTCCTGAAACTGAAATTATCTCTATTCCACTGGTAACCAGGACTATTCAATGCTGGCAAGGACCATGAGTTCAAATCTTACTTGAACTGCCTTGTGTGTTAACAATCTGAACCTGCCTGTGAAGAAACACTGTTAGTGGGTATAGTACCAACTTGAGACTTGACATGCCTACACTGAATCCCTTGCTTTGCTCCAGACCCTCACAGCTATCTTGAGTGAATCATGTACAACTGTATATAATTTTTTTTTACCTTAGAGAGATCTGGAAAAGGACATTCTGAAGGAATTAGTGTAAGATGAGAGCTTAGCAAGCCACTCGCATCTATTTCAGATTTTTCATATTTGCTATTGCAACAGAGACTTAATCTACATGTTAAGTGTTGCAATTGTTCACATTTTGCTTTTCCTACAGGGGTAGAAAATATCTTGAGAGTATTACCAGAATTTTTCAAATGCAAAATTTTAGGCAATGTTTTAACATATAAATTGCAAAATATGCTCAACTGGTGCCTGATGCTAAATCTTACAGATGCAGATTTTAACAGAGTACAACAAACAAACTTTCCATAATAGGAACCAGGCCCAATTGCTTCTATGTACACCACTGTTTCTGAAGTAAATATGTATTGTTTCCCTGTATGCCTTGTGCAGTAACTTCTAAAGTATTATGAAATATTCGGATATACCTATGTACTCCATAATATTGATATACCCATCTTCATGAATTGATGGCTCAGAAGAGCAAGAAAAAGCAGTAGTTCCAGAGGAGTTAATGATGGTGAGAGTAATTAGTGCTGAAACTATGTTTATAAAAAGTTTGCTAAAGTTTTACCCTCTGGGAGGAAGCACAGACCTTTTTAACCTAATTCAAAGCAGTGCAAAACAAGACCGTCCTGGTATGTGCTTCACTGTGACTGCCTTTACCCACTGGGTAATAAGGAAAATTCATTTCTTCCAATTTAACTTCACCTTTTTCTAAGGACTCAAGGCACTGGCCTGAAGGGTACAGTATCAATATGGTGAAACCATAAAAAGAAGAGATACAGTATTAACTTTAGCGATGTTGTAAATCAAAGGATATACAGCACTATACAGGGAAACTGTACGTATTACTGCTATCACATGTAAGTTCGTGTATGGCTATATGTTAATATGTAGTAATATATTTGCAAAACTGTTTTTTCTTACATTACTCAACGGAGAAAACAGTAATAAAGGTCAGATTCTTTGCTTTCTAGGTAGCAATGGAAATGTGAATGGATTTGTCACGTATTTATACACGTATGAATGGTGTCACTAGTCTGTAGTAACACGAGACAGTTTCTTTATAGACTGTCAGTATTTTTGAGAACTGTTTGCTTTGACAGAAACCGTGTAGTAATTGTGAGCCAGCAAGAGATTTTTATTTTTTAAAGGATATTTTTTTCTTGAAATTTACTGTGTTCTGTACCAAATAATGTCAGAAATGAAGTAATACTGACTTGTGCATTTATAATAGTTTGGCAATATCATTTTATTGAATTCCAGTACGTCTGGAACTTAAGGCATATGGAAGAAAGTAACTGTTATTCTGTTTCCTCCATTATTTTCTTTCATAACTTTAAGTTAAATACAATCTATAAAAATGCTTTCTGTAAAGAAAGCCAAATCTCTTTGGCCTTTTCAGCACAGGTCTCTATTTCTTGCAGTATGTGAAAGTGGAGAGGGAGTATTTTTGTAGTCCATGAGGAAACAGTAGTAAATTCTGAATGCTAGTTCTTCAGTATGTCATTTAGAGTTGATAGTTTTTTATGGCAGGACACTGTGTCTTTACACTGATTGAAAACTGCGATTCAGTCATAAAAGTAGTGATAGAAATACATGAAAATAAAATTGAATTCATGAGTACATTTTTAATTAACACAGAGAAAAATTCTCCTTGGTTTCTGTCTTGTCTTTCAATAGACCACTTAACTGTTTAGGAGTAAGTTTTAGAAAACTGAGTTAGAGTTGGAAAAACTGAAACCAAGACAAAAATTCATATTGGAAAAATGTGAAAGCAGAGAAAAAATGTTCCATTTCTGGACTGATGACTTAAATGTACACTTTTGGGGACTATTAGTGGTACAGTTACATCTGGATTTTCTGAGTTAATTAGGCTTTTGAAAAAAAGCTAAGGAAATTTTCTAAATATGAGTATTTTCTGTGTTAGCGAACTGAACTTTAGTTGTGGTATTAATTACCGTTAAATTGATCTAGCTTTTCTGTTCCGTATTGACAATTTGTGGAAGAGGAGACATTGGGCTCGTTCCTGTTTCTTCTTAGTACTACAGGACTTTAAACAGCACAACTCATGTATACGTATTGTGCATGTATGCATTTTGTATACCTACCAAGTATTCAGTCTCTCTACAAATATATGTTTATTTTGCAAATAAAAGACAAAAAATAAAAGGCAAAAAATAAAAGGCAAACATAATCATATTGCTAGATTAGTACAAAAGTGCATCTCATATAGTTATCTTGCAGCTGAGCTGGAACTCTCTCAGGAGCTATATAAGGACTCATTGCTGGTGATCATGTTGGTGACTGACATGTGAAACATTTGATGTACAAGTCATTCCATCAGCTGGATAGTGGATTGGCATTAAGTTTGTCCATGAAGAAGGCTAACCCTTCCACGCGTCTTGTCAGAAGGCCAATAATTTTTGAGACTGCTGTAGGTAAAGGGAAAGAGGATATACAACATAATGCTGAAAGGAAAAGATGGTATTTGTTTTCCAAAAAGTAACTGAATGGGGATTTGTGGGCTTTGTCTTAAATCTGGTTTCCACCAGGAAGAGTCTGAAGCATAAACAGTACTTAAAATTTTAATGGACTTGTATTAGAACAGAGACGCTGTTTATTGTAGAATTTTGAATTATCTTTCCAAGGTGGCTGTGAATAGCCGTAAATTACTGATTTGGGGGAACCTAAAGGCAACTTTTGTCAAAAAGTAGTTTGCATTAATAGAATCAAATTTGTGGCCTGGAACTATGAGCTAGTAAATTTTTGCTATGATTATACAAAATATCAAACTATGGATTTAAACTGGCCAGCTTTTCAATTCAGCTGAATATTAAGTACAGTCTTAATGGTCTGATTTGCTGGGAAGTGCACTATTACAATAATCTACTTTTTACAGCCCATATCAAATATGAACTCGCATCACTTATTACAAAGTTTGTGCTTTGGGAGATATTTTCATGGCATCTAGGAGTGATGCCCCGCGTTTCTTGGAATTAGTCCTTAATGATACTGTCTTCAGAAATGAGTTATTGCTCAAATACACTCATTGTTTTGTGGTTTCTAGCATAGAAATTTTTAAGAAAAAGCTAGTTGAAATCTGATGTTTTTTCAAGTCATTGTACGAAATGAGGAGAGATGGTGTGCATCTTAATAATTTTATGATTCTTTTTTCGATGTGACATGAACGAGAGAGGTGAGAACTCTTAATTTTTAACTGAACTGAATACAGGTTTCTAAATGTGGCCTTCTTGAGAATAGACGACCATTACTGTAGTTGTCATGTAAAATAAAGTTGGAGTCTGAAGCTCCTTTTTAGCTGTCAGCTTTATTAAGGAGCTACTGGTGTGTTGAACTAGGCATACGCATTATATAAGCAGTGTAGGGTAGTGTCTAGGGAGAATTTTCTCTCTCTTCACTGCTGCTTTATTAGGTCTCGCTCACTCATTCACTGTTGCCCTGTCTTTCTCCAGCTTTCTGGCTGCAGCTCACAGCACAGTAGGTCTAATATAGATTGACGCCTTTGCCAGAGGACTGATTGAAACTTGTGTCTCATAGTTGCTAATGCTCACTCAACCATTTTATTGAAGATAAAGTAAATAAAATAGATTGCCATATGAGAATTCTCTGAAATCAAATGGAATAATTTGACAGGTTTAAGCCCATGAAAAAGCCAAAGCATTGAAACAGATGGGAGTACTTTTTATGCACAATATACCAGGAAAAGGTGTCTGCTGGCTTGATGTTAAACTGTTAATGGCTTTTACCAAAACTATAATTGTTGAAAATATTGTCATAATTTCCAATGGAATTTCCGTTGGTGTTTAAATTGTTACTTCTCTCAAACAGAAGGATTTTTCTTTTTAAATTTAACAGTAATGGATAAACTGATTTTATTTTCTTATTGCTTCTGATTCTTTAAAAGACTGATGATAGATAACCAGTCTCTTAAAATTTAATTAAAAAAATAATAATTAACTGAGGGTGAGTTTATTATTTGAGAAAATAATTCCATGAAACAATGCGAAATAGATTGTTACTTTTATAGGTTTTTAAGAATCAGTAAGTGATATAATTTTGAATATTACCAGTAAAGTTACTAAAATAAGCCCTGACATTTCTAGAAGTGTGTGTGATACAGTATACAAAAATATGAACTGCTAAAGCTATCGTGGCACACTGTTTAGAATAATAGTCAACAAACCCCAACTATTCTTCACAACACTTTTATTTTATAAATAATTGCTTTAGATGAGTATTGTAGTATGTCTGTGTTATTTTTACAAATAAGAGAATAAAAAGTGAGTTAAGATGCAAAAGATAACAAATACCTCTTATTCTTTTATATGGATAACAATGAATATTGGTCTTTTTAGACACAGTAGTGGGTTCCTTCTTAGTAGTTAGACTACTTCTTCAAGAAAACAAAGCACCTGTGTTTTAGTTCAGAACAATATATTGTGTCAAACTCACATAGAGTTGATAAAGGAATTAAACATAAAATAAGTTAAAAATACATGAACAAAGTTTGCAGATGCAACCTTGGTTTTCCACCTTGAAAACGCAGTTATTTAAATAGCAAATATGTTTATTTTGCCCTTTTCTCTCTGTTTAAACAAAATCTGCTCTTTTTGATGTTAGATATCAATTAATTTTTTTGAGTTAAGAAATGTATTATAACAGATTGTGCCATTGGTACTTAATGATTGGATGCTTGTGAGATTTCATGAATATTGGGTTTGAAATAAATTATGAATGAGCTATTTGAAAATGACTTGCAGGAGTGAGTTGACAGGCTGGAAAAACACAGTAAAGATGAATGTCCAGATTAACTGTTAGTCAGAATACACAGCTAGTTGTGCTGATGCGTGCGGCGGCAGGGACGGTGCCGGTCAAAGTCGTATTTCCAGTATGATTGTGAATAAATCTAAGAAATGTGAATTATATTCTCAGTTTTTCCCGTCTTTGTCATATTTTTAAGAGGGAAAATTATTCTGTTGTGCTTATGATAGAAAACATTGGCACCAGCTGTGCTCTGGAGCAGTGTTTTCTCTCCTCTGTTGTTGCTGTGCTGATGACTGTTGTGTGTCTGGCCAGAAACTTAATGCTCTCACAGCAGTTCCAGACTTAATATTTCAACACTTAAAAAGCAAAATTTGGTGACTGTGATGCCAGCAAGATAGGGCTTCCCATCCTCCTGAAGGAAGTCTCTTCTCTTTCATTCTATGGTGCTCTTTCTGGTTGTGTAATAGGATAAAAGGATCGTCAACAGCTTTTGGCTTTCTGTGGGAGGGACTAGAGGAAGACACAACTCTGCCACATATCCCTGTTTTAAAGCTTTTGTTTTCCTTTTCTGCTTTCTATAAAACAGAGTTCTTAGAAAGTGTTGTCTTTCAAAAGAGGCAACAGGGAACATTAGTTTATTTAGATTTTAGTTATATATATAGGATTGCCTTGTCTTTTTCCCTGGTCAGACATCCAAAACAAAGAATCACTGCTCATTTCTGTGTTGTGAAGCCTTTTCTATCGCTCATAGGTTTTTCTAGTTAAATTGGAAAGCTATTAAGCATTTCCACAGTTTTTGGAAGAAATACTGAGACCTGTGAGTGCTCCAACGTAGATTGATTTACAGAGAATAAAAACTATTTTTATCAAGAGAAATAGAAATCTCAAGAGTAGTTTACTTTGGATCTCTGTAAAACTTAAGGAAACCAAATGTGGTTTCCCATATTGCTCAGAGCAACTTCTTTCTGCCTTTTTTTTTCAGCATGGTCTCTTATTTGACCATATCTGAAGTAATTCTGAAAAGCTGATTCTCATGTTATTGCTTCCTGTATTTTCCAGTAACACAGTAAAAGAAATTACCTATATTTTGGGGATACTTTTGTAGTTATCTTATCTAGAAATCGGTCCATGCAAAATGTGATGAACTAGCTATTTAAAATCCTTATTTAAAAAAACATAAATGTAGGCAATAAAGCAAGCCGTTCAGTACAAGTAACTGCATATGGAAGAAATAACAGCAGATCTAATTTCTGAAAATAAATGGGATCTTGAAGATGGAATAGATGTTTATTTGATTACTTTGAGACTTAACCTCCCTAAAAAGCTGATTTTAAATGAGTTTTGTGTTTGTAAGTGGTGCTTGTTAACTGTCTTAGGGAGTGATTTCTTCTCTCCTCTGGAAAATTCATTATGGGATCTAGCAAAGAAAGAGGTAATGATGTTTTTTGATATAGGAACTGGACAAAGATCACTGTCCCTTAGGAACTGGGCCTCAGAATTTTTAATGTAGTCTGTAAAACAGCTGTATAGTGGTAATTGTTGTCAGTCACAACCTACAGGAGAGATTCTTACTGGTGATTTGATGGGGAAAACTGTGCTTAACTGCATCAAATTTTTTTACGAAATTCAAATGTTCATGGTTTAATGTTTGAAGGAAGTTTTACTGTTTTCTTTTTTTTTTTCTGCACTTGAGTCTCCTAGAGAATCAAAATATATCATGTTTTGGTTCATATGGTGGTTCTGGTCCTACATCCAAACATATGCATATAGATTCAAGTACCTGTATGAAGATTCAGTAAATTACGACAAATCCAGTGAAGCTTTCGCAAAAGAAAATACCAGGCATGTAATCTTAGGCTGCAAAGTTACAACTACTTGCTATAGTTTAAACAACATATAGTAGCTTCTCAAGAATGAGGTGTAAGACATCATACATTAGCATGTACAAAATAAAAATTTAATTCTAGTATCTATACACTTCGGTTAAGTATAGTTTTATACGTAACTACACTGATAGGAAATGGACTGTAATTTTAATTCAGTGCTGTTATACTTGAAGGAGAAACTCAATTAAATTTTGTTTTAGATCAGTTGAAATACATATAGATGTTCCTATGCTTCTGTAGTTGAATTTTCAGCCTAATACCATTCTGTATTATTTTGGTAAAGTTAACTACTAAATATTTTGAATTAGAGCAGATGGATAGTGTGATATGATAAAGACGTGGGACTCATCTTAAATGTCTTGGAACTAATTTGAAACTAGTATTTATTATCTGAACACTACATACTACAATCAAGTTGGTGAATATTTAGCTTTCTTCCTTTCAAGATAGAAACTTTCTTAATTGGCCACTTGCTGTTAAAGGCTTTTACTTTAGTTTTAGGTAGGTGTACTTTTTCTCAAATTTGATCTTTACTACTAATTAAAAAAAAAACAGTTCAGGATTTTGTAATCATTGCATCATCATCCTATCAGAACTTCTAAACTAGAATTTTGCCTCAGACCAATTTCTCTCTGCTGGTTAAGTGAACTAAATGAATGACATAATTCTTATTTTATTCTTACAAATAAGGCTGATGTGTTGAACTGAATTACTGAAAGGAATGGAAAAATATTTAAAAGTTTCTCTTATGACAGAATCATTTGGCATTTGACTTTTGAGCACTAGTGTTACAAAGAATGTGGAAAGTAAGCATGTCCATTTGTAAATCTTTCTTCTTCACTGCAAAAGCATTAAACTTCTCATTATCAATAACCCTTTTAATAACTAAAGCACATCATTATTTAATGAACAGGTGCCGCAGTTCTAGGTATCTTTGCCCTCTCTCAGAAATTCATTATTGCTCCTACACCAGAAGTTGTGTTTGCTTTCTTTCTTCTTTCTCTTCTTCAACCTGTCACTTTCAAAAAGGAAAATGGAAATGAACGTGGAAAGGATCCCCAGCTGATGCAGTGGAAAATCCGTAACAGTTTAAACCGTGCTACTTGGCTTTACAGCAAAGTTGTTTAGCAGTGCTCATATGGTTGTTTTGCCAGCCCCTGAATGGGAGCAGGCAGCTCTGGCATTGGGAAGGTAACAAACAGTGGGGGAAGGAGGGAGAGGGCAGGAGCATCCTTAACTGCTGCAGCTGTTTGCAAAGTGAGCATATGTTGAAGCCCTTGAGCCTCCACAGAACATCTTTTCACAGGTCAGTGCTTAAATCACATGCATAATACTCTCCTAACATAAGTTTGATCTGAGCACCTGTTTATTTGCTTTTCTAGGGGAAGTTGTTCTGTTGTGGAAATCCTACAGTTGTTTACTTTCCAATATAAAAGATAGAGGAATATTCCAGTTAGTTACAGTAAAGTAATGTTTTTTCTGTAAAATTTTGCATGTTGAACTTTTAGAAAAATGAGTATTTGCTCTTTCTCTGCCTCTTGAAGATTTGCTGAATGCTCTCCTTTTAGATGATATGAAAAATGGAGATCTGAGGAAGTATTAATGTTACTGCCATCTTATCATTTATATTCTTTTAATTTTGCAATTCAGAAATATTTTTAGTTCAAGGTATTTTAAATTTATTTGATTTATTAGGTCTGAAAAAGCTATATATTGGATTGATTGAATGTATTTGATAGGACAGTGTTTTGAAGTTATTACGTTATGAACTTGAATACCCTGTCCAATACTTTAAAGATCCCAGAAGACAGAGCAAGTGATTTAATTACCTCTTTTTCATTTTGCGAACTTGACCTCTGTTCCCAGCCTCGAGACAAAGAAAGACAAAGTACTGCGAGCAAATGGTGGTTGATATTGAAGGAGGTATCTCCCACATCTCTCTCATGTCCCATAGTAGCAGCCAGTCCTCAGCATGGATGTGAGACTTTCCCAGAAAAGTTCTGTCCTTTGGCTGGCAAGTTCATCTGCTGCCTTACTTCTTTAGATGCCTTGTAAAAATTCTGTCTCTTTCAGCTTCTGTCCCAGAAACCCCTCTTTTCTGGCTTAGCTCTAGCTGTGCAGAAGCATCTGGGGCAACACAAGGATACTGGCCTCAGTAGACTAGGGATGATTTTTGAGAGTGGCCAGTTTGCTCTTCTACAAGACTGAACTATAATATATGTATAGACTGTTACCTGTTCTGTTGTTTAGTTATTTCAGATTTTGATTGTGTGTTTGTGTGATTGTATGTTTGTGAAAGTTGACTGACTCTGTCCCAATTTGTTTTTGAGAAAGACTTTGGATGTTTTCTTCACAAACTAATAAAGATTTCTTTATTTTCTGGGAAATAACTAGAGGAAAATCCTAAGATGTTCTTTAATGTTTGGGATCTGAGTCTATTTGGGCAGTGAAGGCTGATGATAGTTTGCATGAAGATGGAGGGATTTATTCTTTCTGACAATGAAGGCCTTGATTTGACGACGCATAACGTTATTAGGAAGTCATCTGGGAATAGATACTGTCTTTTCTAAGAAGCCCATGTTTGACAGAGGTGTTGGAGAGAGAATCTTCGCCATTGAGGCAAATGATTTTCACAGTATTGGAAGTATGTAGTAAAAACCATCTTTGCTGCATCTTTTGTTTGCCTTTGCAGCTGCCAAATTTACAGGCAAAATACAAAACCTTTCAGAAAATTACAGTTGTAGGTGACTTCTTTATTAAATATTTTGGATTTGTTTCTAGTGTCAAACGTTTTAAGTTATTACTATATGTAAATGAAAAAATATCCAAATTAATGTGTAAAGTGACAAACATTGATAATATCTTCTAACTGTTGAAATGGCCTGTACTCACCCTCTAAAAAAAAAAAATCAGATTCTGCAACTATACATGAAGTTATCAAGGAGGTTTATTTTATTACTTGGTGCTTTGTTATATTTTAGATTTGCTCTATGTGTTGTTCATTTCCCTTAATCCAATAACATTGCTAGTTATTTACACTATACTGGTGAGTGGCTACTTCTCTGAAAATTAACAATCAAGAACATAATAGGACTGTAGAATGAAAGAACAATTTCTCTTTTTATTCAAACTGTTATAATATAGGAATGAAAAGCATGTTGTTTAATTATTTGGTTTTGCCATGTAATATTATAGCTAATGTTAAATATGACTTTTTTATTGCTAATATAAAAAAAGAATTAAAAACAACTAAAAAAAATAGGTTTGATCTCATTTGACCTTTCTGACGTTCAGTCAGTTAAAAGGTTTGTAAGACGTTTAATTACCAAATGGTATGATCATTATTCATCTCATCATTTGATATATAACGTCAAGCGAATTGCCTCCCTGGAGTGCACTGTGTTTCACAGATCAATAGATTTAGTAAGAGCTTGAAGGAGAGCTTTATACATTCATAGAAAAGAAGGAAAAGTATATCCTCCTTGTAAAATGGCTTATGTAGTTATTCTGAGAGCTTTATAGAGTTATTGTTTTATTTACGTCTCAGGAATACAAAATGCTGTAACATAAAGACATTTATTAAAATATTTTAAACCTCTATTGAAATTAAAAATGTTATTTCTATCTTACTCTGTATAATAAAGTAGCTTTAAAAGTCTGAACAGCTTCATTTAAATCTATTAAAATAATTATACTTATTACAACAAATTTTTTGCTTTGACACAGCACAACAAACATAGTATGACAAAAGGCTGTCTAAATACACTACATGCGATTACTTAAGCTAGTCACTTTTTTTTCTGCAGTTTTAAATAGGTATGTTTAGTTTTAACTGATTAGGGTTTCTGGTTTGTTTTTTTTTTTAATTTTTCTTCATTCGTTGTGTCAAGGATATTTATGCACACTTCAAGAGAAAAAGATAAAGCTTGTCCCTAATTAATTAATTTAATACCTAAGCATTTATTAAAAAAATTAAAAATTAATTACATAAAAGATAATTACATGTATGATACTTCATGTTTACTTAGGTTTTTCCAGAGTGTTTTATATTACTCTTATCCAACATAGATGAGCCACCATATAACACCAGCTATTTGAGCACACTTACATAATCTCTTTCCCTTGATGGAAGGGCTTTCCAAACGACTGAAAGAGACTTCTAGGAGAGTTCAGGCACTAGTGTTTGTTGCTCTTTTTTTCTGTAAATTTTAGCTGCTTGATTTGTTCTCTTGACTTACCAGCTTCCTGCTTAAAAAATAAGAAAATAAAAACGGATTTCTTCTTAAACTCTTAGATTAATGACGGTAAGCTTTTTAGCTGAAATTTATGCCTTGTTGTTGGTCCATGCATCAGTCAGGCACTGAGGAAACTGTAGTTCAGCTAAGCAAATCCTCCTGGCTGTGGGACAGAAGCAACATTTACTTGAAAATTCTACTTCCTTATTCATCTGTCACTTACAACCCATCATCTACTCAAAGATTAATTTGAATTGTGAACAATACCTAAGCTGCCTTAATCCCTTGCTCTTGTCCTTTTTCTTGAGCTGCTGTACTGTGACGGAAAGGCCGTAATTCTGAAGCTTCTTATTCCTCAGGCCTACCTAAAGTGACTCCCTTTGGGAGCCAATTGATGTTTTAGCAAGGAAATTCTTACCTGGTTTTGAGAACAACCTGGAAAAATTGTCAAGAGGATTTCACTCTCTTAGATGTTCACTGTGTGGAATTCTTACAAATGTAAAATCTAATTTGTCTGGGCTGTTTGCACCAGCGTTGTTCAAGGTCAGATGAAGTTGTGTGAAGTACAGGAAGTATTTCTGAGATTTCGTTCTTCTCTTTGAACTCACAGCATTTTCCACCAAATTAGCAAATCAAATAATATAAATTTCATGAATAATCAGGGTAGCTGGGAAATATACCACATTCTTCTTACTTATTTTGTGGATGACCCCTGCTGCCACTCTTGCTTTACCACTTTCTTGATTTTTTTTCAGGAAGAATACTAATTTAGTAGTTTCCCCTCTTCTCATGATGCAAATACTGCTTATTCAGACCTTCTCAGTAAGGAGCTAGAATTTAAAAAGAAATGCAGGAAATCTGCAGGTCTTTCTGCTCAAGTTGAACATCCAAAGACCTTTTTGTTAATGGGAACACTTAAGCATGATTGATGTTGGAGTTCTGTAGAAGCATCAATTGTTTTGATGATACATTCATCTATGGCTTGATTTGACAAATTTTGAGCCATCAGGACTCAATCTAGAAATACGTATATTTAATTATAAAACTGCAAATAGATCTTTGGCTGAATTGTGGTATATACTTAGAAACTTTTAGGACTGTACGCATCAATAGTCATCTCTTTCAAGATGTTGTTAAAGTAAGAGCAGTATTCATTTGTTGGCATTTGCATTTATTTGCCTATACATTTACTACTTAGCAGTAAATAGCTTAATGTAAAGTGCAAAGTCCATTCAGGATGAAAAATAATAGACCTATTTTATTTTGGCATCATTTCTGTCATCATTTGGTAGGTGCTATAGATGTTAGGGTAAAGGGTTGATCAGTGACAAAGTACAGCAACGCTCTTGAATACTGCATTCTGGACCCCACAATTTAAGAAGGATGAGAAGATCCTTGGATGAATCCAGAGGAAGGAAACAAAGCTGATTAAAGGTCTGGAAGGAATGCCCTGTGAGGAGCAGTTAAGGGCTTTGGGCCTGTCTAGTCTGGAGAATAGGAAGCTGAGAGGCAACCTCATAGCTCTCTACAGCTTCCTGAGGAGGGGAAGGGGAGAGGGAGGTGTTGATCTCTTCTCCCTTGTATTTGGCTATAGGACACATGGGAATGGTTCAAAGCTGTGCCAGGGGAGTTTTAGATTGGACATCAGGAAGAATTTCTTTACTGAAAGAGTGGTCGAACACTGGAGCAGGCTTCCTGGAGAGGTGGTGGATGCCCCAAGCCTGTCAGTGTTTGAGAGGCATTTGGACAATGCCCTTAATAACATGCTTTAACTTGGTCAGCCCTGAATTGATCAGGCAGTTGGACTAGATGATCGTTGTGGGTCCCTTCCAGGTGAAAATAGTCTGGTCTGGTCTGTCTCTTCCATTCCATTCCATTCCATTCCATTCCATTCCATTCCATTCCATTCCATTCCATTTCATAAAACTGTGGCAAGTCACAAATAGCATGTTGTCATAGTACTTTTATGAAGAGATTGCGTGGGGGAATTGACCTCTTTTCTTTTTAGGAGCAAAAGACAAGGGCACTTACACTCTTCTAGATACTGGAACTCAAAAGATCTCCTAGAATTTTCCAAGGGCAAGAATGATGCAATTTGTAATATACCCTTTGGTTCTGTTATGAAGTGAAAGAATCAATAAAGAATACATTAAAAAAGTAAACTTTTTGGGGATGTAGTATCCAGAAACCTCTGCTAAAATGATTGCAAGTTTATTCTGTATGATGCCATTCTGAGCTGAGTAGCAGAGTTCATGAATCTACATGTATTTATTAAGACAAATTGCAGTATCACCATCATTAATCTGGAGTATTACACATTGATACCTGTTTTTGTAGCTGTTTGAAGCACCAAGTAATGGAGTTGGCAATATGTGATTTGCATAATTGGAGTCAAGGACAATGAAGGTCCCTGAACAAAAAACAATTAGAATCCCATTCCTTCACATTTCAAGGAGAGAAGAATCTTGAGAGATCTAAAATTCTTGAACAAGTTCCTTCAGAAATAAAACTCAGGACAGATACGTAAAATCATTATATTTTATATCCAGAAACATAAAAACGCCTATAAAAAAGGAAGCTAACAGAGCCAACGTTATACAAAAAGGGTAGTTGTACACTTTCAAAACTCATGAAGTAAGAAGTCTTGATTGTTTCCCCTTCAGAACATTCATGTATGTACCACAATAAGACATGTAGATGAAGCTTGCACAGTAAAATAAACTTTGCAATTAAGTCTGCTCAGTTTTTGCTTTTGGGGAGGAAAATATAACAGCCTCTGCAACTATTGATCTCCAAATTGTATCTATATTGAATAGATTGTTCGTCCTTTGTTTTACTCTTTGGTTAAAAACTGCTTTTGGAAATTCCATAGCTCTAGATCTTTGACTTTCCCTGTAATTTATCATTTGTCACACCTGGAAACTGTTGTCTTAAGTACACGTTGTACAGGTATGGTAAAGATGTTATGTTTTGATTTTGTCTGCAAATATTTGTGTGCTGCTATCTAAGAGGAAATTTACTACGGAAAGTATTTACAAGAAAATTAATTCATTTTTAATAATGTTAAATTTCAAAGTATTTGTTTATTCACAAAGCTCTGGAAGCATCTCAAATTAGCTGGAAGTGCAGTGCATGGTAACTCCTAGCAAGATGAGACTAAATGATAAGTAAGTTTTTAGGTGGATTCTCCTAATATTTTTCTTTTCAGAAAACAAGCCAACAAACAAAAACTACCTCCCTCCTCCCAAAAACCCAACTCAACACCAAAAACAAACAAACAAAAGCCTAAAACCAAAATCCCTGCTCTGGACAATGTGATCGTGGAAATATGACCATACAGCCTATACAATGTTGTCTGTCCGAAATTGTTTTGCACTTGGGAGAACAGTCATCGCATGTGTACACCTGCTAGAGGTAGCTTTAATCTCACTGTTTCGGAAAGCACTCAGTGTAGTGGCTGTGGTACAGTAGGGCTCTGTAAATTCATCTGTGACGGTGAGCGTGCTTTCTTGCTGAAATGCACGTTACTGTGTTTTATGGGTGTCTATACAGCTGGATTAACTCACGATTTGCTATACTTGTGTGTCCTGAAGTTGTGTCCTGATTTTTCAGACAGCCTTAAGCAGTATCTCTGAAATTTGGCATCCTTCATTCATTTCATACCAGAGATACTATTGGAGACCTAGTTTGTTATCTCCTTTTGTATGTATTGTGATTACCTGAGTAGCCCAGGAGCACTTCTTAAAGAAAAATGTTGTCTATCTTGTATTATCAGCGACAGTTTCTACACGTACTGGTATACTGTATATCTTAACCCATAAAAGGGGACTGCAGTGCTATGAGTCAGCTTTGAACTATTTTTTTGTGTACAGAAACTGCCTAAAGATCAACAGCTTTTATTATTACACTGCTTGTCCAACTGTGAGAAAAAGCAGAAGGGATTGTCGTATTATGAAAACCTTCGTGTCATGTCTGCTCATTTTGGATTCTCATCTATGGGATGTGGAACCCATCCACTGGGAAACAGGTTTATTGAAGTAGTTTGTGGAATTATGTTTTCTTGTGCATTGAACAATTGGGTAAAAATCTGCAAGATAATAACTTTTTTTTTCTTTGTCCTGAAGTTTTTTTTTCAGCCAAATGAAACAAACAAACAAAGTAGAAAAAAATCTAGCAATTAAAATAAACTGTAAATGATGGAAAAGTTATAGAAATACTGAGATTACAGATTTTCTGTAATCCATTTAAATAAGAATTGCCTTCTGGAATTTCCAGTTATTTGAATTTCATACACTAATCTTCTGAGGTTCCCAATCTGGTGCTATGCACCAATTTTCATTTCCCATCCCATCACTTTGAAAGTTTGTGTCTCTGTGAGTTTGCAGAATATTTTTCTTTTAAAATGTAGTGCTTAATCAGTGCCTGTAATTAGTATTTTAGAGCCTGATTTATTAAAATACCATTAAAAGGTACAGTGTCCCTCTCTGGTAAGAGTAATATATGTCATTGTGTTGTAACTGTTTGGTGTAAAAAGTTCATTTTTTCTGTCATGGAGCAAGTATTTCTGTCCCAAAATATCAGTAGTTATTAATTGGGAACACATAAAATGGAGAAGATGTGGTGAATAGTTAGATTTAGATTAGATATAAGGAAGAAATTTTTCACTCAGAGGGTGGTGAGGCAGTGGAACAGATTGCCCAGAGACGTTGTAGATGCCCCATCCCTGGAAGTGTTCAAGGCCAGGCTGGATGAGGCTTTGGGCAACCTGGTGTAGTGGAGGGTTTCCCTGCCCATGGCCGGGGGTTTGGGACTAGATGATCTTTGAGGTCCCTTCCAACCCTAACCATTCTATGATTCTATGATTCTGTGATCTTGGAGACACCTTCTTGTAAATGAAATAATTATTTTAATAAGAGTTGTGTAAGTGTGTGAATATATATTTTAAAAGTAACTAAAATAATAATGTCAAATAACTAAAAATACTTTTATAAAAGTATTACCTTTTTATTGGATTTTAGTATATGACACAGCTGTATTAGGGTCTGGTTTCTCTGTTAATCTTTAAATTAGCTGGTTTCACTATAAAGGCAAAGTTGTTTCCTGCTTTTCTTCTGATTCTGTGCTTAACGCTCAATGTTGGAGGTATACTAAGGGCACTCAGGGGTGTCATTCAGCAGCAGTCACTCTGCCTTTTATAGTGATCTGGGATTCCTGAAGAGTATGTCTGCATTTGTGGGACAGGAGGTGCAAAGACTACTAAGCAATTGCATATTTATTCTGGTTCTCAGTCAGGTTTTGCCACCTGTGCTGAGTTCATCAGAGCTATGGCTACATTGGTCACAGTGCTTGGGCTGGCTAGTTTTGGGCTAGCTCCAATAAGTATGTGGAAAATGCAGTCACAACAGTGGCAGCCACAACAGTGGCACCTCAGTCTAGGTTTTCAAGAAAAAGAAAACCTAGCATGAACTTAATGTACCTCTCCTCCTGTCTAGGATCTATCATGCTACTCAAGGAGGTCTCCCTTGTATCTCACTTTCTGCCTTAATAGAAGTGCAGCAGAAGTGCATGCAAAATAGACACAGCAAGTCTACTGTGTGACATTTCATAACTTATTTTAACTGACTTTGATTTTGTTAAATCAATATCAGAATGTTTACATATTATTGCCATTGAAAATCTCCAGTAATTTTTCTACTATTACTCAGCCAGATTAATGACAGCTTTTTTAGGATGGACCAAGTCATCTATGTTGTGTGATGACACATTATGTTGGTTTTGATTAAGAAGTAGGTAAAATGGTGGTGTAAGGAGAATGGATTGAAGATTTTGAACTTTGTAAGAAGCTATTAACCTATGGAATGATGATTCCAGTGGTGGTGATTGGGATAACTATTGACCATTAAAAGTTTAAAATTTTATTTTATGGTGCTAGGCAGCTATGCTGAGTCATGAGATATGCTCTAACAGCTGTCTCAATCTTTCTGTGTTCATTCTGATCCCAAAGAACTGAGGAAAAAATAGCAATGAAAAGAAAACGTACACGGGAATGAATATTTTTGAAATAAGTATTAAAAGAACCATATATGTATATAGCAGAGAAAGGGGAATAACTATTAGCCATCTAATCGAGATGTTTGCCATTCAGAGAGACTTTGACAGGCTGGAGAGGTAGGCCTGTGTGAAACTCAGGAAATTCAACAAGGCCAAGTGAAAAGCATTGCACATGGATCAAGGCAATCCCAAGCACAAATACAGGCTGGGTAGAGAATGGATTGAGAGCAGCCCTGAGGAGAAGGACTTGGGAGTGCTGGTGGATGAGAAGCTCAACATGAGCCAGCAATGTGCGCTGGCAGCCCAGAAAGCAAATTGTATCCTGGGCTGTATCAAAAGAAGCGTGGCCAGCAGGTCAAGGGAAGTGATTCTGCCCCTCTACTCTGCTCTCATGGGACCCCACCTGTAGTGCTATGTTCATCTCTGGGGCTTCCAACAGAAGAAGGACATGGACCTTGTGGTGTGAGTCCAGAGGAGGGCCACGAAGATGATCCGAGGGCTGGAGCATCTCTGCTATGAAGACAGGCTGAGAGAGTTGGGGCTGTTCAGCCTGGAGAAGAGAAGGCTCCGGGGTGATCTTATTGCAGCCTTCCAGTACCTGAAGGGGGCCTACAGGAAAGCTGCAGAGGGATGTTTTACCAGGGCGTATGGTGATAGGACAAGGGGCAATGGCTTTAAACTGAAAGAGGGCAGATTTAGATTAGATACAAGGAAGAAATTTTTTACTCTGAGGGTTGTGATGCACTGGAACAGGTTGCCCAGAGAAGTTGTGGATGACTCATCCCTGGAAGTGTTCAAGTGTTGGATGAGGCTTTGAGCAACCTGGTGTAGTGGAGGGTGTCCCTGCCCATGGCAGGGGAGTTGGAACTAGACGATCTTTAAGGTCCCTTCCAACCCAAACCGTTCTGTGATTCTGTGATTCTATGATGTTGTTCAGGACAGAGACACAGTACAAGAGAGCTTTAGGATCCAGAAAGGCAGGATGGAACTCATTAATAGTGTCAGAATGGAAGGAGGAAAGACACAAGGCTGGAAGAGCTCTGACGAATAAGCGTATAATAGTTATCATCTGACATTTGGGAATTAAATCAGGAAGGCGTCTCAAAGTTCTGTGAAGACCCTGAGTAAAATCTATGCTGAACTCTGTGTCCTGTGACATTGTTAGTGATGTTGATGGTTCGACTACGTTCACTTACTTCCTTTTTCTTAGTTTAAGAAACCTGTTGGAACAAAGTAATCTCTGGCCAGGAAGGTAACGTGTAAATGCATTACATTTTTACATATATATAAAAAATACAGCAATTAAAGTATAAGAGTTCTAGAGCAGTATGCTGTGATGTCACAAAGGGTTAATATTCTTTGTGGTTTTATTACATATTATTCCTATTAATTACATCCATAATAATATAATACAGTTAGAACAGATGCAAGACAACTATTAATTAGTGGGCTGTAATACCATTGAGGAGTTTCTTAGGAGGTCATAAAGCATGGAAGCAAAGCTTGGCTACTTTGTGTGGTCATTAGGACATCAAGGTAGAAATGTAATCTGATAATTCAGCATTAGTGTTTCATTTGTTTTATTTTTTGAACACATATACCCGTGTCTTGAATTTGTGTCTGCCTCAGGCAGATGTTTCATATTTATCTCTATGTATCTGCTTCAGCAACGTCCTTTTTTCTTCCGTTATTTTACTTTAATTTTGTTTCTGAAGGCCTTTATTTTAAGTCAAGATGGTACCAGGAAAAATGGAAGGAACGTTTTCCCTATTGCAGTGCTGTATCATGTGCTTGTATTATATTGTGATACATGAAATACATACATAGGTGTGGGTCATGTTACAATGCTAGCTATGATTAGAAATGTTTAATGAAATTTTACAGTTTCTAATTGATGACTGATTCTTTAGTGAGTTGCAATATTGTTAATTCAAGTGGACTGTTTGATGAATGTAGTCTCATTCCAAATTTTTGTCTGTAACTGTGCGTTTTTTCGAAAAAGAGAATATCTTGAATATTGAACTGCTTAAATTGAATGATAAAGATTTCTTTAGCTGTTTTTTTTTCCTTCTGCCTCCTTTTTTTTCCTGATTTCCGGTTGAAAAATCTTTTGTGAAAACAATGTTTGCTTATTTGAACATGTGTAGCAACTGTGAAATTTAATTCATGGTTTCACCATTTCTTGTGCTATTACTGTATTTTCTAGCATTTGTAATGATGCTGTGGCTCTTTTTATACAATTTAATTCTACTACAATATTTTGAATATGAAACCAATCTTATTAGTTAAGCATAAACCATGATTTGTGTGTTCAGTTGCTTTAGACTTAAATTGGCAAAGCTGTGCATCTCCTTTGCAATGTCATTGAAGAAAGTGAAAATTCCTAGATCTGTAGCTTTATATTTGGAGAAACTCATTCATTGGGGTGGTGAATATGAATTTCTTGTCTGTTACGGAAGAGTGAAAGAGGAAGTTGAGATACATGACTAGCTTATATATATACGTTAGTCCGATATGAATGAATGAGTTTCTCAGCAGTCTTATCAATAAAGTAAGTACATCAAATGTAGGTGTAGCTTCTGCTACTTGTTTACAAGAGATACTGACTTGAGGGGGAAAAAAGCACTCCATGCTTGTGAATGTGTTGGATGCGCTATATTATGTCATGATTCTACTTGCATATAGAACAAGATTCAATGAATGAATGAGTAGTGGTCTCCCTTGTAAGCCTGATGCTTAGGATTCCTTTTGGCGGTAACACTATGTGAGATACTTGCTATCTATCTTCTGTGACCTAATCTTGATTTCATACCAAACAACACAATGAATGAAATGAAATGAAGAGATTATATTAGTTGTCCTGTAACAAAACCACACCATGCTTTACAAGCAGCTTTTCTTCTGATGAATAAATAAAAGGCGAGATAGGTGCACTGGAGTATTCAAAGCATGACTGAATTACTAAAAGGGGAGTTACTGCTCTTGAGCTGATGACCACGTGCTCATAACAATTTGAAGTACTGTGATATAGTAATCCTTGATAAAGCTCCATTTGAAGTATTGCAGTTAAATGAATTTGTGTTATGCTGCTGAACCAATACCAGGCTATAGTTTGAAATCGAAGCAGCAAGCAATTCTTTATGTTAAGGCCTATCTGAAATTTTCTTACAGAATTAGCCAAAAGTTTCTAACAACAGGTAATTATGATGTATTAAAAGATGTTATTTCCTTTTCCCTTAACATGCTATTTCAAACATTCTAATTATTTAATGTTACTTTTAATACTCAATGTAGTACTAGACATATTTTTATCTGATTTCTTTCCTTCTTTTATCATATTATGACAGTTTATCAGCTTGAGAATTCTTACTACTAGACATGAACACTGAATTCCTGTGTTCTTCTGGCTTGGCTTTCCCTGCAGAAAGTGCCCTGCTGTGGAATTGTCGATCTCCTAGGCTACCATAGCCTAGATTTGCTATTTTTATTGTATTTTTTTTTGTAAGGAATCAGAAGTTTTATAAGTTGATACAATCATACTATCTGTCTGTTTGTCCTCCACAATAATTCTTGAACTTGTTGGCCAACTTCAGACAAATTTGATGGAGCAGAGCCTCAAAGATACTAATATTGATGAAAACAGATGGACTATGTAACATAAACATGCAAAACAGTGCATCTGCTAAGGAAAAAGGCTGAGGCATTAGGTATGTCCATTCTGTTTAAGTTCTGTTGCTCGCAGAACTACCTGGTTTTGTTGTTATTTTGCTTCCACCCATAATCATTTATTTGTCTATTCATTCCATGTGCAACTGCAGTTATGTGTGTAGAACTACTAGTGGCATGTTATTTAAGAGTTTTTTATTTGAAAATTGCTTCACGGGATTAATCCTGTGCAATTCAATTGGAATCTCTGCTCCTTCAAGTACGTTTTAGTTTATGTTTTACAAAGAGTGACTACTGTCTTTTTTACTCTGACATTAAATCATTAAAAGGCGATTTTTGTTCACTTAAGAGAAAGAAAAATTAGTAGGAAGATAACTGTGGACTACTTCTTTTCAGAATTTTGGCTCCTATTGGCCAGAGGAGTAAAATGTTTGTAAAAGTAGGTTACTTTATGAGGCTTCATAGGAGAACATACATGCAACAGAGAATATACATGGACTTTTGAGGAAACTTTGCAGTTATTTTCATCTAACTGCCATAATGGTAGATGGGTATGACAATCTAGGAAGGGAAGAATTTGTATTGAATGGCAAAATATTCATCTTTTTTGATTTTATAGATCTTGATGAAAAATTATTTGTGGCAGAAATCCATCTCCTTGGAATGGCATTCTGCTTCCCTAAAAAGTTCCTCCTGTTTCCAATGCGTGCATACCTTAGCCACATCCCTTCCAATTCAGCAACAAAAGGAGCACAGGACAGAGACAGCAGCCCCTGCACTAAGTAACACTAAATAAAACTGTTTTAAAAACTCAATCTTCAAAACTTAGTCTATCCAATGCAGTGATGAAACGTAGGTCCTGGGGAAACAAATCATGTGGCACATAGTAACAAAGATTGGAGGAAAGGTCATGCAGAGGAGGTTGAAATAATGCCGTATGAACAGCTTTACTTCAGGCATGTTCTGTTTTTAAATGCTTTGCTTTTGCAATCTCAGCATTCTTTTAATGTGGAAGATTAAACAAAAATTTCCTTTTAAAAAGTAATCATAATAGCAATTCCATAACACAGATTTACTGACCTCATATTTATCATGATGTTGTGAAATTTAGGTCTACTCCTCAGACTTCACTGTTCCATCCAGCTAGTTGCAGCATTATGCTGTTGTTCTTTGGGGCACATGAGGAACTACAAAAAAAAAGAGACAAACATTGCAGGTAGATTTAATAATTATTTGTTATGAATTATTTAACATTTTAAATATAATATATGTATGTGTTACATGTCATTCAAAAAGACCCCTAAGCACTTTAAGCTATGTGTAAAAGAAAATTGCTTTTTTCCACTTGCTTAAATGCACCCTCTGCTGGGGTAAAACACAACAGCTGTGAAGCGCAATGTGATCTGTAAGCACAAGTGTTCAGGAATTCTGTTTTATGGCTCATCTGAAATACTGTGAACAGCCAAAATCCAAGTACGTTCCTCTTAAGAGAATACTGGAAATTGATTTAGTGTTGATTCACAGTGAAAAATGTCACCTGTATAATCTTGAGCCAGTGCTGGTTTTCCTGTCTTAAAACGTGATTCAACTTGAATATTCACAGGTTAAAGAGACACAATTTCTGGGAGTTTCATTTGTCTTTCAGAAGTTCCACGTTTGGCAGCCTCATTTATTTCTGTTAAATGAAGTTGAAAATAACATCAAGAAACTGCTTGATGTTGCATTTGTGTTGTTGCTGTGTTGCGGCTGAAAACGATTTATTTTCAGAGAAACTGCATTCGTTGTGGTTGTTCGTACTTTAAAGAAAGAACAACAGAAGACAACTTAAACTTATCTCGAGCTTCTTGTTGCTTCTGAGATTTGTATTAATTTCCTAGGAGTCTTGCCTCAGGTGGCAATGAGTGCCTAAGTATGGGGACCAGCATCAGAGACTTCTTTAGAGATAGAACGTACTATTGTGTGTTCTTTCCAATGAATTATTATTAGAAGCCCTTCAGAAACCCTGCAGGCAGCATAAAGGAATTGAAAAAGAAAGTGTTTTCCCTCTTCCTGTAAAACAGGAGTCCAAATAGAAGAAAGGTTGGCAGTAGGTATCCATTCAACAGAGAGATAAGTTTTGCAGAACATAGATAAATTCAGTCTTAAGGTAAGATTGGAAGGAATGTTCCACTCCAAAATGAGTGACTTAGAGATTAATCTTTTTCTTTTCACTTTTTGTTTCAGATCTTTTGCTTTATTTCAGTCTCTTTTCTTCTAGCAGGTTTCCAGGAGTAGGTACCGTTCCAGAAACCAGTGTGTCCTACTAAAGGCCATGTGTCACTTAATCATACTTTATCTGAAAGACCAGTGAAATAAAGAGATTTTACAAGCAAATAGAATTTTACTATATATTCTTTAACCATAAGGGGATTACTTGACCTCCTGTGTCTTTTGCACACGTCAAACTCTGTACTAAAGCTGTCTTAAAGCTTGCAGGTGTTCATCCTCTAGGGATTTTCCTTTTGTCTGTCAGTCCACAGATAGAAAAATACGGCCAGTCATATTTAGCCATATGTTGACCATCTCTGCCTTTTGATTGTGAATATTCTTATTAAATACAAAAATACTTTCCGTTACACTGACTCTGATAATTGCACTTGTTTGGTGTTTTGTGATTAACAATTTCTGCAACTTTCTACTTGTCTTCTTAATAAGAAATCATTTGGGCATTAGAATCATAGAATCATAGAATGGTTAGGGTTGGAAGGGACCTCAAAGATCATCTAGTTCCATTCTTTGACCTCAGTAGTCTTTTATAAAGAAACATTTATTTTCCTCCACAAAACTGTAGAGTTATCTATAAAAGATTGTTTCATGAAGACTGGTAGTTTGCATGGTTCTGAGCTTCATTGTTAAGTGAAACATTTCCATGTCTCTTACATCCTGATACACATTGCTTTGTAACCTGTAACCAGAGATCTGCATGGACATACGCATGCTGTTCCCACTCAGGGCCTTGTTTCAGCTGTCTCTACACAAAAGAACATTTAGCTTGAGTGACAAGTGCTGAGTAAATTCCTAGTTTCTAACCATATCAGAGAATGATGGCAGCCATTATTGCCTTACAATGTATCTCTCTTTATTAGGCAACCTGTGGCTCTGAGGTGATGGAATATGGTGCTGCGGTTATCAGTGAACCTGTTTTTAAACCATCACCTATGGCTTATTTTTCTTTTCTGACAGTATGTCTTATCTCATCTGACATTTTGTTTGGGTTGGAAAGTTAACGTGAATAACAATATTTATATTTGAGAAAGCCTTACACACAAGCTGAAGTTGTTTGTTGTTCAAGTGTGCCTTGATAAATACGGACGAGTCTTCTTTCGGTTTTCAATCTCTTCTCAAATTAAGGAGATCATGTTACTGTATGCGCAGAACCTGGTCAAAACTGCGCTTTCTAAAATTCTGAAAACTATAGAGAATGTCTAATAATTTTCTTGAGAAATTATACATTATATATTTTGTCCTAATTAATCTTGAACCATCTGAATCTAATGATTCTGTGTTGGGGCAATTAAAATAGTGATTTAGGAATATACTTTCAGATTTTGTTTATTCAGATAGGTAGGTGCTACATGGCTAGATAAATATTAGCCTTCTGGGTTAACCATCTACAAATCTGCCATCTGACTCCCAGCCAACACATTTATCTAAAGGTCTCAGCACTGAAAAAATAAAAAATTACTTTCTCTTTTTTACAATTTTGAAATAAAGTAGCCTTTGTCTTGGTCTCAGATTATTACAAAATTGAAATCCCTATCATTAGAAATATTATTTAATTGCAGGTTGGATGAGGGAAAAAATAAGATGTTCTGTAATATGAAAAGTATAAGTTCAGTTTAACTTGGAGTTTTGCTCCAACTTCCTCCAAATCAGAATGATCTGAGAGGAAATTATTTGTTTAGAGAGATAAGATACCGTATGGGCATTTGTAGGTTGATACCTACAAATGTTTGTGTTCTTTCATTTATGTTAACAAATGTCTCTAATTTTGTATTTTCTCAATTAGGAATGTGAGATACTAGAGCTTCTCCACCAAATATTTGGTGTTCATTCTGCTGTTTTGACTTCTATCTAGAACATTGGATTTCTGAGATATAGAGAAATAAGAATGTAGTTAAGAAATTTAATTTTGTCTTTTCATCCAGAGGGCAATGTAGCCTCTTTTGTGGTTCAAAATTGTAGATATACTTCTGCAAATGTTCACTTAGAACACTCTCCTCCACTTACATTCAAAGTATTAATTTGCAGCATAGTTTGTCTCAGTCTTAAATGAACATCTGTTCTGGGCACCACAGGAAATAGCAGAACATAAAGAACATCCAAATTCTTTTTCTGCCAGCTGCTGAAGGGGTGATCGGGAAGGGATCTGAAGATGAGCAGAGTTTTGGCTCCCTTTTCCAGGTTTCTCAAATGTCTTGGTTGATCAACCAGCAAGTGCCTCACCAGGTTATGATTCCCTTTGCGTAGTGCTTAATGTAGTTAGATTGTGAAGATTTTATCTGATTTATATTCTTGTTTCCGGGCAGCTTTGTGAGTATCTCAACAGTGTTTTGTAAGGTCATATTGTTAATACTCGTCATCTGGTTCATAATCAACTTAATACAACTATGTAGTAAGGGCTGATGTGGGTTCTACATGTCTCATGATGACAGAAAATTGTTACAGATTGTTCCACCCTTAGGGGGGAACCAAGTCGAAACCCTAACCATTGAAAAAGAGAAATCTTTGTCACCCTCAAGGATGATAATTACCAACAAGAACAAAAAAGCCTTAAAGAGCCCTATATTAGGCATTAAATAACTTCCTACAGTTTGTCTTTGCCATGCAAAGAGTTCCATGTATGACTTGTGCTGTTAAAATTCCAGTCAAATTAGTTTTCTACCAGCTTGTCAAGGTAGAAGTGTCAGGTGGGGAGCCAGGGTGGTTATTGCTGGCGCTAATGAAAACACGAAGCTTTTGGAGAGTAAGTAACAATAGCTGTCTCGCTTTTTCTCTTTACTCTGTTCCTCAAAAACTTGCTTGCTGGGTTGTAAACATAGAAATTAAACTTCCTTGTACAAAGTGTACAAATCAGTGTTCACGCAGTGTGCAATTTGCCTGCCTTCTAACTTGTTAAATGCAATTTGCTTTAGTTTGAGCAATTTATAAAATGTTATCTGTAAATAGTACACATTAAACATAAGTAAGAACATAACATTATTTCTCCCTGCTCTTTTCTTACTGCAGTATTTTTCTTACATTTAGTGTTTCCGGTCTTGAATCGTGCTCTCTGAAGGTTCTCAGGAATGGAGGGGTTTGTTTTGTTACCTTTCAGCAAAAAGCAGACACGTTCACCAGCTGTAACGCTGACCCATAAATGGAGTTCTGGATATATGAAATGTACTGACTTATATAAAATCCCCTTGTGTTTGTTTCAGACTCAAAACACACTTAAGCGTAACTCATATATGTGGCTTGCATGCGTATACCATGAATTTTTAAGTCCTACATAAAGATATCTAAACATTTTAAAATGGCTGTATGTGCCCATATGCTTACAAGTAAGCACACAGTAGTAATAGTTTTCCTGTGGAACAGTAGGCAGTTAAATTGTGTGAGGATTTTTAATCTTGGTGAATTCAGTCATTGTTCGTATTCTATAAATTCTGAAACTCCAGAAGCAATATCTAGCATCTGTGCTTGCTTTTAAAAGTTACAATCGCTGTGTTTTTTTCATCAACTTTCACCCATGCATCAATGAATTCACTGTAAGGGTTTAATTTTCTGTAAAGATGTATCTTTAAAAAAACCACTGCTTTAAAGTAGTTTGAGATTTGGCAGCTGTGAGTTGTGCAGTAAAGTGCGATTTCAGATTTAATAGATTACTTGCATTTCTAGATTCCAAACGATTGTCAAATGGTTGCCTTGATCTCTGGAAAAGGGAGGGGATAGGTGGAAATACGTGTCTTTAGCATCAAGTCCGGATTTTCTAGTTTATTGCGACCATTGGGGAGGAAAATGCCTTTATTTCAATATGAAATGAATACAAAGGAAAAAATGACTGTGTGTCTGATTTCATTAAAAATATCTTGTATAGTAAATATAATATGAGTTGGATTTGGCTTTGATATTGTACGCCTGTGACGATTTCATGTATTAGTTTTTTTCCAAGTAGCCTGCCCAGTACTAATTAAAACCAGTGAATTTTACTTCTGTGCTCTTTTGTAAAAATGAAGCTGTTCGGATTAATATCTTGACTGTAATCTGAAAGGAATTTCACAAGATTTTGTTGGATAATTTGTGGACTCTTAATGAAAGGGGCTAGGTAACATTTGTACTGAACATATGCTTGTTTACCTTTGCAGATTTAGAAGGTGTTTTCAATACCTGAAGCCGAAAAATACCTTAAATGATCTAGTTAGAACACAGAATATAATAAATTATACTGCCGTTGCATGCTTTTCTAGGAACTCTTATTTGTATAGCAGCAACAGACTCTCCTTGGAAATAAAAGAAGTGAAGTAGCCTGAAAAGTATCACATGATGGCACTGTTTCCATTTCCACCTCCAATATTATGAAATAAAGCTATAATAAACTGGTATTAAAATGGTATGTAATGCCAATGTACTTTGTATAATTTATGTAAAAGAAAAATCTAACCACTGTGGTTATTAATATAGGTATTAAAATGGATGTATAGATTTCTCAGAAAAGTGTTTTGTAAAACTTTGAATATTTATAATATTCCTTATTTTGATTATAGAGCAAGAATTCCGCACAGTATATAATGTTTATGAATGCTGAACTGTACAGATTCATTTAGCATTGTGTTAGGGAAAAAACCTGTTAATTGTTATGTAAATTAGATGGTTTATTTTTTGTTTTGCTTTTATTGTGGGAAGAAAGCTAATGGCTGTCCTTTTTGTATTTAATATAAAGCCTTTTTGTGGTAAATTAGATCATTAATACAGACACATTTTTAAAAAATGCAAATTAGCTTTCCATGAGCAGAAAAGAGCTTAAAGTGTAGTAAGGTCAGAGGCAGGATCAGACATATTTGTAAAATGAATTATATTCAAGTAGGAATATGAGGGAAAATATGAATGTAAAAAAATCATTGATTTATAGTATATAGATGTTAGATGTCGTATTATTTCATTTTTAGATATTCTGACTGAATACCCATAAATGTTCATGTTCTTTTTAGTAATATAAATTAGTAATCACCCCTAAATTAATATTTTCTATTTGTAGAATCATCAATATTCATTTTTAGTAAGAGAGAACACATTGCTCATTTAAAAAAAAAGTAAAAAAAGGTGGTGGGTGTGATTCTACTATGCTGCATTTTTTTTTTAGAATAAGGTAAATATCCGTTCCCACCATTCTGTCATACGAAAATTAGACTATTTTATACATTTTTCCATCATGGGGATCATTGCAAAAAGAAAGCAAAACAAAACCAAAACCTTGCAAGAGGAAGTAAGAAAAATACCCACTGGTGATGCAAAGCTAATAGTTGGGGCTTGGATATATGCCAGCTTGGGTGCTTGCACTCCAGGAATGTCCTCTGCCAGTATAAACTTCTGTTCTAAGCAGTGCAAGGCTCTTCTGCGTCTTTTTTGGTGTGAAAGCAGCGGCAGTAGAAAATGCATGTTAAAAAAATCTGTCATACAAAATTTCACTTCTATCTAGTGAATTATCAAGTGTAACTAACTAGAAAAGGGTATAATAAATTCTTCTGAACTTCATTAGTAGGCTGCTTTTAAATAATAATAAAAAATGGTTTCGGAAGACCTTAAAAGGAATATATTATATACAGTATGTCATAACATTTAATCACTAAAGAAAATTGCTCCTGTTCCTAAAATCTCTGGTAGAAGCTCACTGTACTGATCTATTAAAATGTTTTAGAAATCATTTAAGATCTGTAATTTGCTCGCTTTAGTCAGTAAACAATATTTCCATAATTTCAGTTGGACATATTCAGATCTTTGTTGGAAGGACTGTTTTTACACACGTCTTTCAGTGTTACAGTACCTCTCTCTTGTTATCTAATATTCCACTCTATTATACTATTTTAAAGCAAGAGATAAAAATTATTACTATTATTTCAGATGTTTTGGCAAAGTTTTTAAAAGATCCAGTGACATAACTGGGCTTATGTAATAAATTATAATATTTAAGAAAAAGCATTCATTACTCACAGCTGTCTACTCATTTATATGTCCCATTTGTTCATATATGAGGTGAAGAATTTCAGAATACAGTAAGTGAAGACTTCTCTGCTCAGTGTATTTCACCATTCAAATTACTTGCTATTTCAAAATGCCAGTGTTACTTTTCAGGACAAATTTCCTACAATAGTAATTCTGTGATTATTCATCCAGTTTAATTAATTCAATTAAGTAAGTCTGCTGTCAGGTGTTATTTTAATAATTGAATCAACATGCAGATACATAATAAGCATAAAAGCATTTCTATGGCTGCAGTAAATTTAGATCCAAAAGAATCTGCTATTCCACTACATTTGATATAGATTATTCTATAATATTTCAGTAATGGGTTGCACAAAGGCTGCCTTTTAATTCTTTGCTTTCTCAAATGTCTTTATATATAATGGTTTAAAACAGAAGGTGTTCAAAAGAGGGTGACCTTTTTCCATTACCATAGTTCCTGTCATTAATGCATTATAATTTTCTTTAGAAGTCTGGAAAAAATGTGTATATGTGCACTCTGTAGCAGGTACGAATCAAAGTGTGTTAGTGAAAGTTAAGAATTGTCTGTTATTACAAAAAAAAAAAAAGAAAAAAGAAAAGAAAAAATGAGAGGAAGTAATTTTATTGTTATTTTTACTGTGAAAGTTTAAACAAACCTTACACTTTATACAAAGCAGTTACAGACTTGAGAGTTTTGGCATCTGTAATCTGAACGAACAGCAGTTGACTTACTCAGATACTAAAAATAATATGCCCCTTAACTAAATTTAAAGCCAATAGAATGTTGTATTAGGCTGTATTGTGTATAAAGGCCAATAATATATCTTCATCCTCTGCAATATATTACCATGGATGTTATTTTAATAACATATATATTAAAAAAAAACATGGTAAATGATTCACTTGGTGTACTCTCAATGGTGCTTGATGTCATAATTATTGTAAATATTAATTGCTGTGCTAAAAATGTAAGCAGGATGACTTTGTATTAGATGAAAAATGAAAATAGTCTGTGTACGGGTAAATAGATAATCATACAAAAGTAATTGGGGTTTTAAAACCCCAATCTATTCTGCCAGCATGAGCTCGTTTGCATGTTAATCACAAGAGTGATTTCCTACTTCACAAGGAAGTCCACACTCTTTCATAACCACTTTTAATTGCATTTAAAATGTTGCAGGGTTGGGATATTAGAAATGGAGGCGTATCAGTGTCAAATTAATAAAAAAATGTTTCTGAAAATCTTTATAAGCTACAGATTATAATATTATGTGCTTTTTTGTTAGAAAATACAAAATGTATATTAGAATATATTTTAAGTGAGGCATGTTAAATGATAAAAACCAGATTAATTTGTACATGTGTTGTTTCTTTAGAAATTTGGTAAATGGAAACCTAATTGTAGCTGGAAAGTATAGAATGCATTTTTATTAGTAACTTTTTTATAGATTGACTGGTACTTTCATTAATTTCCCATTTATTGATGAAATAGTAAATTAGCAACAGTTAAAAATGTGAGGGTTTTTAATAAACCATAAGGCAGTGTGACAATAGATATATGTATACTAAATTCCTTTCAGTTATATAGCATTTTAACTGTATTTATATTCAGAGGAATGCAGTTAATGATTTTAATGGAAAATAATTTCCCTGCTTTCATGTATAGATTTTTACTAGTTATTTTGAAATTTTATCCTAAACATAATAGATACCAAGAAAGCAGTTACAGACCAGGATTCATATAATTTATGTATGCTGTATGCTGTCACTTGAAATTGTTACTAGAATAAATTGTGACAAAATTTATGTATTTATTATTATTTATCGCTAACTCTACTTTTAGAATAAGAGAAAATAAGCACAGTAGAAATCTATTGAACAATTATTTTTTTCCCTTAATGTTCGAAGCTGTGCAGTAATAAATGGACAACATTTTAAGTGATTTTGTGATATTCATATAAGATTCAACAGAGCTTCCTCTGTAATCTGTAAAAGGCCAATGTCAAAGTAAAGACAAAATGACTTGTTCTCTGAAGACAGGAATGAAGAAATGTAGCTCTCTAATAAAATAGTGTAAGTTCACAATGGTTACAATGTGATCAGTCTCAAAGATACAAAAACTAATTTTTAGTCAAGCTGTTAAAAATTATATATTTAAGAAGATGAAAAGTTTGAGGATTAAAGAAAAATCACTCACAATTTTAAAGAGGGTATATTTGCTTTCATCACCAGGTGTTCTTTCTAATATAAATTACCAAGATGATGTTTCCATAACATAGCTTGGGGTGCTCTGGAGATTAAAACTACCAAAACAGACCTATTAAATTTTTCATAGGGAGGGTCCACCAGGGATAATAAGCCAATATTCCTTGTCCCATATTCCAGATGTTTTATGTAATTCTGCATCTTTCTAAACCTAAATCGTAGCTTTTCCAGAAAAAATGTACTATGGAGACTGAGATGAAAGGCAAGAACTGTTGAAATGTTAATTTTACTATCTGCTGTTGAGGTCTGTTACCTTTTTTGTATTTTTTTTCTTACTCCCAGTAGCTCAGTTCTGTTTTATGAATGTTGTGGTATTTCAGTTGTTTGAAGTTTTGAAACTTGGAGCATGACTTTGACTTAGCAAAACACAATGCCACATGGTGTGTGACACACTGATGGATAGTCTTTGATCCGTGTGATTCACAGTCTTTCTACTTTCAGCTTGTTTCTGGATGAGAAAAATAAAGTTTTAAAAGTAAAATAATCATAACAACAACCCTTGTAAAGTAAACCCAGAATAATTATTAAAAAAATGTTCTTTAGTAATTTTCAAGTAATAATGTAATAAACAACAATATATTTAGTTGATTTTTTTTCACATAGACCGTGGACATTCAAAACCGATGTTGGGATTATTGCACAGTTACAGAATATTTCTGCGTTGCTGTGAAACAGTTAATGCTTTAAAATAAATTTTATTTTAAAGCTGCTTCACAGATCAGTTGGCAAATGTGACAAAATAAATACACCAGACCACTCTTCAGATTCCCACTCTTTGGTCTCCTGTTGTACTCTGGTGATAACTGACCACCAGAAAAGTCCATTACTCCTGCTGTAGTTTGGAACAGACATAGATCTGGTCTAAGTGAACTGATGTCTAATTGTTTTATCTAAGGCAGGTGGTAGGTTGGGATTATACAAGGGGAAAGAATAAATGCATTGTAAAGGGAAATTCTTCTGCCTGCCTTTCAGGGGCTGTTCTAGGAACAGCTAGATACAGCAAACTGCTCCTGGTCCATGGGTTTTTTCCGCTGATCGATTGTTTTCAACATAGTTGTTCAGATGCATTTTTCTGAGATACTTGTCTCTCACCACATGACTTCTTTTATTAATTGAGTTTCCTAAAACTGTTACTTTTATTCTTTGTAATTTATTACACTGCAGTTTCTGAAAGTAAGACTCGTATGCAGTCTTGTGCTATTAAAGGCTAATGCCCTGATATAAATACTTAATGAATGCTTATCATTGTCTTACATTTGATGTTCCTGATCCTTTAGCAATTCTCTTCTCATCAGTTTTCTCTCTCTCTTTTTTTTTTTTTTGGGGGGGTGGGGAAAATTTATCTTCAATTTTTTTCCAGAAGGTTGGAAAATGTGTCAGATGATGGTACCATATATACTAGGGAAATGCAGAAAGTTACAGGAGAAAGACTATTTGCTAAAATTTTAGAATTAATTTATATTAACCTAACTTGATTTAACTTGCTTTGCTTTGGAAAACAAAGTCAGGTTTTATTAAAAAAACCCCCCACAATATTTTCATCCCTCCAACTGGAAAATTCCCATTGCAGTTCATTTGACCTCCAACTCTTTTAGAAAAAAATACAGGGAGAAGTGTGATTATCCTCCTCAGTCTAAACTAAGAAACCAGGTAACCTCTGTCTCTGTTCTGTATGATTTTGGGAGAGAATTCTGGAGAAGTTTCTTTCTGGCCTTTTTCTACATCATAGAGAAGGAAAGAAGTAGTGAAAAACATAAACTGTTTTATGTAGATATTTTTCATCTTTGGGACAAAAGAAGTAAGAAAACATACAATTAATTCCTAAAGAGATTTCCTCCTTTGCCATGTGATGGCTACACTGCCTTAAGGTATGCTATACGTAAGGCACATGAAACAGTTTGGAGAACCGCATCAGTTCTCAAATATGCACTGAACCTTTCTAAACGCATCATGTTTGGCCATGACTTTTAACCAGGTCTGTTTAACAAGTCCTTTTAAAAAACAAATTTTTAAGGGGACTTCAGTAATCTAATTGTTTTGCTGGTTCTGTAACTTTAGAGAAAAACATCTTCCTGGGAAAAATAGGGGCACTGCAGATTTTTTTCCTTGTCGCTACTTGGCAGATTATTAAATCTTTGAAAATGAAATGTATTTGATTTTATTCTTGCTCTTATAGGCAATATTAATAAGATTGCTGTTCTTTTACACACTCAAGATTTTTTTCTTTGTATTTTATTTTCTTCTTTTGCCATAGTTTGAGTATTAGGGCTGAAAAGTGGGGCAAAATGATCCTTTTATCTTTTAAACATGTACAGTCAGTGATTGTAACCATTTTCCCTAATCTGTTTCCATAGTTTGTTTCTACTTATTTCCTAAAGGCAATATGGTGTGATTGTTCTGCCACAGTTCTTATTAGTTATTACGAATTTTGCACAGTTTTCAGCTCAAATCCTTTAATGTCTATTGTTAATAAAAGCAGCAGTGTTCCTCAGTTTGGGTAGTTTTCTAAGTGTGTGGCAATGCAATGAAGAGTATTTGATTTGAATGCCTGATAGCTCATGATTTTCAGTTGGGATCAGTATCTTCCAGTTTATATATGAAAAAAATTCCTCCAAATGTGCTATGTCTACACTTGCTTTGTGGGTTTTTATGGTACTTTGTTTTAAAATATGTCTGTGCTCGTCACTGTGGTGAAGACTTTGTAGTCTAAATTTGCAAGAGTGTAGTTCATTTTCTCAGGGAGCAGCACACAGATGTTTGCTACAGTAACGAATAGGAGTCACTGTGGGACAAAGGGAACTTTGCCCATTCGGGGTGGCATTGTGCAGAATGAGAGGCCAATAAACCGCCTTACATGAAGGACAAGCAGGATTGCCAGCTGATACTGCTGTTCCGTATGACGGATGTTAACAGCAGTAGGAAGCCTGCCTATGTGAAGCTACTGAATTTAGGAAATCAAAATCTTTCTTATCAGACTTCTTGCATTTCTTGTAAAAAGCCCAAAACCTTGGAGTTTCCGTAAAGACAGATGTGGTAGGAGTAGTACAGTGTGTAATAAATGTGTATAATATATAATATTATGTGAATAATAAATGGGAATAAATGTGTAAACGTGCTTTTGTTGTCTCGTACATACTGCTTCCAAACATTGGTATGCTTTCTGCTCTCCTGCCTGTGTTTCACTGTTAGGGTCACAAATCCAAACTTCTGGACAAGGAAATAGTGAATTAAAGTGTGCTTCCTGTAAGTAGTCCTGCAGAACATTGTGAATATCAGTTCACGTGTATTGTGGTAATGTTAGTGTATAAAATCAGAAGGTATTGGAGAGACCCTGCCATGCTTTACATAGGATGTAGATGAAAAAGAGAAGGTAGTACCTATAGGCAGATGGAGAACAATGTGGCTGCATTTACAGTGCTAAGGGCCATCCCAGTGAGCAGTCTTTGGGCCCAGCCAGGTTGTATGGAATGACTTGTGCCCGTTTAGAAACAGGCCAGCCCATGGTTGAGCAGCCTGACACTGTGTGTCCTGCATGGAGCTTGTGGCCTGGGTCTCTTTGAGCCAGGGCCTGTTCTCCACCTGCGACAGAAAGTGGTGCAGTGTCTTCTGTCCTTATCTCTACACTCTTTCCCTCCAGTGCCCATCCCCTCTGCCCAGCCAGGGAGGCCCCCACCATACCATGTGTTGAGAGCAGCCCCTGCTTTGTGCAGACTCACAGCTCCTGGCTGAGCATTGCTTGGGGCAGCACTGGTTGACACTGGCGAGGATTAAATGGTAATGGGCAATTGCAGTGTGATGCTGGAGTCTGTGCTGTTTTGTAATGTAAGTCCAGCTTTTGAATCAGGTATGCTACCTCTGGGCCTTAATGCAGAGTTTCTATTTTTAGGGGAATTGTTAGTTCAGAGTGCCTGAAACAATGTGGCCATTGTCTTGCCACACGTGGGATTCTTGCAGAAGGATGCTGCAGGCTCCAGGTTAAGGGCATCAAGGATGACATGGTTCAGCTCCGTGCTGTTGACCTGGAGCAGGCCCAGGAACCCGTTGTCCTTTTAATTGTGTCTGGATTTCTGCTTGAAAACAACTAGTTTCCTTGCTTACCTTCTTCCAGAGGAAAGCCTATAAATGAATGAATATACATGAAATGAGGTCATCAAAAAAAGGATATGAGAGGATAGCAGCTATTTTGCCATGTAGAATGTGTCCTGTGATTTTCATTATGATAGTTCCATATTTTTTGTGTGTTTTGCTTTGTTTGCTGAAATTTAAGGGAGAGCCAAAGAGAAGAAACTAAGAGGTATGAGCTTAAATTTTATGAGAATAGGTTGTGAGGTGAGAGTTGGACCAAATGTCCAACCAGAATAGGATGGACTTGCTTCTGTGAAACCTACTGAAATTTCTCTCGGAGAGCTGATGTTACAGCTGCTGCTGTAACCAGCCAGGTTGGGTTCTTCATGGGTGTTGCAAAAGGCATGCCAGCACACTGCAGCTCGGAGGAGGAAACCAAAACAGGGATCTTGTCCCTGCAGGTACAGATTTCTGAATCATCCTCTTCATATTTTGGATTAGATTTTCACAGGTTCACACAATATAAACAACTGATCATTGCCTTGCTATGAATTCTGATGTGAACTTGAGAACAAGTCAAAAGAAAATCTCTGTAGCCATGGTTTTATATGTGAAGAACTGTTATATGCAGAGCTAGTGGAATGTTTGGAAAAAAGAAATTATCTCATTGGCTTGGGATTCCTTCATACACGTGCAAGCTTTTTGCGTGCTTCTCCTGTTCCGTACAAGACAGATGCAGCTAGATCGTATTATTGTTGTACATGATTATACATTCATATATATGAAGTATAACCAATTGGTTATTACAAACGGTTCAAATATTAACTCATTTCTATTTAGGCCAACTACTTTTCAGTAGTTCATTTTACATTAAACATTTCTGGTCAGTTCCAGAGCTTGTATATTCCCTAATGGAGTATACCATTTTGTTTGAAAGCTCAGTCTTTTTCTGTCCTCGTTTTTACTGTATCTTTCTTCTGGTCATTGATCTACTGTTTGCTTGGCCTGCTGTGGCTATTCACTGGCACAGGAATCCAAGTAGTAACTTTGATTAGCATGGGTTCTCCTGTGCTGTGTGCTGTAGAAAAGCAAAGAGATTCGCCTCTTCCCTTAGGAAGATTTACAGTCCTTCGGGACTCCAGCTACCCTCGGGCTTTACAGTTCACCGGGACTCCAGCTCAGCATAAGTGATGTCTTACCAAATGTGTACGAAGGTACAGGAGGTCTCCTTTTCCAAACAATAGTACTGATATATGTTTATGGTTTTTCTGTGTTGTGTTTCTGTCCTCTGCCATATTATAGTAATTTGTTCATTTTAATATCTGATTTGCTATACAGGAGCACACTTAGGGATATTTGCCTATTATTATGATGGTTATTCCGTTCCATCCCATTAAATCTGAGATTTTCATAATTTTTCTTCCAAGTGAAAAAGTTTTTGTTGTGCTCCTGAGCTGATGTTTTTTATCGTCCTTAAGGTCTTTCTTTAAAAAAATAATTTCTGTGTTTTCATTGGTGGTTTTGAGTATTTTCCAATTTATTTCAAACTGCCAGATTTGATGCTGATATTCACATTCATTTCCAGATCATTAAGGATCTCAGACAAGACTACTACTACTACAGGGTGTTGTGATATATCAGTGACCTTATTTTCCATCCTCTACTTTCTATCATGTATCATTAGTCTCTTTGTTCATATTCAGTCATATTCTGATCAGTGTGAATATCATGATATGCATAAAATTTTGCACTAGATCATACAAAAATAATATTTCAGTATATGAGGACTTTTGCATATTCATAGATTTATTCTTGATCATATACTTAATTTTTTTTACATTATTTTAAGTTTCATCATGCCTTTAACATTCTGGTTTTGTTTATGAGGGAGAACACATGAAAGATTCTCTGGGATTTTTTAGTATTGGAACGCAAGCTTGTGTTCTGCATAAGCCAGAGCATTTTGTGGTGAGATTTTATTTTGTCACCCAGCAGATACTTGGGTAAATGAAGAGATCCTGTGAATATAATGCCTTCAGTTTCAATGAAGTATTAATATTCTTGGAAGATTTTTAGTTTTCCTACCTGGTCTTCTGATCTTCAGTAGACACTCATTTTCATTTTCAAATCATTCTATTTCCTTACTCAGAGGAGATCACTGCTACAAAATTTTACTATTCCTACTTCTTCTTTTACTATGTATGCTTAAATTTTCAAATTACATTCTTTTGCAATGTAAATATGATACTTTTATTGGGTAATGTTACAGACTGCACCTTCTCTTGTGCTTTATGAAACAGAAGGGTACAATTCAGTCAGTACCTGTATTGTCTGATCTGGTATCGAATTCCTCGTGACCAGGTATCTACAATGGCTTTAACATCAGTATGAACAGTAGCTGGGTCATCATGCGTTCCCATAGCCACCGTAAAATAGCTGCGTCTTTGTCTTAAAAGATAATTGTGGCTGTACCCTGGAGCTACTTTTGGAATGGGTTTGCAGGAGAATGTAATAGTCAATAATATTTTGTATGGAAAGGCAGTTGTTTTATTCAAGCTGAAGCCATTGCTTACAGGTTTTCTTCATCCGGCTGGCAGATCAGTTAAGATAGTCCACTAGAGACTAGGGTGACTACTGAAGTTTTAAAATGCTGCTCTATCTATAGACATTTTGTAATTAATTTCAGTGGTAAAGAAGGGAGAATTTTTTCTCATCTGAGAGTCTTTAGGTTCAAACTGCAGTCATTGGATCTTCATGTGATGAAGTGAAGAACTTTCTGTTTATCACATGCTTTTAACCTTCTTTTTGAGAACCTGAATAGAGGAATACCCCTGGAGTTCTATATATAAGAAATGTTTTTGTGTTATCTAGATTGTCTTTTAAACTCTTCTAATTTACAGTGAACGTTAAACTCTTCTAATTTACAGTGAACGTTAGAACTGGTCAGAGTGTTCTGCAATGGTTATATTACCTTCGGATGTAAGAAAGCATAACCTTCCTTTTCCCATTTTTTTGTACTGTCAAGGGTCTTTGCCCATTTGACCAGTGTGCCATGGAACTTAGCTATGTGTTGTAACTCCAAGTCTGTAATTTTTCTAAGATAACCATGTTCCATCCTCTGAATATAGACTTCTTTCTTTGTAGCTAGAAGTACAGCTTTACGCATGTGATGGTAGGAAAAGTATTCCTTTTAAGTAGAGCATTTTCAGAGATTCAGATCATTTTATTCTAGTAGCTGGCTCCCCTCATTATCATTTGCTGTGTTGTCAGCAAACATCATCAGTAATGAATTTGCATTTTCCTGAAGGTTGTTGATAAAAGTGTGAATCTGTACGGGACCAGTAACCTATCACAGCAGATCTCTCTTAAAAATGCCCTTGATATAACTCTCTGTTTGCAATTACATTCTGAGACTTACTGATTTGCCTGTTTCTAATCCATTCTAATCCATAACATATTTTTGATATTAATTTTGTATCATTCTTGCTTTGAAGTCCTGGAGTGGTGCTCTGCAAGCTAACACACAGAAAAGTATTTTTTGCTGAAGTCAAGTGGGATGGTTTGCTTAAAACCAGGTGTAAGTAAAAGATGGCTGTAGATTATACCGGTGAATATTTTGTTTGAACACAGTGATGAGTTTTTATTGCTGTAAGCAAAGTTACTTTAAAAATGCTTAACTTTTGTATTTAAGAAGCATGATACTGTATTGATATATGATATAAAACCATGGAGACAGTCTATGTTTAGAGAAAATTGTTTCCAGTTTTACTTTATATCATTTTCTCAATTAAGAAGAACAATTTTTCTAGATTTAAGCTAGTTGTAGAAGAATTTGAGAAGACCTGTTATTGAAGGTTTGAAATAAGCTTGACATATTTACTATACAACTTTAAAAATAAACAATGCATAAAATCATCGTGATCGGAGTGTGTAATACAGCTTCTTATGAGGTACTATAGTGAGAGGTATTGGAGAATTTTACATACACTTAATATTCTGTCACTGAATTGGAGTTCACAGTAAAGTTCAGATCCTGTCTTTTATTATTATTACTATTAATAGTAATCAGTAATAATTACTAATTAATAGTAATATTAATAGTCCAGGAATTAGACTTGATGATCCTTATGGGTCCCTTCCAACTTGGTATGTTCTATGATTGTATTGCTTTATAATATAGTTGTATTTTGGGGGTAGGTTTTTGGTTTTTTAGTTCTGAGTTTTTTGGGGGGGTTTGGGGTGGGTTTTTTTGGTTTTGTGGTTTTAAACAGGTGGTTTGTAATTGTGGAAACTTACTTGCAAAATACATGGCTGGAAAGTGTGTAGAATTTTTTTTCCTTGTATATGTGGTATTTATGAGCCCTGGTAGGCTTTTGCATTAGTACTGATACAGGATTAATATGAAAGCAGCTCTATTATTAGCAGATACTTAATTCTCTGTATTGAGCTGTGGTACTATGGATTATTTCAACTCCGTGTAGTGTTTCAAGTGTAAGCTAGAGTTTATTGCCAGGTGGCAGGAATGAGACGTATAAACATTTTATGGACAACAGATGCAGATAAATGGAGGAATTTATCTCATGCACTGTATACTTGTTTGGCTAAGAGATACAGCCTTTAGAAATTCCTCTGTGCTGACTGAAATTGGACAATTAAAAGTATATAAATTACTACAAGAGTAATTACTGCAAAGAGAGAATAATCATAGCTTCCTAGGCATAAAATACAAAGTTGCTTCTCAAAAACATTGCAATGAAAATTTTTCTTCTACATTGGAGAAGAAAAGCATAAAAGAGTGAGGAGTGGCAGGAAAAAACCTCTCGGGTCTCCTGGTCTCCAATTACTAAATTTCAGGTAGTCCGTTTTATTTACATTTATATTAAAGGGTTATCCCAATTGCATGAGATTTTCAGAATGGTGTTATTTTAGAAGTTAAAAAAATAGGTAATAGAGATACAAATACAGTTGGCCATTTGTTACCCTTGTTGGCTGTTGAGGGAAAGATAGAAAGCTATAACCTATTTTGCTTGGATATACTTTTCCCCTAGATATTCTCGCCAGATAAACCAGACCTGCTATAGTCCTTAGATTTATAAAGTAGTTGCACAGAGCCTGGTACTTAGCTCAGTTACAGCTATCAGATTCAGGCCACTGAAGTCCACAGAGTTGTATCAGAGTCAGTAAGAAGAGAATCAAGTCCATAAAGTGCCTTGGCTGTATTGTCTGGTGTTTATTTCTGCCGCTGAGACATTTTTCTTAGTTAAAGAAAGCTTTTACATTGAGGAAAACAGATGGATGTCATTTGGGAAAGATAGAAATGGAATTGTATATTCTGATATATTTTACTGAAATAAAACGTCGTGACGTACATTGTAAAGTCGTGATCATTCTTTTAATGAATAGTACTAGTAATAGAGTTTAAAATTCCTGCCTAAGAATACACTTTCTGTGTAAGTGGGCTTAATATAATATTTTTGCAGCTAGATTGCCTTACTTTTTTTTTTTTTTTTTAAATTTCTGTAAAAACAAACTAAAGTGAAATTCGATAAACCTCAGCCCTGAAATTATTTTTAAACAAAGTTTCGCTGGTGACAGCTTATTTTCTTAAGTAAGCAGATTCCATATGTGGTATTAAGTAAATCATTTTGTTATTTGATAGTGGTGTATTGGGGTGAGACATCCTGTAATGTAACTATGTCTGAAGTTATTTACTGTTTTTCCTCTGCCAAATTGTGATTGTTTAGTCTGCTAACACTTGTACTAAAGGTTTTTCTGGGTAGTGGTTAGCAGTTGTTTTCAAAGCAAATGTTAAATCTAAGAAGACATTCCTTAAAAAAAAATCCTGTTCTGGCAGAGGAACTTGATTTGTGTTCTTGTTCAGTGTTCCTTTACTGTTTTTAGTATGGCTGTTGAAATCTATACCTTATATGATCTCATTGTACTGCCTGCATTTCATTAATGAGTGACTCTGTTTAGGGCTTGGGGAGTGAAATATTTTTCATATGACACTACCCAATATGAGTGCACTGCACCAGCTGCAAAAACCACAGACCATCTGATTTTGCGGCTTTTGAGGGTGTGAAAAGTTCAATTGCTTATACTAGGGCTTATATCTGTATATTATACCATATGGAAACGGAACTACTGTAGACTTGGAAGAAAAAAGAGAAACCAAGCTCTTTAGCCATGGCTCAAATAAAGATGAAAAATATATGTCTTGCAATGTGGATGAATTAATATTACTATAAGGCATTAAAGTATTTTTGAAAGAATACAACGATGTATATTATAAATTTTGCCACATAATACCATTTTTAAAGAAAAATGGCAATTGTGGAAATTGTAAATTAAGTTTGTGGTTTTGGTGATTAAAGCTTAATGTGCTCCTGAAACTAGTGTGTTCATAACTGCTTCATCAAGATAACATGTTATTGATACTTAAATATGTTTACCTTTCTGTTTTGAGATACCTCCTATCCTTACCCTGTATATAAAGAGAGAAAGCAGTTCTTTAGAGTTTGGGTGGGCACTATCCAGATTATCCAGAATGCAAGCTAGAAATACTTTAAGAAATTGTATTTCAGTCATAACTTGGGAAATTTCAAAGTGGTTTTGAATTTACTAAGTCAAAACATGAATGATCATACTCATTGTCACAGTTCTGTGGTTCCTTCTTCTGTAGAATCAAAGCATAAGCAACTATGTGTAGATCCATGGAGTAATATGTCAGACACATTTGCAAATAGTGTAAGGTTGGTCTTTTAAACGACCAAGTAAAAGAAATCAGAAGAACTTGAAAGGTTTTTTACCAGTCTTAAATTCTATGATTAATTTTCTATGTGTTCCTTAATATAGTGAGGTTTTATCATCAGTAGAATGGGTTGCAAAAATCAATCGTTTGCTTTTGCATGAAGCCATAACAAGAATAAACACTGATGTTCTTGTTAGGAATTGATCAGCTGGTAATCACTATATTACTATTTCTTGTTACATATGAGGTTAGTATAGTAGTTAGCAGTTTCAGATTAATCTGAGGAGTGTGTGTGTGTGTTTTCTGCAATAGGTATGCCTGAGATTTCAGAAGGGGAAAAACTAAGAAGTATTTGAGTGTTTCTAATGAAAAAGCATCGATCTTTGCTCATAAGCACATCAGCAAGATTTTATTCACAATCTATCAGCAATTTTGAGAAGCATTTTGAACTGTTCTCTGAAAACAACAGAGAAGCAAACAGTAAAAACTGTAACCTGTTGATGACAAACACACATCCCTCCCCATCTTCTTCTATTTGGGTCATTTGGGCAAGGAACACAGTAAATTTAATGATTTATATCCTGAACAAGATAGTACTGAGTAAGAAGTTCCAAATAGCAAAAATAATAGCAACCAGCACATGACCAAGTCCTAATCTGAATTTTGTTTGAACAGATAAGTCCAAATGATGAAAAGTTTTGTCAAATGTCATTCCTTACTGTGAATAAAGCATAAACACAAAATAGTTCTAAGTTAGTCACGCAATTCGTTCACTCTGAGTCATCCTTCCAACTCTATATATAGGTACTGCCATCACTGGGAAAGTGCTTTTCGTTGACAATAAGCCTCAACAACAGGCTTCTCTGAACCACTGTTGAATACTGCTTAACTGCTAGTGATGGAGCAGCTATTCAGAGTGTGGTTATGAAAACTAGGAGTGAGTATTGATTCCATTCATAATGAGGATCAGATGTAAGAGGAAGTATAGGAGTATTGTAGCGATGCGTATTGCCAACAGAGAAAGAAAGAAAACAGAAAAGAAAGCTTTTAGATCTTGCAGTGTCCGTTAAAAAATTTTGTGATATTTAAATAGCTTTCATGAAATCACAAGTTGGCCATCTCAAATTTTGATACTTGGCTTTTATGTATTTAGGAAGGCTTTTAAAATACATACTCTTTATTCTTTTTATCTGTTTTTTGGACTCTGAACCTTTTAGGTTCTAGCCTTTTAAACTTTTAATTTGTATCTATGAGAACTGTAAATTTATATTCTTTTAAAAAAAGATAATTCTTGTAAAATTTCTAGATTCCAGCAGTTGAATCTGTAAGGAAAATATGAAACATTGTGAGATTTCAAATAAGGCCCTACATATCATATCCAAAGTTATGCTAGAAAAGGTAAGATCAGTTTATGTACATCAATGGGTGAAATGATCTGGCTATTGAAATTGATTGGAGTCTTTTGCCAGTAAGTTCATTGAAGCCTGAACTTTATTCCCTTCTTAATCCTTTTACTGTCATCTTCAGAGGTAATCTGCTTGTCCGATGTCTCTGAATCGGCACCTCTAAATAGGAATGCTTCCTTCATTCGATCAGTGATGAGTAAGTCTAGGGGAAGGCTGTCGAACTAATCCTCAAAGAAGCAGCATAGTTGGTATAAAATTTAAATTATTCTTTTTTTTCATATATTGAAGCTAAGGAGGTTGGAGTTCATTGATCAGGACTCAAAGCCATCAAAGTTTGTGAGACGTAGAAGGCTAAAACAAGGTGTTTGTAATAAAAGTGTAATTATAAATGGTACCTAAACCAACTGATTATTCTTAACTTGATGAAATCCTGGTCTGATGGTTTAGGGAATTTTACAGCTAAGGTTTACTCTGGTAGTTATTTAAATCTATACTATTATTCCAATGTAATTTTTACCCCAGACTGGATCTTTACAGAGTCGAAAAAAAATTCTGAAATTTTGATCTATTGTGTGCTGAGAGAATTGATGAAATACAGAATTTCGAATTTATCTAGCCTCTAGGAGTGATGTGGAAAATTAAAATGTTCAAATAAATACTTTTTCAAAGCAGCTATAATAGCCCTAGCAAACAGTGTATGCAGAAGTTTTGAATTTATATAAGTAATTAATTTTTATGTTTCCCATAACATAATTTTCATTGAAAGTTGAGTAATTGAATTATGAGTAGTATCTTTTTTTGGCCTTTTTAAAAAAATAATGTTTTTATGTAGTACACATATATTTTGTAGATACTAAATTATAGGAAAAATAAGTATGCAAAAAGCTATTGGACATTAGAAAAAAATCATTACAAGAATTTCTTTTTCATTATTTTTTTTAAACATGAAGAATATAATAATTTTATAACTTCATAGACCTCTTTTAAAATCAATAGCAATTCTTTTTACCTTTGGTTAAAAAAAAACCTGTTTCATTAAAAACACTTTAACATCTTTCATTTTCTTGGCTAGAAAAAGATATGAAGTAAAAATAATGCAGCTAGGATCCTTAATTGCAATCTTAAATTGAGATTAACTATAAACAACATTTGCAATAAAGTACAGTAGGTAATGCTAATACAGTTCCCAAATTCTGGATTCTGTTTCTGAATGATTAGAAGATAGTATTATGAGTCCACAAATAAATGTCAGCAATTTGGTTGCATTTATTCTCCACTTTTCTAAATTAAAACAAAATAAATTGAAATAGCACATTCACTAAGTTCAAGTTAGTATTTCATAGGTGCAAATCAGACTAAAAATGTACTTGAATTCATTGCTTTCTCTCAAATAATTTATGACATTAATATCACATTAATTTCTAGATAGTCTTATGAGGCATTCACAAATCTTTTCCCTATACGTGCTACTAATCTAGCATCACCTTAGTATAATTTGGTTTGTTCTGTGATCAGATGCTCTTTACTTTTGTTATGCATCCTAACTTCATTCTACGAGAATGAAACAAAACAAAGATGACATGTCGATATCATTGCCTACCTTCTTAATTTTTTTATTTACAGTATCCACTTTGTTATAATTTTAGATACTTTTATAATTATTGTATTTATTTTAGTTTGTGTGAGGAGTGCACTTTTGAGGCACATCTCTCAGTCATTCCTGCTACCATGCCTGGGTTTACACTGGATAGCTGTCTTGGCTTTTGTAGACTGGATGCCTTTAGATGAAAGTGAACTGAAAAAATGCTCTTGAAAAGCACATCAAGTGGGCTCCATCATCTAGAGAACATTCAAGACATTGGGCCAGACCAAAATAAAATCCACCAAGAGATATATAAAGCAGATGATAAACCCACAGCATGGGTCATATTGGTCCACTCCTGTTATTTTGTCTACTTGTTAACATGGACAACATTTATGAAAATCTCAGTGTTACGAAAACTTTGTTTGTCCAGAACACCACTGATGTCCTATTATGTCAAGTACATCAGACTGATCATTAGACCTCTCACAAAGGGAAGCATAAATTTATGTCAACCTGAGGAAAAAAAAAAAGTTTAACACTTGTTTAGTATCACACAAAAACTCTGTGGTAAAGGTGGAGTTAGTCCAGTACTCCAGAACGCCACTAAACCAACTTCAGTACATGTGCTTCTTTGCGGGAGTGAGTGGTTGCACAGGGTCAAAGCAGAGACTCATCATTCCCCATGGTCTGTCACCAACAATAGCCAAGAGCATACAGCAGGGAAGACAAAATGAGCATGTCAAACAAGTGGAATATTTTCACAAGGCAAGGACTTTTGGAGCTGGAGGAGATACTAGATTTCAGTTTATATTGGTCATTTTATCCCCATGATTTTATTCTAATTGTTTTGGTTTTTTAAAATTCAAGTGATCTCTTATCATCCACAGTGTCTTACATCAAGGAATTACATGACTGAATCCATGCTTTATAAGAACCACCTGCTTTGATGTGTTTTGAACCTAACATTAGCATTTTTTGATTCTATCTTACATTCATACGAAAGGAGAGAGTGGACAGTCATCCCTTGCTTATCTCAATCATCTCTTCCCCTGACTAATGAGTAGTAGTCAAATTAGTCAAAACTATTGCATTTGATCACACTTGCTGGCCTTTTTATACACATTTTGCAGTTTTACCATATCTTTGGAATTGGGGCAGGGAGAGTCTGCACACAGATACCAGAGGCAGATGCCTCATATCTGGTGTATTAATGATTTCTGTTCTCTTCTTTTGTTCTCTTTTCTAACATTTGATAATGCTAGATTTCCTTTTTGGTCACAGTTTTAACACATTGATTTTTTTCAACTCTCATTTGTAACCTAGGACCTGATTCCTTAGTGGTCATTGGTCATCCATGTCTGTCATCATGTAGATAAAGCTGAGTTAACGTTTTACATCAACACATCACCTTACGTTTATCTGTGTTGAATATTGTTCACTATTTTGTTGTCCAGTTACTCAGTCTTACCAAGTCCTGCAATTTCTGACACTGGACTCTATTTTAAATTCATAAATAACTTAATTTTACTAATCTTAACTTTTCTTATTTTCCATCTCCCATCCAATTATTTATCTATGCCATGATCTTCTCTTTTATCCTATGGAAGATCAATTTCTTTGTGTCTTGGTAAAGCGGTGCTGTTTAATGCTGTTTCAAAGTATAATTCAGATCAGTGATACAACTGATGAGTCAATGAGCATCTACTTTAGGCTTAGCTAGGATGCTCTGTTACCTCCCCTAATTTGAGCTGAATAGATTCTCCCTTGACTGTAACTGGTGCTTCCATATCTGTTTGCCCTCTCTTGAATAAGGGGAGTTCCATGCAGATAGGTCAAAATGAAGACACTTAAATTTAGCTGTCTTTCACTCTAGGAACTGTCGTGTGGTGGAGTATTCTTAATTAAGATAAAAGACTCCAAAATATTTGTTTCATACTACTCGTTTGAGCTTGTGTAGTCTTCAGTTTTTCAGAATTTAATCAACCTTGTGTAGATTTTCACATTTTCATGAATTTTCCTTTAAGAAGAGCTAACTTGTCTGATAGTATGGTATTATGTGAACTTGATAGATATATTTATATAAAATGATACTTGGAGACATATAGCTTTTTGTTTTTTAAATGGAGTTGGAGCCTACTTCCCACAAATTCTTAGCGGTCATGGATGAACTAAAATTTTACAATGTTCCAGTTGAACTGAAATCAGTTATTTTGCTGACAGAATTAAAACAAATATTGAGTTTGAACTCCATTAAAAATGTTTCCCTTGAACCTCGAATGTCTAATCTGTTTTCTTTCAAAATCCTGAGAAAGATAAATTAATTGATACACCCCATATTTAGGGGTGAACAGGAATTATTAACTGACTTAACTGAGATACACAGATAATTTTAACAGACTTTTGTCTGTCTAGGAATTACATCTTTTTGCCAAATAGCATGACTGAATAGCAAACCTCCTTCTGTCCGTTCCCTTTTGAAACATTAATTAGCTTTTGAACTCTGCTATGTTCATACATAACTATTTTGATTTATCTTTTCTTTTTAGACAGATAAAGATAGGAAAAACACTGCTTTATATACCTGTTAAATTTCAACAAACAAAGGACATTTAAACAAATGAACAAGGAATATATAAGTAAAAAATAATTTAATAACAAAAAAATCGTGAAGAATAAGATACTAGGTCAAGTATCATCTAAATGTATTGCAGGAGGAGGGCAATTTTTCAGAAACAGGTATCAGAAACTTACTTTATGAAACCTAAGATGGGTTTCATCTCACCTAACTTCAGATGCCCATGGTGTAGATATCTAGATCTGACAACATCATTTAGACACTCATAGTAAATGGAAAGAAATAGACATTTATAAAGAAGGACTCATCTCAGCCTGAGACAGACGTCTAAACTGATTTTGATGGCTCAGGATGTAAAAGAGTTTATAGCTCCTTGAGTTAGATTATGACTTGACTGCCTACATTATGTCTGAAGTGATAACCGTCACCCCCAAAAACACAGAAAACAGAGTTGTTTCGTGTTAAGGAGGTTTTGTTTATTAATCACATTTCATCTTGTAACTCTCATGAACATACACAATATTTTGTTGGTGTATTCTGATTTGATTAGAAATTTGTGTAACTTGTTGCATCTACACAAAGCATCATTGCTTTAAAATGAACATATAGGTGCTCAAATAATCTAGCTTTAGATCTTTACTTGTGTGTTAGAGCTGTGTTTCATATCCAATTAAAAACCAAATGGAAAAATGTACATAGATTCATAGTGGCATATAGGTGGGGTGTATTAATTGAGCTAATTTGTGTCTGAAATACTAGGTTAATCGTATTTGTTATGCTTGTAATACTTGTAAATCAAAATAATTGCTTAATTGTAAATTACATATTGATTAAAGCTCATGTGTGATTTCAAAGGATGACTATATTTAGTTTTGCATACTATATACCCTTCTACTGAGAAAACAGTAATTTCTTCTAGACTTTGGAATGAATGTTTCCAACAGATGCTTACAGCATGCTCACTTAGAGCTTTAATGAGTGATTTTCATTTGAAAATGTATTACATGTTCTTTTACTACTTTTCTCTCAGATGTTTTTAAAAGTTATTTACAAAATAAGAACAAATGGTACTTTTTAATTCCAGTGTGTGAATTCGAAATAAATACAAGCCTTTATGAATATCTAGTTTTTAGAATGAGCTAGAAAGTACAAAAATCACAGCTTTGAAATGAATGCTTTGCTTTCAGGTAGACTAGCAAGAAATTCTATATTTCTCCTCTTTTTTTTTTTTTTAAGGAAAATCAAAATTACTGTTAAATGTGAATTCCTTTTTCAATGTTATGCTAGTGGATTACATTGAAAATAGATTTTTTTTTTCAAAGTTTACAGTGATCTTAAACAATGCCAAATTACATACCCAAAAAGTATGAATGTTGTATTCTTTTTGCATTATGGTTAAAGAAAATCCAAAGTTTTAAACAAATTTTATCTCTTCACAAAGGGATAATTTTATACCGATTGGCAATAAATAAAGAACACAAAAAACTCTTATTCATGGAAGATTTTACTTAATAGCCAAGAATACAAAATCAGTGTTATTCCAAATAGGCATAAGTCCAACTATCAGTCCATAAAATGTATCATTTGCAAAAAGTAAATTCTGAGCCAAATTCAGTGTTGTAATTTAGGAATGCAATCTCTTATGATACATGATTTTGGATAATTAATATGATGCTAAGAGTGAGTGACAGTATTTTTTTCAGATGATTGCTTAGGAATTCCGTTGATTTAATACTGTGGTGTTCCTAATTAATAATTTATCTAATGATGCAAGGCTAACCAGGGAACTTAACCAGGGAAAATCCATAACAATACTGTCCAAATCAGAATATGTTAGTAGTAGCTACTAAATGGAGGCATTGGGATTGTGGTGTCCCAGGAAGTGTGAAAGAATATGTGTGTTGTGAATATGCGGGAAGAAATAGCTGTTGGGAGCACAGGATCATGGAAGACATTGCTTGAGAGCAACTGGTAAAATAACAAACACAAAAATACACTTCATTCTTTTTGTCTTACAATTAAAGGGAAAACTTCTTGAAGTCGTTGCTTACTGCTGGCTTAAGATAACACTTAAATCTTGTGCCTGAGTTTTAGCCAGTCTAAGATTTTGTCTTCCAGTTTCAGAAACACTTGCAGTTACATTTTTGGGTTTATCGTTACAATATGACACAACTTTTGGTAGGACCTGTAAAAGTGGTAAAGCTCAAACTTGGTAATCTTTGTGTATAATATCTGGATGTTTATTGAGACGTTAGTAAATTAGAATTCTAAGTCACTTGTTTAAAACATTACTGCTCCAATATATTTACAAGTGTTGTATTTTTCTTAATTGAAAATAACAACAAATGCTTTTTCTTTGATAAATGGTGATCTGGTCAGTTTAACTTTGTAAATCATCTTTAACCATGTTGGTATTTCTACTTCAGTTGTTCTCCTGAACATAATGCTACTTTTTTAAATCAACCTTTATTACAGTACTTATAAATCATCCCTTTATTTTGAATCTCAGGTATACTTTTTTAACATTAGATTCTTAAAAATGAAGCGTTTTGTATATATTTTGTGTAATTTCATTCCAAAGAAGATTGGAAAAGAATTGGAAATGCACAGAAAGAAAATTAAAATTCTTTAAAGTCAAAACCCCTCATCTTTATTAGGTATGTAAGAAAAATCTATTACAAATCTGTCACAGAAATTACTTGTTTGTAAAACTGGTATTTAACAAGCAATGTAATATTTATTATTAGTTGTTTAGACTAACAGATTAGTCTAAACTGATTCTGATATATTTCTTTCAATATTTTGGAAAAAAAGTAGAGCTCCTCCATTCTCACCATTCTCAGCTTTTTTGTTTGTCTGTTCATATGAACCAAATGAATTAGGAAGGATGTGAACTAGAATGAAATGAAATGAAATGGGGAAAGTATTTTACCTTTCCTGAAAGGTTCCCTCTTTGAAAACCTGAAAAAAAAAACTTCCATGAAATCTGGTTCTAATTTTATATTTGTTGATTTCCAATGGATTGCTGATTAGATTTTTTTTCTTTAAAACTTTACTGTTAATACTGCATTTCTGAAATTTACATAAATGTCATATAGTGAGTCCATACTTAAAAATAGGCTATTTTAATTCCAATGAAATTTAAAATCTGTTTTAAATGCCTCTTATTCAAATTTTATTTGAGTTTAGTAAAATACATTATTCTTGCTGTTGTCATTGTTAGATTGTTAATCACTGTGGATTTTATTCTTATTAGCAAGATAAATGTACACATAGTTAGAAGTAGTTATAAATAAACAGGCATTTCCCTTTTGAAAGCTCTAGATTTTCAGTTCTGAATGGTTTCTATAAACTTGTAATGCTTCTTATTTAAAACCTTTTGTTAATAAAAAGAAAATAGATTTGAAAAACTGTAGAGATCTGCAGGGAATTTTTCGCTCTTGTATGGAATTTGTATATGGAGATCTCGTATTGAGCATAATATAATCAGTGAAGAATCTCCACTTTTCAGAGAAAAGAGAAAATTAATGAGTATTTAAAATATATTCTAAAATAATTGCAGATAGCAATTTTGTGTGGTTAATTTGGCATTATTCAACCTCTTCACATAAGCCAATTTTTTAAAAGTCACAAATATTAATCTGTAAGTGTGCAAGCATTTAACAAGTTTTCTTACATAGTTCTATCACTAGTCACCTATCCACAATAAGGTGAACAGGTATTCTCATTTGCCTGGAGGGTGTATTTTCTGGACAATCGAGAAAGATTTTAGGTTTGTGATACTAGTCCATTGTACCTTAGAGTACTCACAAAGTTGAATTAAAAAATACATATTAACTTCTCAAAAGCACTTTGAAGTTTTTAAGGGACAACATCTAGTGGAAGAGGAGAAGTTGGCGTCAATAAAGTGCAAGTGAGGCAGGACCTACACGTACTTGATACTATATATCTTACAAATATGTAACAAGTCTTCTTATAGAGGTGTCTCTGCATTCTCCAAGGTATACCACTGTACTTCCCAATAACACAAATGCATGTTTTTAGAGAGTTTCTGCCCCTCAACAGAACTTTGTGGATGAAGTGCTGTGAACACCCACCCACCTTCCCCAACCCAACAACAATAAAAGAATTGCTGGTACAAGCTTTCACTCACTATCTTGGGGGTTTGTGCCTTCGCTTATGAACTCCTCATTAGCCAGAAGTGAAAACTTTCTTTATGCTCTGGAAGCCGTCAAAACCCGTGTCCTGTACCTGCAATATGATTTTCTTCCCAGATTGGGCAGAATAAGACATCCTTCAGCTTTTGAGTTTTTTTCCTATGGAATTCTTACTTAAAGCACCAGAAGAAAAAGTAGCACTGTAATTTTGTGCAGTGTAATACAAACATGAGGTAAAATGGGTAAAAGATGAAAAGACTTCCTAAAGAAGTGGGTTTTAAAAAGGATTTTAAAAAGGAATTTGAAGTGCAGGTTTTGCTTGGCAGATAAGAAAAAGGGAGGCTTAGTCAGTGAGAAAATGAGTGAGGAATGTGTTTACGTGTATTCATTTTAAAATCTGTCTATCCTAATCAGCATTTGCCACAAATCTAATAATTGACTGAGTTTTGTTGTTATTTCTGAGGAGATTCCAGGTAGTGAGAAGTGGGACTGAATTGCCAACTTTCATCACAGTTGTATAACCTTGTTCAATAGAGTCTAAACCAAGATTTTGTGTGTGTGTGTATGTGATCAGATTGTGGTATTTGGAATCAAATATTCAGGAATTGAAAAGCATTTGTACCAGCCTACTAAACCAACTAATGTCCAGCAGGAAAAAGAAAAAAGTTATTTTTGGTTTGGTTTCCTAACCAGTATGTCAATATGACACCCAAGCTGAATTTATGCTTAATAACTATTATTAGCTGTTCTTTTAGTCCCATAGTCAGTACATTGGCATTCAGCAGCAAATCAGCATGTGTCTATAGAATTCTTCAGAGCACGTGCTGGCTCCTGGCCAGCTGGGACTTAGTTGAGGTAGAAGAGAGATGGGAGAATTCTCCTATGGAAAGGGAATAGAAAGGAGAGGAACAGAGAAGGAATTAAGGAAGAGCGAAGGAACTTACTTTAGTTGCATTAAAAAGGGAGGAGAAGCAATACCTCTTGCATGAGGAAATTTCAAGTCACTGTTTCTGAAAAAACCTGAGCTTTGCTAGTTCTGCTGCTCACAGACAAACTTGGTTGTTTCATCCCCAAAAATCTACCATTTTCTGTATGCTGCATCTCTATTAGAATGTTAATCAGATAAATAACATATGCAGTTTTCCTTTTGTGGTCTCAGATAGATCTGTCTGTCTATTTATATGCATATATATCCCTAGCATATTCTGGTCAGTATCAGAGATTAAATTCTTCTGTTGCTGAAAGGAGACTCAGTCTTGTGTTCTCTTTAGATTCTCTTACTATTTCTCCATCTCTCCTTCTGAACACATTAAAACTAATGAAGTTTTCCTTTCCATCTTCATAAAATATGATCTTTGTAAAATATGGTTGCTTCTGAAGTTGCAGTAAGAAGTCTGCGTGTAAAAATTCTTCATAACCTGTGTTGCCTTCCTGAGCCTCAGTAATGCAGCCAGCTGGCCAGTGTCCTTAAGGCACAGCTGGGCTGTAATAAATGGGGCAGTCCAATCCTCCTATGGCTGCTGCTCTAAACTGTTTTGCTGAAGTAAAAAACCTGCATTCTTAAGGGTAGAGAAACTACTAGTACAGTCTAGATGTGACTACTGTCCAACTTTCCAGCTGTAGATTCACTCTCAGCACTGCCTCTTGTGGAGAAAACCAGAAGATGGGGTTATTAAGTAGCTATGAACTGTTCCTTTCGTTTGAGTTAGTGACTTCTTCCTGTCCTTGAGAACTTCTGACACGTGTGTGTAAAGGCCAAATTTTGCTTTTCTCTCTTACCTTTTGTGGGTGTCTGTGTGGCAAGACTGGTATTCTAGGCCTACTAATTTATTTGGACTTATTGCATAGTGCAGTCTCAGAACCTCCTGAAAGTCTTTGTGTATTCCTTGATACTGTAGCTTCCACTTGAAATGTGACATCTCTTTTAGAAAGATATCAAAGCTTTTTTAAAAATATTTGGCAAGGCAGATAATCTACCATATCTGTCAACAGTTGGTGCTATAAGGTGATTTATTTTCATTGTTTAGAAATAAAGAAATGTGACTTTTACATGAACACAGACAAGTAATTGCTTTCCACTATTGGATTCCAAAATGCCCTTTTTTTCTTTAAGTTAAACAGGTGTCTGCTCTTACATACCTCTTCCTTATAGATACCTACAGTTGGTAAGCAAGTTATCTCTTAACCCTTTGTGTATAAATGAACTGGATTATAGTTTTAATATTTCTGTTTGAGAGGTACATTTTTGCTGTATGACGCTCAGATGAGTTATACTGAGAAAGATGAGCCCTTCTGTTTGATTGATATTTCCCATTGTATCAAGGCTGAGGTCATCTGAAAAAATTAATCTCTGATTTACAATGGAAGTAATAAATTTAGGACAATAAAAGTTCTTCAGAGAACCTACATTGTCTGACAATTTTCCACTTACAGTTTTGAAGATCTGTGTATTTAAACAGTTTTAATCCATGTAATGTAGAGTATTGATTTTGTATGGTGCTTGAAAATGTCATGCAAGATTAAATCTTATAGCAATCTAAGTGTACTATGACAATACAAGTTAATGTTATTAGCCAAACTTGTTATAGCATAAAAAATGGTATCGAGTTTAGTTGACAAGACTCACAAGTGAATGAATTATGCTATCATTTCTTAATTATTTACTGCTCAACCTTTCCAGAATTTATACTGGCTTGATGTCAGCCTGCCTGTAGTTTCTCAGGTTTGATCTTCATAAACACGAGCACCACAATGAGCTTTTGCAATTCTCTTGATCTTGTAGAATTTTCCAAGATTTGTTAAAAACCCACATTAATGTTTCAGTGAATTCCTTTTGCTTTAATTGCTCTCCAATGGCTTTAATACTTTTGGGGTATAAATTATCTCTCTGGATTTTAATAAAATGTCCTCCTTTTTCCCAAATTGAGATTTGCTGAATTCTTATTCTTTCCCAATTACATATTAAGAATCAGTTGTTATTTTCTTAAACCCTAATGCTTGTGGATTTTTACTGGCACCTTTTGGTTTTCCTCTTACTTATGTGCCTTTCTGTGGTGGGATGACCCTGGCTGGGTGCCAGGTGTCCACCAAAGCCTTTCAGTCACTCCTTTCCTCAGCTGGACAGGGGAGAGAAAATATAACAAAAGGCTCGTGGGTTGAGATAAGGACAGGGAGATCACTCACCAATTACGGTCACAGGCAAATCAGACTCAACTTGGGGAAATGAACTAAATTTATTACCAGTCAAAATCAGAGTAGGATAATGAGACAATAAAACTTAAACTTTAAAAAGCCTTCCCCCCATCCCTCCTTTTTCCTGGGCTTAACTTCGCTCACAAATTTTCTACCTCATCCCCACCAGCAGCACAAGGGGACAGGGAATGGAAGTTGCTGTCGGTTCATCACGTTGTCTCTGCCATGTCTTCTGCCTCAGGGAGAGGATTCCTTACACTTATCACCTGCTCCAGCATGAGGTCTCTTCTCATGGGAGACAGTCCTCCACAAACTTCTCCAATGTGAGTCTTTCCCATGGCTAAAGATCTTCAAAACCTGCTCCAGTGTGGGTCCTTTCCATGGGGTGCAGTCCTTCAGGAACAGACTGCTCCAGCATGGGTCCCCCACGAGGTCGGTCACAAGTCCTGCCAGAAAACCTGCTCCAGTGTGGGCTCATCTCTCCACGGGTCCACAAGTCCTGCCAGGAGCCTGCTCCAGCGTGGACTTCCCACAGGATCACGGCTTCCTTCGGGCATTCACTTGCTCTGGGGTGGGGTCTTCCATAGGCTGCAGTTGTATCTCTGTTCCATCGTTAACCTCCATGGGCTACAGGGGGACAGCCTGCCTCACCATGGTCTTCACCATGGGCTGCAGGGGAATCTTTGCTCTTGTGCCTGAAGCACCTCCTCCTCCAACTTCTTCACTGACCTTGGTGCCTGCAGTTGTTTATCTCACATATTCTCACTCCTCTCTTCTGGCTGCATTTGCTGTTGTGCTGCAACTTTTTCTCTTTCTTAAATATGTTATCCCAGAGGTGCTACCACCATCACTGCTGGGCTCGGCCTTGGCCAGCAGTGGGTCCGTCTTGGAGCCAGCTGGCATTGGCTCTGTCAGACATAGGGGAAGCTTCTAGGAGCTTCTCACAGAAGCCAGCTCTGTGGCCCCCACCACTACCAAAACCTTGCCATGCAAACCCAATACACTTCCTTAGCTAATAGCTGAATATTATATTTTAAATGAAATAGTATTTTTCAGCTTGGATTTATGTGTTTTATTTATTAGGGAGTTTTTAAATTAAAGAGATTTAAAAATTGATGAAATAGTCTTCTAAGATATAACGTTGACCATATCATACCGTTGAAAAGGCAAGAAAATCTCTAAACATGTAACGATTTATCTGATGAACTTGTAAGATATTGCCTTATCTAACATGCTTACTACTAGTGACTGCTTACATTTTAAATCTCACATAATCATTTCCATAATTTTCCACTTGAGAGTAAGGCAAATAATATTCAGTAAGCACTTATTCTACAAATGGTAAGTTGAATTTATTTTATTATGCAGAGGACAGTTTCAGAGATATGAAATATTATTAAAAAAATACTTAATGATTGATAAGACAATGCTGTTCTGAAACATATACCATCACAGAAATTGCTTTTTATTGTTTTAGTATTTTAAAACTAAGAATGATATTGTGACACACTGCCTCTAAACCATACTCCAGAGTACCTACAGAATATTTTTTTAAATAAAGCAGAAGTTTGCTTTCAATTTCTGCCTAATTAATTTGTATATATCAAAATGTTATCTTCAGAGTAAGCAAATTAGAAGTATACAATTGATTCCTGTTAGAATGTAAACGTTCTTTCAAGCATACTCAAGTTTTTAATTTTAATATGAAATATATTACATAGACATTTAAAACTAACCCTCTATGCTAAAGATGAGTCCTGAGAGCCATGGAATATTGAATTCTTTGGGGCTTGTTGGAAATTAAACCTCTGTAATTTTAATTGTGTAAACTTTTACATTAAAATTACTTCTGTGTTTCGAGAAGGTGAATCTCTTTAGGCTTTCTTAATGACCATTTGAGACGATGAGGGTCTGACAGTACCTTTTACTGAGGGTTTTAGCTGTTGCAATCTAATTTTTGCAGAGTACAGAAAGCCCAACAAATTTAATAAGGATTTTGAAAATTTATTATTTTTTAGAAGTTCTGATTTTGTATAGCATGTTTATAGCTATACAAAATGTTCTGTGTGCATAGTATTTTTGACTGAACTGTATATCTGGAGCCAAACTTTTTTTTTTTTTTGCATTAATATGTCCTGTCTTAGTGAGCTAAATGATTAGTCAGTGATTATGATACTGTTGTTCCTACTTCGGTATCTTCTGTAAGCACAAAGTATGTGTTACTATTCAAAAATATATTTCATTAGTTTTAGAATTTTTAAATTATTCTTTAGAAGTGGTAACATTGACAATGTAACAATTTTTATATCTAATGGCTTTCACCTGTTAAAATAAGTGAAATGCATGGTGGTGGAAAATATGTGTGCCTTAAAATGGAAAATAGTTGAACACAAGACCCTGAAGTATAGGACTTTTCTCTTTTTTTTTCCGTCTGAGGGAAGTGTCTGTTTTGTACTGCTACATCTTCTCAAAAGTCTACGTGGCTTTTGAAAGCCAACGATTCTGCGACGTACAATATTTCAGGCTAGCAGCTACTGCCGAGTAATGAGGCATGGGAGCAGCTGGTATTGGTTTATTTCAGAAGCTTTGTGTCTGATTCTATTAGCCTACCTACAGATGTAACTGCTCTTTCCACTGTGTGATCTAAACAGAGAACAAATAATTCATAATTTTCAAACAGTTAAATGACCGTTTTTGCATTTTGTTTGAAGTTTATTGTGTGAGGCTAATCAGTGGTGAAGTAAATTGTGAGTTGCTACTAAAACTAAAGCAATTCTTAACTAAGGAAAAGAACAGGAACTTTTATAGAAAGAGAAGATGAATGTTTGTCACTGAACCCTACTGAATCTAAACAAAGAAAAAGATTACCTAATAGTCTTGCAATGCATTTGAAGTACAGTTTGCTATTTGTTTGGGGAGTTGAATGGAATATATGTCTTAAAATATTTCAGCAGCAGTAGTGGTGTTTTCCAGTGGATAGATCTTAGCATTACTAAATTACTGTATCTTTTTTTCATAGTCAAGGGTCATTATTATACTCTAAGACAAAAATAATTGAAGCTTTTTTTACTTGCCTGTGATGCATTTTAGAGCTAATTTGTACTAATGATGAATTGCCTTATAGGCGATTTTATACTGGGATTTTATTATGTATTTATTTTCTGCCCAGTTTATGTTGATTAAGTGAATAATAGCACTATCTTTAAAACTTAATTCACATTTTAATTGTAAAGACTCAGGTACAGAGAGCTGAGTTATCCAGACGATCAAAACAAATGTCACAAAGCAAATTTTGCCCCATGCACCAAATAAGTAATAACAGATGAGAGTTTAAAACACTGTACTTAATGCTAGAAATAAATAATATTTTAGATGTTCCAATTGCATAATTGTTCCCTAGGTTTTGAAGATTTTTTTGTCTCCACAACTGGACAGTGAACAGACAATAGTTTGGACCTAACATTTTTTAAATATTAGCACAACATGAAAGTGACGCTTTTGTTAAAGCTGGAAGGCTCTGTAATAGTTTCTGTTTTTTTTTTTAATATTATTTAATTATTATTTTCCTATTACTGCCATCTGAAAAGTGCTTTTAAATAAAGTTGTATTTATGGTGCATCTGAATTCAGATGAATTGCATGTACCAATTAATTAAATAGAGTATACGATACTTAAGAAATATACTGTTTAAGATTTAAATATATATACTTGAAATATATATGCATATTGCTATGACTATTTCTTCTGTGGTTTTAGTTTTTTGGATATGTTAGTTAACCTGACTAGTTTTAAGGTGAGAATGGATCAGTTTGTAGAGGAAAATGTACAGCATGGTTGCCTATGATAACAGTAGGTTTGAAGGTACAGATAATCCATATGTATATATGTCCATAACATTTTGACTGTAGGTTAATAAATTATTACGTTAAATTACTGGAATGTAATACGTGGAATTAGTAAAATCCTTGTTTATTTTTGGTAAGAAGTAACAAAATGCCTTTTTCAACTTGATTAAGCAGAACAGTTATATGTACTATTAATTCAATTTTCAGTGGGGATGCAGTCAGGGTATAATACAACCTCCAGTACACAGAAAATCAGTAATTGTCGACACTTTCTGTTCAAGGAGTGAAACCAAATAACTTCCACAGAATTTTGTTCAGTTCACTGTACCCGACTAGCACTTCCTAGAGCCTAAATTTCTCCGTATAATGTGTTGCTTGTGGTCTTAGTGGCCTCTAGTTTAAAATCTTTAGCCCTAAGTCTGGTCATCCAGTGTTGATTGGTTCTGGCCTCATTCCACTGTAGGTGGTTTCAATAAATTCTCTCAGGCTTTATCACAAAAATTGTTCATAAAGTAATTGGGAGATTTCCTCAGAGCACTCTACATCAAAGGATGCTTAATTGTCCCGGCCATGCAAGAAGAAAAACAAGATGTGAAGTGCTCAGTTTAATTAGGCCACAACTTTATTAACTCAACTGGGAGCACTACCCGGCAATAAATGCAGGTCATTGTTCTTTTCTTGATCATTCCTGGTTTTAGAGGACTGCTGTTCGCTTCCTTTTTTCCAGCCCCAGAGATGGGACCTCACGGTTCTTCCTTAGTACGAGGACTAAGTGTCAAAGAGGGGTTTGTCCCTTTGATACCACATGCAGAGAGTCATGCAGCTTTCCCTTACCTGTCCAGTAACTTTCTCTTAACTCCTTGTTTAAAACAAATATTTAGGAAAAAAAAAATTCAGAAAAAAAAATAACTATTACTATTTTGAAAAGGATATTAATACAGTAAAAGAAATAGATGAAGTGTTACTTTCAGAGCATGAAGATGAGCATCAAAAATGCTCCCATGTGTCTGTGCCGTTTTGGGCAGTGTAACTTAAAAGCAGCACTTTGCTGCTTTTCCTTAAGGCTCACTATGAGCAATTTAAGTGATTTTATATATGGCAGATGTATCTACATCTCCAGCGCGAGGCTGTGCTTTGCAACAGGTAGTGCATTGCAGTGTATGAGCTGAAATTCTCCAGGCATGGAGAACGAGGTGATTGATGCTTCTGGCAAGAAAGCAGCTACTTTGCAACACTTAGCTGATACAAAGGGCCTGTATGGGACTTGAATATTCAACTTCTCAGGCTGACTCATATTAAATGTATTGTCAGATTTTACTACTTCCTTACAGAGAGAATAATTTGTGTGTCTACAATTAGCAAAGCTCTTCCATCATGTAAAAACAAATATCGGTTTTGTCTTGCCTCTCCTCTTCTTAAAGAGGATACAAAATTAAGTGCCGATAGTTTCTGAAGAGATGCCTGAGACATTTATATAGACAAAGTATACCCTCGGAAGTGGTACGGCTGTGCTCCTCAGCATGCAAGGAACTTTCCACATTCTACTTTTAATAAACAATGAAACTTTTATGCCAAACATTCTCTATAAACCTACATTTTCTAATTAAAAGTTTGTTTTGTGGAAGGAACTCCAGGTGGTATAATTAGTGAAATATATTTTAATGATAAATCTTCCTTGTCCTATTTTTTTTAATAACAAAAAATGTCCTATGCATTTGAGATGCTCCCTATGGGTTGTATATAAGAGCTTGGTTAATTAGCTAATCAACTTATCCACCTTACCTTTTTAAATGTGTCCTGTTTCACAGGTGTAGTCTCAAATTTTATTTGGGATAGAGGAGATAAATAAAGCATGTAGTGCTCACCCTGGCCTGCACAGAAGAGATTTTGGGCTGTCCTTTCAATGTCGGTTTCTTAACAGGCACATCAGTCACAGCTCAGCCTCTGGTCAGACTGCCTACCTTCAAGCTGTTCCTGTCTCTCTTACATCAGGCTTTTCCAAAGCAAAATAGCCTTGATGTTATACAATGACTAAAATATTGTTAACTCTCAGTGTGTTTCTAAAAAACACTTGCAGCCTCTTAAGACTATCCTTTCCTTCACTTGTGATTTATTGGGTTTTGTCTTGGTTTTTTAAGTTGCAATCAGTATTTGGGTTTTATAGTACTGGTTTTCTGCCTTTCTCTCCCGTTGCTCTATTTCTACTCTAGAATTCCTGTTGTCTTGAAGTTTTTATTCTAATACGTGGTGAGCACTGACCAAACTCGAATGTTCCATGTCCTTCCTTTTTGTGTTCTGTCTTAAAAGATCTTTAGTTTCTGTTGTCAGTGGTCAACTTGAAGCATTATTCACCTGTTCAGGAATGACAGGATCATATATATAGTGATTCTGTGAATATCATATATAGCATTAACTTAAACCCCTTCTTAGATTTCCAGTTGTTAATGAATGTCAAGCACTTTGCTTACAGTGACAAGGCTTTGGGATTTTTTTTGTGTATTTGTGTTGCTCACCAGCCTAGGCTGCAGCTCCAAGGATGTGGTTGCATTTTCCACAGCTAGGAGGAAATGGCCTGCCTTTTGTAGGCAGGGTCTAAACCTTAATTAGGAAATTCAATCAATTCAATCCAGCTGGGCAATCTGGGCAATAGCCACAGTTGCAATAGCCATATGTTTGGATTTTTCTTTTTCTTTTTTCTTCTTTTTCAGAGTAAGACATGGACACACAGACACAATTTACAATTTAATTAATTTGCTTTAATATACCATAGATGTTAAAGGATTTTTTCTGAGAGTCATTTACACTTCTGTAGTTTTCATGACTACACCTGTATTATTAGTTTTCTGCTGCTTTCTTACACCCCATTCATCCACACATGCAGTAACTTCTTGGCATGTGTCCTCCTTACCATTTTTTAACTCTTCTGACTGAGCTGGTGTCTGTTTGAGTGGTGACATGCAGTTAGATATTCCTCACTGTGTTCTCGTCATACACTTGCAATCCCATTGTGCACTGGCTACCTGAGGCATCAACATTTTTTTTCCATCTGCAGAGAGTAGCATGCCCAAGCTCATCTGAACAGCCATCACTAAAATGTTGACTACTAAAAATGTTTGGAAGAGCCATTGTATAGTCTAGATTTTTGTTGTAGTTTGGCCAGTGTAGCTCCTGGGCATAACTACAGGAGCATATTTTACTGTAAGAGGCAAGAAGAAAAATGCTTCCAAAACCTCCTCATGTTGTGACAAGGTGGATTGTATTTCTTTCAAGGAAGGTAACCAGTGACCAACTATTTGGATCCAGTCTTAGATTCACTCAGATTATTCCAAACATTGATAAGCAAGGGAGTATTCTAGACTTTGTCAGCATAGTTCAGGCATTTGGAAATGCCCTCCAAAATAATAGGGAACAAACGTTAATTGCTGCAAAGAGATGCCTGGAGTGAGTGTTGTGTGGCCTCTGTTGGTGAGTGCAGTCGTATGAAATAGCTGTTCAGTATGTGCCTCTTTCTGCCTGCTCAGATTTCTTGTCCACCTCCTCCTTACTCCCCAATATCATTCTCAAAGTCCTCCTTGCAGACAGTAGGTTTCTCTGAATCGCCAGAGCCCCGTAGCACTGACCAACATTATTGCCTTTCTACCTGGTTTTCCCATGGTGCTGTCCTATTGACTTCATTCTGCCGAGATCCTAAATCATACACTTTAATCCAAGATTTCTAGCATTGCTGTCATCTGCTAAGAAAAAGAACAAAATCAATTGTAAAATCAGTTTGATCACCACCTTGAGCTTCTAGCTGCTTTTGAATTTTATGAGGTAAGTAATCTCTAAGTATTCTGCAATATCTGTACAGCTTACAAGGCATTTGTGGCTACTTTTCCTCAAATCCTCAACATTGACTCATTGGATTCAATGCAATTACAAAACGTAGTATTTTGTATTTTATTTTGTGCTAATCTGCTGTGAATAAGGGAAATGTATTGCTCTGTGTTGCGGAGCAGTACCTTTTTTCTGGAGGCTTTATTTCTCCTCCAGATATGCACTAGCCTTATTCTTTTCTGACTGGAAAAAGAACTTCCTTCCCTATGAACACTGTTGATATGAATGGCGTTACGGCTATTCCTGTCATGTCTGGTATTCCCAATTTATCCTCTGCTTCACTGGTTTATGAAGAATTTTGCCAGCTGCTTTGGCAGGAAAAAAAAAAAGAAAAAAGAGGATGTACATAGCATATCTGCTTTCCAGAGTAGCTGAAAAATGACAGTGAATTTAGTTATGTTCTCTTTATGAAGTTGCATAATTATGAAGCATATCTGAATAGGTGAATACTCTCATTGCAGAGTATCTGTGCAAGATAAAGACCCTCACAAATGTGGGAAGAAGTGGAAGACTTTCTAAATTATTATCCAGAGAGGAAAGCAAAAACCAAACCCATTGCTGATTAGGAAACCTCACGTGAGGCCAGAGTGTAATGATGAATATGAATGTACAGTCGTCAGTGTATAAGATGTACTGTATAAATGTTTTCTTACACATTGATACTATTAGGAGTTGGTAGTAGTCACTCCATGGTAGATGTGAGAATGATTCTTGCCTTTTTTAACTTCACATTGAGGTACAGACTTAGAACCTATGGCAGAACAAGCTCTGAAGTGCTGAGTAGGGGCATTCATGCTGACGGGTAAGAATGCATGTAAGGAAACATGAGGATTTGAGTGGTGTGGGAAAAACCTGTTGTTAGAGGTATACAAGGAGGATTTTTACTGTCTGACACTCTACAGAGAGTGTCACTGTATTGGGGGACTAATATCTATTTCCCAATTTATGTTTCCTATGTGCCCACACTTCTTTTGGAGTCTCTTACACTACTCTCTCAAATATGCTGTTTGCTTTTCCGTTTCATTTTTCCTAAAGTTCACAGATGAGGAACCAATGTCCTCCCTTACTTTTTCATTGGATTGGCCAAGAGTTCACCAGCTCTTAAAGTCCCTGCCCATGAATCCCATCAGTATTTGTTCCAAGAGAACAAAACCCAGCACAAGCAGTTGTTCCAACAGCAGTTCTGTACCAATGGTGGTGTAGCATTTCTCTTCCTCTCCTCTGTTTTGTAATATCAGTCCAGCTGCTTATCTTGATCTGGATAAAGGCAAGATGCTTTCCCTCTTATTCTTGTCTTTTATAACATTCTTTACTGATACTAGTAGAGTCATGGAAGATAAGCAGATGTAACCTCACAGATTTTCCTTAGAGTGATGGATGTTATTTTATAACTTGGGCAGAGAGAGACCTTTGTCTTCTCTGCAGTCCCACATTGATATTGATGAGCCCCTTACAGTTATCAAACACTACTTGCAGTAGCAAAGAAATACACTACCCACAATAGATAAGCTTTAGGAAAAAATGGGTGTCTAAGAACCCTGTTACACAGAAAAATCTCTGTGGCTGGGCTCTACCAGTATATAACATTGTTCAAAAGATATAACAGTAATGAAGATCTGATTATCTTCAGTCTTCGCTACTTTTAGGTAAAGCTTTCAAGATGAAAGTCAAATTCATTGTTGGTTGCATTTCAGATATTCTTTGTAAGTTTTTCAGTTTTAACAGGAGGTAGGAAATTGAAAGCTCCTGTTTATAAGCCTTTAGTATCCGCTTAACTTTCTAATTCTGGCAGCTGGATTTTAATATAATCATATAAATTTTGCTGTTCTAAGGCTTATTTCTAAAAAACCGCATTTATATGAGCAGTTGAATCCACGTGAAATCTCTGATGTCTATGTGGCACAGCAATTGTGGCACAAACGTTACTTTGGTGGGTACATTAATAACATCTTTATCTTCCTTTTTCGTTAAACTTGGAGCAATTTTAGGTGATTGAGGCTCTGTCATGTTTGGAGGAAATGGCCCGGCAGATATTGATGGTTCAGTGACAGGCAAAATATGATTGTGCACATCTTCTCTTACAAAACAGGACTAATAAAGTGACATACAAATCTAACTTGTGTTTTCTTAAACAATATGTTTAGATCTATGAAAAATAAATGTATATTTAAATAGAGGAAACAAGAAAAACTACTACAGGTTTGCACATGAGAAGAAATTGAGAACTTCGTTGTCTCAGGTGTCACTGAGCTGGATAGCAAATTCTTGAGATTTAATTAGATTAATTTTTGGTATTAAGAAATCCAAGGGTCATATTACTTTTCTGAAAAAAAAAAAAGATCAATTTGAGCCGCTCTAATTTATATGTGGCCCTGTCAGACATATATGGACCAGTTTCTTTTTATATTCGATGCATACCAGTTATAATTATTTTTAGCCATGCTTTCCGGCTGACAAACCTGAAGGCATCTTGAATAAGATTCAACTCTCAGATTGAGACACCTGAATACACATGCCCAGTCATAGGTGTCTGCACTTGCAGGAGGTGGCAAGGTTTCAATTTGTAAGGAATGGAGCTCCCACTTGTCTGGAGAATGATTTTGCTTGCCCTTAAGTAGGTGTCTAGAGGGGGTTTTATTTACCTAAAGAAATATTTCTAGTGTCACTAGAGATGCCTTTAGATATCTGAGATGTCCACAGAGGGTTGGCCGATCTAACACAGAACCAATGGGAAACCTCTGTCCTCCATGATTGGCAGCTAAAACCTGGGCATGATACCCTAGATCATCTAAAATAACAACAGATACCTACTTTTAGGTAGCTAACTAAGAGCACTTGTGAATGAGCAATTTCATTTCTCTCTAGGCTCCATTGACTATGCAGACTGTAGAAGAAAGCACAGGTTTTTATTGATTGTAATAGATTATTAGAAACCAAACGTATATGTGAGGAGCTAAATTTAGGTGCTCTAATGTGAAGCTAAATCCTATCTTTGTACTTTCTGAAAATATGAAGTCCAAATAATACAGAAAGTTTTATCTCTGGTATATAAGACTTTTAAATCTAAATTAGTTACTGCTAAACTGTCAAAACATGTTAAAGATGTTCATCCATGACGCAATACTAAGGTTTGTCTATGCAAAATAGATCAGAAAGATGCAACTCAGCTATCAGATTTTATTATAGTAAAGTGAAGAAATGCTAAAGAACAATGCGCTGGTTTTTTTTGTTGTTGTTGTTCTAGTTATAATGGAAAGTGGTGCAATCTCAATTGAATTTTTAGGTAGCAGTTGAGACACACTAACTTTTAAAGACAATCCCTGGACTCTACTTACCTTTGTCAGGGTCAAATACCACTTTCTTATAAAGTTCTTTAAAAGCAGCATAAAGGAAGCCTCTGTATCACCTCACCTAGACTTGTTCCTAGAGAAGTTTCTGACCTTTCTCTTCTGTCTAAAGGAATTGAGGTGTTTGTGTGCATTCTTAATCTCAATGGCCAGCTTCAATCCGTTGCCATATACAGCAGTACAAAGGTATGTGTTTCCTGCTCCTTTTTGATTTTGTAAGACTTCATTCACTTCTTCATATTATGAAAAATGTGGATTGTAAGCAGTTTAAATTATTTCAGAATCTGTGAAGGAAGCAAATAAATACTGGTGAGGAAAGTGAGAGGAAACAGTACAGCTCCTAGTATTGTTAACATGGCCACCATATTGGCCAATCTTTTTTAAGATAGTGCTTTACTTTAGTCTTTTAATATATATTCTCTTTAGATCTTAGCATTGAGGAAAAATAACTTTGGGTTTATGATAGCAATACATTGCCTTTCCTGGGCTGCATCAGAAGAAGCATGACCAGCAGGTCAAGGGAGGTGATTCTGCCTCTTTGCTCTCATGAGATCCCACCTGGAGTACTGCATTCAGCTCTGGGGACCCCAACTTAAGAATGACATAGACCTGTTGGAGTGGGTCCGGAGGAGGGCCACAAAGATCATCAGAGGGCTGGAGCACCTATCCTATGAGGAGAGGCTGAAAGAGTTGGGATTGTTCAGCCTGGAGAAGAGAAGGCTACACAGAGACCTTCTAGCAGCCTTACAGTTTGTTTAACAAGTTTGGTTTAATAATTCGGATACCACACTGACCTTCAAGATGGACCAACTCCCATTCAGATTGCCTTCTCTGTGATATGTGACAAGATGCTAGATGCAGGTTTATCCAGTTAGACCAATTCTGTGTCAGGTCTTGCTTTTTCATAACTTTAAATAAGCCATTAAGTAATGTTTTCAATAAAGATGCACAGATTTTAAGGCCAGAAGGGACTTAAAGGAACAGGAACTCTAGGCTAAATGACTGAGATGGAAAGGAGGAGAAGGTTAGAGGGGACAGAGAAGTGAGCTAGAAGTGAAAATTGAAACGCAAAGTAGGAAGGAATCACCTACTAGTGTGTTCTTCAATACGCAGTCAGTTTTTTTTCAGAAGAGAGAAGTAACTGGATAAAACAGGAGACTAAGGGAAAAGCAGAGTGAGAAAATTAGACAAAGAAGGAGAAAGAAATTATAGGGAATGCGGGCAGTGTAAGACAAAAGAAAATGAATTCTAGGATCAGCAAACAATCAGATACATAGAAACAAAACTCTTAACATATAAAAGGAAAACCAGAGGTAATGAAGTGAAATAATAGAAAAATGCAAGATTAACCCGAGAGAGATTTTCTCATTTGTGTACTATAGACTGCAAACATTTCAGCCTGTCTAGTTTAGATATAAGTAAATTTGGCAGACTCTAAAGGAGAGCCATTGTTCTCATGACTTGGTTAAAATAGTTGAATGTTCTTGGGCAGGCAGGTTTGAAAAGTGGTTTTGCAAATTACTTCCCAGGGCGGCAGGTAATCCCCCTAGTCTTAATTTCAAGATGTTTATTCTTGCGTCACCAAAGCACTGCTCAGCTTTTTGACAAAGTACAATAATAGTTGCAATATTTGATACATCATTTTTTTGAAAGAGTGTATTGGCTTCCAAGTAGCATGAATCTGATTGATGGTCTGGTGAATTTTTCCCTATGTCTACATTCTATTTAAAGACATCAATTAGAGCTTGAATGTCATGTAATATTCAGCTAAGTAGTCTAATTAAAATGTTGTATGAATGTTTGTGGAATGTAATGCAGTGGCATGTATAACTCTAAACCAAGCACGCAGGGGTTTTTTGGAGAATAACATTTCTTCAGACTACATACATAAGACTTACCCAGCCTTAACTTCCATGAATCAGTTCTGAGCATACTGAGACTTCTTCCTGCGAGATGTGTCTATCCCTCCTCTCCAATCCCCGAGTAGATAAACAGTGTTTGCCCTGTCCATTTCTGTTCCACTCTGCGCAAAGCACACAGTAACATTCTCAAAGCGGTCACAGGGAGAGGCATGTGGTATTCAGGGCTCAAGTTTCTGTTTCCTCTCTGGGAAAAACAGGGGACCAGGTAGACTTAGTCACCTGATGGACTGTGCATTTTTAAAGTGAATGCAAGAAGTGCATTTTTAGTGTGTAAGTTCCTGTCCTTTTGAGCTGAACTACCCAATTTTCTAGCTCTGCTTTTATGCTAGAGGAGAGAAGTTTTTGCTGGTGAAAAGCAATGACATGACTTTATGTGATTTAAGAATAGGAAGAGAATTAGTTAAGAATAGTAGATAAGGAAGTATTTGTTGTAAGACATGCTGCAAAAATAATTAGAATAAAATGTGCAAGTTAGAGAAAGGATAAAATTCCTTTAAATTATTCTGCAAGGTGTCTTTGATCAGACTATGAGTTCTTTGGTGGTGGTGTCTCTTGCTGTGGTTCATAGAGTGCCTGTATCAGTGGGGCCTCTCAGCTGATGCTTCCAGCCACTTGTAGTAAAAATACTAATGAGAATGAAGATAACAACGTCCTGTTTGTTCTCATCCATATTTACTAGTGGAATGAACACACTGTTAACTCAATATATGTGACGTTGGAATTACAGAGTTGTTAATGCTGAGTTGTTAATGCTGTCTATCATCAGATGACTTTCTCAACAAAGTCTAACTAATCTTAACTAATCCTTTGCTAGATTTCCTGCCAAGCAAGGGCAACTTTTTCTAGCCACTCATTTCCTGTATTTCCTGTAACTTTATATTTCTCAATTAAAAAGTTGTTTTCTTTGTGATGCTGGTGACCACAAAAAGATTAAATCAGTTCCTTCTCTCTCACTGAATGAAAAAGTCCACACTCACATCCTAAATTTTGTTCTGAGATAGTATACCATTTTCAGTTTAATTACACTGATAGTCGTATTTCATCTTTTTCATGCTCTGCATAGACCTTTAGCGTGAAATGTTCTTCAGTGTTAACTGGAATGGACTGAAAAGACAGTCACAGAGTCTTTTTGGAAAAGACTTGGAAAAAAACAACACTTTTTTCAGATGCATGCTAATGGTAATCTGATGGGGAGAAAGATCTCTGAGGAAGCTCTTTACAGCTGAGTTTCAGACAAATGGAAGATGCTTAGGTGTATTCACTTGAGTTAACCTGGTGCAGGTGTGAACAAAAGAAAGTCATATCTGAGCTACCGTGTCCTTGTTAGCTCTGATTGTATTGCTAAGGCATGGGGAGACGTAACTCACAGTGCTTTATGCCACGGTAAGCTTCGTTGTTCGCAGTGAGCTGTTGGAGAGCCTTTATGTACTTCTGAGCATACACATGAGATTGTTCCTTGATCAACGCTGTGAGATTGGTTGCAAGGGCCAAGAGATTTGCCATGCTTTTGTCACAGGAAGTGAACTACTCATTTTCTTAAAGATAAACTAGAAGTAGCAGTTAAAGTGAGGAATACAACATACCCTGCATCATAATTGTCATCATGTTAGTTATATACTTTGTCTCATCCCCCTCCTTAATTTATCTTGTCTTTTTATGGTAACTTTTCTAGAGCAGAGATCTTCCTCATATGTTTTAGTCCATCTGTCACCATATAAACGGAGTTTCATATGATGTTATTCTACAACTGCTGCTGTACATTTTTTTGTTGTTAAGATTCCTCCCAGGTGGATGATGCTCTCCTGCATCTTGCCAGTTATAGCTGTGGCATATTAAAGCAATGTAGTGTCTCTTCTGAGGCTGATACAGCACCCATCACTCAGCACCTTTATGTAATGGTATTTCAATACAACAACTTTGTTTTGGAGAATAAAGTTTAAAAGTGATGACTCTTATCTAGATGGAAGCATGGATCCATCCCCTTGGAGATGGCTATCTTAAGGGTCCACTGTCAGACAGTGACCAAAGAGAATAAATGTCTCTGCTCCTCTTACTTTGAGATTGTATTTGTTTGCTTTCCTGCCATGCTTACAGTATTTGGAGTGTTCCAAAGCCATGAGAAATCTCGCAGTCCCTCAGTGAGGTAGACAACCATTACCTGTATCTCCTGGGGTAGTGTTTAAATCTGTGAGATGAATGGACTGGATTGGAGACATGCTTGGCAACCATGACTGCCTATCACCTCTTTAAAATCAAATTCAAAATTATTTTTATGTCAGTGACGAAAATCATGGCTGTTGTGTCCTAAGCCAGTGTTGCATCCTCAGGCTGAGCATTAGCCCATGAAGGTGGAGGGCCTCTGGGAGGGACGTTAAGGAACAGAGAGACTCGCTTTGCCTGCGATAGACCCAGATGGGGGATGTTGCTTGCTACCTGAATACACCGAAATGTATTTTTGCTCCTTTCTCCTCTTTCCATGACTCTATCTCTCTCCCAAATTGCCAAAATGCTCGCTAAAGACAGCTAACAAAATCTAAGTGTCATGTGTAACAAAAATTAAAAAACGAATGCTAGTCAGTGAGCAGGTTGATCTTACAGCAGAGTCTTTCAAGCAGGTTGTACAGCCTACAAGGATCTGCTTTCAGAACTGGAGTTGTTTCCTGACTTCTCTGTTAGGAAAAGTTTGCCTGCTTAATAAAGTGGGTTTTGTCTTTTTTCTTTTTTTTTTTTTTTTTTTTTTAATTTAAGGACAGAAAGAAAATTTGATGGGAGTGTGAGGAACAGATTGAATATATGTGACGTGTTTTTATTGGTATGTTACAGCTGCCAGCACAGAAAAATACAGAATGGAACTCTTTTATTCTTTTTAATGATAAATATAATCACCTTCAAACAAAATTAACATAGGATATAGCATGTATTTTGAGAAAGATTTGCAGCCAACTTCTTATTTACAATACTTTTTTTCCTTCAACCTTGAGGATTTCTTCAAATAAGTTATTTTCCTTTAAACGCTTTACAGTGTATTTGCAAAAGTTATTAGTCAGGTAATATGGTATAATTAATTGTTTAGTATCTTTAATTGCATACCAAAATGGTAATACTCAAGTATTATATATTTCAAATGGAGAGAAAGAAAACTGTACTGAACTTAGAAAAACAGGATTCTTACAAATAAATTATTAGAAGAATTAAGTTCCATATCGGAATAATTTTATTTGAAGTACAGCTTTACTTCAAGACTATGAAAGGGATAACATTTTCCCTGACTAGAGAAGGAAAAAATGCACATTCTAAAACTGTTTCCCCCATCTTTTCTTATGCAGTGGTTTTATCTGCTGTTTAATGGGTAAACTTACTGTGAAGTATAGTTGCTTGTTTAACTTTACCCCTATTCAAGTCTTTGATTTTGGCAGGTTAGTTAATTCAAATAAAATTTGTGAAGTTAAGCACTTTCAAGAAAAGGCATAGGAGAACCTAATTTAACCTAGAGTGTCTCTTTTATTCTTGTGTTATTCATTTGAAGTGCCCTATCAGCTTGAACTGACCAACTTCAGTCATTTTTACCCTTTTATTTTTTTCTCTAATGTAAACTGAAATTCCCTGCTGTTCGTGGTATTTTAGTGTTTAGCATCATTTAATGAGCAGGTATCATTAAACTTAAAAGGTCCTTTTCTGTATATCTCTGATTAGCTAGTGAAAGAACCAAAGAATTCCTCTAATTTATCTTTGCTTCCTTGTTATATTTTGATGTTGGCCCATTTTACGTTTCAGTGGCTTTTTATGAAATATGAAATTATAATTTTGGTGTGAAAGTAGGACAGAAAGTGGAAAAAAATCTTTGGCACTGCTAAGATGTTTAAGCTAGTATATCTTGTTTACCAATGAACTAACAGAATACTGTTTGGTTTTAAACTTTTACTCCTATAAATATGTGTGTGTGCCTGTGTGGGCATGTGTGTGTGTGTCTACACATATAAATATATATGAAATAGATACATATTCTAATGTAAGTATTCATTATCTGTGCTTTGCAAATATACTTATTAACCCCTGCCAGTAACCTTTGCAGCTGGGTACACATACATTCGGCACAAAATTCTTCCTTTCTTGTACATCCGAAAATCCTTTTGAACTCAGTATTGAATTTTAATTTTTAGCGATTATAAGATCAAGGTCCAATTACTTGATACAAACTCTGTGGAATGGAAAAACTGAAAATTATCAGTTATGAGGGCATCGTACATGTTCGTATATTTAGGTTTGGCTATTTTTAAAATAGAAATAAGAACAGATTATTGGGTTTATAACACTCATTTGTTCTGAATTTTACAGTTTAAAATCTTCTTGAGAAGAATAGCCCAATTTAAGATACGACTATCATAACTGAAGGCTCATGTGATCTTCATTTGAACAAGGGTTTTCTGGATCAGGACCATTGTTTATTCTATCAGTTTGTTCTTTTAAAATCTTAAAGATCTAAATGATTTAATCAATACTGAAATGAATCGTTTCTGTTACCGAGATATTTGCCTAAGGTAATTCATCATTTGATATAGATATTGCCGTGTTTTAAATAGTGACAGTTATGGTAAATGATTAATGCAATCCAATATACCATTCCAATATCCATTTCCCATTTTTGATGTGCTAAAAAATATTCCAGCATTTTGATTTTCTTCTTATTTTCTTTTATGAAATAAAATCTAGGAGATAGAAACACTGCGTGAAGAAAAAATAATGAGGGTTGAATGGAAGTAAAGGTCAGATATTATGTAGAAAGTTGCAGATGGCACTGTATGTCATTAACATTGCTAACATCTAAAAAGATGTAACAGTGCTGCCTACTGGTAAGATGTAGTAGTATTAAAGCATTAAAAGTCAGTGTAGTGAAATGGTGTGTGTGCCATATCCTTCATTGTAACAACAGCGTTCTCTAGATTTTTACGCACTGGTAAGTATTGACCAGATTCATGGTTTTGCATCAGGGTTAATAACATTCTTACATGTGTCACTTGCATGGAAACTGGATGTGCAAAATAAAAGATGTAATTATTTTTCATGGATTCTTGTAAAGTTCTGTTCTAACATGATTGTATGCATTCTGAAATTTTTGTAGTGAAATTGTCTATATTAGATATATAATTGTTTTTATTAACAATGTTGCCCTGCTTAGAAATAAGCGCTACACGAAGAAACAGTCTTATTTCAAGTTACTTGTAAAGACTTACCTTGTAAAATGCAAAAATGACAACCATTTTAATAGCAGTAAATAAGAATACATAGCAGATGCAGAGCTTCTTAACCAAGAAAATAAAATCACTTCATAAAAAACTCTGCAGTTTTAAAGATGGAGAAACTGAGACACTGGATTACTAAGATTAAGATTTTAAACTTCATTGTCTAAAGTTAAGCTCTTAAATTCACATGTACGTGTTATTTTCCAGAGTAAGGAACTATTTTGCCCCTTCGAGAATTAGAACGTTTTGTCGAGATATCTAAGGGAATTATGAGCTTGCCTCTAGGTATGCAGTTTCAAAACAGGGATTGATATCAATAGTACAGTAGAATTGGGGTATAAGCCTGGTGGGCAAAACTCCAATCTTCCATCTCCAATACGGCACTTTGTCTACAGATGTTATTAATTACAAATGCAGGCCAATTATTTACTTGCATTGATGTAAGGAGCTCCCTACCTATTTATTTTTTTAAAATACGCAATTATTCTAGAGTTAATAAATTTAAGCTTTTTGAGATAGTGGTCCTATTTGAAGATGCTCCCAAAAGCAAAAGACAGAGGTCAAAGAAACAGTCCTATCCCTGTGGTAAGCTGCTTTCCCCCAGCAGTGAGGAGCTGGAAATACTGAGGAGTTCTCGTATCAGCTGGGCAAGTAGTAGTCATTCATATGCATAGCTCCTTCTTTCCCCGATGTAGAGTCTCTTTCGTGTGTTGAAATATCTTCCCTGGGAGTCACAGACTGTAAGCCAGGACTGCCTGCAGGAGCTCGGTATCAGTCATGAAGATGATTCAGGGAGCTAATGATACTTGTAGCTAATTATCTCGTGCCACCTTGTCCTTGATTATCTTCAGGAAAAAGGAAGAGATGCTACAAGGAACTAGTTCTGGTATCTTCTGCCAGGCTTCCACTTGAGGCATCTGTTGTGATAATAGGTAAAAAGGACTAGTTCCAGGAAAGCTGCCCCTTTTTCTCTTATAAGAAACTGTTTGGTTATTGCTAGTTAATACGGCAGTTTATTTAAAACGTGTAAATCAAAGATGTATACAGCGGATAGTGATGCACAACCTTTAGAGTGCTGCAGGAACACAGGTATTTTGTAAGTTCATAATATCCAGTGAAATCTGAATGTGTTATTTTTAGAACAGGATGCTTGATCAAATATTAGTAACTTTTAGGAGGCAATTTTTACAAAAACTGGTCACTACAGTCTTGCGCCATGCATAGTACCAGTGCTGGTTCACTTGCACCTGTTTTGTGCATCTTGTATCTGACTAACAAAGGTACTGCTGTGTTCCATATGATTACATATCATATCTCAAATACAGCTCTACATGTAAATATCTACGATATCACTCAGGCAATAATTCTTTTAAAAATGAGATCACCCATGCAAAGAAAATGGAGTTTAAACCACCACACTCCCTCCCTGAAGTTTTGACTTTCACTGAGAGCAGAAAGGATGTGTCTTTTTCACTCACTTCAACCACTTCTCCACGTTTCTCCTCTCAGTGACGTTCCGGTCCTAATGGATAACATTGGATGAATGCAGTCAATAAAAATTTGGGATCACATTTATGTTTGATTAGCCTGTTTTTTATTTCTTATAATTTCATCTGGCTGCCAAATCTAAGCAATTGAGCCCCATGACACAAAAAATTCAGTACATCGTAACATATTGACTGAGAAACTATTAGTAAGTACTATATAACATTATTATCCCTATATTCTAAGCAGGCGTGATATGAAAACTGCATTTGCATTGTTGTAGCCATTTTTGCATTGTTCTTGTAGAATGAACATAGCAAGTAAAATGTCATTGTAGATTATGTAATAAAATGTCTGAAACTGTAATGCAGCCATGTAACAGCTTAACATGATGTGCTGTAGCATAATGCAGAGCAATTAGATAAATTACTGTTAAAAATAGATGAAAAACCCATTCCAATGTATGCTTAGCTCACAGAGGGATATTCTCTTCCCTCATACCTTAAAAAAAAAAAAAAAAGTGGAAGATCCAATAAGCTGTCAGTCTTATTTGTCTTCCATCATGAGTATTGAGGAAAGAAAGTCAGCTTGACTCAAAAAACTTTAAAGCTTCTCTTCAGCATATACTGCATTCAGGGAGGTTCAAGAAAGACTTTCTACCTACTCTTCTTATATAAGAAACTGAGATATCAAATAAAAGAAGGATAGAGAGCTCCAAAACTCTTTTTTAACTCCTCATCCTCAACTCAGTGCTATTTTTTTAGATGATCGTCTCTTCCAGTTGTATACTTAATTGGCTGGGGTTTTGTGGGTATGAATCTTTCTTGTATCTCCCAGTACAAGGCTAAGCCCATGACCTGCCAACTGGATAGTCATCAGTTTGTGTGAAGTTCTGTGGCCATAGCAGGATAACTGATCAGGCAGGTACACTGAAGGATCATGCAATGGTCAAGCCAGATCAGGCTTGAGAAAAGTAGTTTGTAATATATTATCAGAAGGTTATGACTTGGACTTATGGATACTGAAGAGTAGCCTTCCGAGGAGGCGGAGAGCTTCAGGAGTTTCAAACCCAAGGATTGCTCAGGAACATTGGAAAATATTAAGGAAGGAAATGTGGGCAAGTGTTTTTTATTTTGGTGGCAGCTATGTGTTTCTAGTGATTTTTTTTTTTTTTTGAGTGAAGCAACAAAAACATGACAAGGGTGGGCCTTGATTTCACTGGAGTACCACTGCAACTGCATTTTTAGACACTGCAACAGTGTCTAGACTGTTAAATAAGAGTCCCACTGCGCAGAACAGCTGATGTCTACGGTGTAAATTCTCTGAGCTTCCAAAGCAATTTGTAGCAAGATCCACCTGCTTATTTGGAATGGTTCCTGAAATATTCTCTCTTCTGAACTGTGCCTGCAAATTGTCTAGGAGAGTGCTAGCTGATATGAGTGAAAAGCATTTCAAGAGCAATTTTAGCAATTTAAAATGTAGGTGTTCATATTCTAGTGCTCAGGAGTGTTTCTGGGCAGTATTTGATTTACTAGTATAGATCAAGCTGCCAAGTCCCTGGAAGTGGCAGCAAATGGTGACTTCGAGGTTATGAATGGATCCTTACTAGCCTGAGAGGAGTTGAGAAATTAGGTAGAGCTGAGCCTGATGAGCATTCAGATGAGGGACATCAGCCTGGGCTTTCAGCTATTACTATATTTAAACAAACTTCAAAAAGAAATAATTCCTGTTGTCAAAATAATGTCATTCTATTATAAAATATCTGTCAACTGTCCTCCTTTTTTACTTGGAGGAGGGAATATATAGGTAGAATAGATATGTCTACATATCTGTATCATCCCAGTTCCTGTGATGAGTCAGAGCAGTCAGAAGAGGCTTGGCCCATAAAGAACAAAGTTTAGATACACATTACCTCTTGTAGAAGAGCAGTCCTTACTCCTTGCAGGACAAAATCTAGACATCTTCCTTAAAATTTAGTTTTCTTCCTTTTGCTTTCTCATCTTTAGGTTCATTCATATTTTGACTGAATAAGACTGCAGTTGTTATCAAGAAAAGGATTCCCTTTTGCCGGCTGTTTTCTCTGCCTTTCTTCAGTTCATTGCACCATGTTCAGCTGTGACTTTTCCCATCACATACCAAGATTTGATTATATTCTTTTTGGCCTCACTCACAGTTTGAGTTTGTACTGTTTTTACCCTGTGCCTCATCTTCTATATTCTGTTTATTATTTTGGCCTAGATTTGGCATTGTGTTTATCACTTGGTAAGAGAGAACCATGAGCTATGCCCTTGAAATTGTGTTTGGTGTTCCTCTTCCATCTTGCCAGGGATCTCCTGTGGATATACCACTTGTGAGGCATCCGAGGTGTTGAGAACCATGCAGTGCGTCTTTTCTAATCTCTCCTGGAGATGTTCCATTTTTCATGAGTAATTAAGAGGAGGAACATCAAGACAAGTGGAATGTATTTGTAATGAAAATTCTCAAATGTTACGGTGGGGTAGGTGGGATGTTTCTTATGATCTCCTTTCTATTTAAAAAACAAGCTTGATTTAAAAATCAAACTTAGTTTCATCCCAGTGCAAAGCAATCACTTCTTATTATTGCAAAGTGTTTGAAGAATTGTGAAAGAACTCCTTTTCAATCTGTAATGTGTATTATATCTTTCTTTTGTGAATTAATGAGAAAGCAAAGAACCACTGCAACATTTACACCTCTGTATTGAAGTTTTAAGTAAGTAGTGTTTGCAGTATCAGCTATAGGTAAGGACGTATGTCCTCAGTTCAGCATTGTGACAAACTTCAGGGGACTGCCTGTTCGTAGTAAAGCTGGTGGGAATATTTGAAAAGTTTTAGTTGTAAACATGCTTTGAATACATTGCTGAATCAGATCATAATAGGGGAGTAGATGTTACCTGAGCCTCCAGGAGCCTATGTAGTTCCTTACATATTCATTAACATTTTTATCTACCATGTCAAACATGGCATTTTGCAGGACCGCACACCATTTGTTGCAGGGCTTGCAGCTTTTTCACCAATTTTCACTCTTCTTCCTGCAGTTTCGAAGAAGAGTGCCCATGCTGCTGTGCCTCGTGCTCGATGCACTATTCTCCTCGGCTGCTAGGCATAATCTCCGCGAGCTTTGCAGCTCTGAAGGGTCCTACGTGCAAATTTGTGAAGCACTAACTGCCTCCAGCACGCAGGGCTATCACAGTGGTGCCTCTCAGAATATACAGCAGCAGAACTTCTGGCACTTAAGTGACGTCTTTTCATCCAGGGAGGCAAAGCTTTGGATTGCTTTCATAGACTTAGAGGCTTCAGTGTCACCTGGTATTTCAGGCACTTAATTGCTGTTTTGCAACTTGTCTGTGGGAACCGAGTCCGTCTTTCAAACATGCTTTCAATGTGTTTGTGTTTTACAATGGAAAGTGATGTAGTACATACTCATTCTACCTGAGCTAGTACTGATCCACGCAAGTACTTCTACATAGCACAGCTGTATGTCCGTGCAGAGACGCTCATTTTGGTATTAATGCTGAAAAGCCCTGCTGAGTTTCTGAGCTCCATTGTGCAGCTAGCTTGAATGCTGATGGTTTGTGTTAGATTTAACTGCAGAGTGTAGTCATGCCTTTAGACTTCCCAGTGAGACGCTCTGGGTTCTGAGGAGCTTCAGTGTTCGAAAAATTTGTCATCTCTTCTGTCAAATAAATGTAATTATTTTCTTGATAGAATTACAGATCTAGTGAGCAAAATGAGAAAAAAATAAATTAAAACAGCAATTTTGCTATCACTTTTGGCAGAGTATTTCATGAAGACTAACCCCGAAATAAATAAGAATCCCAACCTGGTTAGAAGGACTGTAAATAACAATATGGTAAGATACCAACTGGTAAATCCCAGATCCTTCTGGCATCTCTGCTCTTATTTAATTAATTATCCAGAGTACTACTAAACAGCGTGTTAGTGAAGTCCAAAGAAGATACTAATTGGTTGGAGTTGTCAACACTAACAGAACTGAAAGAGTAAAAAAAGCTTTCAGCACACAATAACTATCTGTACAGGGATGAGGAAATCAAGATTCTGTCACCATTAAATTAATCCTAGAAAGTGTGTATATAATCTCATTTGCCATTTTTATTTTATATTTTAACCATCTAGAAAGGTATCTGAGTACCCATAAAGACCACAATAGAGGGAGCAGTCGCACAACCAGAAAATTAGAATACTTTTGCCTCCAAGTAAGTTAATACACTCGAGAGAGGGTAAATTGAAATGCAGGAACCCAGACAAAAGAGACATTGGGGTGAGGAAATGACAGTGAGGCACATTGCACTAGGTCTTAGGCCACCTTGTTTTTATTCCTGTCTCTGCCGCTGGCTTGCTACATGACCTTGATCCAATCAGTTCCTTATTTTATGCCTGAGTTTTTTCATCTGTTAAAAAATGGGGATAATGATACTGACTTGCTGATGAAAAATGTTTTACAAAATGTGGGTGCTATTATAAGCAGGGTATCAGATCACCAGGTCGGTATGTAATGGTTCGTGAATTTGTAACTATAATGTAAAACTATGTAATTTGTTACTATGATTTACTACAGGTAAAATATTCCATTTAAGTCTGAGCCTTGGTTAACTAAAACAAACGTGAAGGGTTTGTCAGAAAGAGATTTTTTTTTGGTGATTCAAGAACTTAATAGACACGTATAGTTTGACTATTAGTTAGATTTTTAGATGGGGTCGATTTTTTTAAACCATGTCTAGTTGATTTTGAATCTCTCTGAGGGTAGAGACCTGTTGCAGTGTTAGACCACTTCACTGTGAATGATTTTTTCCTATCATCTTGTGTTGCAACTTATGCCCATTGCCTTTTGTCATGTCACTCTGCACCTCTGGTTGCACCTGTCCATACCTTACTATTGAGGGTCCTTGAAGACAGTAAAGCAATCCTTACAGAGCCTTCACTTCTGAAGACTGAATAAACCCTATACTTCAAACTCTTCCCATGCATCATGTCCTGGCTCCCTTAGTGCCTTGATGGTCTTCTGCTGACTGACCATACTGCGCTGGTGTCTTGTACAGAAGCTTATTGAACAGTACTCCAGATGCGGTGCCACAAGTGCCATACAGAGAATAAATCATTTCCTTTGACCTGATGCCTATACTTTTGCTAACACAGTGTACAACTGGCCTTTTTTGTTGCAAGGGAACATGCCGACCCACGTTCAACTTGTCCGTCAGAACTCTTCAGACCTTATTCTGAAAAGATGCTTTGTATCCTGTTGACTCCTTGCCTCTACTACAGGGTTCTTACTGCCCAGTTGCAATACTTTGCAATTGCTTTTGGTGAGGTTCTGCATGAGGTTCTTCATCGTCTCACTCCTCCGGCCTATTGAGCTCTTTCTGAAGAGCAGCCCAGTAGTGCTTCCGCATCCCCTCCACACCCCACAATTTGTGACTACCCATGGACATGCCGGGGGTGCACCCCATTCTGTTGCCCAGGCTGTTGACAAAGGTTTTGAACAGTATTGGTCCCAGTACTTATCCCTGGGAAACCTCACTAGTATCTGGCTGCCAGGTGGTTTTCATACAGCTCATCTCAACAAATGGGAAAAAGACATGTTGCAGAAAGATGATCTCAGCTGCATGTGAGCTGATGAGCAGAGTAGAACTGCTGTAGTGAATCCATGATGCTGTTTCTGGCCCCAAAGTGAGAGAGCTCTTCTGCATAGCAGAGATGATAGATTTCTCCACAGTGTGATACAGTCTTACCTCTAAGTAAGGTACTTAGAGGCACTTACCTCTGCAGTACAAAAATAGGGCAATTATCTAAAAATGTTAGCATGCATAGACCTCAAAGATATAAGAATAGGTAAAGAGTATAATATGACACATAAACAGTTGAAATCAAGGAAAATTTTGGCTGAATGTCAATTAGAAATTATCAACGAGAAACACGTGACTATATCACGTCTTCTACAAGAAATAGCTGAGTTTTATCTAGTTAAAATCTTACTTTTTCTCTCATTTGCTGAGAAAGATATGGGCTGAATCTTTAGTTATCACCTTGTTCTCTGATACTTTTATATGTTTTGTATTTCTGATATCTGTGGCTACTAAAGAAGCTCTTTGCTGCATTGTTCCATCCTGTGCTGCATTGTTCCATCCTGTTCTTGTGGGCTTCACAGCTGAGCTCCCAGAGAGAATAAACTGGGGCTGAAATATAGTGAAAGGTTGGGCCAGAGGAGAACTACTAAATGCAGATGTTCCGATTTAACATTATTATGTCGCTTTGTTTATGAAATGTATTTTCTCTTTTTCATATTCTTATCACTGTGTAATCTGAATAGCTTTTTCCAAAACTGTATGTGATCTGTAAATCCTGGTTTCCCCCCCATCTAATGTGAAAAGGCAAAAAAAAAAGCTACTAGTGTGAAAAAGCAGGTTTCTTTTTAATGATTGGACTTGGAATGTCAAAGAAATCCACATTTCTGGCCTAATTCTGTATGAAAACACATTAGATAGTGGCTCCAGTGAAACTTAGAGCTGACTTAGCTCCTGGGTGTGCAGATCTGGTGATACTTGGGATAGAAGTCTCTGTTTATGAGTTTAATACGTCGTACTCTCCAAATACTCTGTACCACTAAATCAGTGTAAGCCTGGTGCAGTAGCATAATCTGCTTTACTAGTTAAAGTTAAAAGTTAATCTTTTAACTATATCTCCCTGCTATTGTCTCTTGATGGCACTCTTTTATCCTACACTTTCCCCAGGTACTAGCTCTTGTCGTTAGTTACCATTACTTATTTAAGTTGCCATCCAACTAACATGAAATTAGCTAAACCCATTTCGAAGCGAAATGTCTGGCACTCCTTGCGCTGCAGTGGAGTGCACCTGTTTATACTAGGCCAGAATTTGCCCCAAATGTCTCATTTAAAGAACGACATCAATGATAATTTCAACTACTCTCGTGCCAAATCCTGTCAAAACATTTTTGTTTCTGCACATCGTCATTATTCGTTTATGACTGCGTGGCCGTGGGAAAAGCATTTCTTAGTTAATTACAGACACGGAGCCTGCAGAGGGAGCTCAAACCCTTGTTTATGTGGGCCGCACTCAAATAGCAATTTTTTCCTACAGGCAGTGGAGTAACTTGTTATTTAAATATATGAGAAATTTGTTCTCCAATGTATAAGGTTTTTGTATGTGGAACCTAGCTATTTTGGAGATATACGTGAAAGGAAAAGACTTTGCAAAGTGACTGGGAAGAGTGAGGATTTCTGAGACTTGGTAGGTGGCACTGTTTGAAATCTCCAGAGCTGTAATGTCCAGACCTCCAAGCCTTAGTTTTCAGTCCTCATTCTGGATGGAAAACAGCTTCAGTACGTCACTGTTCTGTCAGGTCAGAGCCAAAATAGTGCAGAAAGACCAAATGGAACTCCGTGAGTTGGAGCCCACATCAGGAATGTGGAGCTGGAACAAACGAGGCCAGGAATAGATGAGCTGAGGAGGCTGTTGCAGACCTTCAGCAAGGAAGGACAAAGAGCACCTTATTTTGGGTGGAAGCAGGTGACAAAACATCTGGTTGAATGAGAGCCTCAAAAACATTTAATTTTCTTTGCTGATATTTTGTCACGAATGTCATGATAGGAGGGAGATACGTAAATGCCATTGGAAGGAACCAGTAATATTGCAATCTACTCTTTGTAAAAGTAAAAAGAAAAATAAAAACATGCAAATTTAGTAAACAGAGACAAATTAAAGTGATGGTGATGTTGAGAAGCACAGCACTGCACCCCTTGATCCTTGTCGTGGTTTAACCTGGCTGGCAATTAAACATCACTCAGCCGCTCACTCACCCTCCTCCACCCCCGGGGGAATGGGGAAGAGAATTAAAGGGTAAAAGAGAAAGAGACTCATGGGTCAAGATAAGAACAAAATAATAAGAATAAGAATATATGTATATATAATATGATAATAATATATACAAAAAAGTGATGCACAGTGTAATTCCTCACTACCCGGTGACAAACGCCTGTCCTGTCCCAGCAAGTGATCTCGAAACAGGTAGATCCTAACACCAGAATCCTGGAAGAGTGAGAGGCCTGAAAAGAGAGAGCAAGAGAGAACTAGAACTCCGAGAGTCCGAGAGAGCCCTCAGAAGAGAATTCCAAACTTCCCAGCCAACCCTCATCTATATACTGGGCATGATATTGCATGATGTGGAATACTCCATTGGCCAGTTTGGCCCTCAATCCTAAATTCAAATCATAAGCTAGAAGTTGTGGGCCCTTTGTCCTGGCCATGCTCCCTCCAGCCCGTTGTGCTCCTGCACACTGGCAAAACACGGGAAGCTGAAAAGTCCTTACTGTCTCAGTACCAGCTATAAACATCAGTGTGCTATCAACATTTTTCTCATAACAAATCCCATACTAAATCAAAAACATAGCTCTATTCTAACTACTAAAAAGAAAAACTAACTCTGTCCCAGATGAAACCAGGACAATCATCCTGTTGGCAAGTGCAGGTGAGGGCTGAGATTTACCAAGACCATGTCCCTGTGCTGCCCTGGGAGGTCTCCAGCTGCAGAAGACCTCTGCTTCACAGTTGTGAAATGTGTTGAACTTCCAATCCTTTTTCTTTTAGCTGAAAATGAGAAAGAACTATGTTGTTTTCTATCCTGTCAGAAATTTTGGCAAGAGACAGTAATAGGTAGCCAGAGTCTAGGAACCTGCCAAACTTGGCTGCTGTGAAGGCAAGAAATACCTGCAAGTTTGTTCTATTTTGAGAGTCCTTTAATAATTAAGGATAGAGGAATGGTTTTAGTGGTACCATTGGGGTTTTCTTGATGAAAATAGATTTTCCCTGTGATTGCCTCTTGTACCCGTTGACAGTGGGCTGTGGCACACTCTCAGAACAGCCTGAAATGAAGAATTGGCATTGGTAGCTGGTCACTAATTGCAAAGGTCTGATAGAGGTGAAAGAGATCTGTTTTAATTTTTTGATATTTCTTTTGAAATTGTAAATATTACCAGAATCAATGAGGCAGGTGGTGTACCAGTTCTTACTGAAAAACTAAACTGTGTTTTCAGGGGAAGGTTTTCACCAGTCATTCCATCTTCTTTCATATCTTGTGTATATGACAGAGGGGTTTTGAATTCTGTCTTCAGTACTGGATGGTACTGGCTGTCATTCACTAAAATGTAAATGATATTTTTCGATAATGGCTTTTTTTCAAGTACTATTCATGTCTTCTTTAATTTGCTGAAATAAATTTTGAGAGTCTCAAGTGCTTATTTTAAGTTTCCTACTCGGAAAAAAGACGTTGGTATACTAACAGTTTTTTTGTGAATTAAAGATTGTTGATGAATGGCTATGAACCATAACAAGCAGTCAACTGATCAGTGGGTTGTAAATAGTGAATTGAAACTCACTTTTCTTTTTGGTTGTATCTCTAGATCTACAGTCATAGCTTCCTCCTGGTAAACACACACCAATCTCTAGTATTGAGAGGGGAGAGGAATCTAAAGCAGAGATGTAGACACTTCCCTCCCTCCAACCTGTTCTAGTTTGTTTTATTGCCAAAACCTCTCAGAGTTTCATGAACACCCTGGATCGAGAACATATTTGTAGTTTATTGCAAACAGAGGCTTTAAGGAATATATTTGCCCACTTCGCTGTTTTTAATCTAGTACCCTTGGTCACATGCTGTAAGTAAAAACTGTTATTAACCAGTTGGTTCCCGGCTATCTGTGTGTTGTGCTGTGATGGCATCTTAGCTTGCGACAAAATGTGATCCATCTTGGATTCATATGGGTAGAGAGGTTTGTATCCACAACAGTTAATTATAGAATGGTCAAGTAATTGAGCATTATTGGTTTTAAAATTTTGGGGTTTTAAATAATAAATTGATGTAGAGTAAATATTAAACTCTTAGTAAGTTGTCAAATTTTTCCCAAAAGATGTTTGTAACATAATTTGTTAACCTTCTGAGAGAGAAAAAGAGGTGAGTGTTGGCACAGTGTTAACAATTAAAGACTTTGAGTTTTGAGTGGAAACAACCATAATCATCACTGACAACCACAGAGGTTTTTTCAGACATTCATGAAGTGAAGGGTGTTTTGAGGAAAACCCGTGTGCGTGAACTTCACGTGTGACGTGCATCGGCTGCCTGGCTTGTTGTCTGTTGCCTGCTGGGGCCCTCGATCACCTTCACTGCGTTTGTGCCAGTTCCCACCTAGGATTTCTCCTGAAGCTTTTTACCCCCTCAGAAAGCAGAGCATGACAGCAGACAGGATTGTTCACCCTTGGATTCCCTCCAGCCAGACTGACTCCGTTTACCCAGGACAATCCTTCAAGACAAGTCTCGTGCCCTTGCTTGCCCTCACGTGTCCCTGTGCCACACTGAGGAACACACAACTCACACCACTGTCATCATGCCGTAAGACCTCATGCTGCTGATCTGTGGCCCAATCCTCTCAATATTTAGGATACTTCGAATTGGAAAATGAATCGAAAATGATGATGGTACTTTGTATCTTGCGTTCACCTAGGGAGCAAAGAAGTTGCAGGCTGAGTTATATAAATTGTGAGGATGATGGCTCACCCACTGAGATGGTCCGAGCCCTGAGCAGTGCATACGTGTGTGTGTCAGTCCTGGCCAGTGCTGTTGGTTAGGGTTCCCTTCTTCGTGGTGTCTTCACAAGCATTGTAGGCATGGGTCGCAGAGTCATTGTACACTTTCCCAGGTGTTTATCTAGACTGCCCTGGTTGGATGGCAGCCGCGGTGAAACTGTCTGCGATACAGAGTGAGCTTGGGTTTCCTCGGTGACTTTTCACTGCCAGGCTCTAATAAACCCTTGGAAAATGAAAACCCACCTAAAATGAGCATCCAAGGGGTTGTGTGTTATTCGCTGCATGTCTGCACATAGCTAACAATAAATGTTGTTGTTGGAAAACTGTGAAATTGGTATGTCGCTTACAGAAGCAGAAAAGTCAATCCTTCCCCTTCCCTGTGCATGCGTATAATTACTACCAATGTTAATTGTTGTTAATTGTGTAAGTTGGAGGGAAAAAAGCTTGCTAAGCAAGCTTAACTTTAAAGACTAGTAATTTGGAGGCATTGCTTTAAAGTTGTTCATTATATCTTCTTTTATTTTATTATCCCTGTTATGTTCTCGTTATTAAAATGCAGTTCGAATAGAAAAAGTACAGTTCTGATATCTAACTCTTTAACCTTAATATTGTAAATGTAGGGAGTAGCATCTGTACACCAGGAAATAAGTGACAACATTTTACTTTGGTGGGTTTTTTTCAGGATTAAATATGGTAGTGTGTATTCTGTGATCACATATATACTGTATTATGCAAATATATATGATTTAAACCTGGTAATTATTCTCTAAATCCATGATTGTGTCTCCTTCCGATTCTTACTTATTCAAGTAGTGTGTCTGTCTGTCCTCTTACACAGGTAAGGGTTTTGCAGGGTTAAGCCTATGATTTCTAGTTACTGGTATTTAAATCAATACAAGGATTCCCTAAATATCGTCCGTGCATCTTAGAATTTGTATTACTTAACGCTGATACACACTGCTCACATTTCTTCCTCTTAGTTCCTTCTAGTGCTCAGGACTGTTATTAAATCAGTTCTTTGGCTTATCGGCGCAAGGCTTGCTGATAGATCGTGCGGTACTAGAGATAGCATCCAACTGTTGCAAGAGCTGACAGTTGTCCAGAGGATTACAACTGTGATCATATTGAGTTTGGGGGGATCCTGACCTGTTATATGTTCTTTTGCATAATTGTTTCTGGAGGCAAAAGGGCAGGAAGGGTGCAGAATTAGAGCAACGCATTTGACGGGAACTTGTCATCTGAAAAACAGTTTGCATTGCCTGTCATCTTTTGTTTGGTAGAAAACAGGCTGTGACATAATAC